>NC_072790.1:42649051-43274051 GCF_028583425.1 Eublepharis macularius
TGAGGCTGGATTATCTAAACTAAAATAATTCAAGGATGATTTGCTAGCTACTGCTCTGATTTAGGGAAGCTAGCAAGCTAAAAGCACCACTCATTAATTCTGGACTCATCACTGTTCTCATCACACAGCCCCACTTCATCTGTGAACCCAGAGTTCCTAGCTCCCCACGGCAAGATACTGGTAGGAAAGTAAGCCATGTCAGTTGCATTGTAGAGAACTCTACTCTGCTTCAGTTACTACTAGCTTCCCTATCAACTGAGATGAAAACTTTAAGCCTCAAGGTTATCTGTGTACCTCATAGATAATCCCAGCAGCAAAAAGAGGTACTTGAAGCACTAGGTGAGTAGCGTTTGTGGTGATCAGATATCCATTTGAAAGGGCAGTTTCCCGATTCAGAGGATTGTTGCCAACATACAGACTCCAATGTTGGTATAGGTCTGGAATGGAAACGGCTAAATACAGGTTCTCATTGTCACAGTATCCAACTCCCTTTGGCAGCTCTGTAGAGAAAACAGACAACAACTCAGGAAGCAAGTATTAAAAGGGAACGGGACATCCATTGCATAGCTTACTATAAGAGGATTTGACAGGTCTTTCGATTCAACTCCTCTTAAAAAAAGGTAGAAAATTTGAACCCAGTTTTCAGATTTCTTCATTTGTTTTGCAAAAAATGCATGCTGTGTATTACTTCAGTTAGGGCTGCCAAGCCCAAGATGGAACAGGGGAACCTCTACCCTCAGCTTCTGTTTTCTGTTGATACTCAGAGTGGGAGCAAGAGAAATTTTTTTAAAGGCTAGTGCCCTGACATCACTTCTGGGAAAACCTGAAGTGACTTCAGTACCCTCTAGGAATTGCCAGAAACTCTATGATTTTAGCATAGCGTTTGGCAATCCCTAGAGAAGAGTGATGTTACTTCTGGGTTTCCCACTGAACTGATGTCATGCCATCACCAAAAGTGGTCCTGCAACCCCAGCTTCAAGGAATGATTTAATATCTATGCAGAGACTCAGAGGTTTATATGAGAGGCCCTCCTACCATTAAAAATCAAGAAGAAAATTGAGGTGGGGGAATGAACACAGAATTCTGGTAAAAACACAAGTTAGTCCTACGTTACAAACCAGAAAATAGGTACTGGATCTGAAAAGGATAGAGACTGTTATTGTACAGCTGAATTGCACTTGAGATCATGCCAGAACATTACGACTGAACGGTATTCGCCAGACTTTGGAGATAGGAGATTTAGGATGACATGTCATCCTGACATGACGTTAAGTGAATTAGGGTTTATTTATTTTAAGAGCAGCTATTCAGAGTTTACTAGCTCATCTACTCTATTACACTGTTCTAATTGCTCCCAATAGTCTACATGGGGAGGGATGGGGGAATCTATAAAAAGTCATTTGGTTATCATGCATAAGGCTTTTGGTTGCTCTTCCATAAATCAGGGCTTAGCGTGCACGCAACTTACCGACATCTGCAATTATACATTCTATGTCTGCAGAATGGTGATACGGCATCATCTCTGGACCCACGTTCAAAGTGTAGTTCACAAGGAGGTTATATCTAGTCTCATTTTTATTCACATACTTTAAAAGAGAGAAAGTTTAAATGGCATTAATTTATCAAAGAAATTTTAAAACACAGCTATAGTGTTCAATATTCAAGATTCACTGTTTATGGACTGCAGACACCAAAGCTGTTGGGTTAAATAGCTTGGTATTGACCAAGCTGCATCTTGCTATTAAGGGAAGGATACAGTTGCAGTAGTTTCGGTTCAATCTCTTACTGAGATTTGTAGCAAGGTTAGAATAAGAATAAAGCTAGGTAGTAAACAGCTCTAGATTATAGATGGGTATGAACCAAAATACGTACCAAAGTTTGTGACGAACCAGGCTGGTTTGTGGTTCAAAAACTGGCGGTTCATCAGAGCCCATTTCTGACGAACTGCCACCAACTTTAAGCTGGTTCATTTGGTTCGTTTTTTGGTTCGTCACTGCAGAGAGCCTGGTGCCGATCAATCAGTTTCTTAGGTAACAGGGGAAGGACTTCCTGCAGACCTTCTGCTGACCCGGAAATGGCCTTCTGCTGGCCCGAAAGTGACAATTTGCTGACCTGGATGTGATGTTTTCACGAATCAAATGAATCAGTTCGCGAACTGGGGCAGGTTCATGAAATGTGACGAACCATGAACTGCACGGTTCGTTTTTGTTTTCTGGTTTGTGCCCATCTCTACTCTAGATCAATCTGTAATATTCTTCACCATGTAGTGAACGCATAGAAGTGTATGCAGATTGCTAAAAATCAAATAATGGCCAGACATTTAGAGGGTCAGTGCCTAGTCCTTCCTACTCCTTGGGAGTCTCTAGTAGAATGCTTACACTGCTCCTCTAATTTAATCACCATCTATGTCCAATCCTGGTCCAGCAAGATAATTAAGGGGAGGGGCCAAGTCATCTTACCTCCTTTAACACATTGGGATCATCAAATGGTACTTCCAGATTAAAACCTTTTGTCCCATTAGGGAAGGAACTTTCATAGACCTTGTAGCCCTTTTTCTCTGCTTCCCCTGGAGACAACGGTTCACCTCCTATTGTAAGTGTTACTAGAGTGACATCAGGAAGGAAAACGCCAAAGGCCACATCGAATAGTCGAGAATCTGGAACAGTATCTAAGAGAGCATAAAGCATTTCATCATTGGAATGTAATCAGTAATGTAAGATTTTTTTAGTAGTTATTTCCAGGAGAGAGGAGGGAAGAGAGAGAGAGAAAATGCTGTGATCCATGGATTGGGGGGGGGGGTCTGTCCTCCCCTCCATTATTCCTGGGGGGTACATGGTCCCACAATGTCTAATAGCCACACAGGTTAATAAGCTGTGCGCAGGGAGAAAAGATTGCCTTCTCTTCTCTCTTCCGTTGGCAGATCTCCACTGACATAAGAGCGATTTTGTCCTCTTCCTCCTCTTGTATGGCTATTAGACCCATGAAGGTGGTCTGAGGAATAAACCTTCCCAGTGGAGAGAACTACTGTGGGGATGGGAATACAGGAAAGATCTATCAGAACCTTCTGCTGACAGATCATGGGACCCAACCCAGACTTTTTTTGTGGTGCTCTACAATGAGAAAGAAGCTTTTTCATTAGTTAATGCTTCCGTTAAAAATTTGATCAAAAATCACGACTTAGTAAGTTAATTTATATGCCAGTGTGGTGTACCGGTTAGTGTCAAACTAATATCTGGGAGAGACGGGTTCAAATCTTAGGGTTGCCAGGCCTCGCTCCAACGGGAGACTGGGAGGGGTGGCCATCGGAGGTTCCTAGATACACACATGACATCACTTCCAGGTTTTCATGCTGTCATTTCACTAATGGCAATTTTAAAAAATCTGTCTCACATAAGCCTCTGGGGTGCCAGCAGGCAAGGCCCACTGGGGCAAGAGCTCTCCCACCCCCAGCAGGCACATGGCAACATTACTGAATGTGCACTCTGCCATAGAAAGTTGCTGGGTGACCTTGGGCCAGTCCTACCTCACAGGATGTGAGAATAAAAATGGAAGACAGGAGAATGATATAACCTGCTTTGGGTCCTCATTGGGGAGAAAGGTGGGGTATGAAGTAAATGTACAGGTTCTCTCCCTACCTTTTTCATATTTTGAAACTGGTACTGGGAGACTTTTCTGACCATCACAATTTACCCTTTTCTGATGTTATTAAACTTCAAATGACAGCTGTAGCATCTCTTAAGAAAGCAGACAAATGTAAAGAAACGGTTTGTAGGTTCACTACATCTGAATACCATCTCTTCCTTTAAGTAGTAGGCAGTTTTTCCTTCTTCCACTTTCTGAAAGTCAGCCAGCACCAGACTTACTGTTGACTACCGTTGGTATCCGAGACACGAAGGATGTCGTGACTGGCTTAATAACAGTATACTTGGTCAAGTGCCAGTCTGTATCTGTCCAGGTATGTTCCAACAATAAGTCAATACTATATATCACCCCATAGACTCCACTGGATACCATGCTCTAGGAGAAAATGTGAAAACAATTGGCATTTGTATACTGAAGCATTAGAGGAGAAGCTATGGGGTAAGCATCCGAATGAATATAAAAGAGAAGTTTATGTCATTAGGCTTTGTGGTAGTCAGGGCTTTTTTTCAGGGGGAACGCGGGGGAATGGAGTTCTGGAGCCTCTTGAAAATGGTCACATGACTGGTGGCCCCGCCCCCTGATCTCCAGACAGAGGGGAGTTTCGATTGCCCTCCGCGCCGCTCAGTGGCGTGGAGGGCGATCGAAACTCCCCTCTGTCTGGAGATCAGGGGGCGGGGCCACCAGCCATGTGACCATTTTCTCTGAGGGCAACCCACTGAGTTCCACCACCTCTTTTCCCAGAAAAAAAGCCCTGGTGGTAGTCAACTAGATCTTGCAATGTTCTTGCTAACCTCTTAGCAACAGTTACAGTACAATGGCCAGTTGAGCACTTAAAGACAGAGTTTATTTATTGGGCTTAGTATGCTAATTATTCTATTCCATTCCAGCCAAACACCAGTTTAAATAAAATTATCTTCTGGAAGTAAGAAATCTGTGTACCCTTGCAGACTCAACCTGGAGCATAGAATTGAACATAAGCAACCTTTGGCATGTCAGGCCCAGACCATTTAGGGCATCAAAAGACTCGTGTTATATAGAAAGCAGGTATTGTTTTCATTAGACAAAGTCGCTCTACAAAAGACAAATTACACGAGGATGCTCAAGTGAAGGGAGATGCAATGTTAGCTGGGAAGCCAAATTTTAAAAGACCGATCGGAAGGGTCTGTCAGTTTCAACTCTCTCAAACCAGCAAAGATCACACCTCAGAGGGTTTATTTCCTCTTTGGGGAGGTGATATTGACAGAGCGTTCAGGGAGGCAAAGAGGAAATAAACAAACCCTCTGAGGAGCGATCTTTGCTGGTTCTAGTGAGGTGAAACGAAGAGCTCCTTCCGATCTGGTTTTTAACTACCCTTCCCTGCTCACATTGTGTCTTCCTTGTGTAATTCGTCTCGTGTAGAGAGACTCACAGAAGCCTTACCAAGCCAATACACATAGCACTTCAGTATGCAAACATTCAGGTTATGGGATCCACCGTCTATCCCTTTGATCCCAACACATGGAAAACATACGTGCTAGTACTCTGCATGGTAGTTCTCTGCATGAAACATATGTATTCCTGATTGACTCCGTTTGGATAGATTAAGCTTTTGTTTCTTTAGGTTGCAGATGTTTCTGAGTTTTGATTTGTAGCAGTGTTCAGGTTATTCATAAATCCATTGGAAACGTGGAAGTTTTACTACAAACATTTATAGCATAGATTTACCTTAAGTCTTCCTCCAGATGCTCCAATTGGGATAGTTATCCCAATGTGAGTAGCATTGTGTTCTAGAGTGTAGCCAAATTTCTCAGGGTTCTGTATTATTTGCCCATTAATTCCCATTGATACATTTTGGGATGTAAAGGTGGGTGCTTGAAGAACCAGTCTAGGGATAATACTTGGTACAGTCCATATTACCGCAGCATCAGTAGAATTGACACCATCTATTGATTCATAAAAGCAGAATCAAATCATTACTGAATAAAAAACTTAGTCACAAAAAAATTGTAATGTACTCTTGAGAACATACTCTTCATCCAGTTAGCAGGTAAGGTTTTTAATATTAGTTTAGAAAACCTATGCTGCTTCTCCTGGGAAAGTTTACTAGCTAAATGTTTATCCCATTAGTTCCCAAGACAGTGAAATCTCATGGTAAATCCATTTGGGTCACCCAACTCCAGCTTGAGAAATTCCTGGAGATTTGGGGGGGTTACTTGGGGAGAGAGCTTAGCAGTGTTGTGGTATCACAGCCAGGTCAAAGATCAGCTCCAAGTCCTCCCCGTCCTGCAAGGTCACTTCTCCTCAAAAATTGAAATTTTAATTTTAAATTTCATGTCTCTTATCTCTCAATTTTTAAAATACCTCTAAAAATTGTCTTCAGGTATTTTGTCAGTGTTACTGACCTCTAACCTTTAGGGTCTTTACAGGCAATTATCACTATGGTATACCAAAGAGAAATGAAAGCCCTAGAGCATTCACTCTCCGTAGCCAGTGCAAGATTTCCATTTCTCCTAGACTCTATGGTTCCTCTAGAGGAATTGATTTCTGTAATCTTGAAATCAGTTATAATTCCAGGCTGTACCTGGATGATGACAATCTTACTTAACATTGACATTGTTGAGTTATACGCATACATTGTTTTTTGTTGTCAGTTCAGTTTCAAGTGGAGTTCTGAGGCAATGGGTCATGGTTATATCAACAAAGACACAATGGTTGGTGTAATGTTCTGCCACGTATGTAAAGTTGTGTGTTTTATTTCTGTATTATTAATGTGGGGTGAGGTTTTGAATGTGTGTTTACTAGAGTTTGAAAGGCAGGCCTTTAATGAGAGAAGGAGTGGGGGCTAGATGGGTGCACGAGGTATGTTGTGATGGGATGGCAGCTGTACTCTAGCAGGCACAGTGAATTGCAGTATTTGGAAAGTGCAGAGGGAAAGGGAAAGGTTTTTAGTCAGTTTGTGGGTATCTCAGAGAGAGGGTATTTTGGCTAGTTCAGTGATTCTATCTAATTCAATTAATCTGTGTGGGAGCCTGAGATGGTCTGTGTGGGTGAGTGGAGGAAATTATTCTGTGGGTGAAAAACTATGGGTAAAATTAGTCTTTGTGACTGGGTTTGTGAATATACCTTTAAGAATATATAACCATTTTGAAACCACCAAGCTTATTAATGTATTCTGAAACTAATATGCTTATCAATATATTGAAACCATCACACAAATGTACAAATAAATAAATTCTAGTTCCAGTTAAGCTGTTCCATCTGGAATAGAGAATCCCTTTTTAACCACACAGCCCATCCCCATATGATGACCGTTCTGTCACATTTCTAGTTAAACAGAAGAGAACTAAGATGAAAGCCTTTGGTGGCAGTGACACCCTTTTGGGAAGCAGCAATATAGGTCACACAAACAAGGCAAAACACCACAGGTGGGTGTAGCAGTGGGATCAAACCCCAAAGGGAAGGTATTCTTGAGGTATAAGCCTGGGTAGAGAATAGCTGAAACTGTGTGTGAGGGGGAGGAGGGGGAGAAGAGTGTTTGCAATAAGGGCCCTCCTGAGGTAAAAAGTTTAAGGTAATGTATGGAGGACGTGTAATATAGATCCAAGGCAGGTTAAACAACAAAAACATTACAGTTGGTATTCTTCATTAGGCTGGAGGAAGGCTTCAAACTCTGCTTAGGGGAGTGGTAGGATGCAGACCCATATGTTACACCTTGCATAGTTTGATGTAGTGGTCAAGAGTGGCAGGACTCTAATCTGGAGAGCAGGGTTTGATTCCCCACTCCTCCACTTGAAGCCAGCTGGTTGGCCTTGGGTCAATCACAGCTCCCCCAGAGCTCTCTCAGCCCCACCCACCTCACAGGGTGCTTGTTGTGGGGTAATAATAACATACTTTGTAAATTGTTCTGAATGGATGTTATGTAGTCCTGAAGGGTAGTATATAAATCTAATGTTGTTATTATAGTAGTAGTATTAGTATTATAGCTTCCTCAAGAGAATCAAATCTCATGGAAACAATAAGAATAGTGAAGGAAGCATTTATAACAGTCAGCAGGTTGGAGTACTTGCCAACTGGGCACGATACAGTAGTGTCGATCAAGAGAAGCAGCCACCGTTGCTTGTACATTGAAGTGGAACTGACAGTGCTCATCGTGACTCCATTGACCTATGGGAAGGGTATGATAAGGTTTTACTAGGTCAGCTGAAATAGGGATCCTAAAGAACAAAGCCATTGTTCCTGCTGGCTGCTGGAGGACAACTTACGTTTGAAGAGTCAGTTTCGTTTGTTGAATACGGAGAACGGAGGAACACTCTTGCTAGTGTGTTATTGAAGCTATAGCCTAGCTTGTCTGCATCACTCGCCACAGTTGTCTTTCTCCCTGAAGGAGAATAAAATATCAGCTGCCATATGTGATACACAACCTTTTGTGCCTAAAAAGAAAAGGGGTGGGGCAGGAGAGAGATGAGATCAGAGTTATAAGAATCTTTAAGCAAAAAAAATTGATTTGCGTGTACAATATTCCAGTGACATTAAGACCCCAGCAACTGCACATGTAGCCCATCATTATACTTGCAGCTGGTAATGGGGCAAATATCATGCTTTGACAAAATGGTATGAGGGAGGCAGGAGCCCCTTCTCCCCTCACATTGTGGTTCTGATCCGAATTGGAGTCCCACATGCTTGAGAAGAGATTCCCCCATGGGGAACTTATTCCAGCTGTAAATCCCTGTGGTGGCCACATGCCAAGGATAATGTGGCATTTGGCCTTCGGTCTAACCTAGCTGACAAATTTGTTTTGCAGGTAATTCGTGCACCACGAATTACCAATGCCGTGTTCGCTACTGTTCTAAAGCAAATATACAGATTAAGCCAGGAGATTACTATAAAGATGCCATAAGCCCACAGATTTCTCTCTTACACACAGAAGAAAAGAGTCTGAATATTTGGATTGTTACTTCTCTACCTCCGGCAGTGCAGACATCCACTCTGCAGTCTCCTCATCTGAAATCACTGGAACGTCACTCTTCACAGAAACCTTGAAATGGAAATCAACGCTTCTTTTCAATAGAGAAGGAAACAACTTATTTTATTCTCCTCTTGCAAACTCTTCATTTTAGCAAAATGACATTGACAAAGTTTAGATTTTACATAAAAGGGTTATGCTTAAGAAAATCTCCCTTTCCCCAAACACTGTATATAGCAGAATTTATTGAACTGTTTCTATTCTGCTTAAAAAAAATAGGAAGCCTATATATTTTTTAAAAAAACTACTATATCATTATTATCCCACTGTCCTGTTATTATCAACAAACATATGGCTAAGAAGCAAAGCATTTCTTTTCTGGCCTAAATAGAAAAGAGTCCAGTAGCACTCTATTTTGCTAATACAGACCAACACGGCTGACTCCTCTGGATCTATTTTCTGGCCTATAATCTTTCATAAATACACTGAACTATAATTTACCTCCATGTAGTTCTCTTCACACACAATTTCCCGTGGAGCCCACGGGGAATAGGAACAGTGCATGGAGTTTCTGTATGTTGTAGCTGCCCTCATGTCTTGGAATGTGGACACTCTGATGTTCACATTAAGAGAGAACCTTTCATCGACCTGCAATCATTTAGGAGACTGGTTCGTAAGATTTGGAAGGGACACGGAATTTAGCAACAGAAGATGCATTTGTCATGAAAATATAGCACTTGAGAAAGCCTGAGGACAGATCAATATACAACTGAAGAAAGTTAGTGTACAGCCTTTTTCATTGCAGAGATATTTACTTTAATTTTATTTCGGTTATACTCTGCCTTTCTCCTCAAAGAAATACCTTTCTTCTCCATTTTTCACAACAACCCTGTGAGGTAGGTTAGGCTGATACTATGTGACTGGCTCTAGGTCATTCAGCAATCTTCCATGGCACAGTGGGGAATCAAACCTGGGTCTTTTAGATCCTATTCCATTACTCTAACCACTGGCTGTCCTTGTAAGATGCCCCCTTACATCTCTGCAAAGGGCCTGAGGTCTTTTAAAAATATATCAGTTTGATGGAACCCTATGATTTTTAAACAGTATTTTATCTGATTGTTATTAAAGATATTTATATCCTGCTTTTCCCCCTATGGGGACCCAAAGCAGTTTGCAACACTGGTCTCCCTGCCTCTATCTTGTCCTCACCACAACAGCCCTGTGAAGTAGATTAAGCTGAGTGAGAGAGATGGGCCCAAGGTCGTACAGCAAACTTCCATATCAGAGTGGGGACTTGTAACTGAGTTTCCCAGGCTGACACTTTTAAGTACTACACCATACTGGCTGTACAACAAAAGCAGAGAAGCAACACCTCATTTATAAGAATTAATCTATCCCATTGTATAGGGAATGTCCAATGCTACTTGAATTACAGTTCCTTCCCTGCTTTTATTCTGTCTCCCTGTTCTTGTAGTAAGAGGTTGTCTGAATTGCCAAGACCAAAAATAAAAGCCTCAATAAACAGAGATTTGATTTTACAGCAGTACGGAGGAGTCTCTATCACGTCTCAGACCAGAGTTTCAGAGATCTTCAGACACATAAAAATAATTTTATTTTTAAAAGTATTCAGTTATATGGACTGAGTAACCATGTTGCAAATTCATCCTTCCTGGCTGCTCCTTTGAGATTATACTTCTCCAAGCACCCCTTGGTCTCACCTCGTTTGTCACATGACAGCCAAGCACAGAAGCCCGGAAGACAGGATTACCCCATATATCCTCAGACAAGACATAACCACAGCGAGCTGCCAACTCCTCATCAAGTGTGACTGTGGCACCAGAGGGATCTAGAGACACAGAACACAAGAGTGTTGCAATACCGAAGCAGCTGGCTCATTCTATTCAAACACTGTAACACGACACTTCAGAGGTAGCTTTATCTTGGGAGGCTTCCATAAGCATATTCATGGCATGTGGTTTATCTAGCTTGGCATTTTTCACTTTTATTTAGTCCTGGAGGTTACAAACACTTGGGAACTTCTGGGTGGCTTTTAAAAGTTATATTGGTTTAGGCATGTAACAATTTTCATACCATTGTTATTCTTGGAGACAGCTGATAACATTTAATATAAATCACATTTTGACAGAAAATGACAGGAGTCATTTCATAATTTAGGTACACCTTGAACCACAAAGAGGGGCACAATTGAAGCACCTATCCCCAGAGCCAATATCAACAGCAAGCATGTACATTAATATCAAGATTGCCTATTAGTTGAGGTCAGGAACTCTTATTACTCCAGAGAATTACAAGTGATCCATGCACAAAGAGTTCCAAGATAAACATAAATCGATGCATGTGACAGGTTACCTTGTCTAGGCTAAAACTAGACATTTATGTCATACCGGACAAATCCGTATCCTACCAGAGAAAGGTTATTAGGGGTGCATTCATACCAACACTGCTTAAAAGCAAATCCCACAGAGCCCCATTTATTTGTTTAAGAAGTTTTCCAAGATGCCTTTCCACCTGAGGAAAATGTCCAGGTGGTTTTGCAACCAATAAAAGCAGCACAACATTTTCACAATATATTAACTAATAGCCAACTGCAGGCTGCTTCCAAACAGCGATTTCCCCCTGCATGGAATACAGCATGTCCCTGCATTTTGTTTAGGACTCTACACGATGGCTTGCTCATTTCAGGCACAACTTGTGAGGCTCCAGGGCTTTCGCCTTTAAATTGTATCAAAGGAAAATCTCCTTTGATCTGATTGAAAGGAGAAATTATGGGGCCATTAGTAAGGGAAGAACTCATGTTGCTGCTCATTCTGCAGTCTGGGTGTGCGCGCGCACATGCGCACTAAATTTTGCCTTCAAAATGGCAGGGAAAAGCTCTACATTCTCTTGCCCTTTAGGGCTTTTTTGTGCCCAACAGAGCCAGCCGGGAAAAAGGAAAAAAGGGCACAGAGTGATTGTTGTGTACTTTTTTTTACTAACTCAACAGGGTGGGATGGATATGTGGCCACCATCCTCACTTGCTGTGACCCTGCTTGCTGCTGCTTCCACAGCAGGGATGCCTTTGCAAACCCTCATGTGGAACCAGATATAGCCTAAAAGCAGTCAAGGGACCAATTCCAATGGACACTGCGACATCACTCTCCAAAATCATGCCAGGCAATAGGCCTTCCAGGAAAAAGAAGTCTGCCAGCTTATCCAGATGACCGATAAGGAGGACCTTGCCTAGCCACCTGAGTCTCAGGGCCAAGCTACACATGACGAATGACACTTGAACGGCAAGTGTATTTCTCCCTGTTCACTTGCCCTCCACTCAATCCACTTGCCGTTCAAGTGTCATTTGTCATGTGTAGCTTGGCCCTCAGAGGTCCCAACCAACCTTGCCTTGGCTAAAATTTACTAACATCGGAAGGTCCGAAAGATTCCACAGCCTTGTCAGGTTTGTAGAATCATAGAAACAGAGCCAGAAGGGCACCCAAGGATCACCTTGACCAACCCCTTACACAATGCTAGAAATTCACAACTACCTTCCCACTTCCCCAGTGATCCCTGATTAATGTTCAGAGGAAGGCAAAAAAACCTCTACTATCCCTGGTCTGGAAGAAAATTCCTTCCTGATTCTAAAGTGGCAATTAGCACACAAGAAAGGGCCACGAGAGCCAAGCACTGGCTCATCCCTTTGTGCCCTCCCTTTCACAATCTTCCTAAATTCATGCTGACAGAATCAGCATTGTTGGTAGGTAGCCATTTAGCCTCGGCTTAAAGACCTCGAAAGAAAAAGACCTCCAAACTCCAAAGGAGAGCCCACCATCTCCCGAGGAAGCCTGTTCCAGTGAGAAACTGCTCTTACCAGCAGGTAGTTCTTCCTAACGTTTAGCCAAAAATGCTTTTGGTTTAATTTTAATCTGTTAGTTCTGACCTACTCCTCTGGGGCAACAGCAAAGAAACAGGTTGCTGGAGGTGGGTGGGAGAGAAAGTCTTCCATATACTCTGGGCCTAAACCATTTAGAGGTAACATAGGCTCAGAAATTATTGGTAACCATTATGGCTGTTTGGTGCAGTGGTTAAGAGCATCAGGATTCTAACCTGGAGAACCAGGTTTGATTCCCCACTCCTCCACTTGAAGCCAGCTGGGTGACCTTGGGTCAGTCACAGCTCTCCAGTCCTCTCTCAGCTCCACCCACCTCACAGGGTGATTGTTGTGGGGATAATAATAACATACTTTGTAAACTTCTCTGAGTAGGTGTTAAGTTGTCCTGAAGGTGGTATATAAATCAAATGTTTTTATGTTGTTATAATAGCACTGGCTTAGGTTTTTCATCCAAATAAATATGCAAGCATAGCATAAGAAGCCACCATGTTGCCTTCTCCAGGGGTTAGGGCTCACCAATTATGTCTACCCTGAAGAACTTTCTCTGAAGAAAGGATTTATTCAACTTCATCCAAAATAAACTGGAGAAACAGGTGCTCTCAATGAAACCTGGAAAAAAGTTGAAAGAGTTAAGAGTGACTATTAGCTACAGCAAGTAGCTTCATTCCCAAAAACATCCCCCAAAATGTTGTTAATGTGGGGCGAGGGGCAGGAGAAACAAGGTTGCAGTCAACCTGCAGAAAAAAAATATCCTTCCTTTTAATATAATGTTATTTACCCAATAATGTTACTTATCTCTATGATGTGACATGCATCTAAACATTCTGTCAAGGGGGCAAGACATTATCCCCTTTCACATGTTACAGCCAAGGCACATACAAAATACATGTACATGCGTATGCTTGTTTGTAAGGAAAAGCCCATATGCGCTTACTAAATGAAACCTGGGAACAATACCTGGATAAATGTGGGATTTGAAACACATGCCTTGAATGCAACATGAGAATTACTCAACATACATAAATAGAAAAATCAAGAATACACTGTACATAGATTGTGCATGCATTCACTGCAATTTGTGAACAGGCTATCAATGAAGCCTAGGAAGGGATTCATAAACAGTTCACAAACCTGGAGGAGTTAATGCCAGTTGAGGCCTTCCTATACTGGTCTGGAGCAGTAGCAGCAAAACTCTTCCATGTACATAGACAGAGCAAAAGACTAGTTAGTTAAGTAAACAGAAGAAACAGAAAAAACAAAGAGGCCAGTTGAACTCAAAGCACTTTACCCGCAAATCAGTCTGCTGACAGCCATCATTGCTATCAAAGGATCACAAGACACTCCAAGCTTTCAACAGGTAGTTCTTACAGGGTAGCACCCCCATAGACATAAGATGGACTGCAGGAAGAGGACAAACTTGAAACGAAGAGGAAATATAGCGAGTCTTCTTTATAAAGAATATATTTGCTGGGATGCTTCCCTGAATTAGTAGCAGGTGCTTGGGGAGTAATTGTTAATTATTGGAGGCAGAGTTGATGCTCTGGACTGAATCTCTGGTGGACCATTCAGATTTGAAACAGGCATGCTTTATAGGAAGGAAGTCCCATTGAACTGGACAGGATTTACTTCCAGACAAAAAAAGTAGGATCAGAGATTATTTATAGGGCTACCCCATTCATGTTACTTTAACATCATGCACACTAAGTAGGCAACATTTCCCTCCACCCCTCCCAACAAAATTCCTCAGGGTGAAGGTTCTGTTAAAGCCACAGGAAGCAAAAGATTAGCCACCCCACCCAGAGAACCTCATAGGGACTTTGTGGGTACACGTGGATAGCCAGTAGTTTTAAAAGATCATTTCTGTATAGGCTCTGTGACTGAGGGGATATGCGTAGTCTCCAACGGTGAGGTTAAACTTAGCATTAGCATTCTTCTGGCTGTGGAGGACTGCTACATAATTAATAGGATTTACTTCTCAAATTAAACATGGACTGCGCTGTAAAGCTGTGATCCTAAACACACAAGTCAATCCCATGTATGTTTACTGGAACCGAGAGGTGGGGTAGATTCTCATTTTTAAAAATAAATGCTTATTCTGAATTAACCCCACCTCTACCATTTCAGTGCAATTAACTCCAATTCAAGTACGCTTTGAGTTGCAGCCTCATAGTAGGCTTTACTTTTGAGTAATTGTGCCTCAGCTCTTGCTATAAAGCCGCAGTGCTAAGCAGCCCTTCCTGAAGGCAAGTCTCATTGACTGCAGATGGGTTTACTTCCGAGCAAAAACATTTAGGACTGGGGAGCAGAGAGTTACCATGGGGCTCATCAACTGAATTTGCTGCATGTAATTCTATTTTCTTTGAGCACCAGTATTGCTTCGAAAAGTGTTGCAATGTTTTCCTAGACCTCTGTCCTGATTGAACGTACACTATTTATAGTCAGGGGGAGGGAAATATGCTCCAAAATTGCACCTTTACAATTAGGGATGGGATGGGAGGGGGATACTCTTAGTGTTAATTTCTTAATTCTTTCTTGTTTATGTCCATTTCACTGAACAATAGGGCTTTGTGGGCTTCCCCCCCACCTCCGTCGGTGCCAAATTAAATCCATCTGCTTTTTATATCAATAGTTGTTTCATTTTTAAAAATAAGCTGGTCTGATCTAACCAAATACCAGCGCCGGGCCCATAATGAGTTACTATTAATATGTGGGAAAGGCAATTGTCCAAAGCCAGTGTAATGTCAAATAACTGGCAGGAGCAGGCATTTTATTGCCTTAAAGTGACAAATAAAAATGTCAGGATTATAAAAACAATACTCTTTGGATGAGTAATAGTCTATGGATATGTCCCCTTACAACCATTTGAACTAGTTCAAATAAGCTCGCCGTTAAAGGTAAATGCCAAAGAGAAGCTTTTCTTAACGGTGCACGCTCTTTGAATTTGGCAGGTTACATGAACACAATACATAGCTCAACGTCTAGGACCAGGTCGCACAGTGCCCTCCTAAGCAGTGTTCCACCCTTTGAAGTCCATTGAAGTCAGTAGGCTTAGAAAGGTGTAACTCAAGTTAGGGTGGAGTGGTCAGGGACAGAACTTGCACGGGGAAGGTCCCAGATTCAAATCCTGACTTCTTCAGTGACAGTGTCTCAGGTAGCTAGTGGTGGATCGAACTATGCCTGGAAACCAAGCATGCTCACTGCCAGCCAGATAGTATTGATGTCAGTGAACCAATAGGCTAACTCCGAATAAAGTGACATTACGGGCATCTAGCATTGCACCCCATTTATACCGGTTTCTAGTGTGTTTCTAGGCTCCGTGTAAAGGGCCTGGTGGTAACCTTCAAAACCCTAAACAGTTTAAGTCCAGGTATCTGCCCACATGAACCTCTAGATGACCTTCTGCTAAAGAGACCTACTATGTTAGGGTTGCCGACAGGCCTAGAAAAAAACCCCATCCTTCCTCTTTAACAAAGGGTTCACATGTGGAATGCTGATACTTTTCATGCCATGAGGTTAAATAATATCAGCTGGAAAACGATGTCACGTCAAACCTCTGTTAAAGAGACAGGACACTCTTTCCTCTCCAGTCAGTTGGCAACCTTATGCTCTGTGAACCCACACTGATAACAGCGGAAGGAGGGCAGGCATGCTGGTTGGTCCTTTTTTTTTTTTTTTGCCTGTTGTGCCTGGACTTCCAGACTTTCTTCTCGGGAACCCTTCACCCCTTCCCTTTTGATGTCTTGAGAAGGCATTTTATTTAGAAAGGCATCGGCAAGTAGAGGACGTCTGTGCTTCTGAGAGCCAATGTGATCTAGTGCTTAGAATGCTAGATTAGGATTTGGGAGATCCAGTTTCAAATCCCCACTCTGCTATGTACTGGAGAGCCAGTTTGGTGTAGTGGTTAAGAGCAGCAGGACTCAAATCTGGAGAACCGGGTTTGATTCCCCACTCCTCCGCTTGAAGCCAGCTGGGTGACCTTGGGTCAGTCACAGCTCTCCAGTCCTCTCTCAGCTCCACCCACCTCACAGGGTGATTGTTGTGGGGATAATAATAACATACTTTGTAAACTTCTCTGAGTAGGTGTTAAGTTGTCCTGAAGGTGGTATATAAATCAAATGTTTTTATGTTGTTATAATAGCACTGGCTTAGGTTTTTCATCCAAATAAATATGCAAGCAAATTGATTCCCCACTCCTCCGCTTGAAGCCAGCTGGGTGACCTTCGTTCAGTCACAGCTCTCCCAGAGCTCTCTCAGCCCCACCCACCTCATAGGGTAATTGTTGTGAGGATAATAATAACACACTTTGTAAACCACTCTCTGTGTAGCATTAAGTTGTCCTAAAGGGCGGTATATAAATTGAATGTTGTTGTTATCATCATTGTGTGAATTGATCCTGGGCCAGTCATCTTCTCACATTCTAATCTACTTCTCAACACTGTTGTGAAGATAAAACAGGAAAGTAAGAACAACTGTTTATGCCACCCTGAGCTCCTTGGAGAAAGGGCAGGATAAAAATATGCTAGATAAATACTGCTGTTTTTCCAGTATTGTGGATTGTTTTATTATCAGTTCTGCCAGAGTTGGTTTTATCATTGATTTGAACCAATGTTGAGTGTGCAATTACTTTATAACAAAGTTTGGTTTTTTAAGATCAAGATCAAGATCTTAACTTGTAATCCTCTACTGCCCACCGAGTATGCAGCATTATCACAGAACGCCTGCCAAGCCTAAAAATATTAGGACATAAAAACCGCACTCCAGAAAAGGACATAAAAACAGCACTCCAGAAAAAGCAAATATATAGGCATCTCTGTGATATATATCTAGGATACAGAGCTCTCAGGCCTGCATTTCATGTAAGCTGAGTGTCTGATGGCCCTCAGCCAAATCCTTACTGTTAGGCCAGATAGGACTGGACAGCTTGAGCCCCTGCGATCCATGGTCGAATCCACATTACCTCTTTTTTCCCGGTTGTTCTCCACATGAAATCCGCATTTCAGAGTGCCGGTCACATTACCCAATCCTCTACACGCATCTCTCTCGGATTTCCATCGGATTGCTAGTAGCGGTTTTCTTGCGGGAGTTTCACGATGGACGTGAACGCTTGCGAGCGCAATTTTCGCGCTCCTTTTTTAAACAGCCGTCAATCAAGTCTCCCCTTCCTTTCCTTGCGTTCCCATTGGCCGATTCCACCAGAGATGGCTCATAAGCGATTTCTCCTATATTTCCCCTTTATTTGCTTTCGTTGCTTGGTTCAGCAACATCCGATTTCTCAAAAGCCAAACTTTTTTCTCATTAACATCTTTTTAGTGGCCCAACCACCCGAATATCCTCTTCCCCCCCCTCCTCTTTTAATTTTTTTTTTTAAATAGATCTGTCATAGCGAAATTTCGTAGTGTGTTCCAGCGCAACAAAGATCACATTTAACCGCCGTCCTAACGCCTCCTGCCTCGGCCCATGTATACAGTGCTCTTGAATGATACCACAAACAAGTTTTTAAAATCTGTTGTGTTTCTTGTTCCTTGAGAAATGTCTCTTTTAATTTTTTTGGCTTTTTTAAAACTTAAGACATCGTGACGCAGTGACGATAGATCAAAATAAAAAGCTTTGAATGTCCAACCCGGAATTATTTTGTTGGAATGTTATTAAATCGTTTGGTCAGGGTGTGTCTCGTGGCTGGCGCTTGTCACGACCGAAGGTTGAGCACCACGGGGACACTTGGCTAGGGTGCCTTTTCTGGGCGCAATACTTTTTTTATTCCCACATAACAAAATATCGCTATTCCAAAGATTCATTAAAAAAAAAATTAGAAAAAAAAGGATCAGAGAATCGAGGGAAGATTTACGTGCCGCACAGACAGAATAGGAATCAATTGTGTTCCTGGCAAAAATATTAGTAGATAAAGAAAGTTTGTCAATCTTGGATTAACAGGGGAAATGCTGTCCAAAAACATGCAGAAAACATTTTGAACATCGAACACCTTTCTGTTGCTCTTAAAGAAACGCTTCTTATTTCTGGTGACCCAATTTTTTAGTTCCACATTGACATCCATGAACTTAAAATAGATTCCCTTGAAATCTTATCTGTATTTCCATTCCTGTTTTGCTGTAAAATTTGGTGTTATGCCTGGGGACACAATGGAGAAAGCATTCTGAAGATACAGTGAATACAGACAGAATGCTAAATTTAAAGTTGTGATGTGGCGTTCTGTGGGTTCTTTGTGGTTCTTCGTGTTTGGCACCTGTCTCAAACCTGTGTGCCAACCAGGCTGGAGACTACGACGTTTGGCCCCCCGATTGGAGTGATGAATGGGAAACCTAGGATATCAGCAGAATCATTCTGGACATCATATTCAAAGTGTCCTTCGGCATCCTCCACTTTTAAACAGCTCCTTTTGTTCCACGCCAGTAGAAGAAAAAACACATCTGGATATCCAGCACAGATAGGGGCCCGCCTGTAAATTCTGTTAATTGGCGTCACGTGTAGTTCATTTCCATCACACCCAATCTAAAACACTGGGGACTGATTGATTCAGCACTCCATTCAGAAAATCATGCATTCAATGCCAGTTTCACCCATTGATTTCATCTCCCACATTAATGGACTGTGCTTTTGAGAGGGAAGAACGGGTAACACCAGGAGCGGCACATTCCAGACGAATCAGAATTGGTGTTTTTGTATTACGCTGTGCCAACAAATTTCAGCTTGATGTCTCCATGTGATGTGGCGGAACAACCAGTTTCTTGGGCCATTTAAACTACAGGTCATATCACATTATTTCTCAACATCAGCAATTTAGAGCCCAATGATGCCATTGGGGTGATGCTCCTTAAATTGTCAGTGCTTCCCTCGTCTGGAAAACTGAGTCTGGTGACATGATGACAGGGGGGATGCTTGTGAGGTGCTTGTGGAACAGTGTAATCCACCATTTGCCACTTATATAACATGTCCCAAAAAACCTACAATTGTGTCAAGTCAACTGTGGCAATCAGAATTTGACACATGAGACTAAACTTTGGCAGGTAAGGCTAATGAAGTTCGAGGTCACGATAAATACAAACACTTCACGTGTTTGCCGGGGATGCGGGAAATTAGAAAAAAGGGGGTGCAGAGAAAACCTATGATGATGTGGGACATTGTACCAACAAGGGGTGGGCATTGATTGTAATTTGGGAAATCTAGTGGACAGTCCAGACAGCCATTACACCTATCTTATGGATGCATAGACATGGACCACGTACAGAGAAAATATCACTGTGACATCATGGAAAATATTTTTTTAATTTAAGGAAAAAATTCAGCAAAAGAGAACCACAAAAAAATTTTTTTTTTTAAATGAACAGCTCAACAATAAACTGTGGGGGAAGGGGAAGAAAACTTGGGTAACTATATACAGTGGTGAGAACAATCAGGGTGCATCCCCAGAGGCAGAGGGACGATGTCTCCTTCTCTCACGGCGCTCCATCACATTGACTCGCCGCCCTAGGCGTGCTAGTCGGTCCTCCACGCTGCTCAACCTCTCTTGCACATTTGAGACTGAATTTGGGAAAGAAAAGTGTTTTTGAGAGACGGCACCCAAAAAAAGGGTGACAGCACCATTCAGAGCAAAAACTTACTGGATGATCCTAGCCTCTCCTCCATCCTCTCCATGGCCGTGAACAGATCTCCTATCCCTCTGCGTTGGGCTCTTCCTGGGGGAGCAGACCTTCTGCTGGTTGAGGGACCCTCCTCCGACCGTTCCAGTTGGCTTTCCTGTGCACTAGCTTCAGAAATGAAAGGAAGAAATCAAAGTCTTGTAAAACGGTTTGGCCACAGCAGTTATAACATCATGGCTGATCCACTGTGGCATCAACCTCCAGATTCTCTGATTTCATTTCAATGATTACAGAAAAATGGGAACTCTGTTATAGCACCAGCAAATAAAACATCGGAAAGCATTAATTTTTTTTTCTTGCTGTTACAAAGGAGATAAAAAAAGGCTGACAATTATTTTTTTTCACAGCACACTTTTGAAATCGTGGAAAAGGCCGGTGGGTGGTGATGCTCCGTGCTTGGGGCACCACTGTCATATACAACTTCCCCTCCATCCATGGAAGTGTGGAAGCGAATGTGGTCCCACTCATCCATGGACACATTCTATGAAGGTTGATGGTCAAGTGCACGGTGTGGGAAAGCATCAGTTGCTGGTCTGCCTGATTTTAGGTGGGGAAGAATATATTTGGCAAATACATGCTTACCAGGGGGTGCCTGTTCTGATCCCTGTGCAGGGTCCTCAGAGGAAGCTTGCTCCCCAGCCACCTCAAGCGCCTCCTGCTCCTCGTCTGCTCTTGCCTCCCCCACGGCAGCGGTGGGAGCTCTACCACGGAGAAGGGCTGCAAAGTGAAGAAGAAATGTTGGCACACTCCATCAAACCATTGCAATCGGAACATTCATGACAAAAAGGTGCAACAAAGATAACACCAGCAACTGTGCACCGTGATGAACACAGCGGCTCGACACATGCCACATTCCCAAACTTGGGGTCCCTCACGCCGAGCATAAAAAAAAAAGGTTTCTTTGTAGGAGAAAAAAAATCCGCTATTGCAATAAAACGGCGTTGTGCGACGATTACGGGGGGGGGGGGAATGGAATCTCAGCTCTCCCCCCACCATCTAACTTTTTGCCTGGTTTCTCCACATTGACGTGCACTTAACTGCGTTGTTAATTTAAAATTAAATGCTTTTAAGAGGTTCTTACCAGCATGATGACGGGATTGCCAGCTTGGCCTTCCGGCGAGATCCCAGAGGTTCATCATGGACGCAAAGTACGGGGGCTTTCCACTCTGGCGAGGGATCCCCTGCCAGGCTTCCAGCGCCCCGTAGAAGTCCCCCTTCACCCTCTTGAACTTCGATCTGCACTGTTCGGGGGTCCTGCTGTGACCACGGGCACACATCTGCCTCGACAGCTTGTGAAATATAAGCTTCGTGGGCAGATGTGTGCTCCTCATTACACGCGCCGCTTTTCCGGAGCGTGCAACGAGGTCCAGCAGGGTCTCCACCTCTTCATCCCGCCAGAAGACTCCTTTTGCCGCTGCTGCCATACTTGTTCCTAAACGAAATACCGAAAATGTGCTGTTGCATAAATAAGCATGCCTTCATAACGGCTCCATAAAGGCGGGGAAAAAAAGGCTGCTGATTGGACGCGCTTAAACAGGATGACCAATCGGTGTTAAGGATTTGATTTCGGCGCCAAATGCTGTTGAATGAACACTATGTTCTCCCACACTCATGGGAAGGCCCTTTCAGGCCAATAATTTTTATTTCTGCTACTTGAGGTCCAGTGAAGCACGAGAAAGCATTTTTAACAAGAACAGGGGTTGATTTCTTATCAACAAATTGGTTCAATTTTCACATCGCATTACAGTCCTTTTCACGATACATTTTCCTGGCGCGCCAATGCTTCATCGAAAATTCGTCATAGCGTTATTTTGTCACATTAAAATTAATTAGGCAAAGGAACGGGTGGTGGCTACAGCGCATGCGCAATTAACGGCTTGGATTTCCGGCGGGAGAACAGTGCTTGGTCGACGGATCACAGTGCAGTGGACTGCCCTCCATTTGCTTTCTTGCAGACGTGGGGAGAGAAGAGCAACCGACACTCTGATCTGCGGACACCATCATAAACAATTGTTTTTTGAAAATGTCGGCCACTGCTCCTGCGGCTCCACGATCAGCGACATGGAGGGAAAAAGAGGTATTGGACCTCCTTTCTTTCTGGGGGGAGGACAAGATACAGGAAGCCCTTAGAAGCTCCCACAGGAACTTAGACAACTTTGAAAAAATTTCCAAAATGATGTCCTCACGTGGTCATCGGCGCACTGCATTGGAATGCAGGAACAAAACAAAAAGTATGCGGTTGGAGTACAAGCGCGTCATAGCACACAATTCCACCTCTGGAAACGGCCCCATTACATGTCCTTTTTTTCGTGAGCTGGACAGTATTCTAAGAGGGGACGCAAGTGTTAAACCTAAACGGATAGCGCGAAGCATTTCTTTTGCCCAAGGACCCCCGCAGATAAGCGCCCCCAGGGAAGTGATGGAGGGATCGGAGGAACTCTTCTCGCACGACATGCAGACGATAGATGCTGCACCGCTGTGGTGCTCTTCTCCAAATCCCATGGCAGCACGTGAGTGATGGAGCGTTGATTATTCTAGTTCAGAGCTATGATTTTTCTTCCTTTTCACATTTCCCTGTCTATGAAATCGTAACACCTTTATTGATTTCACGTTTATAGCGCAGAACACGTCATCATCCACCGATGCCAGTGAAGAGGATCTTGACCGCACCATAGATGGACTTGCTGACAAGGGTGAGCATTGTTTTGACAGGTTGCTCCAATGGTGGCCCACCCAAAAACAGTCCCTGGAAAGGCTGAAGACATCTCGAAAGTGGGAACGCCAAGATGAGAGTGCTTGTTTTAGGGGAAAAAAAGGGCACGACCTCAGGTTTGCAAGATATGGGAAAGTCTGTCAGTGATGGGATGGTTTGGAGGTCTTTCATTTATGGGGATGATGTGACATCATTGGCCACACCGTGGAGGTTGTCTTAGACTTATGGTTTCCAATCGTCAACTGTCCACTCCTGCCCAGGCCATCCATGCAAGCAACACCACGGTTTATCCGTTCTATATTTACCAAAATGCATGGATGGAGTTGGCTTTGGATTCAAATATATTTTTGATCAGTCTCCTTTTCATTAATGGATGCCTGACTTGAACTCCAATCTCTACACTCGAAGCATATAAACCCAGTGCCCAGCTTCAGGGACAGATGAACACAGGAATATGAGACCGTGGACGGGTGCACGGACTGGTGCAATTTTCTGTGTGAGACATTCCGGTCCACTAAAAGGCTGAATAAGGGGTAGATGACAGAGGGCACATTCAAAATCTGTTTCAGGTTTTCAGGGCCACCTCTTTGTCGTTATAGTGGTGCAAAAAAAAATGTCAGACGTCCCATTACAGCTCCTATCATCTCTTATATATTGCTAGTGGCACAGATACAAATAAGAAAAGAGGACAACGCAGAAGACAGTGCCTGCGAAGTGAATGTTTGAATTGTATTTATCTATATCAAATCCCCGTGTTTTTCAAACAAATCACATTTAAAACCTATCAATTTTCAGAAAACGACACTACAGGTGCAAACGCAATAGAGGACGACGACAGTGATTCAGACCTTCCCCTGGGGCATCGTTCACGCTATAACACGGGTAAGCTTAGTTGATCTGCAGAATCTAAAAGAGTCCAGTTGCACCTTTGAGAAGAGACAATTGCAGAGTGGCATAAGCTCTCCTGAATCACGTTATCTTTGTCTGACATATGAAACAGAGCATGGTCAAATATAGAGGGGGGGAGAGAAGTGGAGGAGAGAGCTGAGTCATCTTGGGAGGCCGGAGGGTGCCTCACAATCGTTCCTTTTATGTCACATGTCCAAAATCTCCATTCTTTGTGTGCGACTGTTGGCCTCCAAGGCAGTTGCCCTGTTAGTTTCTGTAAGCCCAACAGCAAGACCATAATATCCCCTTGGCGTGTGACCCTCCTATAGACACAGACCTACCCGCAAGATGAATTAAAAAAAAAAAATTTTGTTCCCAGAAGCCCACGCCAGGTGTCACCGAGCTCACCCAGACCCCACCTGGTGCAATAAAATCTGTCACCTGTTTCACTGTGAACAGCATGCATAGTCCCCATTCTGAACCAAATGGAACGGATGAAATTTTCATGTGTGTTGTAATTCATCGGCCACGCAGGGTGCATAGGTTAGAAAAAAAAAAATTGGGACAAACTACGGCTACCTTACAGTCTGCATTGGATTTTCCCAGAAGAGTGTAGTGTTCTCCCACTGGTAGCTGAAATTTCCCATTTATCATGTAAGATTTTTGTCAATGTATTTTTTCTCGCATTTGTTGGCTGGTTTCTCAGATCTGCAGCGCGCATTGAACTGCACCTTGCACCCCTCAATTGATAATGCCAACACTGTTGATGTGATCTGCACTGACATGAATCACAGTTCCAAAAATTAATTCTGAGGGACACCCAGACACCGTCTTGGATCACCTATCCTCTTTAATGGTTGCTCCCACCATATATGTTCTGATGTTGTCAGGATTTCAAGGAAATTCTTGATTTGGCATAACATTGAAAATGGTCAGAATGTGCTCACTGTGGCACATTGCAAGAGCAACGTTGGTCAGCATTGGTGTAAAAGGCAGATCAGGACACAGCACGTCTCCTCGCTATCTAAAGCAGATAAATTGGTCTCTCTCACTAACGCAGTTTTAAACATAATAGCTTTGACTGCTGCCAGTATGTCCTCCATGTTATTTCTGTACAACCCATATGGCAAGTGGCATTGTAAAAGCCTTCCAGTTATGGAAAAACCTTGATGCTTGTGCATGCATGGTTATCAAAAGATGTGGAACACATTGGCCTCGGCGGGGGCAACGGGATGAACTAGGCCGAAATCTGTTATGTGGGTTTTGGAAGTCATGGGGAAGTGCCCAAACTATGAAGCCTGCTGCTGGCCAACCAAAAAACATGTTGCATCCTTTTCTGCAGGCTTAGATTTCTGAATAATGTCTGAGATGTTAACAATTTATTGATCTGTTGCTCTGACTTACATCCACAGCAGACGGGGCAGATAACAGATGCCTAGCAGAAGTTTCACCGGGAACAAGACTATTCCAACTAAGAAACAGGAGACGCAGAAACGCAGCACTCTATGGAGTAGCCGATGATATGATGCGCCGTTCTCGAGAGGAGCACAATGTCCAGGTTTCCCAATGGCGAACGGACAGAGAGATGCTGTGCAGTTGGAAGGCTGATGAGAACAAGATTCAGAGGGAATTCTTGGATCACACTAAAATGGAGAGTGAGAAGTTTGCCGAGGCCTGGAAACAGAACATTTCGGTGATGTCTGATGCTGTGAACACTTTGAAGTCATTGGGACAGATGCTCGCCCAACAGCGTCAAATCATCCCCCCAACACACGATTATGGGCAAACCGCCCTACCTGCCTCACAGGCAACCCCGAAGAAGGCAGCAGCGAGGCGTTCCTGTGTTGGCAAAGCCAGGGAGAGGCTGACGCTTTGAGGAGCTATGTTCTGCGTTGCCCTCCTTATTTGCCACATATCATGGTTTTTGGCAGCAAAGTTCATTTGACAGATTCCATTGCACTGGTGACCCCTTAATGGTCTTTATCTATTGTATTTGAAATAAATGTGTGTTAAGGAGTTGTCGCCCCAGTCATGTATGTCTGTTTTAAAATTCTTAACTTTCTGGGATCAAATGGAATCATCAAGGTATAAGATGATGGCCAATCGTTTCCAATGTTGACTCCCTTTTTTTTTTTCAACGCAATCCCCAAAGTTTAGGAATATTTAACATCAGACAATACAATGAAATTACAGTAAGAATCACATTTGTGTTTCTTTGTGTAAGTGGCATCACTCATGTAGTGACCATTCTAAACAGCCTTCCTGCAAAAAGTGAAACACAGCAGTTACCAATCGAGTGGCGCTTCCCCCCCCCTTGATTGCAACATGCGGCTAAGTTATATCTTTGGGAGGAGCACTTGCAGTCCAAATTGGAAATTTGGGGGGGGGCCCTATTCCAGACTTGGCCAAAAATACCATGACCAACTGTGAACGATGTATGCGGGGGACCACTCAGCTGTGTGGGAATGTATTGTCTGCATGTGCCAGGACTTGAATTCACATCCACCGCTTGTCTGACAGCACCCCAATAATCAATAGTCTTTTGAGTTCAGTTAACCAAATTTTTTTTTTATTTACACAGATTAGAGTTGCTGGTTGAGACCATTTATGTTCCCCTTGGTTTAGCAGCTTTTTGAAGCAGGTTAGCCGATGTCCATCACTTGCCGCACTGAGGGAGGCAACATCAACTTGTCGAATCTAGGCCCATATACTTGGCCAGGGCATCCCTAACCACCTTTCCTTCGGCAAGATGCCTGTGATGGGTGGTCAACTCTTGTCCCTCTCCATGAGAAACAAGTATTGTCTCTGGGGCTGCTCCGCGGCCAGTGATGGGATGTCCCCGGCTTTCACAGAGGTTGTGCAAAACAACACATGCTGTCACCACAGCGATGACGTTGTGCTCCCTAACTTGGAGGCGGTGTGACAGACACCTCCACCTGGCCTTCAGTCTTCCGAAACAACATTCCACCACGTTCCTGGCTCGCGATAGGCGGGTGTCAAACATTTTCTGAGCTTGTGTGGTTGCCGTTCTCCCGTAGGGCTTCATAAGCCACCTACGCATGGGGTAGGCTCCATCGGCAATGACCACCGGGGGTATTCTTACACCGTCCACCACCATGAAAGGGTTTCCCGGAATTAGTGAGCCACTATCCATGGCAACACAGAAGGCGGAGTGGGCGAACACGAAGGCATCGTGGTTCTTCCCACTCCACCCCACCTCGGCGTCCACAAATCTTCCCCGGTGATCAACTGTGCCTTGGAGCAGAATCGAGGAATAGTTCTTGCGGTTGCCGTACTGATCTGGGCGGCCTCCAGGAGCGCAGATTGGGATATGCGTTCCATCAATAGCTCCCACACAGTGCGGGAAACCCATTCTACGGAAACCGTCCATTATCTGGGAGAAAGAAAAAAGAAAGGAAAAAAAAAGTCATAGTGCTATCAGGCAAACTGTGCTTTAAAGAATCATCATCACTCAGCGATGTCTAGTTCTTAAACACCCTGAAAGGGTTATTTTTGTAAATTGAATTTAGGATTTTTTTGCATTCTGAAATGTTGGGTGGAGGTTCTCTTATGTTTGGTGTAATTTAAATTGAATGATCCACATATCCACACAAGTCTCTCTCTTCTCACCCTTTGGCAATAAAGGTGACCGTTGGTGGTTTAAAAATCAGCATCTTTTTGAGGCCACTAACTGGCCCACCAAATTGGGATCGTCTTGTGCCTTGCTAGAGGGAACGAGAACGGGTGTGAGACGGGCCCATGACAATTGGGTCCATTCTGGACTCAAAATTCCACCCCGGGCCACAGAGGCCTCTATTTTTTCTAACCCTGGAGACAGGTGTTTGGCGGTGTATGAGGCACTGTTTTTCGGGGTAAACCAAAACATCCCCCCAGGTAACAAATTAACTAGAAATTGTTGGAGAGTGGGATAACAGGTCGGATAAGGTGCCTTGCACGTTGTGTTTACTTTGCTTTCACAATGCCACCCAGAGCCACCATGAAGGGAGACGTTTCTCCCCATAGAAAACCATGGAGATTTTAGGAGGATTCGTGGAGAATTGGATGGGAGGGGGGGTAAACTTGTATCCCCATATTTCAAAGTATTCCTAAATTTGGAGGTTTGACAAAGGAGGGTTAGGAGAAGGTGTTCGACAACTGTGTAACGATTTGGGTCACACAGTAGGGGGAAAGACCAAACTGCATTCCTGCACACCACCCCACCTATGTAAACCAAATGTTTATATCACAGAGGCAAAAAAGGCAATCCCTCTCCACGACAATTCATTTTGTTAACTGCTTCAGATCACACGGCGAGGGGTGTGTGTGTGTGTCAGTTGTTGCCCCTCTTTTTCTTAAAAAAAAGGGATTTGTGTGGTGGAAGAACACACTATGAGGGTTGAATGCCATTGCATGCTTAAGGTGTCTGTGGGCAATGTTCACTCACACTCAAACAAACACATAGCGTTGTAGATTTTGAGAGGGTTTCAAAATTACCTTTAAAATGACTGGGAGAGGGGGATGATGTACACACCAGAGTGTTGTGTACTGGTCGTTCCGTTAATGTCACAATTTTTTTTTAAACGATAAATTGTAATAGCGAAATTTTGATATTTCAAAATAAAAATTACCTGTCCAATCGCTCTTCCGAAGAAGACAGTCTTCGATAGAAGTTCCACCTCGACCGCGAGGCAGAACTCGACCACCGCGGAGGCTACCGTTGACTTCCCAATCCCGAACAGATCGCTCGCCACCTGGTAGCTTGTTCCGCTGGCCAGCCACCAAATTGCAACCGCGACTCGTCTCTCCACCGATATTGCAGAGCGAAGGGAGGTGTTTTGACGCTGCAGCCTTGGACGCAGGGCTTCCACCAAGTCGATGAAGGTCCTCTTGGACATCCGGAAGCGGCGCATCCACCGACGGTCATCCCAGTGCACCAACACGATATTCTCCCACCAGTCGGTGCTTCTCGGGTATACCCAGTGCTGCCGTGGCTCCTCCATCTGCGCAAGCAGGAACCAATGTTGGAAGCGCTGCCGGCGCCGTATTCTGGAGCGCGTCCAGGCGACGGTGGAGACTGAATCCTGGAACAGAATCCTGGCTGCAGCTCTGCGGCGTTGGGCTGAATAGCGCCGGTAAGCAAGAAGCAGCTGCGTCTGGCAAGCCAGCAACGTAAACATCAGCTGTCCGATGAGGGCGACTATAGGATCCATACCCACAACCGAATCGGCAACAGTAACCACAACGACACCAAGCACACCAACCATCCGCTCACACCCACAAATAGATTTTGCCGAGAACCTTCCCTTTTATAGACCATTCGAATCGCCCGCCCAAAAAAGTTAACCAG
Source organism: Eublepharis macularius (assembly GCF_028583425.1). Taxonomy (NCBI): domain Eukaryota; kingdom Metazoa; phylum Chordata; class Lepidosauria; order Squamata; family Eublepharidae; genus Eublepharis; species Eublepharis macularius. Next base: position 42,678,125 of record NC_072790.1, read on the forward strand.
TGGCTATCGAGATGTTCACGTGATTTGTCGCTTTGTTGATGTTTCCTCATATCGATAAAACGAAATAACGGAAAAGTGTTTTAAAAAAAAATAAAAAAAAAGGGAGGGAAAAAAAGGTACCGCCCACAAAAGCGGTTGGCGAGCGGACGTGTGACCGGAGGCTCGCGCGAGAAAGCCGGATGGGGAGCCTGAATGTGAACGGAGAAGGAAAAGTTGCGGGTTGGAGGAAACCGAAAGAAAAGCGATTTATAAGCGGGTAATGGGTGAATGTGGATTCAGCCCATGATAATCAAGTGGCCCCATTTCTTGTCAACCAGACGAGGAAGTGAGATTGGGTCACGCAATTGCTCTTAGAACATGGAAGGGATGGGAGAGGTGAAAAAAGATTTGTGTTGTCAGCCAACAAGAGTCTGGGGGGTGTTTGGTTGTCAACTCCATGTTTGGAAATCCCTGCAGAGGGCAGGGTATGGAGTGGGATCTCAGTGACATATAATGCCATAGAGTCTAGTCTCCAAAGCAGCTGTTTTATCCAGGGGGACTGATCTCTATAGTCTGCAGGTCTGTTGTAATTCTGGGAGATCTCCAGACCGCAACTGGAGGTTGACAATCCTAGGGGGAGCTCTCAGTATGACAGCATTATGTCACTTCTTGGGGAAACCTGGCAGTGATGTCACTTCTCTCTAGGAATTGCTGGAAACTCTGTGGTTTATTTTTTTTTACTTTATATGTCTTCTCACTGGCTGCTGGAGGCAGGCAACAGGAGCTAGGTGCGGAAGCTCTCTCACCCCAATAGTTACCTGGCAAAGATCTCCTGCCCCAGCAGGTATGTACAAAAGATGGATCATGAGGTAGCAGGCTGTGGAAGATCAGTGAGAAACAAAAGTGCCAGTTTTAATTGAAGCCCTGTTGGTACTTCTTAGAAAACTGGTGTCTCCTTTGTCTTTGGTGCTATTTGCAAGGCTCACCTTTGCTGGTTTCTATCTGGAAACTCAACATACATACTTATAGTGCAATCCTAAGCAGTTACACCCTTCTGAGACTATTGGGTTAAATCCTACAACTCCTTTCAAATAATTTGGATCCTGTGATGGCCTTCTGTTACATAGGCCATCAAGGAGGGGGAAAAACTTTTCTCCACTGGAGAATTACTTTTCCTAATGGAGAAAGGCTTCCTCTGATGAAGAAAAGCCTTTCTTTGATGAAGGAAGTCTCTTTCTTTTGGAGGAAGGGAGTCAGACTTAGCTGGAGAGAGTCCTAGGATCCAACCCACTACCATCAGTAGACATAAAAGGGTCACACTGTTAGTAGAATGGGTAGAATTGGGTATTTTTGTCCTCAATCAGGGAGGAAGAATTCCTATGTGAATTTAGGGTTACCAAGAGGCCTGCAGTAGTGCTGCCGGGGTGGTGTGAGGGGCCCTGGAATGCTCCTGTGCTCCACAGTGGCCCAATGTGGCCCAAAGTGGGCCTGATTCAGGCCACTGCAGAGCCCAGGAGAGCTGCTGGGGTGGTACAATGGGCTCTGGAGTGCTCCTGTGCTCCACAGCAGGTCAAATTGGGCCCGTTTCAGGCCAAAATTGGCCTACTGTAGTGTATAGGAGCGCCACCAGGGAGTGCACCCAAGAAGGTGTGTTCCTCTGCCTTTTCCCCCACCGGCCAGGTAAACAGGGGTGGAGCGTGGGAGCAGGGGATCCCCTACCTCCAGTGGGGGTCTGGCAACCCTAGTCCCCACCCAAATATGTAGATTACCCTGGGGAAGGCTGTATGGCCCTGATTAGAAACAACAGTTTTAGCCTTCGTTAGCAACTTGGGGTGCTATGTTTATAGTAGTATGGCAGGATAAAAACTATCAGCAATTCAAATAAGCATCAACACTAAAGAGAAAGAGAGCTGTGAAAGTAGATATTGGCTCAGGGCTTGGACTTTTTGTGGTAAGTCTGCTCTTTCACCAGTTTCTTAGTAAGCTCGGTTAAATCATTTAGAGTCAAATCAGGCATGTCCGCCATGGGGATGCTACCACCATTTTAAAGCGATTTAAAAACAGTGTGAAGGCCCATTTTCTTTCATCAGGCCTGTAGCACAGTAAGCTGAGGTTTTCTTGTCCCCTCGCCAGTGCCTTTTCAAGTGCCGAAACAGCTCTGTGTGTGTGCGCACCTGTGTGTGTGCATCCATTTCGGTAATTGAAAAGATGAGGGGCGCAAGAGTGTCTCGTTCCTCCTGCTGTGAGTGGGCCACTGCAGCATTTTAAAATTACATTAATTACATTAATGTGACGCCAGAGTGTCACATTTAGGGCCCTTAGAGAACCAGGTTTTTTTTTTTTTTAAAAAATCACTTCAATGGACTCTTGTTTTAAAAAACACATAAGCCAGCCTAGAGTGACTAGAAACCAAGGAAAACAAGGCACTTGCAGGTGTGCGAGAATAATAGACTTCCCTCACAACTATAACGAGTACAGGAGGGCTGCCTGTTTTCTGGCTGTTCTGTGCGGTTGTGTATTTGAGGAAATGTTTTTGGAAGACCAAGCATATGGAGGCACCACAAGTTTAAATGCATGCAGTATTTAATAAAGATGTTCCTTCTCGGAGCTGAGGCCATAATGAACTCAGTCTGTTTCTAAAACTTCCTTTTAAAAAACTTCTGGAGTACATTAACAAGTGGTTAACCCACAAGCTAGGGTAAAATTCTGGCCTGTTATCAAGGAACACAAACACCACCAGAAAGTTCTTACAGCAATGGCTCGAGGAAGGCAGCACATTTCATTTCATACCTTTTCTATCTCCTTTAGCTGCCCCAAACAATAAAAAGTTCTTTGTGCCCTCCATCTTTCCTCTCATTTTTTATGGATACACCTTGTTCGCTGTCTTTCTGCTTGGCAGCGACTCTCCACTGGATGTCTCCCTTCTCCAATTCTGAAGGAAATCGTTTTTTCACCTTCCACGCCAGGCTGTATTCCCTAAATGGAAACAAATGAGCTTAGGGGTTTAAATAAACCTGAACTTTGAAGAATGCAGGTCAGGGCTATCTTTCATACTGAAGTACGTTTCTAAAGCAGGGTGAGGGTGAAAGTCTTCTTAATTCATGAAACATTTAATTGAAGATAATATTCCAGAGACAGACAAACTGCTTCTGGGCCTGCCAGGAGCAGGAGGGGGGAGTTCTATAGGTCAGGGTTGGGTTATCTGTTCCTTGGCCTTCTCCTACTGCTGAGCCAGAATGTCTTGGAAGAAACTGGAAATGAAAGGTAAATGGCAGGTAGCTCAGGCTATTGTATTAAAAAGTGCAAAACGCAGAAGATGCTGCAAGGCAAAGACTAAAATGCATTGCGATGCCCGGGAAACCTGTGCTGTGTGTTTACATGGAAGTAAATCCCATTGAATTCAGTGGGATTACTTTCCAATGTGTATATATAGAATTGCAGCTCTATTATAGCACAATCTTTCTAGGCAATTGCTTGGTACCAGATGCGTGAAGTAGGCAAAGAATGTGTATGCATGTGTGCATGGGTTGTGTGAAACTACAGATGTTGCATACATCTGGCATTGGGAAGTGGAGGCTTGTATCCAACCACATTCTCAAGACTTAAGGACATTTATGTTTCTTAAGAAGCAGCGGTGATCTTGGCAGGTTACCCCTTCCCACCACAAAACCTGCCATGCTGTTCCTGAGGGTTGGCTTACTCCCAGGATCAAAATTTCCAAGGGCTCTGTGGATTACAACAGGAGGGGGAATTGATGGAAATTGCTACCCCCTTCTTTAAAAAAGTTAATGGTGCTTTTATTTTTTCTTTGTTGTGCACTTGAATGTAGGCCAGAGTTTTTCAGTTCCTAGAGTTGAGCCTGCTTTATTTCTGCTAAAGAAACTAACTATCGCATGGGCATACACAAACATCTGTGCAGATTTATGGGCTTTTCTTCCTTGGCGTGTGCATTGTTCTTTCTATGGGACCTTGAGGTTATTTCTCATTGGCTGCTTGTTTTGTCTCACATTTGGCAAAGGCTGAACTGGGGATTCTCTACCACAATCCTTGCTTATTATGGACATTTTGTGGGATTTGATTGTCTTCCAGAAATGGAATCTTCCTCATCTCCCCCCATGGATTGGCTTGGGAGGCCTTTTCCTCCTTGTTTATAGCCCTGTTCACAAGTTATATAGTGAAAACAAATACAGCCTGTGTACAGCTGATTGTATGTGCATTCTCATGTTACAGTCAACGCATGTACGGTTGAATGTGTGATTGAAACCCCATATATATTCAGGTTCATTCAGAAAGTGAACACACGTTGGCTGTTTCTTACAGGTGTACACATGCACAGGCAGGATGTGTGTGTATTCATTGTAACAAGGTGACAGTGAATGACTCTTCTTGATGAATCAGGGTGTCACTTTTTTCCATGGAGGGAGTTCTTGTTAGTATTAATGAGAAGCTTTCAGTGAAAAATTTGAGAGTGTCCCTACCCCTCTGGCTACTTTATGTATGTGAAATGTGGTTCTAATTATTTGTTTATCAGAAAAATGTATATGCTGCCTCTTCTGAGGCAGCTCACAGAGTGAAAACTATACCATAAAACTGCACAATTAACAACAAAACATTATGGAACACAGCTCAGCAGTCTAAAATGATATTCATGAAAAGCTTCAGCTACCCACTTCTACACATTAAGCCACTATTAAAGGGACGGCACCCTTTGCTGCAGGCCTAAATTCATGGAAACCGTTCTTGAGCTCAAAGCAGATAGTACGAATAGTTAAAAACAATGCCCCCTTCCACTTAAAAGCTTGGGTAAAAAGACATATTTTGGCCTTGTGCCTGAAGGACAGTAAGGCAGATGCCAGGGGAGCCTCAAAGGAGAGGGCGTTCGCAAAGTGAGCTGCCCGAAGTCTTGCTTCTGGTTACCATCTACAGGTGTGGGGTGGTGGTGGTACAGAGAACAGGGCTTGAGAAGAGGATCCTGTCAGGCTGGGCAGTACACAAGGTGGCAGCCCTTCTGGTACCCCCAGCCCCCCAATACTTAGGGCCTTTAAAGGTAAGAACCAACCCCTTGAATTGTGCCTGGAAATAGATGTGTAGCCACTGCAGATTTCAGCCAGGGGTAGCATGATCTCTGTACCCAGACTCCAAGAATAGCCTGGCCATTGTATTTCGTACCAGCTGAAGTTTGGGGGCAGTTTTCAAAGGTAGCCCCATATAGAACACATTGTAGTAATGTAAGGTCCAAACTAGACATTATGCCTGGCATGGGGGAACCCCAGCTTGACTCTGTTCTTTTTAAAGCCAGGGGTGATGTCAAGGAACTCACATTCCCAAGCGCACTGGGGCCTGGTTTGGTGCAGCATGGAGGGAGAGGGCTTCAGCCTCTCCCCCCTGCACTGCTTTCTGAGCCAAAATGTAAAAATGAAGTTGGGGAAACGTCGATTCGACTTGTGTCAGTCGTTATGTCTAGTTGGGGCCTGGATGTAATCAGAGAACGGATCACAGCAGCCAAACCGTGTTTCTGAGGAATGGTCATAGCTGGTGATAGCAGCTGAAGCTCATAAAACGTGTTACGTGCCGCGGAGGAGAGGAGACTTGAGCCTCTGTTTGTGCTGGAGCACCAGATGAGCAACAATTGTTTTCAGTAGTAAGAACACCGGTTAAACCTGCTCTTCAGATTCTGAGAAATGCAGTTAAACTTGTTAAAGAATATGTAACTCAGAAGGCTGTTTGAAGCCTCTTCTTGCCTAAACGTGCTAACGCTGATGGCAGAGAGGCCAGGAAAATGGAGATCCTTCCTTTCTCATTTCTGTCTGTTCTCATTTTTAATGCCTACTCTGGCCGTTTTCACACGTGCGCATAACCTCATGGCATGAAGTGTCTTCCTAGCGCAATTTCCCGACATGATCCCCTTTAATGGTGTGATGGCATCAGAAAACATGCCATTAAGCGGGATTGTGCCGGGAAATTGCGCTAGGAAAACACTTCATGCCACGAGTTTTTGTGATTTTCTGGAGGGCTAGGGCATGTGAAAACAGCCTCTGTGATGGTGCATTATCTTTCCTGTAACACCTGTTTTGCTTGACCGATACAAAGCACTGTGCAGCATTTCTAAGAAGTGCTAATGCATAGTGTCAGGTCTCTGGTGCTCTAAGACATGAGCACTTGATAGTCAGACTAGAAGAGAAAAGAGGCATTTGTCATGCAGATAATCATTCTGGCCAACACAGATTTTATGTTTGCATGACAATCTAACTGAACCACAAGTACCTATTCAACCTTATGCTGGGAAAGGCCATGGGGTAGGGTTTGTTAAGATAAATTCTCTTAATTCCTCTTTACTCATTTTCTTTCTGAAATCCAGCAATCCTTTTCTTTTTCTCTTTTTAGAAATTTGGAGTCAGTTTCTAATCAATTCCTTTTTGATCAAAAGAGAAATCTGAAGAGAGGATGAGCAGGAAGGGAGGCTCTGCAAAATTTCAGAATTGCACTCTGTAGATGCTCAGAAGCAGGCAATGTCTCCCCAAGTCTTCCTATCTTCCTGCTAGAGCACCATCTTAGGTGCACAACATAAAACAACTGCAAGGGTCGAAGCGACAAAACAGTACCTTGATTTCTCTTTTAAGAAAAATAAAAGCAAAATCTTGCTCTTCAAAGAGAAAAAAGGGAATGAATCACAGCTGGTATGTTACTCTTACATGACAGAGAACAAACCTAGGCAGGTCTACTCAGAAGTAAGTCCCACTTTATTTAATGGAGCTGACTCCCAGGAAACTGTTCTTAGGATTGCAGCCCCAGTGTTGATTTCTCAGTTATACATTCACTGGTACGTAGGATTGCCAAATGCCTGGAGAAAAAATGTCTTGCCCCTTTAAGAGAGAGCTGTTTAATGTGATATTATTTAACAGGTGGTGCTATTTACCTCTATACCATGAAAAACTTCAGCTGTTTCTTTCTGCATATTAGGTCTTTACTACTACTACTACTACTACCTGAATTTATATACCTCTCTTCTAGACAGATTAGTGCCTCGCTCAGAGCAGCAAACAAAGTCAGTGTTATCATTATCCCTCAATACAGCTAGGGAATTGGGGATGAGAGGAGTGGCTTGCCTAAGGCCACCTACTGAGCTCATGGCTGTAGTGGGAGTCAAACTAGCAAAGTGCAGATTCTCAATCCAACCACTTAACCACTATGCTTCTCTAGGTCTGTTGGCAACTCTGTAGTATGTAATGTGCAACCAAATTGTATGTTTTGCTATATAAATACAGCCTAATACGACGAGTTGTGTAAGAGTAGCTATGGTTTCAGAAAGCTCCTTTTTGCAAAGTTGATTTTTTAATGGAGCTTCACCTGCTGAGTTGCAAGTTGCTATAGAGTCACCATATTTTCTGTTGCTGTGTGGAAGGATCTGCTACCAGTGAGCATGCATAGACAACCTGTTTCTACCTGCCTCTTCTTACATTACGTACATGCGGCAGAGGACCTGCAAGATGACAAAACGTGATGCCTCCATAGTGGAGAGGATTTCTCCATGGCTCTATCTCATAGATCATGTGAGAGAGCCATTGTCTGACTGGACAGATGGTTCAGATCTCCCTAATGTGCCGTTCCATTCACCTGTGAGAATTGCCTCCCTCCCTCTCAGCCTGGGAAAAACACACACCTACACTCACTATCTCTCCAATTCTGTTGGGCTTTGTTAGTGTTTTGGGGGAAGCTTTGGGTCAGTGGTTGCTCTTCTGTGTTTGAGTAAACCTTGCGTGTGACTACAAGTGACTTTCTTCACGTGGAGAACACTAGATTTTTCTCACAAGGTTACCTGGGAAGTGAAGTCCGAGTGGTCCTTCCCCTCTCTGTTAGAATCACTGCCTGAAGAGCCACAAGAGGGCTTCGTTTTGGGGCTGGCAGCTGCTACTTTCTCCCAGGGTGTCCTGCGGGCTGCCTGCTCCCAGGGAGCTGCTCTGGAAGCGGCAGCGATGGTGAAGCTTCAGCCGCAGCAACAGCTGAAGAAGCTTCAACGACGCAGCCGCTTTCTCCAGAACAGCTCCCCGGGAGCAGGCAGCCCGCAGGACGCCCTGGGAGAAAGTAGCAGCTGCCCGCCCCCAAATTAAGCCCTCTTGTGGCTCTTCAAGCAGCAATTCTAACAGAGAGGGGAAGGACCACTCGGACTTCACTTCCCAGGTAAACATGCGAGAAAAATCAAGTGTTCTCCATGTGAAGAAAGTCACTTGTAGCTTCGCTCTTTGGAACCCTCTTTGGAACCCCCCCCCATAGGCTACAATGGAGACTGGCTGGGAGGACCTTGGACAAGGGCTTGTAGAATTGGACCCCTTGGTCCAATTTACTTGAAACCTGGGGAGTCTTTAAAGGACAGATAGCCCTCACTACGCTGTAATTTTGGTTAAGTTTGCCTGATAACCCCCTGGAAATTTTCCCCGTTGAGAATAATTTATTTATATTTCAGCACTGGGTTATCTGGTTATCTTCAGAATCCCTCAAAAAATCTGCATCCAAAACCAAACTGGTATTTTTGAACCCAGATATTGGGAATACCGATATTTATTGGATTCCCAATATCAGAACCTGAAAATACTAAAAAAAATTTAGTGCATACACCTAAGCAGAAGCTTGAATCTGTCAACATTTCCCCATACAAAACAACAATTTAAAATATAGGAGTTGTGTCCCCCTTGTCATCTGGTCTGTCTGTGTGATAATAGGGTTCATTTCTGATGTTCCACTTACTTCATGGTCAAAGGTTCCTTTCATGAGCTCCTGGTCATCATGAGCTCCTAATGCTCCTGGTTGCCGCTAGCCTTTGGCATGACAGAGCTCATGAAAGGATCTGCGACATGCTGGAAAATACAGCTCCATTCCCATGCTGTAAGTACCAGACTGCAGGATTCCCCCCACCTTCTGTGCTGTTTTCATGAATCATTTTTCAATGCAAGAATGGGACATGCTTAACCAATTATTGCTGGAATCGATTGTTATATTTATGTCAGTCTAGCTACTGAGCAGACTGAAACAGTCTGTATTGTTTTCCAAGCGTTCACCTTTCAGAATTGTGACATCCACCATGAAAGGTTAAATGAAAAACCCTTCAAGAAGGAAAACTGAAGCGGATTCCTGTGAAACGTGGAGACAAAACCTCCACTGTTCTAATGCTCCTGGTTGCCGCTAGCCTTTGGCATGACAGAGCTCATGAAAGGAAACGCAAAGTGGATTAACTGTGATGGCAAATAATGTGCAGCCCTCTGTTAGGAGGCTCGCCTGTCATTATCCTCTGTTTTTAGTGTGATAGTGATCCAAGCGGCGCAGAAGCCTGGAATGAGTTCCAAACCTTGAAACATTTTTAAAAATGGCTCTCCTGTATCTCTCATGATTACCCACAAAATGTAAGAGGAGCTGGGGACCAGCTAGGGGGGATCTTGTTACCACACAAGCCATCTAGCCCTATAGATAGATATCTCTTGAGTCACCTTTTGTGGTCTTCCATGAATGAGCCTACCTCTGCCCCAGGCCCAGTTGTTCCTCATTCTCCCTCCAATGTCCTTCCACCACTCTAGTTTCAGGTGTGGAGCCATGCTAGGGCCAAGCTACACATGACGAATGACACTTGAACAGCAAGTGGATTGAGTGGAGGGCAAGTGAACAGGGAGAAATACACTTGCCGTTCAAGTGTCATTTGTCATGTGTAGCTTGGTCCCTAGTCTGCATTAGAAGAGCAAGAACAGAGTCCTATAGCACCGTAAAGACCAACAAGATTTTCAGGATTGGATTCTTATCTTGCTAGTTATTACGCTACCCCCACAGGTTTTTTTTTTTACTTAAACAACTTAAATGGCACTAGAGGTCTTTTTAAATTAAAAAAAAATGACAAAATATTTTATTTAACATAGATGGAAAAGGTCAGGTGAAATCAGAGTCGAAACTTTCTGAGGCAACTCAGTATAGATAACTCTGAGGTAAAATCACTACATGCACAAACTTAAGGTTTAATGTTTCAGACTAATGAGAGTTTCTTAAGCTCTTCATAGTTACTTAAATCATTATGTTGGGAGGCTTTTGTTCCAGTATTTCCCCAAATTCTCTAGTAGACTTTTTTTGAGCGTTCTCTTACTCTTTTTGGTTTCCAGAGGCCGGTACCCTCTTTCCAGTACCCAATCCTCTTCTCTTGAAACACCAGTACTATTCTTGAGTTTTTAACTGACTCTTAAGGTCTCCAAAGGCAGTTTCTAACCACACCAGACTTGGGTTCTCTTCACTCTTCAGAGATAATTTTCTGTTTGACTGGGTAGGGAAATTTTCCTCTCACTAGAAAATCTATCCCCAAATGGGAGCCTGTACCTACTTCTCAAACTTCCTTGCCAACTTTCCCCCGGTTCTCCTGTCTGTGTCAAACTGCTCCCAGTGAGGACCGAATCTTAAAAACTGTCAGTACTTGACCCCTCTCAGCAAGGGCTGAAATCAGACCCTTTTTCTCCCCAGCATCCAATTCAGAAGTCTCTCTCTGTTTGGCTCATGCTACCCAATCAGATGCCTTGGAGTAACCTGTCACTCAAAGCTCTCTGTTTTTGTGAAGAATTAACCCTTCACAGTCCTTCAGCTGTTTGTACAGCACTTACATGCTTTTAAAAAGTGCAGTCCATCATACCAGGCTGATTCCGCACAGGTTGCATAATGCACTTTCAATGCACTTTATCAATTGTTTGAGGTGGATTTTTTGTTCCGCACACGAAAAAATCCATTCCAAATTACCTATAAAGAGGATTGAAAGTGCATTATCTAACGTATGCGGAATCACTCCTAGTCTAGTGTGATAAACCTTGCCTGGCATGATCATTAGATGCTGTTAAGAGAGTCACCGCCCACGGAGTTTGTATTGGTCAGGTTTCTGGTAAAAAGGAACATGTGGAGTGTTCCCAGAGGTTAAATGCCCTCTGGCACTCTCTGCTGGAAGCCCTTTCTGGGCATGCTTCCATTTGCCTGTGGGGGGCAGGGCAAGGACTCTTCTAGCTAATGAGCAAAAAGAGGGCATATTTCTTGAGATGTATCTTTAATGCTTTGGCCTATCTGAGTGGGATTCAAGATTTGGTGTTTTTATTGACTTCCTGGTCCCCCATCCCTACTCCAGAGCAACATTTGATAGGAAAGACTGCAAGGGGCAGGGTGTATGGCGTAGAGCCTGTACAGTCTATGTTGGGTGAAGAACAGGTGCCTGAAGGGCAACAGGATGGCACCAGCAGATGGGAGGATTACTCCTGCAGCTGGATCTCTACCTGCCAACCACCATCACTGGACCTGTCCAAGCACCCCAAGTTGTACAAATAAAAAATGTACTATTATATGCATCACACGTTTAGGGTCTTTACAAGAAAGGTCTCTCTGCTACTAGGAAGAAGTTGAGCTAATGTGGTGTCTGTGCAGGATCCAGATAGAAACCTTCCAGTATCCTTTTCTCAGGCAAGGGCTTGCTTGATTAAAACATTTAAACCCTGTTTTTCTCCGCATGGAGGACCCAGAGTTATCCATAACATTCTCCCCCCTTAGGCTTGCCATCTCCCAGCTGGGGGTGGGGGATCCCCTGCTCCCACCTCCTCCCCCACCCCCTTTACCTAACCAGTATGGGGGGTGCACCCCCGGTGGTGCAGCACACCCCCAGGCAGCACGGCATGCCCCCATGCCCCACCGTGGTGCCTCCTGCGCCCCACAATGGGCCCCTTTTCAGGTGGAACCAGGCCCGCTGGGGTGGGATTCAGCCCTTTGGGGAGCACACATGTGCTCCCGGGCCACCCTTTGACCTGCATGATTTTTATTTTATTTATTTTATTTGGATTTCTATTCCGCCCTCCCCACGGGCTCAGGGTAGATTACAACATATTAAAACACATTAAAAATTAATTTATACAGTTAAAACCATACATAGATTGTTAAAAAATATGATATAATATATTCGCATATAAAATATACATTCAGATGACGGCATCAATAGCAGCAGAGACAACTTGACACAATAAGGTGGTGGACAACCTTAGTAGGGAGGGATTCAGATATTATACTTCCTGGAAGTGATATCATCACACACGCCAGGAGCACTGAAGCTGGCAAAGGGGAGACTTAAGGGACCTGGCAACCCTACCCTTCCTCCAGTTTCTCCTCACAACTTACATTGTGAGGGAGGTTAGCCTGTGAGAAGGTGGATGGCCCAAGGTTACCCAGTGAGGTTCAAAGGCAGAGTAGGGATTCGAACCTGGGGCTTCCAGATGTTAGCCTGACACTCCACCAGCAGCAGGGAAAATGCAGTTTTATAGCACTCGATCCGAGTAATCATGACTGTATTGCAGAAATAAGTATTGTATGGACTGTATCACAGGCATTTAATAGGTAGAACTCAAGGAAGCTAGAGTGTCTATACACTATTTTTTAGAGCTAAGCTAGAAATGATGGTGCCCATGGGTTGGATGCCATTTTAAAGCAAATTTAAAACTGCCACAGGGGCCCAGTCCTGATTGGGCCCACTGTTCAGCAGGCTGAGGTGCTCTTGTTTCCCCCCCCCACACACATGGAGTCTTTTCAACCGCCAAAATGACACTCCATTCCCCCGCAGCTGTTTTGGCTTGAAAAATGGTGTTATCACCCATGGGTTGGACGTGCGGATGCTGTCTTGTCTAGTTTGGCCCTTAGTACCCACACTGTTGTCCATGCTCAATATATGTGCAGACTAATTGCTCTCAAAATTAACCCTTGTTGAGAGGCCATGTGTATCATTCAAGTAATTAATTTTTATGTATTTATTTCTGCTTTTCTCATTGTGAGTCAGGGTGGATTACATGGTATAAAACAATGCTAAGACAGCTAATAAACAATGCAATAGGATTGATGTTACATAAATTAGAAATGATGCAAAAAGTACAAGACATGCTATGTCAAACATTGCAGAAAATGGAATTACAAAAGTAATTTTTGAGCAGGATAATAAATACAATAAGCAGGTAATACATACATAGATACATAGATTACAGTCTGACATAGATTACAGTCTTCTTTTTATAAACACTCCTTCCTGAACTATTCCATATTTTTCTAGGTTTCAGCTAGCTACATCTTTAATACCCTAATCTGCTTTGAGTCTCAGTGAGAAAGGTATGCTATAAATAAAGCGAATAAATACATAAAATTACCCCGGTATTCTATATATAATCTATGCGATATGTATTCCCCCATTTTATTTTAGCCTAGTTTTTTCAGCCTCAAGAGATATGGTTAGGGAGGTGGCGTATCTACTTTAAAATGCTGATCTCTTGCAAAACACCTAATATACCTCAAGTCATGTCAGTATAATTAAACACACTACTTTGTATATTTGTGACCAAGACAGTCTGTTTACGTTTGTCTTCTTTCTTTGAATAGGTATGTGAGAGGTCAGAAAATTCAGAGGGAGGAGAGGTAAAAAGGTTGAGTTTTCTTTGTGACAAGTCAGCTTAGAGAAAAATGTTCCCAAGCGCCCTTGCCCCAACAAAGCACTACAACTTCAGGATAAATGCCCTTGTGACATCGTTAACCAATACACAAATCACATCTCTACAGCATATGTAATCTAAAATAATGTATTAAATCCCTGTGTCCTACATTGCAGATTGAGCTGCAAAAAAATCTGAATTCCGCTGTATGTACGTGTCATTAAAATGAGGCCAATTTGCATGATTTATTCTGTCTTATTTGTCACTCTGGGAGGAAAGAGAGCCATGCAAGGTACTAAAGCTCATCTTCCATCTACTTATTTTATTCAGCAATTCATCTGTCCATAGATACCAGTCCAGCATACATTTTCAAGTCATCAGAACTGGAAACTTGCCATCTGCCCTTTTTAAAAAAATATAACCCCCTCCCCCAAACTGGGTTTATTTGGATGCTGAATTCTGTACTTAGTAACACTTTCTACAAGCTCCCTCCACTTCCTGCAGATTCCCAGCCACTGAACTAGGGCTGCCAGCTCCAAGTTGGGAAATTCCTGGAGATCTGGTGGGTGAAACCTGGAGAAACCTGGAGAAAGTGGGGTTTGGGGAGGGAAAGGACCTTGGCATGGCATAATTCCATAGAATTCACGCCCCCAAAGTTGCCATTTTCTCCAGGTGAACTGATCTCTGTGGCCTGGAGACCAGTTGTAATTCTGGAAGATCTCCAGCCACTACCTGGAGGCTGGCAACCCTACACTGAACTGCTGCTAAATTAGTTCTTAGCATGAGTGTAACTCTCAGCAGTAGGACTCTTTGTTGGGGAGAGAGCTGTTTTTGACAATATTAACACATTTCTCCCTTGACTATTTTTTGGAAAGGTTGTTGCTTCCAAAATGCTTGATGATTGATACATGTGCATTGTGTCTCTCTGAGAAGAACTGACTTCTTTTCCCTTCAGTGACCTTGGTATGTACCCAAAGGTGGCTACCTAGCATTGTTCACTATTGTGAATTGGCTGACTGGTCATGTTGAATATACAAGGCAATACGGAAAGTGAAAGAAGCCATAACAAAGGGTAAAGAGTCCAGTAGCCCCTTTAAGACTAACCAACTTTATTGTAGCATAAGCTTTCAAGAACCACAGCTTCCTTCGTCAGATGCATCTGACGAAGTGAGCTGTGGTTCTCGAAAGCTTATGCTACAGTACAGTTGGTTAGTCTTAAAGGGGCTACTGGACTCTTTATTATTTTGCAACTGCAGACTAACATGGCTACCTCCTCTGGATCTATAACAAAGGATGGTGGGGTGGGGTGGGGGAGGATGCTGCAACCAGTAAGGAAAACCAAAGAGTAAAAAACTAAATGTTCACTGAGTTAAATTGTTAATCACACAAGATATCTACCCCACCCAAAGGTGCCTTGACCGCCCAGACATCAAAATGGGAGAACTTTCGTTGGTGTTCTGTCCAGCACAAAATGAAAAATTAGCTGAAGATTTCTCAAATAACACGGAATGCCACTTCGTCCAATTTGTTTGTTTTGGGACAAGACCAGTTCTGTAGCATTTTGAAAACCATTTACTCGGCTTTACAGGCAGAAGGGGGGGGGGACTTTAAACAAACCAGTTTCAAAAACTTTGGAAGTCAAGCCCAAAACATCTCTGAGTGGAAATGAACTAATTATTGGGCTAAACAAGCAGCCTAGGAAAGAAAACTGGGCCAAGTAGGGTTGCCCACTGCCTGGAGAAAAACTTCCCCTTTCATAGAGGATTAATGTGAGAAAATGGGCAGCTAACGCATTTCATAGCATGGAGGCAAATAGCATCACCTGATAAATAATGTCCATTGAGCCGTTATTAAAGGGACGGGATATTTTTCTTCATACCTGTGGGCAACTCTACCTGTTTGGACTCTTAGCAAAGGAGGTTTTAGTGGAGCAGGAGCTTGAGAGAAAAGAACAGATAATCGGTAGAATCAAGAAAGGAAGGTGGGAGGAAACTGTATGGCGATATTGAGATTTACATACACTTCTTTATTATTAATAGATTAAAAATATATGTATAATTGAGATAGAATTTTTCATATATTATGAAATCTGCTTACTTTTTCTCTGGCTCTGATCAAATCTGCTGTAGATTTATTAGCTGCAGGGGGAAAGAAACCCTTGTGAATATTTTTAATTCCAAGATTTTAGACTGATTCCACATCTGGGTATTCCATAAGCTGAAATCAAAGCATTAAGAAACCATATGTAAAAATGTTTCAAAGTTTTTCTCTCATTTTAATTTTTTTGTTCAGCTAAAATAAATAATATACATTTTTATCTTTGTTTACATCGGTGTCCTTAATCCTGTTTCCTCATTCAACATCTGATTTAAAACTAGAGACCTGAAGCTATAAATAATTCAGCCATCAGTCAGTACATTTTAAATATATATTGTTGTCTGTTTCCCACATCGGCTCTTGGCCTGTATAAATATATTTGTCTCATAACTAGTGATCTTTGAAAAAAATATATTTAATGGTTTCATGAAATTAAATAACAAATCTTTGTTTAGAAAGCCATCTTCTAATGCTTTTCTTGAATTGAAAAATACTTAAACGTTGTTTACTGGAGAGACATTGGCAGAACTTAGAGGAGACTGATCCAGTTTTAAAACTGGGTCTAAAAGTTGTTTTAAATTGTGATTAATGCTTTTGAAGCCTAAAAAAAGGGCAAGATACAATACAAATTATTATCTGCTGGAAAAAAAAACCATGAAAGGAATGTGTATATATAAAAGTGAAAAATAATGTGTAATAAATATGTCTAAAGTAGGGGTCTGCAAGCTTTTATAATTAAATCAGCATATGGAGAAAGAGATCAACAAAGAGCCAATATAAGAAAGCTCATTTGCATAACTGAAACCAGACAACATTATTGATAACTGATAACTGTTGATTAATAGTCCATAAAGTTTCTGCAACTGGTGGTTGTGTGAGTCCTTCAGTTTAGTGTAGTGGTTAAGAGCACGGGACTCTAATCTGGAGAGCTGGGTTTGATTCCCCACGCCTTCACTTGAAGCCAGCTGGGTGACCTTAGGTCAGTCACAGCTTCTTGGAGCTCTCTCAGCCCCACCCACCTCACAGGGTGATTGTTGTGGGGTAATAATAGCATACTTTGTAAACCGCTCTGAGTGGGCATTAAGTTGTCCTGAAGGGCGGTATATAAATCGAATGTTGTTGTTGTTATTATTATTATTATTCATTCAGAAGCAGCACATGTGAGGTTTCACAATAACTAATAAATACATACCAGAGCACCCTGTGTGATTATTTTATTGCATTGGCACAAACCTGCAAATGGATTGCATCTGGATTACTAGTGTGACTGTTCACTTTATTAATTTCCCTTTCAGTAAAGCATCTATAAGAAGCCATAAAAATCTCTGCCATTCCCTTGACATTCTTGGTTATTCTAGCATCCCTCTGTAATATACCTTGACTTAAGGAGTGAATATAGTCTTTTTTTCAAGATCCATATTTGGTTCCTTATTGAGCCACATTTAGCTCTGGAGCTGTAAGTTATGGAGCCCTGTTCTAAAGAAAACTGGTCTGGCTATGAAGGGCAGGCCCTGACCTGGGTGGCTCAGGCTGGCCCAATCTTATCAGATTTCAGAAGCAAAACAAGGTCAGCTCTGATTAGTACTTCAATGAGAGGCCACTAAGGAAGTCTGGGGTCTCTCTATACAGAGGCAGGCAATGGCAAACTCAGGGCCAAGCTAGAAGTGATGAATTACACTTGAATGGCAAGTGAACAGACTCATCACATGTATTCCTCCTTGTTCACTTGCGCTCCACTTGTGCTGCCCTCGATCACATAGCGAGTGGAGTGCAAGTGGAGTGCAAGTGAACAAGGAGGAATACATGTGAATCTGTTCACTTGCCATTCAAGTGTAATTTGTCACTTCTAGCTTGGCCCCCAGTTAGTTTGTCTCTTGCCTTGTAAACTCAATGGGGTTGTCACATTGGTTGCAATTTAACAGCACTTTCTCCCATCATGAAAGGCAGATGTCTATGAAAGTTGCCCCATAGTTTTCTCACATATTTTAATGTGAGAGACCTGCAATTGTGCTTCTTTCACTGAAATCAGTAGGATTTACACATGCTTAAATTTGTCTTAATTGTGCCTTAGGGCCAAGCTACAAGTGACGAATGATACTTGAACGGCAAGTGAACAGACTCACGTGTATTCCTCCCTGTTCACTTGCCCTCCACTTGCCTTCCACTTGATCACATGATCAAGTGGAGTGCAAGTGGAGGGCAAGTGAACAGGGAGGAATACACGTCTGTTCACTTACCGTTCAAGTGTCATCCGTCTCTTGCAGCTTGGCTCTGACACTTGAACAGCAAGTGAACAGATGGAAAGTGGAGTGCAAGTGAACAGGGAGGAATACACATGAGTCTGTTCACTTGCCATTCAAGTGTCATTCGTCACTTGTGGCTTCACCCTAAGATACCCCCTAGATCTATCTATGCTAAAGTATGCATTTGTAATCTTCTTAAAAAAGTTCATTCTTTATGTGCACCAATGCAATTTAAATGCAATCCTAATTCCCGCCCCCTAAAATTTTTTTTTCCCCTTGGTCTATCAAAGCAAGTTTGCCAAGAGCTGGCGCCTAAGATCTGGAAGTACTTCACTATCTTCTCACAAATGCGCTTTAGAAAACTACAGTGCCCGTCATTCATACGTTTTTACATTTAAACAGAGCTGAAGGGGGGGGGGTGGATTTAAAACAAAATATAACAGGATCTGAAACATAAGCTTATTCAGTGGGTTGTCTGGTTTCTCGGTTGAAGAGAGAGAGATTGGAACACTAATCTTATTGTTGATTTACATCAGAGTCCTTTAACATTTTAGCCTGGATAATTTTCTGTACCTGTTTGAATGAGTTTGTAAATGTAGATTGAAGGAATAATTTATCTAATTTTCTTGACAGGCAGATCAATCAAGATAATTCATTTAAAATGTCCATTTAAAAAAAAAATCAGGATACTGGAAGCAGTGCATTCTGGTTTGATTTTCTTCAAACATGTAGCCATCAGTGACTGAGGAAATAAGACCCTAAAATCGACTTTCTCTTTTTTCCCCCTTCCTACTTCCCCCCTAGAAAACAGATGTACTGACAGTACTTTTAACTCTCATAAATGCATAGTTCAGGTAGTGAAGGTGATATTCTCCTCCTTTGAGTTTTAAAACAAATGGACCATGGAAAGCTAAAGGTATGCTCGGACTAAAAACCAAGAGTCTTGGCACATATTTCTCCAATGGAGTAAGCCTAGCTTCTTTCCATGTTTGGAACTTCAATGACAGGTGTACAAATCAGTGACTTAAACAGTGGGCACGTTAAAGCCAAAAAGAAGAAAAAGATCCTAAAAGCCCAGCCAACAGGGGCAAAGCCAAGACCTAATAGGCAGGAGAGACAGAATAACAACATGTATGTAGTTCAAGATAACATAACACTTTGGAATAATAAAGAGAAATTATACAGGAGCAGGGCTTTTTTTCTGGGAAAAGAGGTGGTGAAACTCAGGACCGCACAATGATATCACTTTGGGTCAGCTGGAAAAGGGGGGAGTTTTTTAAAGTTTAAATTGCCCTCGGTGAAAATGGTCACATGGCCGGTGGCCCCACCCCCTGATCTCCAGACAGAGGGGAGTTCAGATTGCCCTTCGTGCCGCTCCATCGGCATGGAGGGCAATCTAAACTACCCACTGTCTGGAGATCAGAGGGTGGGGCCACCAGCCATGAGACCATTTTCAAGAGGTGCCAGAACTCCGTTCCACTGCATTCCTGCTGGAAAAAAGCCCTGTCCAGGAGTAAAATTGCTGAGCTGTATTTGCAAGTGATAGGTACATTATCCATTTGTACCAGCAATGCAAAATAACCAATGGTAGAGACAATGATCTTCCCACAGCTGAGTATATACAAATAGTAAACCATGAGAGAGAGAGCAATGATGAGATCATGAGTACACATACGTTTTGATGAACAGTGCTGCTGGAAACAAGAAAAGTGTTATAGCATTCACAGCTGGAAGAAGCAACCTGTGTTAACATATCAATGTCTTAGTTATTGCTGTCGACTTCTATACTTTCAAGATTATTATGAAAACACAGCCTTTTCCTATCCAGCACTACTATGACTTTTGCTGTTATTATCTCTACCTTCAGGAGTTGCCGTGATGATACAGACTTTTTCAATTTAGAAATGTTTCAATATGGTCTGTATATAATCTGAAGAATATATTGGAGAATATTGAAACAAATGTGTACCCAGGAAGGATCTCGTCTTTGTTCTCTTTCTCTCTCTCTCTCTTTCCCCCCCCCTCTCTCTTGATTTACTATTTGTATATGGTCAATTGTGGGGAAAACCATTGTCTGTTATTTTGCTTTCCTCATATTATCAGTGGATAGTGTACCTAGCATTTGCAAATGCACCTTGGCAATTTTACTCCTATTCCAAAGTGTTGTGTTATCTTTAATACACGTTCCAGATACAGCCATTGAATAAGTTGGCCCTCTTTTCCCTCCTGCTGTGTTTCAGGTGAGCTGTCCATTTCAAAGTATGGCCTGTATTTTTGAAATTAATATAAGGCAAATAATTTAATGAATCCCATAATTTATTGAAAGTTGAAACTCTGCTCTGAACAGAAAGGGGGGGAGTAGGGTTGCCAGCCTCCAGGAATTGCAACTGATCTCCAGACTACAGAGATCAGTCCCCCTGGAGAAAATGGCTGCTTTAGAGGGTGGACTCTATGGCATTATATTCTGTTGAGGTCCTTTGCTTCCTCAAACTCTGCCCCCGAACTCTACCCTTCCTCCCCAACCTCTTCCCTCCCCAAACTCTACTCCCAAATCTCCAGCAGTTTCCCAACCTAGAGTTGGCAACCCTAGGGGAAAGTGATATTGTGACACAAAAAAAGGACACTGGATTCTTCTTGCACTATGGATGCTGATTTTCTGCTAGCTAATTACAATTTTATTATAGAATCATAGAATCATAGGGTTGGAAGGGACCTCTAGGGTTCCTTACACCTTTACTTTATGCCTTACACCCTTACTTTAAATACCCATCCCACCTTCTGGCTGGATAAAACCCTACATCCTTCCACTCCTGAATGTATCTGAAGATGGGAGCTCTGACTCTTGAAAGCTCATAACCTGGAAATCGATTTGGTCTTTACGGTGCTCCTGGACCTAAATCTTCATCTTCCGACCCACCAATCAATATTGTATATGGCCAACTGTATCTCCATTAGGTGGGAAACACATTTATCATGAGCTTGATTCTTAGCAGAAGATTGTATAAAGTGTGGCATATGAAGTTGCCTTATACTTTGTGAGCTCAATGGTACATCACAATCAGTATTGTCTACTGTGGCTGGAAGCAGCTTTTCTCCAGCAGATAGCTTTCGCCTACTGCCTGATGCTTTTAACCAGAGATGCAGGGGATTGAAGCTGAGACCTTCTGCATGCAAAGCAGATGAGCCACAGCCCCTTCTTGGCCTTTACATTTAAAACCATAGAATCCCACTGAATGAGCTGTTCAGAATAAGTTTGTATGTATATATCAAAGGAGTTGTTCTGCAGAATGGTCAACACATTGCTGAAATCATTTTAGGGTCAATCATTGTGTTCAGTATTTTGTAGTAAAATGACTCCTTTGATATATATGATATTACATGTACAGACTAGAGATGGGCACGAACCAAAATACGAACCAAAGTTCATCATGAGCCAGGCTGGTTTGTGGTTCGCAAACCAGCAGTTCATCAGAGCCCATTTCTGACAAACCACCACGAACTTTAGGGCGGTTTGTTTGGTTCATTTTTTCAGTCCATCACTGCAGACAGCTTGGCGCCAATCAATCAGTTTCCTAGGCAACAGGAGGATGGGCTTTCTGCAGACCTTCTGCTGACCCAGACGTGACTTTCTGCTAATACGGATGTGGTGATCTGCTGGCCCGGAAGTGACGTTTTCACAAACCAAACAAACTGGTTTGCAAACTGGGGCAGGTTTGTGAAAGTTTGTGGTTCATGGTTAGTGAAACATGACGAACCACGAACCACATAGTTAGGGTTTTTTCTGGTTTGTGCCCATCTCTAGTACAGATTCATTCCAAATGGCTTAAATAGCCATATTGGACTATATTGTCTTTTTTCCTCAAACAAATATATATCAAACATCACTGTCATAAAGTCAAAGTGGACAGTTTCACACTTAGGCACATTTCCCTGATTTCAGTAGATGTACTAGAATGTTTAAAGTCAAACCTAATTTAAAGCAAAAGGAAAGGCCTCCAAACTCAAATTGTTTCCCTACGAGAATAAACCTTTTTTAAATCAGGAAAATAGCCAAAGGCAATACACGTTGTATAACCCAACATATTTCAGTGAGCTTTCCCTTTTCCACTGCAATCGGAAAACAAAAGACAAATCAAATAGGTTAAACAGTTTTGTAAATGAAAACTCAATGTCAATCATGGGATAAACTCACCCTCGCTAAAAATGTTGCTGTATTCCAATAAAGTGGAAAATCATCATTATCCATTTTACCCTAAAATAAATCAGGTTTATAACATTATGCATGGGGTAGAGAAAGTGGACAGAGAGATCTTTCCCCCATAATATGATTTGGAATAAAGTTGATGGGTGGCACTCAATAAAATCAATAGACAACAGATTCATGACAAACAAAAGGGAGTACTTCTTTACTTAATGAGTAACTATACTGTGGAACTCATTGCTACTGGATATAGTGATGACCATGAGCATGGATGGCTTTAAAAGAGAGGAAAGGTCCACCAGTGGCTATTAGCCATGGTGACTGAAGAGAACTTCCATATACTGAGGTAGCAAACTTCTGAATACCTGTAATAGGAGGCAATGTCAGGGAAAAGCCTTGACTTCTATGCCCCATTCATTGGTCCTCTGGGGTAACTGTTTGGCCACTGTGTGAAACAGGATGTTGGACTAATGGATCACCAGTAGGGATCCCAGGTCCCCCACCAATGAGGGTAAGGAGTCCTCCACTCCCACTCTCTGCCCTTGCCACCACTCACCTGGCTGGTGGGGGGGGGAGAAGGTGGGGGAACAGGCCTCCTGGGTATGCTCTTGGGGCAGCATGACAATGTCACCCTTGGGAGTGATATTATCATACTGGGCCTGGGAGTGCTCCTGTACTTTGCAGTGGGCTGATTTGTCAGTATTTCTTGGTCAGGGGTTCCTAACCTTTTTGAGCCTGAGGGTGCATTTGGCGCTCTGACACAGTGGGTGCAGCAACAAAATGGCTGCCACAAAATGGCTGCTTGGGGAGATGGAGGCAGCCATTTGGGGCTCAAATCAGCTCCCTGAGAAGCATGGGACCACTCCTGTGCCCTGCGTGATGATTTCACTTCTGAGAAGTGACATCGTTACGCCGCCTCGGGAGTGCGTGCGCTCAAAACCTGCACTCAAGGCTGAAGAACAAGGTGAGTATCAGATCCCCCCTTCCTCCTGGGAAAGTCAGGGGACCTGGCAACCTTAATCATTGGCCTGATCTTGCAGGGCTCTTCTTACGTTTTTATGAAACAAATGGCTGAGTGTAGCCCAGCCACCTGCCTTCCATCATCAGGATTCTATACAGACCAGGGTGCTTTGAAGAAGGAATTTCAAAAAATTTTAGGCTTTAAAGTAAATTGCACAATTAACTTTGATGGTAACCAATGATGTTAAATACTTAATGGAAATTATAGCCTGTTCTTTGATTGGGAGATAATGTACATTAATTACATTCTGGCATGATAATAAGTCCTGGTTGTTGTGAATAGAAGGCATGGTATGTTCAATACCAGACCATATATACTATCACTATATATGGTCTAATACATATATACTATATATATAATCTTTACACCAGAGAATGAGCCTTCTCAACTGACCTCTTGTTTTGGCTATAGTTCATTCAACACCCACTCTTAAAGACAGCATGATAGAGAAAATTATCATTATATTTTATTGAAAATGTTATTTGGGACTCAACATACTTTGAAAAAAAACCCACTGCTGTCAAATAGGTCTGAAGAAATGTTGGGACAATAAAGAGATCAATAGCTCAAACACATGTAGCTGTCCTATACTGAGTCTGGGTCTGTCAAAGTCAGTATTATCTAGACTAGGGGTCCCCAACCTTTTTTTGAGCCCGAGGGCACATTTGGAGCTCTTGCACGGTGTGGTGTGTGCAGCAACAAAATGGCTGCCCTAAGATGGCTGCTGGAGGAAATGGAGTCATCCATAAAATGGCTGCTACAACTTATCTCTACTCACACAGTGAAGATTCTTGTGCTGTGGAAGCAGCTTCTGCCAAAGCAATGTTTTTTAAAAATCTGCACAGCCGATCAAATCTCCAGTGGCCAAACAGAAACTGTGCTGGGCAAAAGTCCTTCCTGGCCCCATCTGCTTTCAATTGTGCCCACCATGTTGGGGACCCTTGGTCTAGGCTGACTGATAGCGGCTGCCCAGGATCTTGGATAGAGATCTTTCATATCACCTGCTATCCAGTCTCTTAAACTGGCAATGCTGGGGATTAACTACA
The DNA here is from genome assembly GCF_028583425.1 of Eublepharis macularius. Lineage (NCBI taxonomy): Eukaryota > Metazoa > Chordata > Lepidosauria > Squamata > Eublepharidae > Eublepharis > Eublepharis macularius. The sequence continues at coordinate 42,702,172 of NC_072790.1, forward strand.
ATACAGGGCACACCGGTAACAAGACTGTAGACACAACCAGAAACGCTGGTGTATAAGAACTACACGGTCACAATTCTCAATAAATAATTTTGAATAATTTTTTTTGGTATTTATATCAATTCAAGGTGCAACAGTGCTCAGTGCTATACAAATAATTCCTATAACATTTAATGAACAACTGTAGCCAAGCCCTCAAACACAAAGATAGATGAGTCCATGAGAATAAATATTCAAATATATTGCACAATGGCCCAAAGGTGGCCTCCAAATCCAGAAGACAACGTGTGTGCTGGAGCCCAATAGATTCGGCAGCCTTCAGCTACGGGTTTTAGCCAGCAATTTTCAGTACCAGTTTCGTAAAGTGTTACTTCATCAACTTTGGTGACCATCTGGATAGACATTATTGCCTGATGGACTCATCTATCTTTGTGTTTGAGGACTTGGCTACAGTTGTTCATTAAATGTTATAGGAATTATTTGTATAGCACTGAGCACTGTTGCACCTTGAATGAATATAAATACCAAAAAAAAATATTCAAAATTATTTATTGAGAATTGTGACTGTGTAGTTCTTATACACTGGTGTTTCTGGTTGTGTCTACAATGCTGGGGATTAAACCTGGGAACTTTTTACATGCAAAGCAGATATTCTGCTACTGAGCCACGGATCCTTCCTAACCCATTTCTCTCCAGACCTGGACCTGATGTGGGGTTATCAGTGGCCTAGAGAACAAGAACAGCTTATAGTTAAGTATTATATCTCTTTCTTTCAAGCCAAGTTATCTGCCCTGAAGTTTTACTGTTAATTAATAAATCAGGAAGTTAAAGGGAACTGGATGTTTGTTGTAGCTCGACTACGTAATAGAAGGTTGGCTCTGTAAAAACATGTCATAGTAATAGGAGGGAAAATAACTTTGAACAGGTACAGAGTGTGTTCCCCTCAACAGTTAATTGTCTCAATTGGCCCTATCCTTTTGAGATCATAGGAAGACCTTCCTTTTTTTGAGGATTGCTTTTCTGGGATTTTTAGTTGCTTGTTTAGTTGCTTCTAGGGTTCTCTTTAAGGGAATTGGCATTGACACAAGAGCGCAAGTAGTGGGTCATCTCCAGGTGCATTGACCACAGAGCAATCGCATCTTAAATTTTGTCTTATCAAAATAAAACAATAAAGGCTTAATTGTTACCAGAACTGCTCTTTATTATAAGGGGAAATTAGCTTTAGCAGTCTGTAACTTAAAATAAGCGCGGATCTTAACCTATGTCTACGGAGGTCCCGATTCCAGACACTCTAGTGAAAAAGAGGCAGACTACAAATAGGTTCCAAACACGTGTATTTGCTAACAATGTGGCGTAAGCCTAAACTTGCACAAGCATACAAGAGAACACACAAGATCTAAGAAATACAGAGTAGGAAATACAGAGACTTTCGCATTAGCTGGTTCCCAACGATGGTGGGGAATACTCACAATCCTGTAGCGAAGCAGAGACACAGCAGCGAGGTGGCCCAATGCCAGCACTGGAACCACAGACGGACAGCAAGGAGGTCTGGATAGGGAATGGCCGAGGCACCGAGTGGTCTGGGAGACCAGCTTAAATACTCCAAAACGTACCCTGGGGCTGGTGCTGTACTTGGTGGTTCTCACAGATTAAAACAAAGGTTCTAATGGGCTACTGAATGGCTTGGATGGGCCACTTTGGTAATCAGATCGTGATAAGTGACACCTCAGGAAGAGGGGACAAAAGAGGGAGGGGGAAATCCGAGTGGGCTGAATGGATGTTCCAGCGGACAGGGCTTGTCCTGATGTCATCAGCTCTGGAATGCGGAGGTTTCTTTGAGATGCATTCTCTAAGTGCTTGGGATGGTCGGCACTTAGTTCCTTCTCCGGGGCGGCTCCTAAGATATGCAGAGCGGGGCGAGGTACTCTCGCTGCGGACGTGGTGTGCCCGCTTCGCCGAAATGACTTCCCAAAGCAGTCTTCTTCCCAGGGTCTTCTGGCTGTCTGGGAACATGGATGCCGGCTGGGCATAGCTGGGGCTGGTTTGCAGGCTGCCCGGTAGCGAGGGCAAGCTCGGGGACCGGCCCGCGGGAGGCTCCAGGCGGGAACTGACCAGGGAGCACCTAGCCAGGCTCGCTGGAGGTTTCCCCGGCTGGCGCCCGGCTGCCAGCAGCGGCTTGGGCCCATGTGAGGCAGGCTTCCATGGAGGCAGGGGGAACAACACTTAAAACACAGTCCAAAGCAGGGAACAAGCACGGTCCGTGGCAGATGGCAATGCAGGCACGGGGCACACTTGTGATAAAGTCCAAACACACACTGGGAAGTCCAGATACAGGTCAGGGCAGGGCTGCCCAGAAAGAGAGTCCTTTGTGCAGTTATCCAAACATGGAGTTAGGGAACTACACAGTCTATTGCAGCAGCAGGGTAATTGACACGCAGGCAGGAAACTGACACGTGTATCAGCACACACACACGTGCAAGGCAGTCTTTGGTGTAGCAGCAAAACATTAATGCAGGAAACTTTAACACAGTTCATGGCAGGCTTTAAAGCAGGGGAGGGGGCCCACTTGGCAACATAATGGCTGCAACAAGCTTCTCTAGTTTCAGCATTCATTGTCTAATGGCAATCTGAACTCTCTTCTCTCCCTTCCTCCTCTGGCAATATGTGCTAATGACTGGTTTGAATTTAAAACTCACTGCTTTTTTATATTCTGTTTTGCTTTTTGGGTGGGCGGGGCACCTTTAGCAATCTCTCTCAGGCAGCATAGAAACCTTCATACTAAAATAATTTAATTATGTTTAATTGTTTAACTTCTTCAGGAAATGAGTGTTAGATTCTAATCTGCAAGACACATTTTTAAATGCATAGCAAACTAAACTCACTTTAATGCTAAAAAAAAGAGCTTAGTGGCATATGATAACAGAACAATAGAGCAGAAATCTTTTTCTCTTGAACCTGACTGTTCAATCCGTTCAGAAGTGCGCTTTTACATAAATAAACGGGCACAACATAACAAGAGTAGGATTTTTGGTTTGGGTGGACCCCAACCAGTGTGGGGAAGAACCAGGTTTGACTCCCTCTTTTGCCATGGAAGCTAGCTGGGTAACCTTGGGCCAGTCACACACTCTCAGCCTAACCTACCTCGCCGGGTTGATGTTGGGAGAATAAAGAGGAGGAAAGGAGAATGCCTTTGTGAGCTGCTTTGGAGGGAGAAAAGTGTGGTAAAAATATCTAAAGAAATAAAGTCACCCGGGTGCGAAGCCCAGGAGGAGCACTCCCAGGGCCTGCACAATGATGTCACTCTCTGAAGAGATGTCCTCGAGCCAGGCCAGGAGCATGCATGTGCAAGGAAGCCCTACTGGTAGGTGTTGGCTTGCCTCCCCTCCCGCCGGGAGGCTAAGGAGACCTGGCAACCCTAGCACTGGCCTATTTTACAGGGCTGATGTGGAGATCACAAGTTGCTGCATGTTTTATATTTATTCACTTTATTTATAGTCTGCCTTTCTCACTGAGACCCTCGGTGGATTACACAGTGGAAGGACTGCCTTCTCCCTTCCACTCTGGTCATCTTTGGAGGCCTACTTTGGGTGCCCTGTCATCTGAGGCTAAACAGGGGGCAACCTGGGAAAGGGCTTCTCAGGAGCCAGTCTGTATAGCGGTTAAGAGCATGGGACTCTAATCTGGAGAACCGGGTTTGATTCCCCACTCCTCCACTTGAAGCCAGCCGGGTGAACTTCGGTCAGTCACAGCTCTTCCAGGGCTCTCTCATCCCCACCTACCTCACAGGGTGATTGTTGTGAGGATAATAATGACCTACTTTGTAAACCTCTCTGAGTGGGTGTTAAGTCGTCCTGAAGGGTGGTATATAAATTGAATGTTGTTTTTGTTGTTGTTATTAATTTTTTTTTCTTATAGCACCAAAACTTTGGAACTTTCCCCTAGGGCGATTTGTCTGTCTCCTATTGTTATCTTCCACCAATGAGTGAAGACTTTTTTTGTTTGACATACCCCCAATAACTGTTATTGGCCCTCCTCCCTGGTTTTGGCATTGTGTGTTTGTGTCTTTATATCTTTTAATAAAATTATTTTATATGTACTTTATTTTAAATGCTGTTTTAATGTTTAAAATGTTAAAATGTTTTGATGTTCACTGTCTTGGGTTACCTTTTTTGTATAGAAAAGATGGCACAGAAATGTTTTAAATAAAAAAAGTCAGTACAACCAAATAGCATAAGACCTCTAATAAGTGATTAAACAGGATTGTTACAGAAATCTGAAAAAGACCAACAGTGTAATCCTAGAAGAGTTACTCTAGTCTAAGCCCATTGACTTCAATGCAGAAAATTGTGAGTGATTCCGCACACGTTGGATAATGCACTTCCAATCCTCTTTATAGATCATTTGGGACGGATTTTTTTGTGTGCGGAACAAAAAATCCACCTCAAACGATTGATAAAGTGCATTGAAAGTGCATTATCCAACGAGTGCGGAATCAGCTTGTGTTACATAAGTAGAAAACGATGCAGTGACAGCAAGACAATACATATAGATAATGCATACTGTGCACAGTGCACAGTCCTGTTCTCTTTATTAAAGCACCTTTCTGAACCATCACATTAATATAGCCCTATTACTCCCTCCCGAACAATTCTGTTTTAACACTTAACATGCTGTGTAAATGTTAAGTATTACCATTATCGCTCCTTCATGCTCAATGTTTTAATTGTTGTTTGTATGTTTGTATGTTTTTAAGTTCTGGTTTTAACTGTTTTAATGATATGTTTTTGGTTGGTTTTATAATGTCATTTTTAGTATGTATGTTTTAATTTGTTAGCTGCCTTGGTGGTCGTTATGAGGCAGGATATAAATTTAGTAAAATAAATGTATAAATTATTTCCACTGTCAAGAGGGAAACAAAATATACTGCTTTTGTATATGTGGCTTCCTTAATACACATCTTATCCAAGATTATGCTACATTTGCCCTACATCCTGTTGTTGCTGACTGGAAACTGAGAGGCAGGAGTGATCAGGGGAGTGAAACTGGCTTTGGAGCAAGCCAAGCTAAGTGGCCCCTGGAGCTCCACAAGTGGGTGCTTCAACTCAGTGGGGTCAGCAATGACATTAGCTCATCCATTGCATTCTCTGCCAAGCTGGCAGCAGTGCAGGAAGGGACAATTGTTAAGCTGACATCAGTTGTCACTGCTCATGAAGAGTCGGAGCCAAGAGGCCCTTGAGGTATTGGCAGAGTTGTTGGAGCTTGGCTATGCTTGTTCCTGACCATCAGCAGTCTTCTAAGACAATGACCCACTGGGAAATTTCCCTGTAAGTTAAGTGGCCCGTCCACCCCTGCTGAGAGAGATGCCCATGGCTAAAGCTGCTTTGGCAGTCAATGACCATGTCTGGGGAATCTCCCTTGCCATTTTAGCAGTTCACAGCAGTAAACAGCAAAGCAACCTCATGAGATCCAAAGAAGTGTATGAAAATAAACTCAAGAGATGAATATATTTTTGAAAAATGTTTAGTAATTTCTCTTTGGATTCCTCTTCTTCTTTTTTTAGGTAATGTGTTTGTTTTAAAAACTATTACACTCTATGAAGGTTGGCCATGTTAATGGGCTCAGATCATATAGTAAGATAAATAGTTCCCAAGTTAGCAGCATAGTGCAGTTCAAGCAGAATGAAAAAGAGCATAGCAGAGACCGCCCCCCCCCCCGCTTTTAAGCCCAGAGTGGCTCATGTAGTATGGATTCAGCCCTGGAAACAATGAAAAACAACAAATCTGTCAGATGTTCATTGGTGTTTCTGGATGGGTCTGGAAGAAAGTCTGAAGAAAACCTTCAGCATATGGACATTTATCTTATTTGATCATCATTGGCTTTTTCAGGCTATACAGCTACATGTTCCTGAAAGCCCTCGATTTAGCGAAATGCGTGATTTTCATTATGCCAGGCAGACTTCCATGAGCATTTGCTAAAGAAGCCACAAGCTCAGCCGTAACTCTCCAAATTAGGCCTGGCATATGCTTAGATTGATCGGACAGATGGATTGCTAGCTTCATTATGATTTTGTGAGACCCCTGTTTTTACCCTGTCGATCACAATCGCTGGGAAGCAGAAGAGCAACCGTTGTTCCCAACAGGAACCCAATTCCTCTGGGCCTTTCACATATTTTGTGCCCATATCACCATTTTCATTGGGCTGACTGCTGCCGCCCAGATTGAAATGCTGTATAGCCAGCCAGGCATTCTATCTTCTATTGTTGGCAGATGCTGGAGCTGAATTTGCATCCGGTACTTTTTTTGTATCCCACGCTTCCTCCATGGAGGCTCAGAACAGCATGCATGGTGCCCCCTTGCAATTTTACCTTCACAACAAGCCTGTGAGGTAAGCCAGCTTTGAGAGTGCGATAAACCCATGGCCACCTAGCAAGCTTTCACAGTATTATGAGGATCTGAGCACAGCTGTACCAGATCCTGGCTTAGCGTTCTAACCACATCACCACATTGGCTGTCACTGAACACATGGGGGTGGGAGGTGGGAAAGCACCATGTGTTATTCATGTATTTCAACCACAAATACTGAATTCATTTAGATCCATCAGCAGATAAAAATCTCTATATAGATGCAGATTATTTCCCACTCCTGTCAAAATGTTACCTCTTGGGAGAATTGTCTTTGGACTCTTCATTCAGACGCTACCCTTAATAATAACGAAGATTCAAACCTGTAGAAAGAGCGGTCCTAAGGAGGTCTGTTCAGAATCCTACTCGGGTCTACTCAAATGGGAGGTTACTTCCAAGAAAATGTTCTTAGGATTGCACTGTTAGAAACAATAATATATAGGCAGCATGCTTTATAGTATACAAGTTCTTTTTGTCATCCCGTTTTATTCTCTGGTCGAACATTGTCCAGTGGGTTTTCATAGCGTTTGAACCTATAACCTGGACGAGGTAAGCCAATACCGTTTTTTTGGTGTGTGAAAAATACATATGACCACCCACATAGTCCTTTCAAAAGGAAAAAAAAGTGCCCCGCTTTGCAATGGCTAGCCTTTATAAAGTTTCCCATAGCACTAAAATTAATGCAACCGAACACCTTTGCAATCTAATCCATTTAATTTCATCACGCCACTATCAAACTGTCACTGCTGAAATAGACATATGGCCACAGTAGTGGCAAGGAAGAAAGTTTTCCTGGTGCTTACTACGCTCATCGTTCTCTGTATGCGGTCTTAAAATGCGCACTCTTGAAAATGGAAGCCTCCAAAATGGTTATGTGTGCACAGAGTGGTCATAGATGTTTGGTGCCGCCGAGGTGCAGTTGCCCACTTCATCATTTTCACTTAGGGGCTCATTAAAACATCGCTTGAGAATCCCTGCAGAAAAGTCTTCTACTTCCATGGAATATGGTAGTTTTTGGAGGAGAGGGAGACGGGGTGGAGATTGTTCTCTTCAGAACACACGTATGTCTGTTCAATGGGAATAACACCAAAGAATACCTTTCCAATGAAGTATGCCTCTCTTTAGGGATTACAGCATTACTTGATCAAAGTCCACTGGAAATAGCTTTTGGCAAGATAGTTATTCTCTGTAACTCTTCATTGGTAAACCTGAAGAAAGCCATCATGATTTCTGAGGGCATTTAACACGGGTTCCATCTTGTGATTTTGAAAAGGGGTGGGGAAGACACCACAAGGGTTTGGGGTTTTTTTTTTAGTTCTGGCAATAATCAAACTGATTTGTTCGCACAAAAACAACACACACACACACATCCCTGTTTGTGCCCAGAAAATTGGCTCAGCTTGAGGCAATGAATTAATAACAATAATACAATACAGGCATCACGTAAATTTAAACATCTCTTTTTGGCACTCCTAACTAGCTCCATTGTCATCAGCTGCGGAGCGCTGACACAATTCATCGAGTTAAAGAATGTTTGGACCTGTTTCCTGGTTGGGTTTCTTTTCTTAATGAAAGTCTGGGCAATCGTCATGTCTACCTGGCAGCTTGTGGGGAGACACTTTACTTGTAATTATTTCTAAGTTAAACTGTCTTTTTGACCCTAGTCACAAACTACAAATTTGTATACATTTTACATGGTCTATTTCCTTTGTAACGCACCCACAAATTAGGCACAGGTTTAGTTGGCAACATCCAAGCGTTCTCTCCACCCCATACTTGTATAGCACACATGGTGCTAGCAATATTAAGGGAAATGCTAAAGACCTAACTCAACTACAGTGGCCTTTGTAAAGCTTCACAGGAGGGCAGATCGAGTGACAATGTGGTGGATCATGGAAAAGGAACTTAAGCAGTTCCATCCAGCTTCATTGCTCCAAACCCCTTCCCAAAGCTGATTTTCTTCTGATGGGGCTATAATAAAGGCATGGTGCTCCAAAGAGCTGAAAAGCAGCTGAAGAGGCAACTTGGAGTGGAAAGGAAATGGACAGGCAAAGAGTTAATCATCTCAGTCCCTTCCCACTGTGCCCAGGTGGCTAATATTGAAGCTTCCCCCATCTATTTCTCAGTAGCCCTGTTCACAATTTACAGTGAATGCACATACAATCCGTGTATGGTGTGCACTTGATTTTCCTTGATATGAGCATCTTGTAATTGTCATGTGACATTCAGCACATGTACAGCTGAACTTGTGATTGAAACCCCAGATATATCCAGATACTGGTCCCCCGTTCCATTTGTCAAGTGTGTACATATTGGCTCTTTCTTAGAAACAGGTGTACCTGCAGGCTGTATGTGCATTTGAACAGGGGTCCTTTAAAAAACGTATTGGAGTTTTATTATGCACATTTGTGTGTTCATGTTAACTTAGCCACTGAGGATGTGTCTATGAAATGGCTAAGTTCCAATTAAGTACACCTTTCTAAGATTAAAGCAACCCACCCTCCCCAATTTAAGATGTAGGATTCTACATCAACAGGGTGCACATAGCTTTGGCTAGGTTTCTAACTGTGTGAATCATAGCACATTTCCTAAATAGAGTTACACGCTTCCACGTCTATTGATGTCATTCACCTTAAGAGGGTGTAACTCTGTTTAGGATGGCAAAGAGTCCTAACGCAGCTGAAATGGGTAGGATCGTTGTGGCTTAATTCCTTAGACAGAGATAGATCATGCTGTAGTCTGACCTCAGAAACAAGGATCTTCTCATGTACCTAAATGAAGGAGTACAATGGACTGTACCAATTTAGGCAGCACGTAGAATGCACCCTCTGTTAATACAACCACAACCATCACAACCACAATAGATTTATATACAGCCCTTCAGGACAACACCCACTCAGAGCCATTTTCTAAGTGTGTTATTATTATTCTCAAAACAATCATCCTGTGAAGTGGATGGGGCTGAGAGAGCTCTGAGAGAGCTGTGACTGACCCAAGGTCACCCAGCTGGCTTCAAAAGGAGGAGTGAGGATTCGGAATCAAACCTGGTTCTCCAGATTAGAGTCCCACCACTCTTAACTACTATACCAAACAGCAACAACCCCAAATTTTCAATTCAAAAACCAGTATAATCAGAAAATAAATTTCTATCCCAACTCTGCACCTACTTTGGTGCAGTTGGATGGGCAATTTCAATGCTAAGGAGCATTCAGGATTGCAAACAGAATAACCTGCATCCTAAAAATGATATAATCCATTTTGCTTCATCATTCTACTGCATTTAAAAAACATAAAAATTAAATCAAACTTCATACAAAATATGCTCACCAGGTCAAATCTTTTTTAAAAAATATGCTCTTGAACTTGGGTTGCCCACCTCCTGGTAAGGTCTGGGGTTCTCCCAGAATTACAACTGATTTCCAGACTTATAGAGATCATTTCTCCTGGGGAAAATGGCAGCTTCAGAGGGCAAAATCTGTTATGTCAGCATTTCCGGGTGAAATTCCTCCCTCCACAGGAACCACCCTTCAATCTCTAGGAATTTCCCTGGCTGGACAAGCCTATTTTGAGCTGAACTATCAGTTTTATTCTCCTTTGTCACAAATCCTTCAAAGAGTCTTCAAAATTGTATTTTGTTGAATGCCCTGAACATTCTCTGTCAAAGATTCCAAGGCCACTCCACAAAACCCCAGAAAGAAGGAATGATGTTGTACAGAAATCCTTCAAACTAGCGAGAGTCATCATGTTCATGCTTTTGAACAATACTACAATTCCCAGGGTTCCTTGGGGAGGGGGAATTACAGTGTCAGATCCTTCAGATTAGGGATCATATTTGTATTTTTGGTGTGTGTGACTGCATGTTTTAAAAAGCAGAAGTGCTTTACACACACAGCTGCAGGACTGTTAAGGGTTAATCCTTCACAGAATCATGAAGCTTTGAGTGACAGACTGCTCCAAGGGATCTGATTGGAGAGCTTGAGCTGGAAAAAGGAGGGTTTTTTCCCCCAGTCCTAGCAGAAAGGAATCAAATGTCGAGAGCTGGGAGAAGTCCTCCTAACACTGGCAGGAGAACTGGGGAAAGTTGGCAAGGAGGTTTGGGAAGTAGGTGCAGACTTCAAAATGGGTCAAAGAAAGGGGGTAGATCTTCTAAGGAGAGGAGATTTTCCTCTCTCAGTCAAACAGGGAGGTTGCTCTGGAGAGTGAAGAGATCCCTGGTCGGGTATGGTTGGAGACTGCCCGTGTAGACTTTCAGATTCAGTTAAAAACTGAAGGAAAGCACTGGTGTTTGAAGAAAGGGGATTGGGGTATTAGAAAGTGGGTACCAGCATTCCAAACTCCAGAAGGGAAAGAGAATACCAAAAGAAAGTATACTAGAGTGCTTGGGGGAAAATGAGGGGACCAAACCCCAAAAGAGAAGCCTTTAAGTATCTATGAAGAGCATAAGAACTGAAGTCCACACATGTTCTGATTTTACCTCAGATAGATATATATGTTGAATTATCTCAGAAATTTTCAACCTCTGATTTCCCCTGACCTTTCTTCTCTAAAGTAAATAAACGAGTTAGTTATTTTTGGAACGTTTAAGATGGCGCTATTACATGTTTCTAAAAGGAAGGGTGCATGATTTTACCCCAGATCGCAAATACTTGATTTACATGTGCTGTTTTTACATGATAAAGGCTTTTTATACATCAATTTCTTTATGAAGTCTTGTTGTGATACCATTCATTTTTTTAAAGCAAGCTGTCATGTCCTCAGAATTGCTGAAGCAGCTGTTGGTTTGCCTGTTTGGGAAACAAGTAACAGAATCTTAATTGTGTATCTTCAACTGTTGGAAAACTTTGGTTTCCTGTGATGGAGCACTGGGATTACTTATGGAACCTTGGCTGTTTCCACACGACTAACCTTCCTCCGGAACGTTGCGGAACGTCACGAAAAACACACGGAAGATAGCATCTTCTTGCACGAAATTGTGCCAGGAAGACGCAATCATCCGGGAGTTTTGTGTGACATTGCATCTTCCTGTCACGATTTCACATGACGTCGCACCAAACTCGCGCAAGAAAACACGATATTTCGCGTTTTCCCCGTCGCGATCCGGAACATGGCGGCATGCAGCGCCTTCAGGTTAGTCGTCTGGAATCGGCCTAGCTCTGAAAGTACATTCTGAGGTATTTTTCTTCAGGGAAAACAGCTTGGGTCTTGGATCATTTGGTTTTAGATTTTTGATAAAAACTGAAGATGGACAATAGCTCTGAAGAGAGTCGCCCTCAGTTTTCCTGTTCTCTGACTAGGGATAGTGCGGGTTTAGGAGAGAGGATTTTTTTCCCTGGAGCAAAATGCTGTGTTTCAAAAAAATACTCCCCTTCAGTATTTGTCTAAATAGTCCTTAATGATGCTAATGGCCACCAATCAGTTTGAATCAGCAGCATCTTTGTGCATGCACAGTTTTGGGAAAACCCAATGCCCACTGGTTTGGCAGGTGTTCATGGCTGCTCAGCAAGAACTGAGCACACCAAATGATTGGCTCACATCTTCTGATAGCCACTTCTAACACATTAAGTTCAACAATTGAATGTGTTCATGGTGGAATTTGCCGCATCTGTAGTTGTTTGGTTAGGACAGGGGAAGTGCAGGGATAGGAATCACAGGACACTTGTTATGTCTGCTTCTGTTGGATTAAAACACTTCTCATACAACCAGTAGTTCTCCTCTGCATATGTTGTCCCCCCATACACATTTATATATTTCTACAAATGTATTATTTTGCTTTTTAAGTTCTGGTTTTTAAGTTTTAAGTTTTTAAGTTCTGGTTCTAGGATGTTTCATTTGTAAAGGATGCGAATGCAGGATAGAATGCAGAAGAGGGTAGCTTTCAAATAGAAAATATGTTCTAGCTAAGGTAGGTTTCTCAATTGACTTGTGAGCATAAACACAATTTGTGAAATATGAACATTTTCAATATCCACTTATACTCACTGATCCAAGCGTATCAATGTTGGAGATTATTGAACTGAGCCTAAAGCGTAAGGCAGTTCTGGGAAAGTGAACTGCACCTCCTAGAATTTTCAGTCCAGCAAAATGAATAGAAGAATCTCCATAAGGTATGAGGAACCACATTTTTTTTTAAAAAAAGGAAAATCTAACAATTATTTCTGTTCTTGAGAAGATTTTTAGCATGGCTACCTATAAACTTCTACATAGATGCCACAGTTCAAGATTTTGTCCCTGAGACCTCCTCTCCCTTTACAAGCCTCTGTGGCCCTTCTAAACTGAATCATGCATAACACAGTATTTTAATGTTCTCCAAAGGAAAAGAGAACATGCGATAATTATTTAAAAATAAACACCAGAGGGGCACAGACTTGTGTTCTTTGGCTTTGCGAGTATCTGGATGAAATCATTTTTCTGAACAGGGACGCCAATTTCTTATTTCAAAAGCCTGAGGTTTGGAAGAGGCTTGCATCCATCGAGCAGAAGTGTCAACACCAGGAAACCACAACCACAGCCAACCATCCATCAGTGGCAGTGTCTTGGTGTGTGTGGGGGGGGGGGACAAAGTTGTCTGATGGGCAAATAAAAGTACTTATGAGGCATTCAAAAAAGTTGTATGGGAATGGAAGGCTCTTGAGGTTTAGCTTTTGCTCTTGCAGGCCCTCAGGATTTGCTTCTTAGTAAAGTTGTGATTTGCATCTAGTTGAAAGGAACACACACACACCCCATTGATGATTTCTTTTAATGTAGTTCAACATTCCGCTTGCAGCCCTCTCTTCAGCAACTTCAGAAGCATCAATTGATAAAGCTGATTCTTTTTCAGACCTGTTGTCTTCTCATTGTGTATGGTACAACTCCTCTGATCTATAGGTCTTAAATGGTATTTAGCAAATGTAATTGGGAATATGAGGAAGAATTCAGGCCAGAGAAGATCAAATCATAAGCTACAGAAAAGCTTACTTCCTGTGAGTTGCCCAAATTCTCATGGCCTGCACTAAACAATTAGCTAAAAGTACATTTTCTACTCTTTGATCTGATAATAAATTAGGAAGTAAAATATCTGCTGTAGACTCGGTCCATTGTAATAAAAAGGGCTCAATATACTTTTGCCTTGCCTTGTTGTATCAAGGACATTCAAATAGAACATGACTTACAGATTTGATAGCCTACAAACCACTGACCCAATATTTGAGAAATACGTCCAATATGCGTCCTTCAGAAACTGTGGAGGGTAGTTCATTTAGTCTTGTGAGCATCATTGCTCCTCTGCACTTTGGATTAAATGAGTCCAAAAAAGTATCTTACTCAAAGATAAAAAGGTCATAGGCAAGGAGCCCCTTCTAAGAGGAAGCTGCCATGTTCTTGGCTAACTTATTATCTTATAGCTTCAAACACTGGACAAGGTTATCCATATTTGAAACATCTTCTTAAAATATATAAAAATAATTAGTTCATTATTGCTACCTCTTATTTTAACTAAGGCTATGTAAAATTAGTGATTACAACTTTCTCATTCAGATGAATATCTTTTGGTCCTCAACCAATACATCTTTCACCAGCTTCTATGAAGTTAGACATTCCTGTCATTCTCAGATACTCTCTGCACCTGGAACTTAATGCATTGTATATAATGACATAAGCAGGGCTTTTTTTCTGGGGAAAGAGGTGGGGGAACTCACACCTGGGGCAACTCCCGGGAGGAGGTAGTGTGCCTCTCAATACATGTGTGCACTCCCAGGATGGCATGATGATGTGTGATTCAGGGGTGTGTGATTCGGGGTGATCCAAAGATTGTTTTGGGTTTCAGAAAGCTTATATTTTCACCACTTCCGTATTCAAAGCCATGTCTAATACAGGGTGCTTGGAGGGAGGCCACATTCGAGGACTTAGGTCCAGAACCAGAGACTGGATCAGCACCAGCACATGTCCTCTTGTAGGGGACAGTCTCTGGAGTTCAGGGGTGTGTGATTTGGAGTGATCCAAAGATTGTTTTGGGTTTCAGAGGGCTTGTATTTTCACCACTTCCTTATTCAAAGCCATGTCTAATACTGGGTGCTTGGAGAGAGGTCACATTCGAGGACTTAGGTCCAGAACCAGAGACTGGATCAGCACCAGCACATGTCCTCTTGTAGGGGACAGTCTCTGGAGTTCAGGGGTGTGTGATTTGGGGTGATCCAAAGATTGTTTTGGGTTTCAGAGGGCTTATATTTTCACCACTTCCTTATTCAAAGCCATGTCTAATACTGGGTGCTTGGAGAGAGGCCTCATTCGAGGACTTAGGTCCAGAACCAGAGACTGGATCAGCACCAGCACATGTCCTCTTGTAGGGGACAGTCTCTGCAGTTCAGGGGTGTGTGATTTGGGGTGATCCAAAGATTGTTTTGGGTTTCAGAGGGCTTGTATTTTCACCACTTCCTTATTCAAAGCCATGTCTAATACTGGGTGCTTGGAGAGAGGCCTCATTCGAGGACTTAGGTCCAGAACCAGAGACTGGATCAGCACCAGCACATGTCCTCTTGTAGGGGACAGTCTCTGGAGTTCAGATCTGTGTGATTTGGGGTGATCAAAAGTTTTTTTCTGCTGCAGCTGCCGCCCCTTTCTTCTTATTGAATTGTTCTGGGGACATCCTATTTTGAAGCTGTTTACTCAAGATCTGGGTTTTGTAGGATGACCCAGTATAGGTCCCCTTAGAGTGCTGAGTCTTATTAATATGGAGGTGTATAATATGTGCCCCTGCAAACTTCATTTTGAGTTGTAGCTTTTCAGTTTCCCACAATATTTTTCTTTGGCTTTGCCGCTTTGCGAATAACGAATAAGGAATAAGGAACTGCGAATAAAGAACTGGGAACTGGGAACCAACTTCAGCTTCATTGCCAATCAAAGTTTCTGCCAGTAAAAGTCACTGGGAAGGGTTGCAGCAGGGCCCTTTCCAGTGGTGTTTTGGCCTTTGAGGGAGGACTCAAAGGGGCCAGGCCTGGTAGCAACTACCAAGTTACTTGCTACCACACAACTTGCATGACTCAAACAGCTGCTTGCCGCTGTTCAATAGCAGCCACCCTATACAAGCAAGTGTGGTATAATGGTTAGGGTTTCAAACTAGGATCTGAGTCCCAGAATTAGGGTTGCGAGGTTTCTTAAGTCCTCCGGCAGGAGACTGGGATGCTGATGATCACCCTGCACCAGCTTCAGAGTTCTCTGTCATGTGTGTGCGCTCCTGGCATGCATGATTGATGTCACTTCCGGTAAGTGACATCATCACGTGGGTCAAAGGGTGGCCTGGGAGCGCGTGCTCCCCAAAAGGCTGAATTTCCCCCCCTCCGGGCTCGATTCGGCCTGAAACAGGCCCTGTGCAGGGCATGGGGGCATGCCGCACTGCCCAGGGGTGCGCCCGTGCTCCTGGGGGGTGCCCCGGGGGCACGCCTTCCACTGGCCAGGTAAGTGGGGGTGGGGGAGGAGGTGGAAGCAGGGGATCCCCCACCCCTGACGGGGGAATGGCAAGCCTACCCAGGAACAGATTCCCACATTGCCATGGAAGCTTGGTGCGTGACCTTGAGCCAGTCACAAACTTGTAGCCTAACCTACCTCACAGGGTTGATGTGAAGATAAAATGGAATAGAATAATGTAAGCTGCTTTGGTTCTACCAGATGAGAAAGACAGGGTATAAAGGTAGTAAATAAATAATAAATATAGCTGAAGATAGGAGGCAGATAAATTTTAGCTTGGTGGGTGAGTGGGAAGAAGAGAAGGAGGTGGGGAAAGGTTGGGAAATATGGGGGTTGCTAGAAGGAGGGGAAGAGGTAGATAAGGGTAGGTTGGCTGGTGGAGGAGAAGAAAAGGAGGAGGCCAGAAAGAAGGGGAGGCTATGGGGGTATCCAGGGAAAGTAAAGAGGAAATAGTGAAGGAGAAATGAGATGCCCCCCACAAGTTCTTGCAGGATCTCTGCTTGTATATATCCAAATAAATATATAGAGCTAAAGTCAATGCTAGCTCCCAGTGCTCCAATGCTGGAAATACATCATAAGAGATCTGGAAGTATAATTGGTCTTGATGCTTGCATACTTCCACACATACACACATAGTACACACTTCTGGAAAAACCTGCAGAGCCTATAGGTACTACAGATTGTACTTTAGCACAGGCAATGATGTCTCTGTCAAGCCACCTTCAACACTCTGAGTCAAAATTAAGCTACAAACATATATATTTTTTCATTCTATGAAATATATGGAAGGGGTTCATAATGCTGGCGTATAACATCAAGTGTGATGGTCTCTATTTTTCATCTCTGGTCACCCTTTGATACTATAGAAGCTCACACAATTAAGCTATAAGAGAGGGTTTTTTTCCCTTCTATATAAGATGTTGTAACTCCTAAGCCTCGAAGGAAAACATTGTGAAGGCATATGTTCTGGTGCTAAGGTGAGGAGCACGCAATTGATGAAAAACAAAGGTTCTTGAAATAACAGTAATCATTACAATTTTCTCTCAGTGTGTGTGATACCATGGGGCCACCAGTCATAAACTACACTCACACATCATTGGATATGGTTCTAGCGACACTGTACCAATAATTCACAGCTGGATTTTTCTGTGTGGCCAAGACAATCCAATTGTCAATGAGTGTGCAATATCCAACAATGTAAGGGTACTGTCATGGATCTGCATACACCTCGAACAGTATCCATTATACTTTTATCCATCTCTTCTTCCAAGTTATTCATGACAGCTTACATGGTTCTTTCAGTTTTATCCTCATTGCTTCTCTTTAAAATGGATTAAACTAAGAAAGAGGGACTGTCCTAACATCACCCAAAAAGCTTCATCATGGTACAGCAGGGATTTGTACCTAGGTCTTCCAAATAATAGGCTCCATCCGCATATCATTGGATAATATGTCATTGCTGTGCTATAGCAATCATTTGCAACTGGGTTTTCCTGTGTGCACAAAAAGATCTAGCTGGGAACAGTTTGTTGTGGATATAACTAGAACTATAGGAGAACAGTTGCTGAATATGATCAAGAATGTTATAGACAATGCCTTTGCGCACAAAAACAGGGCTAGCCTGGCCCCATAACTATACAGGCCACAAAGGGAGTCTAGAGGCCTAGAATAAAACAATCTTGGAGAGGAGCGTGAAACAATGGAGTAACACATTTGTATGGCCTCATATAGATTAGAAGAACCATCATACATATGTCCAGGCCTTTTTTTGAGCCAGAACAGGCCCTCTTACGTGAGAGAATCCACACTACCCGCAGAGAACTTGCTGCCACAGACAAGGAGCTATTTTGCTTGCATATCAACACCAGCCATAAAATGAGAAGTCAGGATTGGGACAAGGTCGATAATCTCACCTACAGGAAGATGGAACAAGTGTTTACCAACCACACATCCAGACAGAAGCAGAAGTTTAACAAACTACAGGAAAAAAGACAGACAAGCCCAATGCTCGACAATGCACGCATTGTCATCAATCTGACAGACCGTCAACTCTCACCAGAAGAAACCTCCATCTTGGCAAAGGGAGGAAACTTTGCAGTCACCCCCACCAGAATTCCTGTGGAAGACATCATTGCAAATGTAGAAGCTGCCATCCGTCATCTACCTGAAGAGGAAGCTGAGGAAATAAGAGGAGAGACAGCCAGGATTCTACGAAAGGCAAAGCTTCCCACCAGCAATTTAACATGCAAGGAGAGAAATGCCATCAAGACCCTCAATGCAGATCCAGACATCATCATTCTACCAGCTGATAAAGGCAATGCTACAGTGATCTTGAAAACGGAGGAATACAAAAAGAAGATTAAGGAACTCCTGGACCCCTCCACCTACAAAAAACTAAAACGAGATCCCACTTGCAAAATCACCAGGCTAACAAATGCGCTGATCAAGAATTCCTCACTACATCCCGACACGCACAGCAAACTATGCAAGACTGAAGCACAGCCACCTAGACTATATGGACTCCCCAAAATACATAAAGATTCAGTCCCACTCCGACCCATTGTGAGTGCCATTGGTTCACCGACATATGAATTAGCTAGACATCTGGCAGATCTCCTGCAGGACCACATCGGGAAAACCTCGTCTTACATCAAAGATTCAGCAGATTTCATCAACAAAATCAGTTCTCTGAAACTCAATCCACAAGACATACTTGTCAGTTTTGATGTTGTATCCCTGTTTACCAAGGTTCCAGTAAAAGACACTATTGCACTGATTAATCAGATTTTCCCAGTGGATGTAACAGCCTTATTCCATCATTGTCTGACAACCAGTTACTTCCAATGGGACAACGAATTCTATGAACAGATGGATGGGGTGGCCATGGGGAGCCCACTCAGCCCAGTTATAGCAAACTTCTACATGGAACATTTTGAAAAAACAGCTCTAGAATCAGCACCCCACAAACCCAGTGTATGGTTCCGGTTTGTGGATGATACATTCATCATTTGGAGCCATGGGGAGGAAGAATTGATGGAGTTTTTGAATCATCTCAACAACATCCACCTGAACATACAATTCACAATGGAGAAAGAAAGTGAGGGAAAACTCTCATTCCTGGATACCTTGGTCATCCGCAAAGCAAACTTTCAGTTAGGTCACAAGGTCTACAGGAAACCAACTCACACTGATCGGTACTTACACAAAAACTCCAATCACCACCCCCGACAGAAAAGAGGCATAATGAAAACATTAGTGGATCGTGCAAGACGGATATGTGAGCCGCGCTTTCTCAATGAGGAAATTAATCATCTAAACCACGCACTTCAGGCAAATGGCTACTCCAGAAATGAAATCCAAAGAGCAATCAAACCCAGGATGAATCAAACAACCAAGGAAAAACAGTCACCTACAGGAAAAGTGTTTTTGCCATATATCAAAGGAATTACTGATCAGATGGGAAAGCTTATGAAAAAGCATAACCTTCAAGCAGTTTTCAGACCCACCCGAAAAATACAACAGATGCTACGATCAGCAAAAGACAGCAGAGACCCCCTCACCTCTGCAGGAGTATACCGTATACCCTGCAGCTGTGGACAAGTTTACATCGGGACCACAAAGCGTAGCATCCAGACAAGAATAAAAGAACATGAAAGACACTGCAGACTTGGACAGCCTGAAAAATCAGCAGTGGCTGAACATAGCCTAACTCAAACAGGGCACAGTATCTTATTCCAGGACACCAAAATACTGGACAACACTTCCAACTACTTTGTCAGACTGCACAGGGAAGCCATTGAAATTCACAAGCATAAGCAAAACTTCAACAGGAAAGAAGAAACCTTAAGAATGAACAGAGCATGGGCTCCAGTTCTGAAAAACACCAGGCCAACAAAACACTCCACACCCGACAATAGCCCTGCAGAGAAGATTAGCACATCAAGCACCAATCCATATGCAAAAGAACCTCCTCAGGATACAGTGAAGCCTCCCGCCATTAGCATTCCACACCCTGGGAAACTCTTACTGAATGACTCAGCTCAACCCCACCCCGTAAGAGGGTGATCCAAATCACACACCCTTGAACTCCAGAGACTGTCCCCTACAAGAGGACATGTGCTGGTGCTGATCCAGTCTCTGGTTCTGGACCTAAGTCCTCGAATGTGGCCTCCCTCCAAGCACCCTGTTGTAGCAGGGTATCGTGTTCCCAAGAATTGAGACCAGACAGAATCTTCAGGAAGGAATGATGTTTATTGCCGGCAGAGCTCAGTGTGACTCGTGCCACAAAGAACTGAGCTCCAGTATAAGGAAGCAACCTCTCTGATATAGCACAGCTTACAGTTACGTCACAGAAGGTGGTTACTCACTAGCTAACGGTTACAATCAGTTATACAGTTTACCATAATTTAGCTTTATCATCAAGATCATTGCCCCAGACATGACCTTTTCTTGATGTGGCGTAAATTCAGACAAATTCTCTCAAATCATCAGTTTTATCTTTTAAGCAGTCTATTCTGAGATACACAATGCTGTAACTTCCTCTTTTCCCAAGCTACAGGCTTCCTGTTAAAGCAGTATCTAGCTGACTTGACAGCTATATTTTACTCTGAAGAAGGATTTTATTTAATCTTTCTAAATGTTAGTTAATCAGAACAATATTATAACACTTATTAGTTAATAATCAATATAATATAAAACATTTTCCTTGAGGCCTGCTACATACTCCCCCCTTTTTAGCCCGAATAACATATTAAAGGGCTAAACTTTCAGCAGCTAATAAAGTATTATCTTCCTGCAGTTTTATATTTTACCCACTTATTTATCTATTGGAGAGAATTTCAGGCTACGCATTTTAATCAAGTGCACCCTTTCAGGTGGCAGTAAAGTAACTGTCATTAACTGTGCTGCAGGAAGAGATCATAGACTGGAGTTGCCAACATTGTCAATTTTTGAAACAGTAGACTGTATTAAGCAAATAATGCATGAAATATAACAAGGAAGAAATATAATTTCAGTTAGAGCACACCCCCACTAAGAGCAAAGCCTTTTTTCTACCAGCTTTCCCTTAAGATAACACACACCAGCAAGATACTTATGACATTGATCAGAAACTAAGTCTGGATATAATGTTAGGATGCCTCTCTTGTGATGGCATCTCCTGGAGTGGGAGAGCAGGAGGAGTAGACAGGAAACAACGAGGACAAGGTGTATTATTATAATGCTGACAGCCACAGTCAGGACAAACTATTTCTTGGATACCTGTCCTAAACTTATAGAAGCAATAGAAAAGGAAAACAAAACACAGGAAAAGTGCACAGCTAGAAAATATACGAAAGAATATATAAGAAAACATTAAGTAACTAATTAAATCCACCGTCGATCAAAGCTTCAGCTGTGGGTAGACTAGCCAGCCCAGGAGTGGCTAGACCAGAGCATCTTCAGTCTTTAACCTGAACAGCCTTCTGGAGTGCTCAGGTACCAGGCCCTGGAACTGTTGCCTGTGAATCTTAACCTTTTCCGGTAGGCTGAGATCCAGAGGGTAGCTTCTTCAATCAGAGACGGAGGGGATCGTCTGGACAGATCTCTGAAACTCAAGGCGTGGCAGCAGGTTTAATATTAGTCCAATGAACTCAAACTGCAATGCCTTTTACCTTCGCAGCAGTAGGAGTTGCTAACAGGGCAGTGTATGGGCCCTTCTATTTAGGTCCTAGCAGAATTACTTGCCAGTCCTTTACCCAAATCTCATCTTTTGGCTGAAACTTATGGACTGGATTAAACACTGGCAAAGGCTGTTTTTCTCCTACATACTTTTGAATTTTCTGCAAAGTCTTGCCCAGGGACACAACTTGTTCCCTGAGTCTCAGATCTCCCAACTGACAAGGGTTTCCTGTAACACCTTGTAAAATAGGAGGTGGCCTCCCAAACATTAACTCAAATGGGGACATTTTCACTTAAAATAACTGCTGGTAGACCCCACCGTCCTACAATTTCCTTTAAGAGACACCGAACTACCTCTCTGGCCTTTTCAGTTTTACAAGGAAACGCTTCTACTCACCCAGAATATGAGTCAACAAACACTAACAAGTATCGGAATACTTGGTACCGTGGCAATTCAGTAAAATCTACAACTAGTGACTGAAATGGCAGAGATCCCGGGGGTTGGAACCCAGGAGGTGGACCTGGTCCTTGTCGGGGGTTGTTTCTGGCACACACAACACAGCTTCTGGAAACAGCTGCACACAGTCCATGTAGTTTAGCAATGTACAAGTCCTTGTTTAGTAACTCTGCTATTGCTGACTTTCCATAATGAGTGGCTTCACGGGCAGCTTTTACTACTGCATGAGCAATTGATTCTGGCTTAAAGAGTCTTCTATCTGGAAACTGAAGCCAGCCATCACATCTCTGGGTATTCTGAGGACTAGCTTAGTCCTCCTCTTCATGGGAATACTTTGGAGTCCAATCAGACATCTGGGCTTGGAAAAGAGGGCACTGAAGGCTCAACGACTGTAAATACTCTTCCCTGGCAGCCGCCTTAGCTGCTTCATCTGCCCGACGGCTCCCTTTTACCACTGGGCTCAGTGGCTTCTGGTGGGCACGGCAGTGCATAACAGCCACTTTCAGTGGGGCATTTACGGCTTGGAGCAGTTGCAAAATCTCAGGTCCATTTTTAATTCCTCTCCCTGAAGCAGTAATGAGGCCCTTTTCTTTATACAAAGCTCCATGGGCATGCAGGGTCAGGAATGCATATTTAGAGTCAGTCCAAATATTAACTTTCAATCCCTCTGCTAGCTGAACGGCTCTGGTTAACGCAATAAGTTCCGCTTTCTGAGCAGAGGTATTGGGTGGCAAGGGTTTAGCTTCTATATTCTTTGTCCAAGTTACTACTGCATACCCTGCTTTTTTAACCCCATTTTCGACAAAGCTGCTGCCATCAGTAAAATAATCAATATCTGGGTTTGGCATGGGACATCAGTCAGGTCCTTTCATCAATGGTTCGGAGACAATCAAGGGTTGGGCTCTCCTCATCTACTGGCAGTAAGGATGCTGAGTTGAGAGCACTAATTACAGTTAGCTTCACTTGTGGGTTTTCAGCAATCCCTGATACGTGGTCATGCATACATTTGTGAACGAATCTCTTCCCTGTAGTCCATCAGGGCGAGCACAGAATGTGGGACTTTAACACAGACCTTCTGTCCCAAAGTCAGCTTCTGCGAATCTTTGACTAGCTCTGCTGTGGCTGCTACTGCATGGAGACAAACTGGCCAGCCTTTTGCTACAGCATCCAGCTGCTTAGACAGGTATGCTACTGGCCTCTCCCAATTTCCCAGATGCTGGGTTAATACTCCAGCTGCTGTGCCATTCCTCTTATGCACAGAAGAGCAAAAAGGCTTCATAAGGTCTGGCAGACCCAGGGCAGGGACTTCTAGCAACTGTCCTTTAAGAGTCTGGAATGCTTGCTTCTGCTCTTTTCCCCACAGAAAAAGGATCCCGTTCTCCCCCCTTTGTAGCTTCATAAAGGGGCTTTGCTGTTTCTGCAAAGTTGGGAATCCAAATTTGGCAATACCCTGCAGACCCCAGAAATTCTCGCACTCGCCTTCTGGAGGAGGGCTCTGGAATGGAGCAGACTGCTTCCTTACATTCATGGCCCAGGGACCTGATTCCTTCTGATGTATTAAATCCCAGATATTTTACTTGGGGCTGACAGAGCTGTGCTTTCTTCTGTGACACTTTGTAGCCAGCTTTGTATAGCACCTTTAGCAACTTCTGGGTAGCCTCATAACAAATCCCCTTACAATGATTGTTTTATCTGTCACTGGGACTACTGGCTGAGTTACTACTGAACGTTCAGCTCCAGTGTCCACTAAGAAAGAAATATTTTGGCTCCCCAAGCAAATTTCAACCATGGGCTCCTGGGGGCCAAGATTGTAGGTGCTCAGTCTGGCCTATGCCTCCCATTCTTCGTACCATTCAGAGTCTATTTGCCATCCATATTTGTTCTCTCTTAATGCTGCTTCCATGGCTGGTCCTCGTCTACATACATTCCATCTCGGACTTCCCCTCGGCTCTGGGGGTCCCATCTTTTCCTTCTTCTATCATCTCATCCTCTTCCACATCCCCTGATACTTTGTAGCCTCTCTTTTTGCACTCATCTTTCCAATGCCCTCTTTTAAAACACCACGCACATGTTTCAAAATCTAGGGGCTGTCTGCCTCCTCTTCTCTCTCTCAGGGTACCCCCCATACGTCCCCTTCCAGGGGGGTACTGTCCCTGTTGGGGCTGCTGGGCCGGTGCTACAGCCAGCAATTCTGCCTTCTTTTTCATTTTCCTATCAGTCTCTCTTTGTGCTTCCTGTTCACAATTATAAAAAAAAACTTTATGGGCAATTTCAAGCAGCTGCTCTATATTCATTCCCAGGAACCCTTCTTGCTTCTGTATTTTCCTTCTAATGTCCTCTGCTGCTTGGGTGACAAAAGTATTCAAAACCATTCTCCTATTTTCTTCTGCTTCTGGGACATAGGGAGTGTATTGACGGTAGGTCTGGTAGACCCTTTCTAGGAAAGCACCAGGAGGCTCATTTGGTCCTTGTTGACACTCTTGTATTTTTCTCATATCAGTTGCCTTTTTTCCTGCAGCCTTTATTCCTTATATCAGGGCCTGCTGGTACCTGGTTAGTTTAGCCATGCCTCCCTCTTCATTGGCATCCCAGTTCGGATTTGCCATAGGAAATGCCTCTTTCACCTTTTGTTTCTGCATCCTCCCCTTCTTTCACTAGCTTTGCTAGGTATTTCCTAGCTCCTTGTATAATACGTTTGCGTTCCTCTGTATTGAAGAACGTGATCAGGAGCTGGTTACAGTCCTGCCAAGTTGGTTTATGGCTGTTAATTATGGACTGAAACAAAGTAGTCACCGGTTCTGGCTGATCTGAGAATGGAGGTGTTTGAGTCTTCCAATTGTACAGATCAGTAGTTGTAAATGGTATATATATTAAGTGCAAGGTCCCAGAGCGAGGGTCCATTGTCTCTCTTAGGGGACAGGCTTTAGTTTCCTTCAAGGGATAGACATTGCTCTCTTCCCCTTCTTTTTCTAGCTCTGGGATATCTTTATACTCATCTTCTGCCTCTGCATCTTCTTTCCGTGTCTAAGATCTGGTTTTGGCAGGGGTAGCATTGGAGGGGTTTCTTGGTCCACCCCCAGCTCCCCCTACTTGCTCTTCTACAGGCCCTTCCGCTCTCTCTCCTCCTCTAGGCAGTGAGGGAGCATATGGTGGTGGGGGCACCTCTTCTTCTTGGGTTTGTTTAACAGGTTTAGCCTTTGGCTGGAGCCTAGCTTCTAGAGGGGCAGTGGGGCAGGCAGTATCTCGCTTTACTGGCACCACAGGATAGATGCCTCCCTTTGGTGGTCGCCTTCTTGACTGTGGATTCATCCTCCTTCCTTTCCCTAGGGCCATAAGCTGCACCTCCTTCTTCCTAGCCCGGTACCCCGGCCAGTTCTTTACCCAGGGAGGGGGATTCAAACAAGTATCAAACCATGACTGTGCATATATAATCTGATCATCATGATACTTAAGAATAAAGTGATAAACATTTAGGGCAGTTGTTTCGTCAAATGTCACTTCCTTTGGCCAGCCTAAATCAAATGTAGGCCACTCTAAAGTACAGAAAATTTCCAACAGATCAGGGGTTGGATTCTCCCCTGACTGGACCCATCCTCTATACACCTCCTGGAAATGTTTCAACATCAATGCCAGGGGGGTATTTTCTGGGGATGAGCATGAACCTCCCATTATCAACACAGAGCCCAGACAAGACAAGACAGTCTAGGGATTAATAACAGTGAGAAAGCAGTAAGGGGTCTGCTTCTCAGGAGGCCCTACGCACTCGCTTCTCGTCTTTGACGACCTGACGAAGTCGCCCAGCCAGGAACTGCGTCTCAGAGATTCAATACACCGATCGCCTTATGGCGTTCCATTCATGTCATTCACACGACAAGTTTCCAACCCAGTACCTACAGCAACAGCGGGTTCGGAAGAGTCCCACCGACTCCCCTACTTGGGCCGTGCTAGGGGGTGATCAAGCCCCTCTTCGTTTCAAAAGGAAACGGTAACCCCAGTTACTCCATACTTACTTGTCCCGGGACTTTCCTGGATCACTCGTTCCTGATTCCGTCACCGGGTCGTTGACGCCCCAGTGGCGCACCGCTGACACCCGAGGAAGGCAGGGCCTGCTCCTGAAAAACTTAGGGGGCGCCCACAGGTCCACTACCAGTCTGGAACCAGCGGCCACGGACTGGGGGTCAAGGGGGCACCCCAATGGTCCCCTCAATCCCGGACGACGAGCCCCCAAAATGTAGCAGGGTATCGTGTTCCCAAGAATTGAGACCAGACAGAATCTTCAGGAAGGAATGATGTTTATTGCCGGCAGAGCTCAGTGTGACTCGTGCCACAAAGAACTGAGCTCCAGTATAAGGAAGCAACCTCTCTGATATAGCACAGCTTACAGTTACGTCACAGAAGGTGGTTACTCACTAGCTAACGGTTACAATCAGTTATACAGTTTACCATAATTTAGCTTTATCATCAAGATCATTGCCCCAGACATGACCTTTTCTTGATGTGGCGTAAATTCAGACAAATTCTCTCAAATCATCAGTTTTATCTTTTAAGCAGTCTATTCTGAGATACACAATGCTGTAACTTCCTCTTTTCCCAAGCTACAGGCTTCCTGTTAAAGCAGTATCTAGCTGACTTGACAGCTATATTTTACTCTGAAGAAGGATTTTATTTAATCTTTCTAAATGTTAGTTAATCAGAACAATATTATAACACTTATTAGTTAATAATCAATATAATATAAAACATTTTCCTTGAGGCCTGATACACTGTATTAGACATGGCTTTGAATAAGGAAGTGGTGAAAATATAAGCCCCCTGAAACCCCAAGTTGGCAACTACTGTAAGGAGGTGCTTCCGACACTCAGTTGCCAATACCCAATACCACCATTGTCTCCAATTTAGGTAAAATAGGACATATGGAGTTCAGCTGAAATGGAGGGAGATCTCCAGGTACGGCAATCATAATATGGAGGGTCCTCAGTGGGGTATAATTCCACAGGAGCCACACTCCAAAGCCACCATTCTGTTTGAGATAATTTAAACTTGTCATTTGAAAGTCATTTGTAACTCTCAGAGTTCTCTAGGTTGGTTGACATCAATTGTCAGGTAGTACCTATGTGGGGTATAATTCCACATAGGCCAGCCTAAGAAGCCTCCATGTCTTGGAGAATGTTAAAATCTGTCATTTGGAGATCAGTTGTAATTTGTGGGGATCTCCAGGAGGGTTGGCAACCACAGTGTCATCAAGACAGGTGGCCTTAGCATGGACCTGCCTGCTGCCAGACCTGCCACTGTCTCCCAAAGAACCCCAGGAGCAGCAAAGGCTGAGGGTAAGGGCAGAGGCATGGACCAAGCACAGGAGCGCATGCCTGGCAGCCCACGGCCTTCCCCCTGCTGAGGAAATGTCAGGAGAGTCAGTACAGGATCTGATCTACTCCTCCTGAGTAGCAGAGATGAGCCAGCTTGGAGCAAGAAGCTTAATGAACCCAGCCTCACCTGTAGGAGAAACTCCCTTTATAAGGCTGCAGCTAGCATGGGATTAGCTAGTCACAATTGTGGTATTCTGGATTTGGCTGTTGGTGAGCTCTAAGGTTCTGGCTGCCTGAGCCTTGGTGGGTCACAGTCTTTGATTTTGGAATCTGTTACTTGACCATGGAGTTTGACCTGAGAATCTTTGTTGTTGGCCCTGTTGTTGTCAGAACTTGCCTCCAACCTAGTGAGTAGGATACTTTTAATCCTTCTGTTTCTATTTGTTGCATAATCTAAATGTTGCTGCTGTTTCTGTGGGTTTGTCATGAAAATATGGTTTAGAGCACATTATACTAAGTGATACATGTGTATTCTAATGAACTTTGTTTTAGAATTTCATTAGGCTGTCTTGGCTTGGGGCATAAATTGAGCCAAATGTGTAAGTTTGGTTTTCTGTAGTGCCTTTAATAAATATGAATCTGCATTTTGGATCTCTTAGTGTATCTTTACGTTGGAAGGGTAAATATTTTTATTTTGCCCTTCCAACATAAATCTTAAATTTCAGGCATGGGAGAGACGGAGCTCTTTCAATGTGCTATCATTCTCTTCAACACCGACACCACACCCTCCGCTTTTCTCCATTTCTCAGCTTCTTCTGGTGGTAGCTAGGATAATTCACCCCATGAAGTAGGTTCAGGTATTTCTGCTGTTCTTAGTGCAGAGGTAGTCAAGTCAAGTTTATTATTACAGTCTGTGACCAGTACATATAAAACCATTTGCAAATCAGTTTAAAAACAGTCGAGACTGGATACAGGGGAAGAACGATGAATAAATATAAGAGTAAAAAAATAAGATCATCATAAATTAGTTGTTTAAAAGGTTAAAATACATTCAGTCTGCCTTATGCGATTTACGTTGCTTGTAGACCTGGCCACAGAATCTTGCTACTTGATGTGTTGTCTGGTGATTCCAATCAGACAAAAGATAATCAAGTTTGATTTTATTTGAACTTCCAGGGCATCTTTCTACTAATGGACTGATGGTTTCCGCTCTAATTTTACTATGACTTGGGCAGTTAAAGAAGATGTGCTCCATTGAGTCAATTTCTCTTAGGGGATAGGAGCAAAGCCTAAGAGAGTAATGGACAGCTTTAAACTTTCCTTCCAGAACAGCAGAGGGTAGAGTTGAACTTCTAGCCCTTCTGAAGTTACTGGATTCAAGAAAGTAAAAGTAGGCTGCAGGAGCGGCAATATATTTAGTAGTATCTGAAGAAATAAAACCTGGTGCTCTAAGTAAATCTGTTTGTCTTTCAATGTCTGTCGCTCTCTGCTTAATGAGTGATTTTGCTCGGTCTAACCCCATGACTAGCAAACTTTGAGGGGAAAGACCCAACTTTCCCAGGGATTTCAGAGTCGCCTTTTGCCAATTAGATTGAAATTTGTCTTAGAATAAGAGAGGGAGCAGACCTTGCGGGTTTAGACGTCCTGACAGCCATTTGAAAATGGAAAGGATGGTGATTCTGGCCTCTACCCTTAACATTCCTGTTTCCAGTCTAACCCATGAGTTAGGCATGCAATTGGGCACTTGTAATAGAGCTCTAAGGAATTTGGAGTGCACTCTCTCAAGTTGAGAGAAAGAGGAGGATGGCAGCCCCAAGAATGATCCGTATACTAATTGGGCCAATGGTTTGGCTTTAAACAAACTGAGTGCAGCCGGTACATACTGCCCCCCTTGTGATCGATAGAATTTCAGTATACTGTGTGCTGTTTTTTCTCCCACATCAGCAATGAAGCTGCTATGTGTTATTTTGGTACCTGAGGCTTGCAAAACTACACCCAAATATTTGAAGCTGGTAACTTGTTCTAACTGATGCCTCTGAAGCTCCCATCGTCTGATCTTTGGATTTTTATCGAAAGCCAGGATCTTAGTTTTTTGGTAATTAGTTAGAAGGTGTTCAGTATCAGAGAATTGGGAGAATTTTTTTAGGGCTCGTTTCAGCCCTATGGGGGTCCTAGAAAGTAATACAGCATCATCTGCATAGAGCAGTATGTGAATGTGCCTATTTGATAATTTGGGAGGGTGCAATCCAGGGTCATTCAAAAGGTTTACCAAATTGTTGATGTAGAAGATAAACAGAAAGGGGGCTAGAAGGCACACCTGCCTGTAAGTTTGAATGGGGTCAGTCAAATGCCCAATTCGGCTGCACCTTACTCAGGGCAGTTTGCTTGTGCATAGCCCCAAAAAGGAACAGCAGTCGCCTATCAATAGAGGAGGCCTGCAGTTTCCTCCAAAGTCTATTTCTAGAGACTGTGTCAAAAGCTGCTTTTAAATCAACAAATGCCCGGTAAAGTGATGCTTGGTCTCCTGTAGCATATTTCTCTATAAGGTGTTGCATTACTAGGCAGTGATCTATTGTTGACCTGCCAGCTCTAAACCCAGCTTGCTCATGAGCAATTATATCCTCCTGTTCTAGCCAGTCTGAAAATTTCTCCAGCAGATGTTTTGTAGACAATTTGCTTACAATGCTTAGTAAGCTGATGGGCCTATAATTGGATGGATCCTCCTTCTTTCCCTTCTTATGGAAGGGGACTACTATAGCCATTCCCCAATCATTGGGGATGTAGCTGGTTTCATCAATATAAGTAAATAGGGAGGCTAGGAAAGTTGCTCACCAGTCCTTATTTGTTTTTAGTAATTCTGGAGATATTCCATCAAGCCCAGGGGCTTTTGCATTCTTTAACTGGCTAATATAAGCTTTTACCTCTTCGGCATGAACTGGGGGGCATTTGGCCAGATTTTCTATTGTTAGGGTAGGAGGGGGTTGAATAGGATCATCATACATTTTTTGGAAAAAAGAAGTCCATTTATCTGGGGGGATACAGGAAGCCAAGGAGGAGGCGGCTGTGGAGGTGCGGTTTGACACTAGTTTCCAGAACACCAATGAGTTTTTGCTCATAGCTGCTTCAATTATATTGGCCCACAGTTTTCTGGTATGTTCTTTCTTACAGCGGGCAACCAGTGATTTATTTTTCTTTTTTAAAAATGAAAGAGAATGATATGCATCCTGTCTGGTCTTTTCATCAGCTCTCAGTGCTAGCTTATAGGCATAGATTAAAGCATTTTTAGCACAAATACAGCTTTGATCAAACCAAGGTTTAGATGACAAATTGGTCTTGACCAGTTTTCCCTCTCGAGCACCTACCGAAAGTGGCCTTAAGGATTGGACGAGGTCATCATAACTCTTTAAAGGATTTTCAGATTTTGAGGAAACCTTAAAAGCTTGACTATATAGTTGTAGGTTCTAGTGCAGAGGTATTTTTCCCTGCACTTGTTCCTCTGCAGCAAGTATGCTCTGCACATTGCTACAGTAGAATTTCCCTACTTTCCTCCCTTTTATTGCAGCCATGAAGCTGACTTTCTGCCCTTCTTTCCAGACACAGCAGAATAGCTGTGAAGATTTAGTGTTTTCCACTCTGCCGCTTCTCTTGGTGTTGCTGGGATACAGTTTGCTCTATGAAGTGGGGTTTTTTCTTAGCTCTGGAGGCAGTTTCCCACCTTTTCCCTTTTGTTTTCCTTCTCACTTCTTGCTTGGCTTCCTCAAGTTGCTGAAAAGTTTCTTTTTGTAGCATTGGAAGCTGTTTCCCCACCTTTTTCCTGGCTGGCACAATCTATCCCTAAGCCCTTCTCATGTTTGCTGTGAGACAATGAGAGAGAGAATTATGTTGTACTTGAAAAGGAGATACTTTTGTCTGCAGTTACTTTGTTTGTTTGCTTTCTTCTTTTTAGCTGGCTCTCTGGAGAGCTAAAAAGGAGTAGTTTCAGTAAGGATTGTTCCTCTCAAGTTGACTGAGACTTCTGAGATAACTTTGAGTCTCCTAGACTATTTTGAGCTGCAGCAATGACTGGCAGTATTATCTGAAAGCAGGATGATATAACTCATAAGGTTTGCCTTTTTTGAGATTTAATGATCTCATATTGCCTATCCAAAGCCATACCATACTGCTTTTATTCAAAGAACAATATACACAAATCGCTAGCATCTTTTTCACCTTAATAATTACTTCAACTGGTCCACTTGGTTGGGGAAAAAGGTTAAAAAATAGCTTTTCTTCAGAGGTGCAATGGATCTTGAATCAATAGAGAGTCAGCACACGAGTTTAGCTTTTAAAAGCATTTACTTCTAAAGGAAAAAGGTTAACAGGATTGCCTACAAAATAACAAATGCCTGGAGCTACATGCTCACTACTGGTTACAAACAAAGAGCTGGGATAACTGAATGGAGAATCTTCTTATTCCTCTGTCTTCTTGACCCTGAAAGAAAATCACCTGACCTGTTGACCAATAACAGTTTACAAACACTCTCAAGTTTTCCGGGCTTGCAGATTATTGGCTTTGAGCCAGGTTCCCCTTCCAGGTCAATCTAAACGATAGCATGGTAGGTGAACACATTAACCCCATAATGACTGAATCTCAGACCTTGCAACACACATATATTCCAACACATTTATGGTACAGGTTTCTCATATTTGTTTTACATATTGGGAAATGTCTTGTTGGGGTAGTGGTGCTCATTCGAGAGTCTTTCTCCATCAGGCTGCTCCCCTTGCCAAAGATTGCTGGCATTGATTGTGTGGGCCTGGTGTGGGATGCCGAGGAGAGTATAGCCATCTGTCTGGCATACCGATCGCCCAGCGCACCAGCAGATGCTGTGCCAGGCCTGTTAGAGGCGGTGGCTGGCTGGGCCTTGGAGTACCCCAGGCTTTTGGTCTTAGGGGACATCAGTGTCTATGCTGATGATGCTACCTTCTCACAGGCCATGGACATGATAGCCTCCATGGCAGCATTAGGACTCTCCCAGTTTGTATCAATGCCCACACATCGAGCAGGACACACACTGGATTTGATCTTTGGGTTCGGGATACAGGTGGATCTGGATGAAGCTATAGCAGTGCCATGGTCAGACCATCTCACCCTGAGGGCTTGTCTGGGCACCATGACCCCCTCCTGCTTGGGCAACGAGCTGATTTATGCTCACCCGTGGAGTCAAATGGATCCAATTGAATTGCAGAACGCTCTGCAGGATCTGATGCCCCCTGGTGGCTCATTGGATGAGCTGATAGAGGACTGGAATGCCCGTTTCTCTGAAGCTATTGATGAGATCGCTCCCCATCACTCTCTCCGCCCCCGAACTAGAGTAGCTCCTTGGTATACTGATGAGGTACAACAAATCAAATGGGAGCTGAGACAGCTAGAGCGAGTGTGGCGGCAACTTCATGATGAAGTGACAAGAACATCTTATAGGACGTTTATGAAGGCCTATGAGATGGCACTGAAAGCTGCAAAGAGAGACTACTATGCAGCTTCCACTGCGTCCACTAGTTCTCGCCCGGCACAACTCTTCAGAGTGATTTGGTCTTTAATGTCCCTCACGCATGGGACAAATAAAAATGTAAATTCGGTAATAAGCTGTGAGGCTTTTGGAGACTATTTTGCGGATAAGATCTTGTCACTCCGCCGGGATCTGTCCACCACAGTTGATGCAGTATATGTACTGGAGGCCCCTTGGTTGTCCTCAGGGTTGATATTAGATCAATTCAGGCCACTCTTCCAGGAGAAGGAGGTGGGCAGGGTCCTGCATGCTGTGAAACCTACCATGTGCCCACTGGACCCATGGCTGGTGAAAAGTGGTGGTGATGGGATTTGGGCACCATTAGCTGACATCATTAATCTTTCTCTGAGTTCTGGGTTTTTTCCAGACTCACTGAAAGAGGCAGTGGTGCAGTCCTTATTAAAGAACCCATCACTGGATCCTGCTGATCCAGCCAATTATCACCCAGTTTCAAATATTCCATTCCTGGGTAAGGTAATTGAGAGGGCAGTAGCGGAACAGCTGCAGGTATACCTGGGTGATGCCTCTATCCTGGATCCATTCCAGTCCAGCTTCAGGCCTGGCCATGGTACAGAGATGGCTCTGGTTGCCCTCACAGATGATCTGCGGCGACACCTGGACCGGAGTGGGTCAGCACTGCTGATACTTTTAGATCTTACAGCAGCATTTGACATGATCAATCATAATCTTCTGACCCACTGCCTTGCCGATGTGGGGATTCGTGGAACAGCCCTGCAATGGCTGAACTCCTTCCTTCACAATCTAGGACAGAGGGTGGCACTCGGGAAACAGATGTCTGCTTACCAGTCTTTGGTATGTGGCATCCCTCAGGGGGTGATTCTTTCCCCGATGCTATTTAACATCTATATGTGCCCCCTTGCCCGGTTAGCCCGCAGCTTTGGGCTAGGTTGTCACCGGTATGTGGATGACACTCAGCTCTATCTGCTGATGGATGGTGTTATGACTTTTACTTTCTTTAGGGTAGATTTTTCTTTTAATCTATCCCTTAACCCTCTGGGTAGTCTGCTGCCACCAGGAATATTTTATTCCAAGATATTTTATTTAAATTTTCCCTTTGGTAACGTTCCTAAGCGTCAGGCTCCTTTGTGGTTCTATGTGGCCCTGAAGATAGGAATGGGATATAGCAATAACAGCTACACTGGGATATAACAAAACAAAAATAAACTTTTATTTAGTAAAGAAGCGTATCGGTTTCATAAACGCAGTTCTCGGTTCTTAAAGTTACTTCATTTACTCTCATTCACACAGCTGGCCTCTCTTTCTCTGACTGAGTGTCCTTTCACAAACATGCTCAGTTCAGGTTCCACACAGGTTATATTTCTCTCATAAACACTTCAACATATTCAGGCAGCACACAGCTAGCCTGTTTTCTTCTGACTAAAAATTTTCTCTCTACTCTCAGTCTCAAACTGCATTCACTCCATCCACCCTCTCAGTCCTCAACCAATCATATTGTCAGAAACTGTTTTAACCTAAGTAACGCCATATTTAATCGTGTAGTGTTTAGAGTTCTTTCCCTCCAGGCAACACCTGCAAGGAGCCGATTCCATGGGAAAGGATCCTGTCTTATCTGCTGTTTCGACCTTGGCCAGCTCAGCGCACCTCTGAGAAGTTTTGCTTTATGAACCCAGGGGGGAGGCTGGGCTCCAGGAGTGTGAAATGTAACAACCTTTACTCTATGATTCATTCCTAGCAACACTTTGCTCGGCCAGGATCTCTAATCCTGGAATATGCACATCTGGGCTTGAATGCTGTCTTTCACAATAAACCTTTCGAAATCAAAAGACCTCGTCTTCTTGCAGAAGGGAGTGAAACAGACTATCAAGTCTGGAATGCCATAGCCTGACACATATCACTCACTCATCCATCTCCTTCACTCCCCCCCCACTCTTCACCTATCTCATCAAGCATTTAAAGATACATGCACACATTTACTTGGAATCATTACAAATGGCCAGTCCGATCTTGCTTTGGATTCCTTGGTCAAGGGTCTTGAGGCTGTGACGGTATGGTTACATCAGTCGCCTGAAATTGAATCCCCTGAAGACAGAGGTTTTGTGTCTGGATCATGGGGCAATCGAGCTGGGAACCGGCTCCCAGCCATTGATGGGGTACAATTGAAACCTTCCCTGATGGTGAGGAGTCTAGGTGTGACCTTGGATGCTACACTTTCAATGGAGGCCCAGGTCATGACTGTTGCCAGGTCTGCCTTTTTCCATCTTCGACAGGGCAGGCAACTGGCACCCTATCTTTCACCATAGGACCTGGCCACAGTAATCCATGCAACGGTCACCTCCAGGCTAGACTACTGCAACTCACTCTATTCTGGACTGCCCTTGGGCCTGACCTGGAAGTTACAGCTGATCCAGAATGCAGCGGCACGCATCCTTACTGGAACGCCCATCCAAGCGCACATTCATCATGTGCTGTGCCAGCTGCACTGGCTTCCAGTGGAGTTCCAGATCTGGTTCAAGGTGTTAACCTTGGTATTTAAAGCCCTTCATGGACTGGGACCTCCATACCTGCGGGGCCGCCTCTTCCATTACGTCCCCTGCAGGGTGTTGTGCTCTGCAGACAAGCAACTCCTGGTGGTCCCTGGCCCAAAGGACATCCATCTGGCCTCAACCAGGGCGAGTGCTTTTTCTGCCCTGGCCCTGGCCTGGTGGAATGCTCTCCCGCTGGAGATCTGGACCCTGTGGGACCTGTTACAGTTTTGCAGGGCTTGTAAAACGGAGGTGTTCTGCTGGGCCTTTGGCTGAGTGCCAGTGAGTGTCCTTCTTCTTCCATCTAAGACCACCATTTCTTCCGGAGCTGCCCTCAGCCATCTGCCATGCCTGTATACAGACTCCCAATATTTGTTTAAATAGCCTGCTCCTGGGCTATTTTAATCATTTTAAAAAAATATATTATTGATTTTATGTTTCTGTGATTTTAATGTATTTTTTAATGTTGTTAGCCACCCTTAGCCCATCTGTGGGGAGGGCAGGGTATACATCAAATAAATAAATAAATAAATAAAGTTACGGTGAGCTTTTGAGCTGCTTGATGTCTGTGGACAGGACCATTTAGGGGGTGCTCAATAGGTTTTCTCAGTTGCATTTTTTTCAAGAAAGTAATCTGTATAAAACTATGCCCCTCTTGAGGTCTGTGCCTAAGGCGGCTGCCTAGTTGGTCTAATGGTAGCACCGGCCCTGTCTATAGTTATGGCAAACAGAAATGGGGAAAGGGGACAGCCTTGTGTAGTTCCCCTTGCTATATGGATATCTATCGAATGTACATTGTTAGTCCTAACTGTAGCTTTTGGAGAAAGATAAAGAGCATTAATGGCATTTTAGAATTGGTCGCCAAAACCCATTTTTTGAAGTAAAAGTTTTAGATATGGTATTTCCACTTAATCAAATGCCTTCTCTATATCAAAGGTCAGAAGTAATGCAGGGGTTTGTATGCTACACAGAAATTAATTATAGTTAAAGTGTTACGTGTATTGTCAAAAAGATTCCTTATTGGCATAAAGCCAGTCTGGTCAAGGTGAATGTAGTTGGTTATTTAAATTTAGAAAATGTTTTGGCAAATATGCTTGTAAAGATCTTTTGGTCTTGATTCAGTAAGGGTATTGGTTGAGAAGATTTAGTATTTGTAATATCGTTGTCCTTTTTTGGAGTAACTACTATTTCAGCCTCTGACCAAGATAGAGGGATGCTACCTCCTATCATAACAGAGCTGCATGTGGCAGTTAGTGGAGTTGAAAGTAGGTGAATGTATTTTTTTGTAAAAATTTGGCAGGGAATCCATCCCTGTCTGAAGCTTTGTTATTTTTTTCAAGGATTTGATAGTGACTGTAACATCTTCTGTTGTGACTGGCTGGTCCAGATATTGTTTATGTTCTTGTGAGTTTTTTTCCAAATTTCCTGTGATGATAAAAAAATTAAAATATAATTAGTGTCAGGATTGTCTGATGTACAAATGGTTTGGTAGTATTCAGCAAATACATGGGCTAATTTTACAGAATTAGTTTGGGTTTTTCCTGGGTGCCTTTAGTAGCTTGTATAGAATGTGAGGAGGTTTTTCCCTCTAATTTTATGCAAGTAAGTTTATAGATTGGGTGGCCTTTTTTGTGTTCATATTCTAGTTTTCTTATTCTAGATATCATTTCATTTCTAATGTTTTCTTTTTGCTCTTCCTGACAGGAGGCAATGGAGATTAATTTCCCTCTACGTACCACTTCCATAGCATCCTACACATGGATTTGAGGAATGTCACATAGTTTGTTTCTATTGTTTAATTTCTAAAGAGACTTCAGAAGAAATTTATTTGTTAAATAAAAGTGATTTATTTAGTTTCCAATTTGTTTGATGTCATTTATTCTCAGTGTACATTCTGTCCAAGCATAGTCTGTCCACAACTTGTCACCAATCCTTGATGTAAGAGTTTGACTAATTAATTTAGGAGATAAGAATATGTCATTTAAATATGTAATTTAGAAGATAAGAATATGTAATCAATCCTTGTGTATATATTGCGGATAGAAGAGAAGTATGTATAGTCTGTATGTATAGTGGGTTTTGAAGATGTCACTAGATCAATAAATAAAGCCTAAGAGCCATTAATTGATCTTAGCAGCTTAATAACTGTATTGTTAATTTTAATTGCTTTGACACGATAAGCAGTAAAATTTAAAAGGTCATTCAGAGAGGAGTGATACAAATGTTTACTGCTGACACATTGATTTACCCATGCTGAACGAAAGCAGAATTGAAAGCCAAGAGAATCAAGTGCACTCTACATGAAGACAGCTCGCCAGGTTGTTTTGATCTACAAGCAACTCTCCACACTGAAAGCAGTGAAAGCAGCTTTCTCAGTAATCATGCTTTGCGGTATTATCCAATACAATTTTTAAAGTTTGTATATGTACACTCACACATTATGCAATGAATTTATATTTTGTATCGCTTTCATATTTATATTTTGTATCGCTTTCATATTTATCAAAATACTTAATTTCACAGGTCAAGGGATGGTGTCATGGAAATATAAATAATAATAATAACTGTGCTTATATACCGCTCTTTTACACATATTAGTGCCTCACTCAGAGCAGTGAACAAGTTAGTGTTATTCTTATCCCCCCCAATGGAGCTGGGGCTGAGAGGAGTGGCTGACCCAAGGCCACCTACTGAGCTCATGTCAGTAGTGGGATTCAAACCAGTAGACTGCTGATTATGGTTTAGAACACATACTTAGTGAAACATATGCATTCTAAGTAATGCTGTATGAACTTCACTGTAGTTCTTTTTCTAGTATGGTGTATAACTGGTGCTTCTTTATCTTTGACAGCCAATTAAAAATAGTGAACAGTATCAAATACATGTTCTTTAATTGTTAGCAGAGACCAAGGATGATCTGGTCATGTAACTTTTCCTGTCATTTTTACTATCCATATCTCTTATCTTGCAGCTGGGCATAATGGTACTTTTGGCTAGATAGAATGTCATATGATTGGAAATAGTAAATAGTGGTTTGATATTTATCTATGTTATCATATGAAAAGATGTTAGATTTCTGCATAAGATAATATATAAAAATGGTAATCCAAATAGCAGATCAGGGTTTTGGCCAAAAGAAATCTCATGAAGATCTAGGCAGGAAAGTTACCCTTGTAATATGTGTTACGGTAAATTGAATGCATTTCATTGTTAATCTGACTGAGTTAGATTTCATTAAGAAATGTTAGGAAACAATTCTTGTTGTGTTCATCTGTTCTATTTTTCTGTTTTATTTAAGTAAACATTTATATTTTGATACCTCACTTAATGAAAAAGACTAGCGTTTGTTAAAGAAAGAAGCCATTAAACTCTTAGGAGGAGTCTGTCTCCTGGTTGGGAGAGTGCAACAAAAACATCCATCCCATTTATTTTGTACTGATGTATGGTTTATCTGAAACAGAGAAACGTGTTTTCAGTTCTCACTTGAAGGTTTCAAGCTGCTCAGGATTTAAGATAAAACCTTCAACCCATCTCTACAGAGTATTTAATACTTTTTACTTAATGTTCAAAAGTTATGTTTAATATTTATGCTTAATATGATTATAGGAGCTGTACTGTTTGAATTATCTATACACTTATTTGAGTTGGATTGTTAGAAAAATTACAATTGTATGAAATTTTTACCATTTTATAACATTACAACTTTGTACCACAAAAGTTTTAAGTTTTGCATGTAGAAGAAGTTGCCAAAAATAAATCCCCCCATCCCCCCGAAGACGAAGACGAAGACGAAGACGAAGACGAAGACGAAGACGAAGACGAAGACGAAGACGAAGACGAAGACGAAGACGAAGACGAAGACGAAGACGAAGACGAAGACGAAGACGAAGACGAAGACGAAGACGAAGACGAAGACGAAGACGAAGACGAAGACGAAGACGAAGACGAAGACGAAGACGAAGACGAAGACGAAGACGAAGACGAAGACGAAGACGAAGACGAAGACGAAGACGAAGACGAAGACGAAGACGAAGACGAAGACGAAGACGAAGACGAAGACGAAGACGAAGACGAAGACGAAGACGAAGACGAAGACGAAGACGAAGACGAAGACGAAGACGAAGACGAAGACGAAGACGAAGACGAAGACGAAGACGAAGACGAAGACGAAGACGAAGACGAAGACGAAGACGAAGACGAAGACGAAGACGAAGACGAAGACGAAGACGAAGACGAAGACGAAGACGAAGACGAAGACGAAGACGAAGACGAAGACGAAGACGAAGACGAAGACGAAGACGAAGACGAAGACGAAGACGAAGACGAAGACGAAGACGAAGACGAAGACGAAGACGAAGACGAAGACGAAGACGAAGACGAAGACGAAGACGAAGACGAAGACGAAGACAAAGACAAAGACAAAGACAAAGACAAAGACAAAGACAAAGACAAAGACAAAGACAAAGACAAAGACAAAGACAAAGACAAAGACAAAGACAAAGACAAAGACAAAGACAAAGACAAAGACAAAGACAAAGACAAAGACAAAGACAAAGACAAAGACAAAGACAAAGACAAAGACAAAGACAAAGACAAAGACAAAGACAAAGACAAAGACAAAGACAAAGACAAAGACAAAGACAAAGACAAAGACAAAGACAAAGACAAAGACAAAGACAAAGACAAAGACAAAGACAAAGACAAAGACAAAGACAAAGACAAAGACAAAGACAAAGACAAAGACAAAGACAAAGACAAAGACAAAGACAAAGACAAAGACAAAGACAAAGACAAAGACAAAGACAAAGACAAAGACAAAGACAAAGACAAAGACAAAGACAAAGACAAAGACAAAGACAAAGACAAAGACAAAGACAAAGACAAAGACAAAGACAAAGACAAAGACAAAGACAAAGACAAAGACAAAGACAAAGACAAAGACAAAGACAAAGACAAAGACAAAGACAAAGACAAAGACAAAGACAAAGACAAAGACAAAGACAAAGACAAAGACAAAGACAAAGACAAAGACAAAGACAAAGACAAAGACAAAGACAAAGACAAAGACAAAGACAAAGACAAAGACAAAGACAAAGACAAAGACAAAGACAAAGACAAAGACAAAGACAAAGACAAAGACAAAGACAAAGACAAAGACAAAGACAAAGACAAAGACAAAGACAAAGACAAAGACAAAGACAAAGACAAAGACAAAGACAAAGACAAAGACAAAGACAAAGACAAAGACAAAGACAAAGACAAAGACAAAGACAAAGACAAAGACAAAGACAAAGACAAAGACAAAGACAAAGACAAAGACAAAGACAAAGACAAAGACAAAGACAAAGACAAAGACAAAGACAAAGACAAAGACAAAGACAAAGACAAAGACAAAGACAAAGACAAAGACAAAGACAAAGACAAAGACAAAGACAAAGACAAAGACAAAGACAAAGACAAAGACAAAGACAAAGACAAAGACAAAGACAAAGACAAAGACAAAGACAAAGACAAAGACAAAGACAAAGACAAAGACAAAGACAAAGACAAAGACAAAGACAAAGACAAAGACAAAGACAAAGACAAAGACAAAGACAAAGACAAAGACAAAGACAAAGACAAAGACAAAGACAAAGACAAAGACAAAGACAAAGACAAAGACAAAGACAAAGACAAAGACAAAGACAAAGACAAAGACAAAGACAAAGACAAAGACAAAGACAAAGACAAAGACAAAGACAAAGACAAAGACAAAGACAAAGACAAAGACAAAGACAAAGACAAAGACAAAGACAAAGACAAAGACAAAGACAAAGACAAAGACAAAGACAAAGACAAAGACAAAGACAAAGACAAAGACAAAGACAAAGACAAAGACAAAGACAAAGACAAAGACAAAGACAAAGACAAAGACAAAGACAAAGACAAAGACAAAGACAAAGACAAAGACAAAGACAAAGACAAAGACAAAGACAAAGACAAAGACAAAGACAAAGACAAAGACAAAGACAAAGACAAAGACAAAGACAAAGACAAAGACAAAGACAAAGACAAAGACAAAGACAAAGACAAAGACAAAGACAAAGACAAAGACAAAGACAAAGACAAAGACAAAGACAAAGACAAAGACAAAGACAAAGACAAAGACAAAGACAAAGACAAAGACAAAGACAAAGACAAAGACAAAGACAAAGACAAAGACAAAGACAAAGACAAAGACAAAGACAAAGACAAAGACAAAGACAAAGACAAAGACAAAGACAAAGACAAAGACAAAGACAAAGACAAAGACAAAGACAAAGACAAAGACAAAGACAAAGACAAAGACAAAGACAAAGACAAAGACAAAGACAAAGACAAAGACAAAGACAAAGACAAAGACAAAGACAAAGACAAAGACAAAGACAAAGACAAAGACAAAGACAAAGACAAAGACAAAGACAAAGACAAAGACAAAGACAAAGACAAAGACAAAGACAAAGACAAAGACAAAGACAAAGACAAAGACAAAGACAAAGACAAAGACAAAGACAAAGACAAAGACAAAGACAAAGACAAAGACAAAGACAAAGACAAAGACAAAGACAAAGACAAAGACAAAGACAAAGACAAAGACAAAGACAAAGACAAAGACAAAGACAAAGACAAAGACAAAGACAAAGACAAAGACAAAGACAAAGACAAAGACAAAGACAAAGACAAAGACAAAGACAAAGACAAAGACAAAGACAAAGACAAAGACAAAGACAAAGACAAAGACAAAGACAAAGACAAAGACAAAGACAAAGACAGCCAGGCCCCCGGGGGTCGCGGCTGCGCCGCTCCCCCCGAGGCCCCCCGTCCCGCCTGCGGCGGGCCGGGGGCCCCCGGGGGTCGCGGCTGCACATGTCCTCTTGTGGCGGTCAGTCTCTGGCATTCAGGGGTGTGTGATTTAGGGTGATCCAAAGATTATTTGGGGTTGCAGGGGCTTATGTTTTCAACAGTTCCATAGTCAAAGCCACGTGTAATAATGGGTGCTTGGAAGCAGGCCACATGTGCGGTCTGAGGTCCAGAACCAGAGACTGGATCAGCACCAGCACATGTCCTCTTGTGGGGGACAGGCCCTGGAGTTCAGGGTTGTGTGATTTGGGGTGATCCAAAGATTATTTGGGGTTGCAGGAGGCTTTTATTTTCCCCATTTCCCTATTCAAAAAAAGGTCTAATACTGGGTGCTTGGAAGCAGGCCACATGTGCGTCCTGAGGTCCAGAACCAAAGACTGGATCAGCACCAGCACATCTCTTCTTGTGGGGGACAGGCTCTGGAGTTCAGGGGTATGTGATTTGGGGTGATCCAAAGATTATTTGGGGTTGCAGGGGGCTCGTAATTTCACCATTTCCTTATTCAAAAAACGTCCAATACTGGGTGCTTGGTGGCAGGCCACATGCGAGGCCTTAGGTCCAGAACCAGAGACTGGATCAGTTCCAGCACATGTCCTCTTGGGGGGGACAGGCTCTGGAGTTCAGGGGTATGTGATTCGGGGTGATCCAAGGATTATTTGGGGTTGCAGGGGGCTTATAATTTCACCATTTCCTTATTCAAAAAAAGTCTAATATTGGGTTCTTGGAAGCAGGCCACATACGAGGACTTAGGTCCAAAACCAGAGCCTGGATCAGCACCAGCACATGTCCTCTTGTGGGGGACAGTCTCTGGAGTTCAGGGGTGTGTGATTTGGGGTGATCCAAAGATTATTTGGGGTTGCAGGGGGCTTATATTTTCAACAGTTCCATAGTCAAAGCCATGTGTGATAATGGGTACTTGGAAGCAGGCCACATGTGAGGCCTGAGGTCCAGAACCAGAGACTGGATCAGTACCAGCACATGTCCTCTTGTGGGGGACAGTCTCTCGAGTTCAGATCTGTGTGATCTGGGGTGATCCAAAGATTATTTGGGGTTGCAGGGGGCTTATATTTTCACCACTTCCTTATTCAAAAAGATGTCTAATACTGGATGCTTGGTGGCAGGCCTCATGCGAGACCTTAGGTCCAGAACCAGAGACTGGATCAGCACCAGCACATGTCCTCTTTTGGGGGACAGTCTCTGGAGTTCAGGGGTGTGTGATTTGGGGTGATCCAAAGATTATTTGGGGTTGCAGTGGGCTTATATTTTCACCATTTGCTTATTCAAAAAATGTCTAATACTGGATGCTTGGTGGCAGGCCATATGCAATGCCTGAGGTC
The DNA here is from genome assembly GCF_028583425.1 of Eublepharis macularius. NCBI lineage: Eukaryota > Metazoa > Chordata > Lepidosauria > Squamata > Eublepharidae > Eublepharis > Eublepharis macularius. The sequence goes on from NC_072790.1 coordinate 42,745,698, forward strand.
CAGAACCAGAGACTGGATCAGCACCAGCTCATGTCCTCTTGTGGGGGACAGTCTCTGGAGTTCCGATCTGTGTGATTTGGGGTGATCCAAAGTTTTTTCCTGCTGCAGCTGCTGTCCCTTTCTTCTTATTGAATTGTTCTGGGGGGATCCTATTTTGAAGCTGTTTACTCAAGATCTGGGTTTCGTAGGATGACCCATCATAGTTCCACTTAGAATGCTGAGTCTTGTGAATATGAAGGTGTATAATATGTGCCCCTGCAAACTTCATTTTGGAGTGTAGAGCTTTTCAGTTTTCCCACAATATTTTTCTTTGGCTTTGCGAATAACGAATAAGGAATAAGGAAGTGCGAATAAAGAACTGGGAATAAGTAACCAACTTCAGCTTCGTTGATTGGCAATACTGTTATGGTTGCCAAGCAACAGCCACAGAAGGCATTGGTTTCTTAATGCTACATGTGCTGCCTCTATTATTTTGGGTTTTTAAACACTCCTCTCCCCAGGGTTTTCTTTTAGAGTTCACATTTTTCTTCAGAGTTGGGGCTTTTATCAGGCTTGCAGAAAGATTTGTCTGTTCATGCCTCCCCAATGAGGATGTAAAACAGCTTACACTGTCATTCTCCCCTCCTCCATTTTATCCTCACAATAACTACCATCTGTGAGGTATGTTACGCTGAGAGAGACTAGCCTAAGGTCACCCTGCACGTTTTCATGGCAGCGTGGGAATTCAAACCTGGGTCTCCCTGATCCTAGTCTGACACTCTAACTGCTACCCCACACTGGTGCTGAATCTAGATAACACATAGCAAAGACCACACAGAGAAGACATCTATTGGCTTTATGGCTAGAGACCATTCCCTTCTATATATACTGGGTGTTTTTCAACTAGCATGGGGGTAGGTTACACTGTAAGCTCTTATAGGGCCAAGCTACACATGACAAATGACACTTGAACGGCAAGTGGATTGAGTGGAGGGCAAGTGAACAGGGAGAAATACACTTGCTGTTCAAGTGTCATTCGTCACTTGTAGCTTGGCCTATAGAGTGACTGCAATTAATAGACAATGTAGAAAGAATGACTTGCGATCCATCTGTGTGGATCTCTCTTGCACCATCATGCTCCGCTGGTAGCTATATCATCCATAACATTCCCCTGCACTTATCTGATAATCCACACAAATTTCTTATGCATTCTCGGTGTCTCATTTATCCTACTGCTGTTTCTATTTTGCTTCCTGAATGCTACTTGAAATAGAAATATTTGTACAAAAATGCTTTTTAATGCTAGTCTTTATTCATAGACATTAACACCATTTTTTAAGTTGTAGATTTAAAAAATGGGTTGAAGAATACAAGTTAAGAAACTGTTAGGTAGCCCATATTCTCTGTGGAGCAGTGTCTAGCTCCAGTCAGCATGGAGTTAGACATTCTTCTTTGGACCCTCTTCTAGGAGTTTCATGCTTAAAAGTTCGATTTCTCATGTTTGATAGAAGATAGATAGATGATGCACAAGGACACCTATCTTAGTAAAAGAAGCTTTCTGTACAGTGAAACTTTTAGTTAAAACCTAATTTAGGATCCTAATCTGTAACCTGGTGATGCAGTGAGGACGTCTCAAAGTCTTACAGGTATGTTTTTCAAAGTAAGCATGATAGTTTAATGAACAATAATCTTACCAGATGTTTTGCCTGTGAATTTTTAAAACGTTGTACTGAAAACTGGAATCTGAAGACGTGAGCTGGAGCTCACAAAAGCTCATTTACCTTCCGAAAATTGGGAAACTGAGCAATGTGCTTTTGTGTGTGTGTGTTTTTTAAAGAAAAATAAATTTGTTTTCTCAACCACAAAACTTTCGACGCACAGTAGCATTTGAGGAACTGCAACCCTCTCCTTCCGCAGAACCAAAGGAATCCAGTCAATCAAAGTACATCTGCTCAATTTTAGCTGTGTTTCTCAGCCAGTTATTAGCAGAGGAAACTGTGACTTGCCAATCTGTGGGAAATGAATCATGAAAGAAGCTCAAATGCTGGGGACAGATCCAACGAGAGCCTGAAACAATGTTTGCTATGTTTTGGAAGGGTTATTTTTGTGAAGGTTTTGGCCCAGGACCCCGTCTCTTGATTACTCTCCCCATTTTTTCCTCCGTCCTTATTTTACTGTGAAGTACGTTTCAATCCTTGTGCCTTGATTTATATCTGTAAATAAATCCCCCTATTTATGAAGATGTAATGTCTCTGGGGTCACCGAGGCCCCAGCTGCTCCATCGTACTGAAAGAGACGTTACCTAAGAGATCCATGAATCAGAATAGCAGCAGATGGAGGGAGCTGTTTTTGAATGCAAGCCCATCCAACTCTTGGAGAAGGTTGCCCAAAAGGCAGAGAGGGACAACTGAAGAAGGGAGCTGATGTTAGGGGCTGTCTGAGTATAATTTTTTGGATAGTGCAAGGAGCCGAACTATGTCTGAGGGATGATTATGGCTTTGCAAGGATGTGGTAGATGTAAGATGACTTTTGGAGCCATTTCAGTCATAAAGATATTTATTCCAAAGGGCAAAACATGTCTGGGTTTTAAACAGGTGGCTGATACCTAAAGGAACACCTGGCTCATATTGTTCTGTTGCCTGAGAGAAATTGCTGTAATTCAACTGAGCTGATAATCTCATAGGATGAGGTTCCAGACTTCCCAATTGCTGGCTGTGGAAAGGGAGAGAATCTCGTATGAATAGAAAATAGCAATAGGAACTGTATATGTGCACGTGCTTCTAATCTCTCAGGTCCTAATGACACTATGCACACGTTTTCTGTGAACTAATATATCTTTTTTGGCCCTATAAATCAGGTGGATAGAAGAAGCCATTTTATACTCCCATAAAGAGGTGACAAGGCTGTTCTCCCTCTTGTTTCCTCCTATTGATGAGGAAATTACTTACCAAGAAGCAAATGTAGAGATACAGAGATAGATAGAGACCACATACAAATATTTTAATTTTTTTAAAAAATGCTGTTCTTTTTATGTTTGGTGATGTTTTGAATTAAAAAAAGACCTTTGGTAGGCAAACAAGGTCAGGGCAATTAAACTTTGTAGCAACACGGTTTCTCTAATTACCATATAAATCACTAGTAATAAGAGCATAATTAAAATGATGAAAACAAAATTTGTGTAATACCTTTAACTAGCATATAGTGTATGCTTTTGATTTCTTCAGAACTCTTAATCAGGAAGATGTCTAAAAAGTTTAAAAAATAAAGGAGGGGAAAAAATCAAAATGTTCAGGTCCAGATAATAAGACCCTGTCATGCCAGCCTTTGATGTTGGATGCTGGCGGGTTTACAGTCCGCAGTTTGATTGCTGTACATGTTAAATAACAGCACTTGCATTCTAGAAGGAAGAAACAAACAATGAAGAGTCATCTCATATGAAAAAATCAGAGCCCAGCAAGGTCCACAGCAGTTTACAACTTTGAGTTAAAATAACGGGACCATCAACTGGCTAATGTTCAGCTGCCGATAAACACAAGTTAGTTACGCTTGGTCATCTAAACTCTTCAAAACTACTCGGTCAGTTTGCATTATCAAAGTGTCTTTCCAAAGCTGATGATAATACATAGAACAAAAATAGTTTATTAGAGCATAGGGTCCTTTTGTAAGCAGCCTCTTCCACATGGTGACCCAGGGCTTTTTTTTCATCAGGAATGCGGTGGAACGGAGTTCCGGCACCTCTTGAAAATGGTCACATGGCCACCAGCCATGTGACCATTTTCGCCAAGGGTGATTTAAACTTTTAAAAACTCCCCCCTTGTTCCAGCTGACCCAAAGTGACATCATTGTGCGGTCCTGAGTTCCACCACTGAGTTCCATCACCTCTTTCCCCAGAAGAAAAGCCCTGGTGTCCTTTATATTGGGCTTTCTGCGTATTCAACCCACGAGGACTGGACTGCTTTATTAATTCGTTCTGGCCCCATACCGCTTCAATTCTTGAATTCTACACTTTGTGGGAGTTGAACCAAAGCGGTGCCTGGTTTTTATTTCTGCACTAGAAAAATGCCCCGATTTTGCTGCAGGCGGAGGACTCGTCACTTTCTTCAGTAGATCTGCTGAGGACTAGTCAGGGTCCTCATTTGATGACTGAAGAAACTTACAAAGAATTTTTGTCTTTTTTAATGGCACCAAGGTTGCAAGGTTGCCATTCACTTAAAAAAAATCTGGAAAAAAAACTTGATTGGTTGCTGTTCAACTACTCAGGAAGGATGCAGAGGAATAAAGGGGGGGGGGGGGTGAATGGTAGGGCAAGGGACAGGCCTCACACCAAAGTAAGTGTTCTGCACTTCAAAAAAGCCCTGGTTTGACTTGGCTGGGAGGGGGGGACCCATCGACGTATGTTTGCTTTGAGAAAAGCTGCAGAAAAACTGGGGAAAGATCCATTCTGCGGCAGTTGAAGCCTTTCTCCAAGCGGAATGTGATAACGTCTGGGAAGCAGTTCCACCTATTAAATTGTTGTGCATTGTCGTTGTATGGATGGCACCCTAGTTTGTGATGAACAGTTAAACATATATGGTAAGCTTCAGGTTCCTTTATGAACAGCGCAATCTATGCAGAGTTAGTACAGTCTAAGACCATGGAAATCAGTGGACAGATATAGGATTGCACTCTTAGAGTCAGAGATAATAACAAGCTGATACCTTTGAAGGAATAACCCACAACAAAATGTCCATGTCCCAAATATTGTAGAGGGTCGGACTCCCAGAGATGCTGCTTTTGTGAGATATTTGTGGCATTATGAAGGAATTCTATACAAGATGAGTTGGATTCCTTACTTGGAGAGCACCACTGAGTTGAGAGAGTTAGGCCAGCACTAAGTTTGGCTTTTTTCCTGTGTTCTACAATCCAGCATGGAATATGTAAGTAGTCTGACAGGGTCTTCAGAACATAGACTCGTATACTTCAGGAAGGTGATAAAGTCGAGGAAACAATGAAACAGTGCTCATAAACGTGTCTTGAACGAGCAATGTGGGATTCTTGAGATGTCTTCAACATGACAAGGATGGAAACGGTCTGTCAATCCCTTTCCAAAATGGAGGGGAGGGGGACTAGGAAGGGAAGAGGAGGCCAATGTCCAGCTGCCAAGAATAGCAGGTTGTAGAGCCTGATGCCTGCCTTGTAACAGTGTGCTCCAAAGCTGTTGATGTTTTTATGGCTGGTGGGAAAAGATGACTCTCTGTGCAGTTGTTGTCTGACTGCAATGTGCAAACTGCCAAGCAATTGTTCTGAATGTAAAATTAGTATCAAAGGGAAGTGATGTTTATATATGACCAGTCATGTTTTAGGCTTGAATAGTAAAATTGTGAGGGCTGATAATTGTGCGGCTCAAGAGATTGTATTAACCCAACTGGGTTTTTATATCATTTTTCATGTTGTAATGTTCTTATATTCAACAAACCAGATTCGTTAGAAAGAATTCACATGTACAGCTTCCACAGAGTGAATGCAGATTCATGTTTTGTGTGCATGTGTGTGAAGATGCTATTTGTATCTATCCAAATGAATTTGGAACTTTGGTTGATAGATTTGGATATTCATGTTCTCTGAAAGTGTATTTCTCATCAACAAAGCTTGGAACTTCTCTTAGTCTGAGATGCATCACTTAGGAATGGAAAGTTGGAGTCCAGTAGTACTTTAGACCAACAAGATTTCTGGAGTATAAGCTTTCAAGAGTCAAATTCCCTTCATCAGGTATCTGTAATATCTGATGAAGGGAGCTTTGACTCTGAAAAACCTATACTGGAAATCTTGTTGGTCTTTAAGGCGCTACTCGATTCGAAACTTTTTCTTCTACTACAGACCAGCATAACTACCCACCTGAAGCTATCACTTGGGAATGTTGTCAATGTGTTTTAGTTAGATGGCACACAAGCGTGCCGCTGATAGTGAACCCACACCCCTGCTTTCTGTTCCTGTGTTGTCCCTGGATAAAAACGGTATTGCAGGATTTTGAAGCAACAACAAACCCTGCAAAATCTGTCTAATCGGAGGGGGAAAATAAGGAATGTGTTTCCATTATGTCTCTGTCACATCATTTTCAACTCACTAATGAGCTGCCCAATGTTCCGAGGATCGTATTTGCCTGGTTATCTGGTGTGCAACTCAGCTTTTGCTGGAACAATGTCTGAGGTCAGATGAATGAGTGAGTTTCTCTCTTCTGTGGCTGCTGCCCAGTTGGTGACAACAACAGCCACTGCTATGGAGGAAGGAATGTGCAGGTTCTCCTCTGGCTTGGCTATATATACAGTCTGAAGCAGAGAGAAGTTGGGGACTTGGCTGCTTGCTGTTGTGTTGAAGGTGAGGATTAGGAGCTGTTGAAGCTCATAGTCTGAGGCGTACAGATGTTGGCAGCATTCCTACCTGTCTTCAATTATTCCAGGTTCAGGCCTTTGTGTCTAAATTAAATTACTTCTTGATTGCTGCTCTGTTTGCTTAGACTGCTCTTCCTCCATGTGTGTTGTTGATTGTGTCTCTTGCTCTGCCGTTAAAAACATGTTGTTTTCTAGTCTCTTCTATTTTGTTTTCCCCATCTAACAAATGGTGCAACCTGCTTTTGCATTGTTCTTGTCTCTTCTCCCTTCTGCTTCCCCTTTCCTTCCATATGAAAGCTGGTGTGATGTACCGGTTAGGCTAGGATCCAGGAAACCCAAATTAGAATCCCCAAGCTGCTGTGGAAGCTTGCTGGGTGACATTGGGCCATTCACATACTCTCCAGCCAGAGTTATTGTGAGAATAAAATAGAGGAGAAGAGGCCAATGTAAGCTGCTTTGAATCCCCAATGGGTAGAAAGATGAGATATAAAAGAGATTAAATAAATAAATGTCCTGATCTCTTTTTTTGGAAACCATGAGATGCAGAAAGGGAACTGGGGTAAAAAAATGTTTCTACACAACTTAATTTTTTGACGGAACTGTAACACTTAACTACTACAACAAAAGAGACATTTTGAAATGGTTGACTACGTTAAATCGAGATGTGGAAATCAAATACCATTTGAGAGGTGCTTTTGAAAATGTCTTTGAAGAATATTGGCCTTGTGGCAAATGAGGGGCCTTTCCTCCCGCTGCTAGACCCCGCTCTGCCTACCCCTCCCTTTTCGCCTCTGGCCAGGCACCTGAAGGGGCTGTCTCACTTTCCTGCCTCCAGGTAGTTGCTGCCACCACTGTCCCTGTAGTGGATCCTGGTTAGGCGGGACAGCTTCCTAACCTCCCTTCTCTGCTAGAGGGCCCAAGTGGTTGGGGGGCTATGTGGAACAGAAGATGTTTCTTCCTTCATAAATTCCAAAAATCATTTAACTTCTAACCACACACAGGCAAATATACAGTCAACAGAAGGAATAATACAACATAAAAAGAACCCCTTACTCTCTCTCCCTCTGCTTCTCTATACTTATGCCCCAATTAGATGTTGTATAGGGCAGGCACGATACTTTGATACCTGGGGTTACATTAGATATGCATCTCCCCTCAGAGCCATCTCTCCCTCAACTCAGCCACCAACTGTCAACTTCCAACTCCCCTCCACCAACTGACTCGCTGTCCCTCCAATCAAATTCCATTCCAGAATTGGCCCCTCCCTCCTGTAGCACCTAGAAAGTTAAATTCACCAACAGAATGGCGTTTCTCCACAGGCTTCGTTATGTTTCCGTAAATAGAATTGGGGAAATGGGGGCTACCATTGAGATGTTAACACTGTTTTTGATCTCTGAACATTGGCCTGTATGTAACTAAGAAGTTCTTTAGTGTTTTCTTATGAGGAAGAGGTAATTTTGGTCAATTCCATGCATGCTCTATAGCAGAGGGAGTCCCCTGAAATTTTTACAGGGAGCTCAGTGGCCTTACTGCATACTGTGTACCCTTAGTAAAAGGTAAGAACTGGCAGAAATAGCGACCTACTTTTAAGAAAACCTACGCATGAATGGTTGGCTGGAGGCTGCCAACTGTCTTCATTTTTTGCTTTTCTCCCATCTTTCCCTCTTCTTCTTTGATTTAAAGATTTAATGCTGAATAAATAGACATGCTTTATAAAAATTGAAAGACCTTAAACTCAAGCTTCGGCTTTCCTACTAAGGCTTCTCTGCTCTATACAAATGAACACCCCACCACCACCACTTGTGACCTTTCTCTAGCCCCATCAGCCTTGCTGGCATTCCACACTCCCCTCAAAATGAGAAAAGAAGAGAGATGGAAGGACTAGGAGAGGGAAAGAAAGCGAGAGAGAGAGAGAGTCAGGCCATATTTCACAACAGCATTTTAATATGTTCAATGTAATTTTTTATGTATTTACTCCATTTATACCCCACTTTTCTCCCCCGTGTGGGCCCAGAGTGACTTACATCATTCTCCTCTCCTTCATTTTATCCTCACAACAACCTTGTAGGTGGGTTAGGCTGGAAGTTTTTGACTGGCTCAAGGTCACTGAGCAAACTTCCATGGCTCAGTGGGGATTCGAACCTGGCGTCACAGACCCTTTTGGGGACACTTAGCCGTTGGCTACCCAGATGAGACACCATCTTCCAAGTTTCCCCAAAAGGACAGTTTGTGAGATGGGGTCTCCCAGATCCTAGTCTGACATTTTAAACTACTGTACCACACTGGCATATATAAGATCTTCTACATTAAAAATCTATTAGTCATGTATCTGCCTCTGGATGGGGTCCATATGGGAGGAGGATGGAAGATGGAGAAAGGGGAGAGGTAAGCTTGCTTTTATTGAGACAAATTTTGTGATGTTTATTTAAAAACGGGGAAACCAGTACAATTTTAATTTTTAAAAAAGCACCAAGTTCCTCCGGCAGTGTCTTCAGCATGTTGCTATACCAAAGGGTGGTATACTACCTTAGAATTTTCTCCATCCTAAAGAGACTTCTTACAAGTTATGTTACAGGACAGAGGTAGGATTGCTAGGTCCTCTTACCCTCCTGGCAGGAGAGGGGAGACCTGGCACTCATCTTTTTTTTGTCTCCTCCTTGTGTGTGCACAAAAGTGTATGTGTGCTCCTGAAGTGGTGCGATGACACCACTTCCAGGAGTGATGCTATCACACACATCCCAGGAGTAAGCCTGTTCCCCCACCTCCCCCCCCCCACTGGCCAAGTGAGTAGTTGCAGGAAGGGGGGGGTGGAGGGAAGATCCCCCACCCCCACTGGGGGACCTGGCAGCCGTAGATAGAAGCTAGTGCCTTCCTTGTGAAGGTTTAAGTAATTGTAGGGTACCCTCTTGGAAGGAGAATTCCATTTCAGTTGTGACTTGGGCTGGAGTTTGTTTTTTGAGGGAGCTGAAATTGCCTGAAGTTGTCTACATAACTCCCTTATTCCGTCTGTCCACAGATTCCGCAAGCAATGATGATGGAACAAAATAAACTAATGGGTACCCCTTGGCCAATACTGTAACTTGGAGATGCGAGGGTGGGAGGATATATTTTTTTTCCTGGGCGTTCGCATCTGTAGTTACAGGGTGTTCAACTTCTTGGAAACTAAAGTTTGTTTCTAGCTGCTGAAATCCCCACCAGCTTTTGTAGAACACAGAGACAAAAATGGGCCCATGCTGTTTTCTTTTTTTTTTAGTTTCAGCCTCCTCTCTGTTTCTAACCTGCTAAGGAATGAGAAGAAATATTCTAGTAAGATGTTGTATGAATCGATGGTGTCAACAGTAAAAAGGAAAGTTAGCAGAAGAGGAACTATGAATGTTAACTCAAGCAATATGGGAAACATGTTCTGGTCGAGAAGAGGTCGACACTTGAACGCTTTGGGGGCCTGCCTGTTCCCTAGAGTGAAAAATCCACATTGTGATTGTCTGCTGCTGTGTCAAACCATGATTAGTTTGCATGAATTGTTACGCACACGTTGCACAGATCTGCCTTTTGTATCAGATCTGCCATGGCCGTCTCCATGCTGTCTAAAGGTTTGTTTGATAGCCTGTCTCCAGGGGGGTTATGTGCAGCTTTGCCTTAATCCAGCCAAAGCATAACTGCTTTTGATTGGTAAAAGACAGTGACATGTAGGAGTAAGCTTCCTTGGCTTTCTTACGTTGATAAGACAGTCTTTTGGCAACCAATCTTGCTGGAGACCTGAGGGTTATTGAGAACCTTTCTGCGTTTTCTTTTCGTTTTTAGCATCTCTGCCACTTGTAGTTCCCTCCACCTCCCATCTATAAACTACATCTGGGATGAAATATTTCTTTCTCTAGTACAAGTGTTCCATACTGTGGCCTTGTAGGATATTGGATTACTGAGGTTAGATTTACTACAACATCTCTACCATTTGTCGGAGTCCCCGGCTTTTGTCATGAAATGGTTCCCGTTAATCACATCTAAAATGTTTGCTCAGAGAGAGGGTAAGGTCATATGGCCAAGATCGGACAAGAGATATGCACAGGATGGAAGCTGTCTCATGGATGCTCTTGACCTTTTTAAGGTCAAATGGGGCCACTGAGATGCAGTCCAGATAACATGGAGAAGGAGCATCTTCTAGAAGCATTACCCCCCCCTTTGCCCACTTGGCGCCCATGGGATTATGACATATAAAAAAGTCCTTCCTTATATACTATATAGAGATTTTTTCCCCCAGATCCATAAAGGACTGAAGCATCCTGCAGAATTATGTGATTTCCAGTACATAAGAGTTCACCAAAGGAAGCTTTCCTGGTCAGGGGAAGAAAATCTTAAATATAACAATAGTTCATTTGTTTACTAAAAAAAGTTTAAGAAGAGCCGTGCTGGATCAGACCAGTGGTCCATCGAGTCCCGCATCCTGTCACACACTGGCCAACTAGTTATTCAGGAGAGGAGGGCACAGAGGCTGAGGTCTTCACCTGGTGTCCTTGCTTTCTGGCACTGGCATTCAGAGGTTAACCACCTCTGAATGTGGAGGTTCCCTTTAGTCACAACTAGTAGCTGCAGATAGATCTATTCTGCGTGAATCTCTCTAATCTCCTTTTAAAGCCATCTATGCCTGTGGCCATCCCTCTGTCCTCTGGCAGCAAATACCACCTTTTAATCACTTGTTGAGTAAAGAAGCATTTCCTTTTGTCTGTTCTGAATCTACTGCCCATCAGCTCTCTGACTTCTAGTATTTTGGAAGAGAGAGAAAAAGTTATCTCTGTCCATGGTGTCTCTACCCCACGTATGATTTTATAAACCTCTATTATGTCCCCCCCTTAGCTGTCGCTTTTCGAAACTGAAAAGTCCCAGACTCTTCAGCCTTTCCTCATAGAAAAGGTGCGCCAACCCCCTAATCCTCTTGGTTGCCCTCTTCTGTACTTTCTCCAGCTTTGCCATGTCCTTTTGGAGATAAGGTGACCAGAACATCACACAGATTCCCAATGAGGCCGCACCATGGATCCATGCAGGAACATTCTAATAATCGGCCTTTTTGTTTTCAGTCTTTTCCTAATAATCTCCAGCACAGAGTTTACGCTTTTTCACAGCTGTGACACGCTGGGTAGACATTTTCATTGCGCTGTCCACTCTGATCCTGAAGTCTCTTTTCCTTTCAGTCTAGACAAATTCAGACCCCATTTGCATACACTCAAAGCTGAGATTTTTGATCCAAGGTGCCACACCTTACGCTGCATTGAACTTCATTTGCCACATGGTTGCCCATTTACCAGATTTGTGGAGAGCCTCCTGGAGCTCTTCACAGTCAGCCTTGCTTTTCCCTATCCTGAATAGTTTTGTGTCATCTGCAATCTTGGCCACTGCACTGTTCACCCTCAGTTCCAGTTCATTAATGAACAGATGAAATGGCACCACCCCCAGTTCTGATCTTTAACAACAACATTTGATTTATATACCGCCCTTCAGGACAACTTAATGCCCACTCAGAGTGGTTTACAAAGTATGTCATTATAATCCCCACAACAAAACACCCTGTGAGGTGGATGGGGCTGAGAGAGCTCCAGAGAACTGTGAGGAGCCCAAGGTCACCCAGCTGGCTTCAAGTGGAGGACTGGGGAATCAAACCCGGCTCTCCAGATTAGAGTCCTGTGCTCTTAATTCACTGCTCAATTCCTTCCATTAAAAGGACAATTCATATTTCTAGTATTAACTGAAGGTGATGGTCATAGGCTTTTACATCCCACAAATATTCAATGAAATATGATGCAATTATTTCAGAAACGCTAGCAGTAAACTATTATAACATGGGGAAACAGTCAAATGGGAGGGCTGTATTGTAGGGATGGGGTCTCAGAGGCTTCACTAATGAGTTAGGGACCATAGACTTCATCACTATATTGCCTTACATATTATTTGTTGCTTTCAATATGTACTCCTATGTACCACTTGTGCTCCATCTTGTATGATGTTAGTCTTAGAACAGATTATGTTCTGCTTCAGTATTTTTTCTACTCTGTATCGGACTCTTGCTAATACTAAGTCTTTTAAACTTGTATCTATTTACCCTATGGAAACGTCCTTGATACTGTGTTGAAATGTACTTGATACTGACTGTACTAATCTCATACTATGTAATCCGCCTTGAGTCTCAGTGAGAAAGGCGGACTATAAATGACATAAATAAAATAAATAATAAAATAAATAAACAGTGATCAGAATGCCTTTGAAAAAAGAAAATTCCTTATTAGTCTTCCAACGCAAGCTAAACATTTCTGAAGGTCTTTCTGCAGAACAGGGGCCACATCAGAGAAGACCCTGACTGTGTAGTGGCTGAGATTATCTCACTAACTACAGTATATAAAGTAGAACATCCTCTGCAGAGTTCATAGGATGTGACGATTCAGATGACAGTTTGTCTTAAAGGATCCCAAAGCAGAGAACAGGAAAGAGAAATGAGGAAGTGTTGCCAACAATCAGAAGGATGAATATAACTTGTGAATATATTGTTGAAGGCTTTCATGGCCGGAGAATGATGGTTGTTGTGGATTTTCTGGGCTGTATAGCCGTGGTCTTGGCATTGTAGTTCCTGACGTTTCGCCAGCAGTTGTGGCTGGCATCTTCAGAGGTGTAGCACCTCTTTTGGTCTTTTGGTGCTTCACCTCTGAAGATGCCAGCCACAGCTGCTGGCGACACATCAGGAACTACGATGCCAAGACCATGGCTATACAGCCCGGAAAATCCACAACAACCATAACTTGTGAATGTTTGGCATCTGAAATGATAGGAGATTAGATGAGAAGCTGGTGTTATTTCTTCTTCAAAGGTTCTATCACATGGCAACAATACTGGGCTGTTTTACTGTTGCCATGTTTCACTCCAGAAAGAAATATGCTTCAGTGATGATGTAAGAGAGGCTTAAATTAGTTGTAAATGGGCTGCTGTATATGGACTAAACACAAGTCATAAATCATCATTAGCATCTCTTGGGAAAAAAAGTTTAGGGTCCTAGAAATTGCGGACTGCTTAGTTGGGTTGCTAGACACAGGGCCTTGAACAGCATCACATGACATAAACAGGATGCACAACTCTAAAGTTGCTATTGTGGGAGTATAGATATAACTTTTAATATAAACTATGGTCTAATAAATTTCCTCTACAATAGCAGGCCGCTCTTTCTCCCCTCTCCTCTCCCAACATTTTTTGTTTTGTTGGGAATTCACATAGGTCACTATTATTCTTGGAGTGCCAACATAACAAAAGCCAGTCTGTCTGAATTTTGCAGCTTTCATATTTTTATTACAGAAATTACACAAAAATATTTGGCTCGTCCAAGCACAACTTGACAATCGGCTATAGGTTGCCGAAAAATGTGTCATCGGATTATTCCTATAAAAATAAATTTTCATGGCTTTCCCTAAACTCTTTGGATCCATTGACATTTTGTTGGTTCAGAGAGCTGGGAAGGGAATAGGACTGAAACTCAACTAATAAAGAATCCAGTATGAGTTATGTTCTTTGTCCAGCATGATTGAATATTTATATGTATGGTCAGCCTGGTCATAAAAAAGATCCGTCAGTCAACGTTTGCCCCAAACTGCCTTGTTTGCGTCAGTGTAGCACTTAATGTGGTGAACAATATCAGTTGTGACCGTCTGCAGTTCACATTGGAGCCATTATTGTGCCGCCAGCTTCTGCCACACAAGTGTATTGTATATTTCATTTGTATGGACAAAGAATAACCATCGGTGGACTACCACATTTTAGGAAACATTCAGATATATAGATGACACTCAGTTTTCTAATTCAGTGGATGGTAGCTTAGAAATTAACCTGTGGTAATTACAAAGTAAGTCGAGACATTTCAGAAACAAAGAGTTCATCTATTGATCCAGAAAGATTTTTTAAAAACAACAAAACTCTACGAATCCCAAGATTCTCAGTAGTAACAGAAGCCCCTCAGAATGCGCAGAATACTCTATTGTGAGAAATGATAGGAACTTAAAGACTCTCCTTCTGTCATCTTCGGCCTTCTCTGGTGCGGATCCTCCTTTGCTTTCATGTGGTAAGTTTGCACAAGTTTTGAGAAAGATGGCAAATGGGGGCAGAGAAGGCTGGGTATGGCAGGGAGTCTACAGGGAATTCTGAGAGTTTTCTGGAAAAGCATGGAAATAACATTATAAATTGAGATCGGGGGAAAGAGGAATTCTCATCACTGTCCAGGAACCAGTGTACTTGACAACCATATCTCTTCTGACTTGTATGAAAATGTTAAAAATGGCTGAATGCATAACCAATGGTTTAAGCAGAGGGAGGAACACAGGCATGATTTAGGGAGAAAAGGTATTGTTTGAGAGAAGGGGTTGAGGAGTGAAGTAAAGAAGATGTGGAATGAGAGTGTGTTTTACATGATAGTAAAAAGTCCAGTTGCACCTTTAAGAATAACCAACTTTATTGTAGCATAAGCTTTCACGAGCCACAGCTCTCTTCGTCAGATGCATCTGACGAAGAGAGCTGTGGCTCTTGAAAGCTTGTGCTACAGTAAAGTTGGTTATTCTTAAAGGTGCAACTGGACTCTTTACTATTTTGCTGCTACAGATTAACACAGTGAACTCCTCTGTCTTGCATGTGTGTTTCAAAATTGAGGCATGGAAGATGTGTGGTGACATAGTTATGGGGGCTCAGATGGGGATACCTGGAATCAAATTCCCACAGAACCAGTAACCATACAGAGTTGTTGTGCAGACAAAAGATAATGTGGTATATGCGGATCTCTAAACTCCTTGGAGGAAATGTGAGAAGCACATGTGATCTATATGGTATTATGTTAAGTCTAATGTGTGAGGTACATAGGAGGCGTGTTAAGACTGGCATTTTGAAATAGCTTGATGAATCTTGTCTTGTTGACAAATAAATACTTTTGTGTTAGGAAGATCCCTCAGTAAAATAAAAAGTTAATTCACTGGCTGCAGGAGGGAGTGTTATTAGCCAAAGTGAAATCTAAACTCTAAGGGTGTAATTCAGTACATGGTCTGCATATGGGTAAATCCCTTCCATTTTCTGTAAGAGAATCCTGACATCTGCACAATTACTGTGCATTCTATCAGCACTTGTCAAACACTCGAAATTACAGATGCAGATTAATTATAATTCTTGCGCGACGTGTCATTTACTTTTCATGCAAAAATTTGGCCTTTTGAAAATTGCCTTGCAGTTATATGCGACATTGCTGCTATTTCTTCCCACTTTAGGCTATACCAATTTTTATCCTAAGCGAAAGTGGTAGTGGTGAGTGACCGAGTGTGTGATTTCTAAAGAGTGAAAAATGGGATTTTCGTGGCTAATAAATCCTCTCTCTCCATTAAAGGCACTGGAAGAGTCAGTACATACCTCTGAACACTAGGTGGCAGCTTCTGACCACATGACCCTGTATCCCCCTTCCCTGATGTCTCTTTTTTCTATTGCTTAAATGAGTCTAAAAGCAGCTGGAGAACATATTTCCATTGATTCTACAAATCAAGAGACCATGAGATCGGTTTAAGGAGGGAATGCAATATTGGTATGCAATGAAAAACAGCCATCGCCATAGAAAAGAAAGAAGTTGAGCACTGTACATGGAAATTATAAACAAAATATTACTATCATGTCCTTTGAGTTTGGGCAGTATTACTTATCAATTCCTTGCTTGAAGCTGCTGTTGTGTGAGCATTTTGCTCACAGTCACACACCGTCTTGTTTTCGTTTGTTTGTTTAACTGCTAAGGCTTACTTGGCAAGTGAGCACAAAAATCCAGTCCCCGTAAACTTCTGAGGATGCCACTTGATAGAAACACAACTTCCTCAGCTTGCAGTAGCATGGAGAGCAGTCTCTATCATAGGATTAAAAAGAACAGCTGCTTCTGGCTGAAGGGGTCACGTCAGTGGAACTCAGTTCCTGAACAGATCCAAGCTTTGCAGCTGAGCAGCAGCTCTATTCCCACCCATCCCCTTACACAGTAGTTGTTTCCTCCAAAAGTAACCTCTTCTGCATCAATCAAGCATGTGAGAGTGCTGCTGGACAGCTGAAGGACCCCGGGGTTCTCTTTCGGGGCCTCCTTCTCTGAACAATGCTGTATCATCTGCTATAATTCATTTACCAAAGCAAGCATAGCAGAATACAACAACATGGTCCATGTAATACCTTTTGTTAGGACTGTTATTGTCACATAACGGTGTGCAAGCTTTTGGGTTCACCAGAACTCTTCATCAAGTCAGATGTTGCAATTTTTTTAAAAAGAGGACAGAAGAAGCATTTTTAGGCCTGGGTGGATCTTCTGTCAGGCAAAGGAGAATTAGGTATCGAGTAGCAGCAGGATAGTGTCTTAAAGGAAGACGGTAACAAATCAATTAAACTCCTCAGAAATAAATCCCCCCCCCATGGCCCTTCTTTCCCTCTTAACCTGCGAAAATCCAAATTCCTTTTAAAATTTCAGAATAGAAATTGCTTGGAAGTCGTTGTATTAACTCAGGATGTAAATCTACAACGGTGTGAGGAATATATAGTCAACTGAAGCCAAATTAGGTAGCCATTTTTATATTCACACAGTGGCCTCCCAATGTCACATACGTCTCTTGATTGGCTGTATCCAATGAAGCTAATGTTGGTTCCCAGTTCCCAGTTCCTTATTCTCAGTTCGCAGCTCCTTATTCGCAGAGAAAAACACAAATATTGGGGGAAATTGAAAAGCTCCGTACCCCAAAATAAAGACTGTAGGAGCACGTATCGTACACTTCCATATTGGGAACGGGGAATTGGGAACCAACTTCAGCTTCATCTGAATCCAGGCATTATACAAGCAGAGAAGTTGTTTACAGCTGTGTTGTTCCAAAAGTAAACTCCAAAAAGCCACAGCGCTCCATCCTCTACTGTTTGTTTGTTACAGTAGAGACCTCTTAATCTTTGTGCAGACAGCAAGCTGGATACCTTCTTTTTTTCACTGGGAAACTCCAGATAACAGAAGCATTGTTCTTGGATTCTTATTGATTGATTTTTAGTATATTTTATCCTGCCCTTCTTCCAAGTTCCCTCTTCCATGTCACACTCACAACAACCCTGTGAGGGCTGGGTTAAACTGAAAGAGATTGACTGGCCCACAGGTCACCCAGCAAGCTTCCATGGCAGACTGGAGTTTTGAAGTCTAATGTTTTAATCATTATGCCCAGGGCTTTTTTTCTGGGAAAAGAGGTGGTGGAACTCAATGGTGGAACTCAGGACTGCACAATGATGTCACTTTGGGTCAGCTGGAACAAGGGGGGAGTTTTTAAAAGTTTAAATCGCCCTCTGCAAAAATGGTCACATGGCTGGTGGCCCCACCCCCTGATCTCTAGACAGAGGGGAGTTTAGATTGCACTCCGTGCCGCTCCATTCACTGTACCTCTTGGTATGTCAGCTTCAGTAATCAGTTGAGCAACGTGCACGGTCGCTCCATGTTTCCCAGCATGGTTAAGAGAAATTCTCTTAATTCCTCTGCCCAGTTGCTCCCTGAAACCCAACAATTTTGTTTCTTTTTCTTTTTAAAGGAATTTGGAATCAGTTTCTAATCAATTCTGTTCTGATCAAAGAGAAACTGGGGCGTGGGGGGGGGGGTTGTTGCAGGGAGAAAGGTACTGCAAAATTTCAGAATTTCCCAACACTGTCTTCCCAAACCTTCCTGTTCTACTGCTAGAGCCCCACCTTGTGGTGTATGACAGAAAATAACTGCAAGGGCTAAAATTACAAAAGGGTGCCTTGATTTCTTTTAAAAGAAAAAAAGTATAGAAGGAATATAGAAAAGTGAATTTCAGAAAAAAAAAATCCCGTCCCCATACCATGTGTATTTGATGCAGCATTGTGGGGTGTGGTGTCTAGTCCTTCCTGACTTTCTTTGTGGTTCTTCTAGTGCTATGTAGGTGCTGTCATGTCTGTGCCCCTACATCCATGCCATTGTTCTGTGTGGAACCATTGCTAATGCTGTACCTTGATTTCATTTTGCAAATGCTCTAACCGTCACTTATGTTTCTCTCGCAGCCTGAGAACACAGCTGTCTTATCTCTTTTCTTTGAAGCTCACAGAAGTGACCTTGTACTGTCTGAAATGTTACAGTTTACTCTCATGCATTTCCAGACCCTTTCCTAGGCAAACCTGTGGTCTAGCTGGGAGGAGGAAATGAGTGGGTATTTAGAGTTGTACTTCCTCAAGTCTCTATTCCTATCAAGGAAGCATGTACTGCTTAGATGCTTTTTGCCTCTGAGTAATTCTATGGGCATATATATGGAAATTGGATTTCTGCATAAAACCATTTAACCAAGAGCTTGGATTTCTTGTTGCAATGGTGCAGAGACCTGTCTACCATATCCTGTCTTCCATAGCCTGACAGGTGCCATTGACCAGGTATGTTCGGGCCTCCCTATCTAATCCTGAAGTAACCACTGAAAGAGACTTACAATGTAAATCTAAACAGAGTTATACCCTTCAAAGCCCATTAATTTAAATGGGTTTAGAAGCATATAACTTTTTTTAGTATTGTACCATCAGCTGGTGTTCTGGGACTCGCAGGATCAGGCCAGTGGCCAAACCCCTGGAGTAAAGCATTCGTATTGAAGACATCATCAAAGGATTCTCAAATATCATAGGTCTCTCAGGGCCAAATCACAAGTGACAGAGTCTCTGGAGTTAAACTTGTGTCTGCTGACTCCATTTTTAACTGATCTGGGCAAGGGGAGGCAGGCAGGCAGAGCTCACCTGCCTTACGATCAAAGTGAGTGCAGAGGGGCAGCCGGGTCAGGTTGCCGTCTTCCTCCTGCATCTTCCTCGGGCGAGCTGGCCTGTCGGCAAGCACACTTGACTGGGGCTGCCCCGCTGGAGAGGGCCTTGCAGCTCTGTGTTAAAAAAGTACAGATCAATTAAAAATGGAATCAGCAGACGCCGGTTTAACCCCAGAGGCTCCGTCACTTGTAGCTTGGCCCCCAGTCTTGTTGCTAAGTGGCTGCTTTCCCCCAACCTGCTGCACATCCCTGCGCCATCTCCTTACCTGTTTTGCAGTGATGATGCCTTAGTATCCCATCAGCCATTTCCCCAATATTCTTTCCATATGGATGCCTGATGCAGCGAAAGATCATGTATTTACGCTTCTTAATTTTGGCAGCAGGGCAAGTTTCTCTACAATAGCTTTTCTAACATAGGCATCTGTCCTCTTTGCTGTCCAAGAGATGTGCAAGAATCATTGCCAGCCCTAGATCTCCAAGGCTTCAATGTTCTTTCTGACAGCAAATTAATGTGCAATGACTTGCATTCCAAGAGATCAGGGGGAAAAGAGCAAATGAAGAATTTTACCCCAGCCTCTTCCATTCAATTGGATATTTTGAGACTATGTAACATTTGTATTCGCTTAAGGAAAGTCACAGCTGATTAAGCTATTGCTGGGTTTTCTTTAACTACATCTTCTAAGTCATTTCCTTGTTATGCAGGGTCTCCATTTCGGATTGAGTGTGTGTAAAAGATTTAGGTTTTAAATGATTTTTTAATACCTCCCCCCTTCCTTATCTTCTTTCCCTCTTCTTTTCAAATAAAATAAAATAAAAAATAGCGGTAGAGCGACGTGACGTCTGGCCAATGTGGTTTCTATCCCAGCCTCTACCTCACATATTGTCTTCAAACAGCTTCTAAATGCAGTTCTTTCAGATGAGACTTTTGGGAAACAGAAAAAAGCAGTGACTTTTGTTGGCTTTCTTGGGTAGAAGAAAGATGTTAAGCAAAGAGGTAGCAACTATTTACAAGTAAAATCATTCCGTTTTTGCTGAGTTCTTCCAATTATAACATTTCACTTGTCAATTTCTAGGTGCAGAAAACAGTTACCAACCAAGCTTTTAAAATTCTTGAGGTGAATTTTTCCTAACATTTTTCAGAACGTTAGGAACCCCACAGAATAAGTGTAAACTCCTTTTGAAATTCTTATTCTTTATCCTTCTTCCCCCTGAAACTAATGTCTGAGACAGTTGCAGTCTCCTCTTTAGAATATTCATTAAAATTAGCCAGCTTTCCAGGCTGTGAGGCAACAACGAGTCTCTCTACACAAGACATCTTACACAGAGACGCTCAAGTAAAAGATTGATCTCCCACTGTAGATACACATAAACTGCTAGGGAGACAGAGCACACTTGAATATAAGACCACACAGAAAGTAAGTCACTTGAGCGTCCCCATGTAAAATGTCTTGTGTAGAGAGACTCAATCTCATCTCACAGTTTGGAGTCTCCATCTTTATCTGCTAAAACATTCAATATATTATCCTGCTTTTCCTAAAAGCCAAGATCTGCGAGCAATAAAT
Source organism: Eublepharis macularius (assembly GCF_028583425.1). Taxonomy (NCBI): domain Eukaryota; kingdom Metazoa; phylum Chordata; class Lepidosauria; order Squamata; family Eublepharidae; genus Eublepharis; species Eublepharis macularius. Next base: position 42,766,410 of record NC_072790.1, read on the forward strand.
CCCTCCAGTCTCACTCTGTGGCAGTGCAAACCCTGACTCAAACTGACAGTTTTGCCAGTTTTATTCTCACACCCTCCTCCTAGCTTGCTTCTCCAGCATTCCATGGGCCCTGACTGACTGTTAGCTGCTCCATTGACGTCTTTCATGGTGCTTATCTCTGTTGGAGTTCCTCCACCCTCCAATTGGCCACCTTCTTCCCGAAGTCCTAGGCTGCCTCAGGAAAAGGAAGATCAAAACATGGGGTGGTGATGCCTGCAGCAGAGATCCTGTCCCACTTGCCATCTTTTCTGCCCAAACGTCCATCTTTCACTGCTGCTGCTGCTCTAAGACAGAGGGGGCTGGCTATGAAAGAACCACTGCAGCGTTGCTGTTGCTTTTGTCCTTTGGAAGGTCCTCCTCTTTAGAAGGTGTTGAAAATTCATGGGTTGACGTTGGGGTGGGAAAGTATTCTTTTCTACATGCCATCACTAAATGTTTCAGGGACTGGAATTTGTTGACTTCTAATCATAGCAATGGAAATTGGAATGGAGTGTGCTGCCAAAGCTGTAGGAAATTGACTCCCAGTTGTAAGATTTGAGGCAATAGGTGTTTGATGAGAAGAGGTACACACCAGCTGCACTAAATGTTGGAGAACTTCTCAACTTTGTGTTAAAAAAAAAAGGTGAAGTGGATATGGGTGGAAAATCCAGAAACAGCTGGGGTTGGAGTATATTTTTCTAAGGCCGAGGTATCCTCATATCCCGTTCTTTTGACTTTTCAGTATTTCTACCTTTTCTGCATCAGATGAAGAGAAGCTCATTACCCCCAAGTGAAGCTTGCATGAGTGTCCAAATATAACATATGGATGTGGCCCCCAATTAATGCCGAAAATTGTTTCCATCAACAGTTCCTCTAGACTGCGCTCAGCAGTAGACTGGAATCTGCTGGAACCAGAATGTGCTCGGCAAGCACCTATGTTCGAATCACTTGTTTTTAGATTGTCTGTACAAAGAAATCCCAGGCAAAATTAACATTTCTGTGAACGATGGCTGTTTGCTATTTCAGTTCAGTTTAGATGAAATATTTGGGTTGGCTCGTGAGCGGCTGCCAGGTGGCTAAACATGCCTAGCAAATGCAGTCAGCACTTGGGATACAAGTGGCACTGAAAGCATCCAGAACATTACTTGGGACCATGCTGTCTGCCAATCATTTCAGGCGGTTCTTGCATAACATCTAGCCGATTGCAGAAATGGATATATATGTATGTGTGTATATATATATATATGAGAATCAGGAACAAGCTCCCTTAGGTCACCCAATCAGCGTTCCTTGCTGTTGCTTTACAGAGCACTTCCCAGCCTGCGATGAAATGACATAAAGGATAAGGGCTGCCAGCACTTCTCTGAGAGTTTGGTTTGTGGGTTGAGAGACTGGATGCCAGTTCCTAATGTGCTACGTGCCTTTTCCCCTGCGTTGTCTCATTCCATTGCTTCAGGTTCTCATAGAAGAAGCAGTGGCATAATGGGATTTACCAGGCTTTTATCTGCATCCCTTCTCTTTGGTTACAAGCTCTCTGACTTGCAGGGCTCATTTCAAGGGGGAACCCACAGGAATGCAGTTCCAGCAGCTCCCCAAAGAGGTCACATGTCAGGTGGCCCTGCCCACCTGACTCTTGGCCATTTTGGGCTCATTTTGTCCTGGATTGGGGCTGAAACGGCCTGGATTGGGCCTCTGATGGGTGGTGGATCACTCTCCTGTTCAGCAGCGGCCTGATCCTGACCATTTTAGGCCCCTTTTCGGCCACTTTCAGCCCCTTTTTGCCATTTTGGGCCCAATTTTGGCCCTGAATGGCCAGGGTTGGGTCCAAAACAGCCAGGATAGGTGATGTCAGGGGGTGTGGCATATGCAAATCAGTTATGCTAATGAGTTATGCTAATGAGTTCCTCCAGCTCTTTTTCTATGAAATGACCCCTGCTGACTTGTAACTTTTAAAAACAATCCAGTGCTAGACTTAGGAAACCGTGGGAGAGCAATTAAACTGGTAACCATGCTTGTAAGTAGGTCAGGATGTATGTATGTGATGTGAATCTGCTGCAGCTGGAGCCACCATACCATTGAACTCCAGTGTAGGGTTCATTTTAACCAATCAGTTGGAAGACATTTTTAGAAAACTTCTTAAGAACTCATTGTTTTGGACAATAGTTTCCCTTGAGCAATTTAAGGAGCTCTCTCTTACAGTGAAATCCTAAGCAGAGTTATTTCAATCTAAGCCCACTGATTTCACACTGTTAGTGTGAGATGAATACTTGTGCTTGTCCCAACTATTTTGTTGAGCTTTTATGGCACTTATAAGTTTTCCTGAGCACATTTAGGGTAGTTTGTAAGATCACAGGAGCACAGATGTAGTTATATTCAGTTTTATAGTATTCAGAAACATCAGCTTTCTAGTGACTCTTATTAAGGGGACATTATTTAAAAAGCATACCCCTAGAGTTTCCAGTGAAACCTAGAGTGTCACTGCAACACAATGATGTCACTTCCGGGTTTGCCCTGGAAGTGATCACACAGCATTGCCACTCTATGTCCCTGCTCCTCCATTTTCTGCTGAGTGCAAGCCACTGGCTGGTAACCCGATTCTAATCCCATTGACTTCAGTGATGGGGATTCCACCGGCAGGCTCTTAGGGACTATACTTTGCTAAATATTGAGGAAGTTCTATTTGTTATCCTGGAGTTTTTTTTACATGGATTCTGGGCAACTTGTTAAAATGTGTCTTGGCAAGGAATTTGTCTTTTCTTTCCTTCCTCCATCATGATACAATGCTGATTCTTTAGATTTGCATGGGACTAGCCAGGGAGTTTATTGGTTACTTTCCAGCAAAAACATCGCAGGTGGTAAGGTAGTTTACTTTCTCCACTGCACTGTAAACAGCCTTCTCCAGGTGGGTCTTTCCCTCTTCCAGGAGGCTTTCAAATAAACGTATGACAAATAAGCATTTTATTAGTTACGAGAACTACTATGAGAATTCTAACAAGAACAGTTTTACAATCTTCACTATAACAAACACCTCATTTTAAACATAATAACTTCTTTAAGTTGTCTTTGCCCCATTTTCGCATTCTGCCATGTTAAGAGTCATAGGCTGCTATCTCAAGAACCCTTTCCTAGAAGTTAAAGAATGGGAGTTAATGAATAGAATGGGGTTTTTTTCTGAACCAACTTGCTTGGGATTTCTCCCATAAAAGTGACCTTTCTTTTGGAATAACATAAGCATACTATGTAGGTGATTTTGAGTACAACCCATCCCGAGCCAATGGGAATCTTTGGTGGTCAGGATTGGGTGGGTCGATGGGTGGAGATTTGATACCATTAAGCTTGAGGCATTACCACTTGGTAATGTCGCAGTCTTTTTTGCTATAAAATGTCCTAGTCTTTTTAAAGAAGTGCTTAATCTTTAACTAAAAGTGCCATATTCCAAGTTTTAAAAGCCAGTTTTCCAAAACATGCTAAGGGGGAGCACTACACAGAACTGAGCTACAGGCATGATGTTAGCCTTCATTCTACATACTTTCTGTAATACTTAAAAGGCTGGGTCCACGTTCCCCCATCTGCAAGCAGAAGGCCACTTCCACTTGTGGAAGAGGGTGCAGTAATTTTTGTTGGCCTCCTCTTCTTGCTGTAGAGCCCCCACACTGCCTCTACCACTGTTCTTTAGGGTTCCCTGATCTTCAAGAGATGTGCTTTGAGAGAAAGGGAAAGGTGAGAAAGATCCATTCTGTCATTCTGTGAGCAGAATTCCATTGGTTGCTCTTTGGATCTATCCAAATAACACTTATTATATTTATACACACCAGCCCTGGGGAGCTGGTTGCGGGCTGCAGGGGGTGAGGAGGGTGAGAAGCATGGTGGCTGCTATGTTCCCAGGAGCAGGGAAACTCCCTGCAGCCTCCGTGGGTTGTCTCGCACCACCCCAGTTCAAATCCCAGGCCAAACAATTAGGGTGGGCTGTCCCAGATGGCGGGGGGCAGGGAGAGGGCTATGGACCTGAGAGGCGAGGTTCCCTCTCAGGTCCACTGCCAGTGCTTATCAGGGAGCACTAGCCCCACCCTATGCAGCACCCATGCTCTGCAAGCTGTAAAATCGATAAAATTGTGGCCTCTTTCAACTCCATCATGGTTGTCTGATGTGTTCTGTCGCCTTGCCCCTTGCCACTGCTCCCCCTTCCGATGCCGGCCTGCAACCTGTTTTTCTCTCTGGTGGGATCCCAAAGCAGTCTATAGCAGTGTTCTCCTGTCCTCCATTTTATCTTTACAAAAACAACTCTGTGAGTGGGTTAGACTGGGAGAGATTGATGGGCCCAAGATCACTCAGCAAGCTTCTGTGTAAGAGCGAGGATTCAACCCTGACTCTTCCAGATCCTAGTCTGCTGCTCCAACCACGCTGGCTCTCGTCCCACTATATGTTGATGGATGGTGCTGGAGAAGCACCATAAATCTTAACGTTTTTTGTTCTCTTCAGCTTCTTCATATGCAGCTTGCTTGTTGGTAGTCCCCCCCCCCCGCTTTAAAAGTATTTTATTTTGCTTCTCAGAAACATTACTCAGAAGAAAATGATTTGTCAGATCTATTTGCAGTTGCCAACACGTTTTCTGAGGAGGTACCAATCCAAATCTGGGATGTGAAAGGGGTCCCGAATCCCGATAACCCAGTCAGTCCAAAATGCTGTATAAACAGGCTTTGAAGCTGGCCTCGGTTTTAGCCACTTGGTTCCAGACACCTCTAATCTCTGATAAACATCAGAGCTGGACATAGTGGCTTGAGCCAGCATCTGGCACGGGCCACAGGTGTATTTATCATTGACATGAATTAAGTGCTTAATTTTTTTCCCCTCTTTGACTTCCTGAGATTGAATCTCATTAAGCTGGAGGCATTAGTGGAAGAATTTAAATGTAACTTGGTGTGGTTCCTATTAATTAGGATTGAAATAAACATACCTAATGAGAAGCCAATCTTAATACTGCACTGGATAGGGATTTTGGACAGCTATTGATGGAAAAGAGCTCGAAGATTAACTCATTTTAGCCATTCCCATGTGAGCTTCTTCCCAGCTTGAGTATTTTCCAGGGACTTGTCCAGATGGGACCTCTGGTCAGTGACTCACACAGATATTTCTTTTAAAAATAAATGCAGACCTTGACAAATGTTCTTTGGCCTTGCCCCAAATATTTCAGGACCAGTCTCATTTCAGTCTTCTGGGGTTGGTATTTTAATTTTCTAATACTAGGCACCACAATGAAATTTTTCAGTGCCATGACAAGCTGGCACCTGGAATTTGTTGAGTCCTAAATGAGTGTAATGCTTTGCTTTTCCTACTCTGTTCCTCCATGTAGTTTGGATCATCTTACTGTTAGGTGGATCTGTAATTGGTTAACAGATCCAGAGGAGTTAGCCCTGTTGGTCTGTAGTCGCAAAATAATAAAGAGTCCAGTTGGAGATGCATCTGATGAATGTGGTTCTCGAAAGCTTATGCTACAATAAAGTTGGTTAGTCTTAAAGGTGCTACTGGACTCTTTACTATTTTGGTTAACAGATCACACCCAAAGAGAGCTTTTTAATGGTTCTCCATCCTCGTGGAGAAGAGTGACAATTGGAGTGCCTCAGGGATCGGTCCTGGGACCTGTTCTGTTCAACATTTTTACAAATTATTTGGATGAAGGAATAGAGAGAATACTTATTAAATTTGCAGATGATGCTAAATTGGGAGGGGTAGCAAATATGGAAGAAGACAGAATCAGGATACAGGATGATCTTGATAGGCTGGAAAACTGGGCTAAAACAAATAAAATGAATTTCAACAGAGATCAATGTAAAGTTCTACATTTGGGTCAGGAAAATCAAATCCATAGTTATAGGATGGGGGAGATTTGTCTTAGCAGTAGTATGTGTGAAAAGGATCTAGGGGTCTTAGTAGACCATACACTGAACATGAGTCAGCAGTGTGATAAGGTAGCTAAAAAGGCAAATGAGGTTTGGGGCTGTATCACCAGAAGCATAGTGTCCAGATAACACAAAGTGATGGTATCCCCTATTCTGCTCTGGTTAAACCTCACCTAGAGTATTGTGTTCAGTTTTGGGCACCACAATTTCAGAAGGATATAGACAAGCTGGAACGTGTCCAGAGAAGGGCAACGAAGATGGTGAGGGGTCTGGAGACCAAGTCCTATGAGGAAAGGTTGAAGGAGCTCGGTCTATTTAGCCTGTAGAGGAGATGACTCAATGAGAGGTGATATGATAACCATCTTCAAGTACCTGAAGGTACTTGAGTGTTTTCCACTGACCCAGAAGGTAAGACCAGAACCAACAGGTTGAAATTAAATCAAAAGAGTTTTCGGCTAAGCATTAGGAAGAACTTCCTGACAGTTAGAGCGGTCCCTCAGTGGAACAGCTTCCTTGGGTGGTGGTGAGCTCTCCTTCTTTGGAGGTTTTTAAACAGAGGCTAGGTGGCCATCTGACAGCAATGCTGATCATGAGAGGGAGAGCAGGAAGAGTTACATCAGTGCTTAGTTCTCATGGACCCTTCTTACACGTCCAGGGTAATGCTGATTGCCACTTTCGGGATAGGAAGCAATTTCCCCCAGGCCAGTTCAGCTAGGGATCCTGACAGTGTTTTGCCATCTTCTGGACATGGAGCAGGGGTCACGGGTGGGGTGGGGGGTCACGGGAAGTGTTGGGGAGGTATTTGTGAATTTCCTGCATTGTGCAGGGATGACTATTGAAGTCCCTTCCAACCCTATGATTCTGTGATTTTATGATCCACTAGGAATCCTGACACCAGTTTTAGAGCTGGATCAAGCACAAAATTTTGCACAAGCGAAAATGCAAGAAAAATGCTTGCACTAACTTATTGTATCCCTGCTTGCATTTCTGCTTGCACAAGATCTTATGCAACCAATTTCTGGGCACGATAATATAAAGGGAGGAAAGAGCTGGATGTTTCACAAGATTTTGCACAAGCAGAACTGCACTAAGTCCGTTTCTGTTTCTGCTTGTGAATCACTGGATCCAAGCCTTAAGTAGAGCTGGGTAAGAACAGCAATAAGAACAAAAAAAAAAAAAGCCACGAACAGCCCGATCTGCTGTTCGCAAACAAGCTGTTCATGAGGCCCCATTTAAACAAACAGGTGATCATTGCAAGCCTCATTCGTTGCCATTCGTTGCTATTCGTCAAGCCAGACAGTCTGGCACCTGCAATCCATTCCCATGGCAACTCAGGCAGGGAATGTCTGAACTCTGTCTGAACTCCTGCTGTTGCCCCGGAAACCCCAATCTAAGCCCTATTTCGCTTGATAGGCAGGTCTTCCTATCAAGTGTGGAGCTCCAAATTTGTTACAAGGGAGCAAAGAGCAGGGGGAAGGGGGGCTCCCAGCTCTGACTTTGCAGACAGTGGAGAGACAGTTGCTGTTGGCCTTTTGATAGAGAGAGTGCATTGGAGCTTGAATTTTCTTTGTGTGTGGTGGGATAGGGATCTACTGCTTCAGGTTCCCGGGCTGCTGCTAGGCTCTAGGCCAAGCTACTATTTATTATTGGTACCCTTCCTGGTGCCTGCTCAGGTAAGGTTTCTGGGAGTTGTGTGGTAGAGATCTACCCCTTCAAGTTCCAGGGCTGCTGCCAGGCTCTGGAGCCAAGCTATTATTTATTATTGGTACCTTTCCTGTTGCCTGCTCAGGTCAGGTTTCTAGGAGTGGTGCAGTAGGGATCTTGACCAAACTTGGATGATAGCTGAAGGAGAGCCTGCTGGCCCCCATGAACATGTTCATGAACAGGTCATGCTCATAAGTGTTCGTGAGTCCCTGTTTGTGGATGGCAACGAACAACGGACATCATGTTCGTTTTTTTCTGTTCATGCCCAACTCTAACCTTAAGCTGGAACTTGAATTAAATAGGAGAGAGGCAGCAAATTTAGCATCTTGCTAAGATTGTGTCCTCCTGTGAGCAACTTCTTCTCAGCACAAAACTTCTTACAGTCTGACTTTTTAATTCTACTAAAATTTTAAAAGTTCCGATTTTGGGAGTTGATGTGGGGGTGACAGAGAAGAAGTACAAGGCATTTATAGCAACCACACTATATTTATTAAGTGATTGCAAAGAAGGTTTGTGACCCCATTGTGCCTCCAAATTTATTTTATTCATGGCTAGATGAGAAGACTGCTTTTTCTAATCAATGTCTTCAGGCGCACCATTCTGCACTCTAACTATTATACCAAGCTGACTGATAAAGACTGGATGATCTAGGCTTGGTGAGGTGAAGGACATTTTTGGGCCTTTGGGGTGTGGCCTCTCAAGAGAACCTTTGAGACTGAAATATGACCCAGTTTGATGGCTGCAGCGGCCATTTTGCAGCACAGATTATGATGATACAGGTAGAAAGTACCTCAGGAGACTTTCTTTGGATGCCAGATAAATGGGATTCAAGACTGATAAAGAAAGCTTTGTTTTTATTGGCGCTGTTTCCTTTCAACTGCATGAGCAGTTCAGGGTGAGCCTCCTTCCCTGTCGGCCAAGTGCAGTGCAAACCTGTCTTATCAGAGGCGATCTGAGTGCTTCCTCTTAACCATATGCTTTATTCCAAGTGTCACTGCATCTGGTTTTCATTCCTTTTCACACAGACCAGCTGGGGGACTTGAATTGTGTATCTGCTGCTATTTATCTCTATATGGCCTCCATTACCACAGTATCGGAGCATCTCGGGCTGCTTAATGGGCATTCATCAACAGTTCACTTTGTTTGGATGTGATTTAAGTTTGAAAATATTTCACGGGCCTTTTAATCAGACATCAACAGGAACAAATTGATGAGCAGCCTTGCTTTCCAGCAACAGTCTAATTGTAAACTCAGTTTCTTCACATCTGTTTTTGACTACATTCTATATGTGCAAGTGGGCTCGCTGCACTTCCACAAAGGTGAAAAAGCAAAGGGATGGTTCTGTGCCCCTCTGCTTGGTGAGTTTATTCGCAGACCATGTGGAGATGACACCGAGATACTGACAAGGCATCACATCAATGCTTTGTGTTTCCACTGTCATGTCTAAAGAGGACCTCGCATGATGAAGATATATGAGCTATGCGGCTTGGGCCTCGTGTACTTGAACATTTTCTCTCAGATGTAATATTCTATACTTTGAGATTTGTTGGCAGTTTCTTTGTCAGGGTTTTAGGCATTTGTGCTACTCAGATCAGGGCTCTTTCAGTAGTGTCACCTGCAGAATTTCCTCCCCAAGGACCCCGCCATGTCCCCACCTTGCTTTCAATGAAGTACCAGGTGAAAGTCTTTTTCTGTGTTATGTGATAATTGTTTCGCATTTGTGGGTTGTGATGGTCTCTGGGGTTTTAGTCGATGTATTTAGATGTCAGGATGTGTCTGTTTATTAATTTGCATTGCTGTTATCTCTAGGTCTCCGATGGGACATCTGCAAATGGATAAAAGAATGTCCCAGAGCTTTTTGAGGCAGTCTTGCATTTCATGATGGGAGAGGGACAGGGTTGCCTGGTCTTCCTGGCAACTGGCAGGAGCGGGTGGGCAGGTCCTGTTACTTACTGATCTTCTCCTTCTTCAGGAATTGGCTTGTTTGGGGCAGAAATTGGCCCTGTGCAAAGCACTCTTGTGCAATGATCCCATTTCTGGATGCATTTGCATGGGTTGCCTGCCAACGGCAGACAATTGCTGGGCAATTGGCCAGCAAGGTGGGGGAGCAAACTGTCGGGAGTTTGTCCAACACCTGCAGGCACGTGGAAACCCTAAAGAAGGGCCTGGAGGGAAGATACTTCTTTCTTGCACCATCCAAGGAGTACAAATGGAACTTAAAGAAACATGAAAAAAATCATGCTCTGATTAAAACCAATTTTTTTTACAAGCAATGGAGCAGTGCGCTTAGTGGGGGAGTGGAGGCTCATTTGTGTGTGTAGTGGTGGTACTCACCGGTACAGTGTACTGGTACTTTAGGGTTGGGGGGAAGCTTTCCAAAGTCCTGAGGGAGAAATCAGTGGAAATCAGTGCAAACTTCTATATGAGTACTGGCACTTTAAAAAACAAAAACAAAAAAGCACTGAGCATACTTAAGATTTTGCTTCAAGTATGTCTTCCAATGAACTTCAAGACCAAGATCTTGAATTAAGGTGTCTGCTTCTGCTTTAGGCTCCTGCAACAAAAGCTTATCTTACAATAAGCTAGTCAGCTCCCAGTGCAGAGAAATGGAAGGTGGAGAAGGAAATGTAAGTAAGGAGAAAGTTGTTTTAATAATGGGCAATTTGAACTGTGGCTCATTGACTGGGTAAATTACAGAGCCTAGGAGCCTAGGAATGGGTGTTCCTGGAGCTGTTTAGAGAGCAGGCACAGAATCATAGAATCACAGAACTGGAAGGAGCCATACAGACCTTCTAGTCCAACCCCCTGCCCAATGCAGGATGAGCCTAAAGCATCCCTGACAAATATTCATCCAGCCTCTTCTTGAAAACTGCCAGTGAAGGGGAGCTCACCACCTCCCTAGGCAATTGATTCCACCTTTGAACTACTCTGACCATGAAAAAGTTTTCCCTAATATCCAGCTGGTACCTTTCTGCATGTAATTTAAGCCTGTTGCTTCGGGTTCTATCCTCTGCTGCCAACTGGAACACCTCCTTGCCCTCCTCCAAATGACAACCTTTCAAATATTTAAAGAAAGCAATCAAGTCCCCTCTCAGTCTCCTGTTCTCCAAACTAAACATTCCCAAGGCCCTCAGCCTTTCCTCGTAGGGTTCAGTCTCCAGACCCTTGATCACCCTCGTCGTTCTCTTCTGCACCCTCTCGATTTTGTCCACATCCTTTTTGAAGTGAGGCCTCCAGAACTGCACATAGTACTCCAGGTGTGGCCTGATCAGGGCATTATAGAGAGGGACCATGACCTCCTGCAATTTCAATGCAATGGGCCTTTTGATACAACCCAAGACTGAGTTTGCCTTTTTTGCCACTGCATCACACTGACTGCTCATATTTAGTTTACAGTCCACTCTTACCCCAAGATCTCTTTCGCATACACTACTACTCAGAAGTATATTCTCCATCCAGTATTTGTGCTTCACATTTTTGTGGCCCAGATGTAATACAGTGCATTTATATGTGTTGAATTGCATCCTGTTCACAACCACCCACTTCTCCAGAGTATTCAGGTCTTGTTGAATTTTAACTCTATCTTCTTAGGTGTTTGCCACTCCTCCCAATTTGGTATCATCAGCAAATTTAATGTGTAGCCCATTTACCCCTTCATCCAGATCATTGATAAAAATATTGAAAAGTACTGGGCCCAAAACCGAGCCCTGTGGCACCCCACTGGACACCTTGCTCCAATCTCATGAAATGCCATTGACCACCACTCTTTGGGTGTGGTCCTCTAATCAGTTCCCTATCCACCAAACTGTCCTATAGTCCAGTCTGCAGTCTTCCAATTTACCCATTAGAATGTCATGAGGAACCTTATCAAAAGCTTTGCTGAAATCCAGGTAAATCACATCGACAGAGTTCCCATGATCCAGTAAGCTCATCACTCGATCAAAGAAGGAAACCAGGTTGGTCTGACAAGATCTGTTGGGGACAAAACCATGTTGACTTCCCTGGATCACTAAGTGGTCCTTCAGATGCTTACAGAACTATCCCTTTAAAATCTGCTCTAATATCTTCCCAGCAACAAAGGTCAGACTGACTGGTCTGTAGTTTCTCAGGTCATCCTTCTTCCCTTTCTTAAAGATTAGGATAACATTCACTCTTCTCCAATCTTGTGGCACATTCCCAGTCTTCCAAGAGGCCTTGAAGATGATGGACAGAGGCTCTGCAAGTTCTCTAGAAAGTTCTTTGAGCACTCTTGGGTACACACCATCTGGCCCAAGAGCTTTGTATTTGTCCAGTACAGCCAGGTGCCTCTCCACAACCTCTCTGTCAATGTCAAGTAGCCCCCCAGGTGTCCTATCATGTCTTCTACCATCTCTAGATGGGCTCAAGTTCTTCAGGGAGAAAGGAGAGGCAAAAAAGCCATTAAGCCTGTCCGCTTTTTCTCTGTCCTCCATCAGAGTTTCTCCTTCTACTCCCAACAGTGGTCCAACTGGGAAAAGCTTGTGCATACCTAGGCAGAACTATAGGTATAAATGGCGACTGATGAGCCATGATTGCTGGATAGGAGGGGCTGTCAGATCTTTGAATAGCCCAGATTAGGAAGGGGGAAGACAAAAGAGGGAAGATTAAAATGGTGTGGATAAAATAAACTCAGGAACTCTTGGAAGACCTGTTTTGTCTAAAACCTTTGCACATCTCCAGGGTGTGGAACTGCTAATCAGTCTTGCCTCATGATTTACGTTCCAGTAATTTCCCATTCTAGCCAGGTTGGGAACCATTCTGCCTGGCCAGGCAGCATGTCTTGTTCTCAGGGAACATGAGGAGAAGTGGTTTATGATATTGCCATATTCATAAACTGCCCTTTCAGTGTGAGGGAAGGTTTGACTACTAACAGCACAGTTGGTCGTATTTTCTGAGGTGTAGATCCAAATAACACAGCGAGACTTTTCTCACGTACGTGAACACATATAAAGCTGCCTTAAACAGAGGTAGGCTCTTGGTCCATCTGTATTGTTATTGTCTTTTCTGACTGGCGGCGGCTCTCCATGGTCTCAGACAGAGGTCTTTCACATTACCTACTACCCGGTCCTTTTAACTGAAGATGCTGGAGATTGAACCTGGGTACTTCTACATGCCAAGAAGATGTTCTACTACCAGGCTACAACCCCTCTGTGCTTTCTCTTCAAGTAGCCACATCACCAGCTAATTTTAAAACTTTCCTGAATTTGAGCAGCAGGAGGCTGGAAGGAAGCAGGCTGAATTAGCTGTTGCTCAAGAAAAGTAAAAGCAACTCCTTGGACGTGTATTGGGTGGTTTGTTGCTGGTTCAGGTTTACTCACATTTTTTTTTTTTTGCTTTGGTAGAGGCTTCTCAGTAATGTTTTGAAAGTCTGTCCTCCTGTATGCAAGAAAAGGTCCTAGAAGAGTGACTTATGTCAGGGTTAGGAAAGCCATTTGAATGATAAATGCTGTTGTCTTAGAAACAGTATCCCTTTTCCTGAACAAATAAAAATTATATTCATGATTATGGAAAACTGACTCCAAAATATAGGTGGAAAGTTTTGATTGAAGGTAACACATGCAGGAAAATTAGCAACAGAAGGATAAATATCAGCCTAAGACAGCATTTCATGCCATTCTGAAACATAAGCCATCCTGATATATTAGTTTAGGCCCATGTGTGGTGCTCAAGTCTCAGTTCAAAGAAATGGCAGCACTCCCATGGACTTGCCTGGAGAGCAATCAAGCCGTTTAATAAAGGCAAGCTATTTTGTTGTCATTTTCAGTAGCTGTCCGGTGATATGCTAGAACTGAAATTTGCAGGACTGGCAGGAAAACGGATCCAGTAGGGAAATGCATGGCTGTTATATGTTGTGATTCCCCCCGCCCCTCAAGTACATTAAAAGAAAAATGTAAGTGGCTTAGAAAGTCTATAAGCACGCCCTTTTTGGTTTTGTCCAGTTTGCTTCTAAGATGAATTAATTTCATGATTTTGCTATTTGATAATCTTTTAGTGCTTCGACAGGGCCATCCTCACCCTTCCAAAATCATTGACATCAGTGAATTTAGGAGGCTGTAACTGCTTAGGACGGCACTGTGAGTTACTTCCAGCCTGAATTACCATAAAAGAACAACATCCAAATGTGAGAATCGCACCTGTTGTCACTTCTTTAAGAATATAGTTATCAAAAGTCAGTAATCATCGGCCTGGCTTAACTTTCCCAGGTCTACGATGAATAAATTGCCCTCTTGCTTTTGTTTGGACAGCAGGATTTGAGTCCAGTGTCACCTTAGAGACCAACAAGATTTTCAGAGTGTGAGCTTTCAGAAAAAGGGAGCTTTGACTCTCAAAAGCATACGCTCTGAAAATCTTGTTGGTCTCTAAGGTGCCACTGGACTCAAATCCTGCTGTTCTACTACAGACCAACTTGGCTACCCACCTAAAATTATCTTTTTGTTTGAACATACATCTATCTATCTGTCCATTCGCCTGTCTGCCCGCCTGTCTGCATTATTTATATATATTTATTTATTACTAATAGTGTGCCTTTCTCACTGAGACCCAAGGCAGATTATGGAGTACAAGTCAATAAGATACAAGTCAACAGCTAGGACATTCACTGAACGAATACAATAAAGCACAGATTGTAGAAATTTGGAAAACAGCATAAATCAGAAAGATTGCTGAAACAAAGAATAAGTAATTAAATATAACATCTTCAATGATGCAGAAACTACCCAGTAGGAGCATATCTGCACCAACAGACAGTACCTCGTATAGTCTACAGTTCCTGTCTCTTCCAAGGCATCTCTCTGAGCCACTTCTTACAGCACAGCCTTATTATTTGAGTTTTAAAAAACCTCCTATCTATGTGCGAATGTAGTAGAATTTGAATTTTTAACGACTAGTTGATTGGCAAAGGATTTAAGTATGGAATTTTGGTTAACGGTACTTGAGTTAAAACCGCTGGTGCTGTGACATATGATATCACATACTATTAATACTGTTACACAATCCTAAACTGAGCTAGACCCTTTTATTTCCATTAAAGTCTTTCTCAGTGTTTCATCCTGCCTGCTTGATAGACTGGCACTGCCTGGCCTTGTGGTTTATTGGTGGCGGCTCCCACATTGTTGAATGGCCTTCCTGAGGGGCTCAGGAAGGGCTCCCTTGATTTTATCTTTTGGCAACTTTCCAAGGCTGAATCATAAAAGAGGTTTTGTGCAGCTGGGTGAAATTGTTTAGGAGGTTTTCTGGTAGTTGTTGAAGGATAATGGCTGAGCACATCAGTTAATACTGCTGTCTTTAAGGTCTTTGAAATCTGTTTGTTTTTTTAAATACTTCTGTAAGCCGCCTAGAGTCCAGCACTTAAGAAAGGCGGGTTACATAAATAAATATAAGTGATTTCACATTCTAGGATTTAGTGTCCTTTTGAATGAGAGAGCACGAGAAATGTATGGAGTTTTTAAATATATGTCTGTATTTATAAAAGCGCAAGTCAAGCCTGGAGTAGAAGACAGGTGTTGAGAATGACAGCACCAAGCTGTAAAACTGCATCAGTTCTCCATGAAGCAAAAAGCGCCAGCTTTGAGCTACCAAAGCTGCTCCTTCCAGACAGCTGCAAATTCAGACCATTTCTCCCTTGCTGACTTCTTTGCAAATGTTAAAATGCTTCTCAGACCTCCTCTGAGGTAGTCCAGGATGGTGTCTGCCTCCGCCCTTAATGTCCCATCTTTCTGGCCACGAGGAAGAAATTGGTTTATATCAGTAAGTGACTAGCTCTTCACTTGCTTCAATAGCTTTATTCTACATCAGGTTGGATCCATCAGTAGCATTCGGCTGAGGGAAAGGGAACAATTTTTAACAGTTCCCCCTTATCACTGAAGACCTCCAAATCTCATGTTGTTCTGAGGGGTCCCCAAGAACACTATTTCAGAGACCACTGCAGGCTGCAGTGAGGTGAAAAAGTCCTGTTCCACTAATCGAAATCCATTTTACCATTGGATCCAACCCATCATGTCTTATTTCATGGAGCAATTTTTGTCCATGCTTAGAGCTATTGTGGGAGGGAAGCTTGGCATGGTATAGCCCGATCTTAGAAGCTAAGCAGGGTCAGTAAATGGATGGTGGAAGACTCTACAGAGGAAGGAAATGGCAAACCATCTCAGCTTCTCACTTGCCTTGCAAACTTCTTTCTGGGGCCACCATAAGTCAGGTGCAACTTGAAGGCACTTTACACACACAGTGCTATTGTAGTATGTCTTATAACCACATCTCAGGCTTATAAGTTGATATCTGCATAGACGATTCATAAAAGCTCAAGATAGGTTGATGATGAGTTGACCTCAGACCATCCTATGGCTTGTATCCAGATTAAGATTTCTTTAGGCTCAAGGATTTCTCCTTTTGGAGTATGGTTCCTGCTCTCCTCTCCCACAGAAGCCTTAAACGCCCCCTGAAATACTGTTCCTGTCTCTCTCCCTCTGGAATAGGATTTCACGAAAGGAGGAATTGTACTTTACAAGCCCTTATGCCTAGGGGAACCTTAGTCTGGATCCAACCCTATGTCTCTGTTTTGTCTTGTGAAAGCTTTTGCATCAAATGTCTGTTAGTAGGAACTGCCCCAGCAGAAGTCATCTTGTAATTTAAGTCCAATAGTCCAAACAGAGTGGGAAAAAATGGTGCCAACTTGGGAAATAGGAATGAAATGTAAAGGGGACATGGTAACTAATTCATGTCATCAGCTGTTTAGTCAACAGCAGCCATTGCTTCCATTGCCTCTGTGTGCACTGTGGGAGAGGGGGTGAGGGTTATCATAAATCCCCATGATCTATAATCACTGGCCGCCTTGGCAAGTCAAGCTTGTCACTTAAGAGAACTCTGGGGTTGACGGAGGTCTTTTTGTTGCAGAATTTGCCTCGTTCCAGCAAATGCAAATAAAAAGACTTGTCACCACTCTAGCAATGAACAGAGATGCTTACCTTGGAGCTGACTTCAGCATATAATAGACATTGTCTTAAGAATAGGGTGACTAGCCAACTGGACGGCCTCCATGTGACTGTGTCAGAGAGAATGGGAACATTCCATTATTTCATTTGCATGCCTGTGCCTCTTTAACGACCGCTTGATATTCAGAACAAAGGAGCCTTCCCAATATGTTGTTCGTAAAAATGTTTCACATGGACGGGGGGGGGGGGGTAACTATTTTAGCAAGGGGGGGGAAACCACTGATGTAATGATAATTGACAATAGCTAGAAGCACTGATGGTTTTTAGCAAATCAGCCCTACCCGTAGAGGCCTTGGCCCAAGCTATCCATTATGGCATTAATTATATTTCAGTTTTGCATATAACTTATGGTTTAAGACTTGCCACTCAAATAGTTTCTCCTAGAATAGTGAATGCATTGAATTGAGGTTACTCGGGAGGAAAATGGTTTGGAAAAACTAGCAAGCTTTAGCTACGCTCCTAGACCTGATAGTTGTGTGAACTGAAGTGAATTTAATTCTATGAAGTGAATTTAATTCTATGATGCAACAAACAGCAGAGTTTCAAACTAACTTTAGATTCTATTTCTTTTTATCTTGGATGTTGGGTGTTGTTTTTTATGGTGTTATATTTTGTTTGTAATGCGATAGAAAAAATGACTAAGAAATGAAGCTGGAAGGACTGAATGTACTGAGTTCCATTAAGGACTGGTTTGAACGTTTAACTGCCCTGCTCCAATAGTGTGGTGTACAGGGGCGGCACCAGGATTTCTGGCACCCGCGGCTGGCACTACGTGCGCGTGCGCACGCGCGCCCCCCTCGGACTGCGTGATGATGTCACTGCCTGTGACGTCATCATGCAGCAAGCTGGCCCCATTAGCTGGTGGGTGGCTGGGATGGCGTGTGGAGGCTGGGGAAGTTCCACATGCCACCCCGGATGCCTGCCGTGCCTGGCCCGTGGCTGCTGTGCCCAGCCGTGGGTGTGTGTTGGCAGCGGCGGTGGCAGTGGCGTGGGGCTGGCTGGCTGCAGCAGCTGCGGGCCAGGTACGCCAGCTCCGTGGCACACGCCACCACCCCTGTTGCCCCCTCCAGCACCCCCTTCAGTGCCTCAGCGCTTGAGGCAGGGGCTGTACCTGCCTCAATGGGCGTGCCGGCCCTGGTGGTGTAACTTTGTGGTACTGCTCCATTTTGGTACACCATTTATAGTCTGTCTTTGCCAAAACAGACTCAAGCTTGACTATGGAAATATTTAAAAGGATTAAATTATAATGCAACCAACTGTTTAAAACCAGTAAATAAATATTACTCCATACAGAAGAACATCAACTCCAGCCCCACCTAGTTGTGTTGAAGTACTGTAACCAGGTGTGCTGGAGAATTTGGTGACATGAGCTCCAGCTAGACTTATGGAAGTGTTGTCCAGTCTTTTTTCCATGAGGAACCCCTAAATTAATTTTTCAAATCCCAAGAAACCCTTACCTATGAAAACATTTACAGGCTAGAAAAAGTTGGCAAACTTAATTGGAAGCTTAATTGGAAGAGAAGAGCAGACAAGTTTTTGATCTCTCTCCTTCAGTTGTTGAGTCCCTCTCTGGGCCAGCCATTTTCTGTCATTTTTTGCTATTTCTGTAGATTGCAATTGTTATAGTTTCTCCTAGAATAGTGTATACCTTTAATTGACACTGGGAGGAATATGATTTGGAGAAACTGTTTCTTTATTTAGATATTTATACCCCAGCAGGGACCCAATGTAGCTTTTAACATTATTTTCTCCTCTTTTTTATCCTCACAACCACCACTCTGTGAGAGCAGAGAGAAAATTGATTACTGGCTCAGGGTCATCCAGCAAGCTTCCATGACAGAGTGGAGATTTGAGCCTGGGATTCGCAGACCCAAGTCCATCAATCTAACCACAACTCCATGCTGGTGAGTGACGATTACCTACAATCCTAGATTTGATGAGTATGTGGAATGACTATGGTTTATAATGCAAGTTTCTGACCAGCTAGTTTCTCTAAATAATTTGATTTTAAAAATTCAACCATTGGCCTTTTTTTGTACAGGCAATTTTCACTGCTTTTGGCCCCATACCTCATCAGTTTTTCTTCTGAATTCTGGACACTTAAGTCCCCCTTCAGATTTCAATCTGGGAGGCAGAAAATTTGGGAGAGAACCCTTGAAACACCACATTGAAATCTGGAGTTAAGCATCTAGAATTCGGAAGAAAAACCAAAGAGGTATGGGACCAAAAGTGCCCATAGGAAAAAGGCCATAGTAAATATGGAGCAGGGAAAGTCTGCAGAAACGATTCTTCTTACATGAGCGCCCCAGTCAGATTTACGCATGAAATTTATCACTTGACTCTGAAGGACATGTTGTGAAGGTTTTTTGCCAGCTGTGAATAAGGAGTAAGACATGCTTCTCTCTGGGGCAATGCTTTATATGTCTTGAAAGAAACGAAGCACTGTGTGATCTCTTTTATGGCCATCCTTTGCTCAATGTACTCGTTCAGGAAATGTTCCTCACTAGGATGATTCTTGATTCAACATGTGTTTATAGTTTTTATTCTAGTTTTGTTTTTACACTCACATGCAGGCTTTGGGAGGACCCATTGACCATATCTCCCTCCCGCTCCCCACTCCCTAGCACTCCATTTGAGCCTTGGGTCTTCCACAAAGCAGACCAGTGTCTGGCGTAGGGGTTAGAATGCTGGACTAGGCCTGGGCAAAACTGCACTTCTCCCCTCTTGCAAATTTAGCTGCCAGGATTGCTTTATCAAGGAGGAGAACCGTGTGGGTTCTTTAACCCTTTCCTCCCCTGCCATTTCCTTACTAGAAAAAGCCACCCTGTCTTTTCTCCCCTTCTTCTTGAGCATGCAGTCCTGGAGGTAAGAATTGCAAAGGGAATATCAAAACAGGGAAGAATGTCACTGGAGCTTGCAGTCTTAAAGGCCACTCACAGTGGCTCTCTACCCAGTTAAAGCCAATAAGTCCATCGGAGTCAATGGGCTTAGAAGGGTGTAACTGTTTAGGATTGCACAGTCAGTGATCTGGGACTAGTCATTTTCTTTCAGCCCAACCTTTGGATCTTTTCCAGACATTATCCCAAACATGCATACTGGTAGCCTACAAACCAAGCGTAACAGGAGTGTGCCCTACCCCCAGTCCTCCTAATGTGGACAGAGTTGGTACAGCCTCAGGACAGATCACTGTAGCTTTGGTCCACATGGCTGTGAACCATGAAAAATCCACTAGTCACTTTGTGTGTAGAGTTGTCAACTGCAGGTGGGGAAATTTCTGGAGATTTGGGGGTGGAGCTTGGGAAGAGGAACCTCAGTGAGGTATAATGCCACAGAGTCCACCCTCCAAAGCAGCTATTTTCTCCAGGGGAACTGATCTCTGTCCTCTGAAGATCAGTTATAATTCCAGGGGATCTCCAGGTGCCACCTGGAAGTTGGTAACTCTATTTGTGCATGCCAAAGCTGTATGCCCATGGCGTATGCATGCATAGTTGCTGTTCATGCAGCGTGGCAACTATGTCTATTGGGAAGCCAATGGATAATGCATGTCCCCATTAAATTGTAACGTCTAAAAAGCCCTTTTTTGTGGTTGTGACCATGAAATGGAGTAAGGGTGGGTCATATATGATACACCAAGATTTTTTTTAAAAGGTGATCGATTGCCAGTGACTGAATTACGGCTCTCTGAGATGTTAGTTGTCATCATCTGTTGTTGAGTCTGACAGCTCTCTTAGTAGAAGAGACAAATTGTTTCAGTTTGCAAGTTTTGTCAGAGAGTTATGGCTACAGATGAGGGGCTTTAGTTCAGAGGAAGAAAGACCTTTCTTGCCTTCACAGGTTCTCTCCTACTGGAAAGTAGAAACTAGGGAAGAGGCAACCCGTGCAGGCCATTGCCTTACAAGCCCTGACTACTCGGCCTTCTGCTTCTCATACTCCTTGCCCGAAACACGGCCTAATTGCTTTCTGTAAGTGAGGCCATTGTTTGGTTATGTCTGAGGTTTTTATTTTTTCAAAAGGCAAAAAAGCTCCAAAGGCGAAAGGATTTATTGTTATACTTAACTCACAGCTTTTTGCACTTAATTTCTATCATGTTATCAGCGCAAAACTTTTGTAGTTAATTTGGCTTGTGGAAAGCAAATGATTAATGGGCCTTTGTTATAGCATTCGTTTTCATCTATGGTCCTTTCGGTCTTATATCAATTACTGGAAAAGATCCACAAAATCACATGTGGCATAAGGTTATGCCGTAGTATAGACGGTCAGTAATAACTTTAGATTTTAGATACGTCCACTTGGAAGAATGAGAAAATATACAATTAGAAAAATGCAGCTGAAGACCTAATTTACTGTGGTTTATTTTGATATGAGAGAGGCTATCCATATGTCTCTTCTCATTCCTAATTTTTTAAAAAAACTCCAACCATTGGACTGAGCAGACTCTTGTCTACTTCAATTGGAAGCAGCTCTCCAAGATCTCAGAACAGGGCCTTTCCCGGCTTTGCTACCTGATACAAAATCATTCTCTCCAGTACTTTATGCCTTTCCAATGTTTAGAAAGAGAGTTTCTTGCTGAGGAAGTCATTTCTGAGTTCTCCTTAGTTTCCCATAAATCAAAGATCCAGACTAGTGTTGCTAGGAAATTCTTGGAGATTTTGCGGCAGTTCCTGGAAGAGTTGAGTTTGAGTGGGGTGGGGGTTGCCAGCTCCAAGTTGGGAAATTCCTGGAGATCTGGGGGGTAAAACCTGGAGAAACCTGGAGAAAGTAGGTTTGGGGGAGGGAAAGGACCTTGGCGTGGCATAATTCCATACAGTCCACCCCCCAAAAGTAGCCATTTTCTCCAGGTGAACTAATCTCTGTGGCCTGGAGACCAGTTGTAATTCTGGGAGATCTCCAGCTACTACCTGGAGGCTGGCAACCTTAGGCGAGGGGGAATCTCAGTACAGCCACAATGACATAGAATCTGCCCATTGAAAATTTCTTTTTCTCCTGGGAAATTGATCTTTGTAGACTGAAGTTGAACTGTAATTCCTGGAAAATTCCAGGCCCCACCTGGAGGTTGGCAACCATAATTTCCAGTCCCCCAATCCCTCCCCTCCCCTTGCTGGAGGCATCATAACAGCAATGCCTGGCTTTTGCACTGTTAAATAACAGTTTGAAGCCAGAGGATCAAGATTGGGATAGTTATCACAGAATGGATCTTTGCTGCCTCTTTGTGCTCCATGATTTGGAGGGCCAGGGGACCTTCAAGAACAGTGTGAGATGGTTGAGCATGGTGGGGGGAACGCAGTAGAAAGGGGCAATTGGCAGAAGTTGTTCCCAGGACGGTCCCTTTCCCTTGTACAAGAGAAGCCTGGATTAAATCCAGTATCTAGATCCTCTTCTCAACACTTCTTGTTCTTGGAACACCACCTAAAAGTAATAGAGGAATTTCTGATTTATTGATACATCTCCTTTCTTCTAGCCACGTTTCTAACACTGATGATTTGGTATGTTGTTTTAATTTCCATGGGTGATTCTATAATTGGGTTATCAGCTTATCATGATTTTTGGCTATGCTTACTCATAGAGATCTCTTGGCTTCAAATTTCCAAGAATAATTTCCAACATCTTTTCTCAATCAAGTGCCCAAAACTTTGTCCCATTTTCCCACATCGTTCCTTTTCCCACTTCCTTTTCTCTTCTGACATGAATTCTAACCAAAAGAAATACATGTTTTCAAAATTAGTTTTCTTCCATGGCATGATAGACAGATGTAAAATATAACTCCTAATTGATGGTCTGCATTCAGATATCCCACTTAACCACAGTTAAGTAAAAATCTGCAAGAACCTGGCTTGCTGCCAAGATCACGTGCATGCCTCATTCCTCCCCCACCCTTTTTGCAATGTTAAAAATCTCATCTGTTACCCACAGCATGTTAAAGCAGGTGCAAATATTTACTAGCGTTAATGACAAGTGGAAACTGATAGACCTGTGCACCTGTATTTACATGCTGTGGATAACCAGAGTTTTTGTCTGTGATTCTCCACATCAGTCGGGAGGGGAGGAGCAAGATACGGAAATGAGCCCAGCAGAGGGTTGCCAGGTCCAAGTTGGGAAATTCTTGGAGATTTTGGGGGCGGAGCCTGAAGAGGGTGGGGTTTGGGGAGGGGAGGGGCCTCAGTGGGGTATAATGCCATAGAGTTCATCCTTCAAAGCAGCCATTTTCTCCAGGGTAATGACTCTCTGGCTGATTCTGGACACGTTGGATAATGCACTTACAATGCACTTTATCAATCGTTTGAAGTGGATTTTTTGTTCTGCGCACAAAAAAATCCATTCCAAATGATCTATAAAGAGGATTAGAAGTGCATTATCCAACGTGTGCAGAATCAGCCTCTGTTACCTGGAGATCAGTTGTAATTCCGGGAGACCTCCAGTTATCCTCCTGGAGACTAGAAAGTCTAGCTCAGCAACAAACTGGGTTCAGGATGGTACATTCTCACTTAACCACAGCTAATTGTGACACCTGTATACAACGTAGGCCTTGAGTGCAGATTGTTGATTTTTACAGCAATCTGTTTAATAGACAGCCTTTTTCATTGGTAGTTATATTCTAATTTGAGAGAGGTATAAAATATTCATTTGTTTACAAATATTTCTGACCATAGATTTCCACATATGGAAACTATGGTGGAAACACGGTTTGGAGGTAGTAAGTCGTTTAGCTTGTTCCACGCTTTTATTATTATGTCTTTAGAGGCAAGAGATTTGTCTATTTCAAATCAAACTTTACGCAAGCTTATTCTAATTGATCACAAATGCTCACATGCCTGTCGTATGCAAGGAAACTTTGCTAGCAAGACTTCTGCTTCAATAAGGGTAGAAATATTTCATGGAGTACCAAACCAGATGTGACAAAGATCATGGATCTCAGTCTGTAATAAAGGTACATTGCAAGCATGTGCAGTGGCCCTGATTCAGACTGGAGCAGCACAGAGAAGGGAGAGGGGGCTGCATCCTTGCTCACAGGGCCAGCTTCAGCACATGGTGAGGTGGGGCAGATGCCAGAGTGCAGGGCTGCTGGTGGGGCCCACTGCTGCTGAATCCCTTCTCACGCATATCCTTCGATGTTTGCATTTGCACCCTTCCACTGCCTGTTTGTCTCTGCTCCCAGCTGCATATGCTGTGTCTAGTGCTGCTGGAGAAGGGCGTGTGAGTGGTGCACAAAGTATCAGCATTCTTGGTGGCCATGGCAGTGACACTCTTAGCTGCACCCACCACCTACCACCAGTAGTGGGTATAGATGGCTGCTGCGAGCCCTCTCTTCCCAGGGCCCCCCAAAACCTGGAACAAGCCTTGTCTACTCGTCTTTCATAATAGAGACCACCACCATTCAGCACACTGTTATTAGCACTTTAATGGGGGCGGGGGGAGACTGGTTCTTTAAAAAATTGTCTTTTTCCTTAAAAATACTAATAATTAGTGAAAATGAGGGAAGCATTTAAAAGATTGAATTTCCTCTTCCCTTTCCACATGTCCCCAATCCAAACTGGGCCCGTATGTAATCTTAATTTGTCCTTTGCAGTCAAATGAAGACTTTAGATCTTTACCCTCAATATTGTTTCTCCTCATTATTACTAACTAGTAACAAAGCCTGTTGTGGGAAAAAATACAACAGGCACTAGAAAGGGGAGGATGGGAAGACATGCATTGCCTCCTCCTCTGTGACTGATCCCGGCCAGGTGAAGGCAGGGGGCAGACATTGCCACCGGCTCCGCTACTGATCCCAGCTGAGTGAAGGGGGCGGGCATTGCCTCCTGCTCTGCATCTGATTCTGTCCAGGTGAAGGGGGGGCATTGCCACCTCCTCTGCACCTGATCCCAGCTGGGTGAAGGCAGGGGAAGGCATTGCCACCTGCTCCACTTCTGATCCCAGCTGGGTGAAGGTGGGGCAGGCGGGCATTGCCACCTGCTCCGCTCCTGATCCCAGATGGGTGAAGGTGGGGCAGGCGGGCATTGCCACCTGCTCCGCTCCTGATCCCAGATGGGTGAAGGTGGGCAGCAGGCACTGCCACCTGCTCCGCTGCTGATCCCAGCTGGGTGAAGGTGGGCAGCAGGCATTGCCACCTGCTCCGCTGCTGATCCCAGCAGGGTGAAGGCAGGGGGGCAGGCATTCCACTTGCTCTGCTCCTGATCCCTACTAGATGAAGGCGGGGGACAGACATTGCCATCTGTTCCCCTACTGATCCCAGCTGAATGAAGGGGACGGGCATTGCCTCCTGCTCTGCACCTGATTCTGGCCGGGTGAAGGGGGGGCATTGCCACCTGCTCCACTCCTGATCTCAGATGGGAGAAGGCAGGGGGTGGGCATTGCCACCTTCTCCACTGCTGATCCCAGCTGGGTTAAGGTGTGTGTGTGGGGGGTAGCCATTGCCACCTGCTCCATGCCTGATTCTAGCTGGGTGAAGGTGGGGGGCAGGCATTGCCACCTGCTC
Organism: Eublepharis macularius; assembly: GCF_028583425.1. Classification (NCBI taxonomy): domain Eukaryota; kingdom Metazoa; phylum Chordata; class Lepidosauria; order Squamata; family Eublepharidae; genus Eublepharis; species Eublepharis macularius. Next base: position 42,791,507 of record NC_072790.1, read on the forward strand.
CACTCCTGATCCCAACTGGGTGAAAGCAGGGGCCGCCTCCTGCTCTGTGTCTGATCTCATCCTGGGCTTCCCACCGAGGCATGCTCTTGGAGGGCCAGACTGCCTCTTCTGGGTTTCCCTCCGTAGCAGTGCCCTCTAGAGGTGCACCAGGGTAGGAAGTGAGTTGTCTGGAACATGCTAAATGTCATGTCTGTACCCCTACATCCCTAACATTGTTCTATGTTGGTTGTTGTGGGTTTTCTGGGCTGTATTGCCGTGGTCTTGGCATTGTAGATCCTGACGTTTTGCCAGCAGCTGTGGCTGGCATCTTCAGAGCTGTGACACTGAGAGATCTCTGTCTTTTGGTGCTACACCTCTGAAGATGCCAGCCACAGCTGCTGGCGAAACGTCAGGAACTACAATGCCAAGACCACGGCAATACAGCCTGGAAACCCCACAACAACCATCGTTCTCCGGCCGTGAAAGCCTTCGACAATACATTGTTCTATGTGTTGAACCATTGCTAATGCTGTAATGCTGCTAATGCTGTACCTTGCTTGCATTTTGCAAATGCTCTAACACTTCCATTTCGCTAACAGCCTGAGAACCCAGCTGTGTTATCTTGTTTCTTTGAAGCTCACAGAAGTGACCTTGTACTGTCTGAAATGTTACAGTTTACTTTCATGCATTCCCAGACCCTTTCCCACGCAAACCTGTGGTCTAGCTGGGAGTGGGGAAATGAGTGGGTATTTAGAGTTGTACTTCCTCAAGTCTCTATTCCTATCAAGGAAGTATGTACTGCTGAGATGTTTTCTTGCCTCTGAGTAACTCTATGGAAATATATACGGAAAAGATTGGATTTCTGAATAAAACCAAGAGCTTGGACTTCTTGTTACAATGGTGCAGGGACCTGTCTACCATATCCTGTCATCCATAGCCTGACATTTAGCCTTTTATATAGTAGGATAATGTTGTTCAGAAATCTCAGTTGGAAGAACCAGAGACAAAATTAAAGGTTTAGGAAGAAGCTGAAGCCATCATTCTTGATCTTTATTTTTCTCCAATACATTGTTGACACCTCAGTAATTTTATCTATTTAGTAATAGGTGGAAATCGAAAAATGTGCATTCTGGTGAGCACATTGTGAATGGACAGATCTTTTAAGATAAGGAAATAAGGTTAAGTCAGATTTCTGTAGAGTCTGATTGCATATGACAAGCAGTCCAGGTTAACATTCAGTAGTGGAAAATAGAGGATAATAAATATTTAAATGTGAGACTCTCATCATCAGCCTATTGTGGAATAGTTTCATCGATGGTTGGTACAAACAAATACTCACTGTTTTTATATTCTTACTATTACATGCTGACTTAGGGATTAGAGCATCTTATTCACTGTGGTATAGAATAACTCCATGAAAAAAACGGTTGAAATTCCTAATGTCAAATGTGAAATGATCTATTTGAAGCAGAAATGAAGTACCATTTTTTAAAAACCATTTGATGATAGCATAGCAAAATAACTATTGCATTATGGAGTTTGCTGTTCTTTATTGTCATATTCTCAAAAGATATCTTAGTGTTCTTGTGTGGTGAGTAAATGATACTTCTAAATAATATTGATCTTTGTATAAATACACAGCAAATGAAGTTATTTGCTCTTGCGGAAAAAAATCAGTGTGAATGAGATTTTTGTGTACCATACAAAACAGAAAATACAGCTTTGTCCTTGGATGTAAATCACCCTAGTTAGACAAGAAAAACGCAGTGCTCCTAGAGAAACCAGTTCTTTACAGTATCATCCTAAAAACACTTTTCCAGCGTAAACCCCATAGAATGGACCTGAGTAGCATTCAGAGTAAACCTGCTTATAACTGCTTTTCTAATCTCCAAATTTACACTCACATGGAACCCCCCCCCCTTAGTATTAGTACTTAGCTATAGTAGCTCCCTTACCTACAGGTCTGTTGAGCTAGAAATGTTGCAATATCCCATGAACTAGCATGTGCCGCAACACGTCTCCTACTCTCAGGCAGGGATACTAGAGTTTCAACACGATCATAGTATGGACACATTTAAACTGCAAATTTTAACTGATTTGAAATGGGTTCAATATCTGTGGTTTTCTGCACTCAGTTCTGGAAATGAACATTTGGGGAGACTGCTGAGAATACTTAGAGATACTTAGAGATCACTTGCCATCTGTGCAGATTGGCAAGTTCCTTGCTTGTGTGCCAAATAGAGATGGGCATGGACTGGGAAAAACCCATGGGCCGTCGGGCCGTGGTCCGTTGCGTTTCACGGACCACGGACCACAAACTTTTAATGGGCCTGTGCCAGTTCATGGACTGGTTCGTGAGTCCAGCCCACCAGTCAGCTGGAGCAAGGGGGGATTTAAATGTTAAAGCGTGCATCCAGTGCCAGCGCCGGGAGTGCTTTAACCCCCCCCCCCGCTCCAACTGACTGGTGCAAGGAGCTGGAGCAAGGAGGGGGATTTAAACATTAAAGCGCTCCTGGTGCCGCTTGCAAGGGGTGCAGGGAGGTTTTAAACCCCCCGATGTCTGTATTCACGGACGATGGACCAACAGACCGGCCAAAAAGTCATGGGATCCATGGAAAATGGGTGTCTCATGACTCGCTGGTTTGCGAATGGCAAACTCAGCTGGTCCGTGTCAAATTTTGGGCTGTTTCCCAATCTTTGTCCACCTTTAGTGCCAAGATTACGTCCTGGTTTAATTTGTAATGTAGACTTGATGTTGAACAACCTGGATAGTTTAGTGTCAATAGTTATGTATTCAATTGAAACCATCTGAGTTAGTTTGCCCTATGCCTGTAGCACAGAATGGTACAGTACAATGCAGGATCGTATCTTACCAGCTTGCCTTAGTATTTTGTTGGCAAGACAGTGTTCCAGTTGATGGACCTTGTTCAGATCTAGCCAGGCAGTTCTTGCCACCTTAAGAGTTGAGTGCCATGCTATCGGTCATTTAACAGGGGTGGTTCTGCTGTGCTTAATGCTAGGGCAAAAAATATAATTCATAGCCTACTACATTAAGTACATGAACACCATTATGAAGTGATGATGTGTTTACATACCCCTTGCAAGAAGATTAAAGTTTTCCTAATTGTCCCTTTCTTGAACCCACCTAACGTTTTTGGTGTGTCCCGTAGAATAATATTGAAAAAATGAACAAATCAGTGGCGGAACCATCTGAGATTTGCCTAATTACAACTCAAATTGTTCCCATATTGGAAATTACATGCATATAATGCCTTTTGAGTCAAAGAATAGAAGAACTATATAAAGGTCAGCCAACAATGCATTGCAATGAGTCCTGTTTCCATGATTTTTTTTTTTGGTAAGAAGGAAGATCTTTTCATACAATGAATTGCATTTGATTTTACTAGAAACAGATTTCAGAATGGCTTTATCCAATTTGGAAAGGATTAATTCCGCAAGCCATTGTAAATCCATATTAACAAAGAGAGTTAGTGATTTATGGTGAAGTATTTTTGCACAGGCAAAATGCTATTGAGTCATAAACCAGACATGACAGTAAAACATGCTTGTACCTTTTGGACACAGGCTCCTATTCAAGAAGTAGAAAAAGCTAAAGACACAGGTCCTATCCTATCCTCTGATATGATAGAGATGATGTGGTACTCCCTGGCATGCAGATGAATTGTAACCTCGTATGCCTAAGGGATAGAATTGGGTTGGAGTTTTTAAAAAAAACAAATTGGTGAAGACAGGTTGGTGAAAAATATCCCATAATTTTACTGTGGTTTCTAAAGTATCCTTTGAAGCATACTTTACTTCATCCAGAATAGTCTGATACCAGAAATGTGACAATAATGTTGAGCTAGGATTGCCAGGTCCCTCCACTCTCCCGGTGGGAGATCAGGACACTGTCTGTTACCTCCCTCGTTCCTTTTCTTCCTCTCGTGCATGTGCAGTGCGTGTGTACTCCTGGATGGTATGATGATGTCACTTCTGGGGGTAGAAGAGATTTTGAAAGTAAATGGACATGGCAGGCAATGACCACAGAGAGTTTGAGAACCAGAGGTACTCAACATATACTGGCTGGCTGGGCAAAATGCATTGTTGGATGAGATGGCAGGTAATGTATGTGAATATAGAAGGAAGGAATCTTGCCAAAAAGAAATGTTCACAGCATCCCCACCGTTGAAAATATCATAAAGCTTATGAAAAAAATATTAATAAGCTTGGGAGCAGTCACTTTTGGAAATCACACAAGTTTTACTCTTCCCCCCTCCCCCCACCAGACAAAACCATAAATGGTGCTTTTTCTGCTAATGATGGCAGTTTGGCACCATTATCTGCTGAGATAATCAGCTTTGGTAGCAAAAAACATTTCTCATCACTCCCTTTTTGGCCTGGTTTCCTGCAAAAGGATACGGGCAATGTAAACGGAGCCTGTGAAAGGAGGCTGTTAAGAGAGAGGTCGCCAAGTCTATATGCATGCTTTCGTGTACATTCTTAATGAAGCAAATGTCTGTCCAACTAATGAAATGACGGGGCCTTGTGGGGTTTTAAAATTAGGTGGTGGACAAAAATATAGGCAGTTTCACTATATCACTACCCTAATCATCAAATGAATATCAAAAGCAGGAAACCTTATTAATCCAGGAGTCCTTGGACCATCTCTTCCCGTATGTCCCCATGCAGCATCTGTGGTCCTCAGGTTACTCCTACTGGCTGATCCCCTATGCTTGCTTCATTCTTTTCATACAGTCATTGTAAACTGCTTTGGCTGATGGTTACGAGCAAATTTTTAAGAAACCTTTTCATACAAAGTTACTTGTGTCACATTTGCAAAGTGGGATTGAGTCTTTTTTTTTTACTGTTTACTCCTATTCTAAAGCATTCTGTGTACTTCTGATCCACTGCAGTGCACTGTTTGAAATGTCTGGCACTTCTGCCAGTGCTGCCTTTTCATTTCCCCATCCACTTTCAGCATGTTCTTTCCCCTTATTTTGAACAGATAGTGATTTGTGCTATAGCTCTACGGTGGTGAGCGTTGGTATTACAGATATGATATAGTACCATAGTAATGCATTAGTGCTTTGGCACTGGAGTGGTGTAGTGCCGAAGTTCGATCTATTTTTTTTAAAAAAAAAAACTGCACGACACTGCCAAGAAAAAAGCAGCACTGTTTGAAATAGCCACAGCAATTCACATATGGTTCACATACGGTTCGTAAATGGTTGTAAATGCGGTTTGAAACCACTGTCTGACCACGGGAGTTGGGGTGGCAATAGATAACAATTGGGTTACAAAACCTGTGTGAAAAAGTCCTTAATGTTGCCCAATTGGCACCTCCTAGTACCCTTGCTTTTTCTATAGTAGCTTCCACTCTATGGAACAGGCTCCGTGAAAAGATGGGTGTGTGTGTGCTATCTTTAGAAATTTTAGGTGGTTCCTCAGGGCTAGGGCTAGTCCCATTTCTTAGGGCATTTAATGGGGGTGTAGGCTGTAGGCATTTAGGGGGAGGGGGTTACTTGTGGTTTTATTGTATTTTTTGTGTTTTTCAATCTGGAATTATAAGATGCCTTGAGTCCCAAAGGAAACGCAGAATATAAATATTTTAATTTTAAAAAATCTCTTTCCCCAAATCTTAGGTCCTTTCCACATGATCATTTTGCAGCGGTTCAGATTCCATTCTGCTTCCCATGATCTCCAGCATTCTGCACACGCAAGGGAGTCATGGGATGCAGAATCGAATTTTGTCCATCTTTCCCCCAAGTTTTCCCCTCTGTGGACGTAACATGACTTTTTCTTGAAGCCACTGCTGAGTCACTGCTGATGTGTCCTATGTGTGTGCAGAATTCTTAGTCCCTAACTTTATCTCTTCTCACCACTTTTCATTTCCCCAAGCACTGATTGGTTGACTGCCTACTGGTTAACCACCCCCACCCTCCTCAGCTCTCTGAACTCCTTTTCTGCCATTTTTATCATTAAAGCGAGATAAAGGTTGTAAGGTTGCTGCTTCAGTCACTTCCTCCCTTGCTTTAAAAACGAGGAAAGGTTCATAAGGCTGCTGCTTCATTTGCTTCCTCCCTCCCGGCTGTAAAATCCAGGAAAGGGTTAAAAGGCTGCTGCTTCATTCACTTCCTTTCTCCCGGCTATGCACACATTTGTTCATTTACTTTTTTTTTTTAAGCCAGGAAAAGGTGCATTCCTTCTGCTTTGTTTCTCAAATGGCTGTGCGAAACGCTTCTTCCCTCCCTGGCTATTCACATACATCTTTGTTTTTGTTCCTCTTTGGAATTAGGAGAAGCCTGAAATAAGCCCCAAGCAACTGAATATCCATCACCCTCTCCTTTTTTAAATTATGGGAGAGTTGCAGTGCTGTGACTCCTTTAAACACAATGTCCGTCCCATTCCCTGATGGCAATCCACACGCCCCACTGATCACTTCTTGGGTTTACTTAGTGAAGCAAGCACAAAAAGCACAGTTTTTTTCCTAAGAGCTCCACCACTAATTGCCTCTTCAGTGGGCATGGGACAGCCCAATCAGCAAATATAAGGGGGGGAAGGGGAATGGGCTCCAACATTGCAACATTACAACACATGCACAATTAAAAAAAAGTGATGTTGGCTCCAGCCCCCCAAAAGGCACTTTCAAACAGACAAATCTCAACTCATCAGCAGACACCAAATCACCTCGAGGTCGTGCAGTGAAGAATACTGGGAGTCAAAGCCAATTCACCGCTGATCAGTGTGAATACACAGACTGCCAGCTTAAAGTGTGTTGTGCATAAAGGCCCTTAAATTGCTGCTCCATTGTTTAGAAATAATGGATATGTACATTAAATAGCTAGTTTGCAAACCCAAGTGAGGAGGGCCTGATCAATCTTAGCTCTCCCACTTCAAAATAAAGAATCCATGCTGCAAATATTTTTGTTTCCAAATTTTAAAAAAATCCTTCCTGTAGACTTGTGGTTGCCACCTGCCCAATATTTTAATACCTCGGACAGTTGTCATTCAAACCATATAAAAGCAATTACCACGCATATTACATCTAGGGTTGCCAACTATGGTTTGAGAAATTCCTGAATATTTGTGCGTAGAGCCTGGGAATAGAGAGGTTTGGAGATGGAAGGGACCATGGCAAGATATAATGCCTTAGAGTCCACCATTCAAAGCAGCTATTTTCTCTAGGGGAAATGATCTCTGTAGTCTGCAGATCAATTGTGATTGTGGGAGATCTCCAGCCCCCACTGAGAGGTTGGCAATAATTATTAGATTCTTTCAGCTCTTTTCAGCCAGATGCCCCACCAAATAAAGGTGAGAGCCATTTCCTTTTGTTTGTACCCACTGTCATTTGTTGGAAAACAATACTGCTGGTTATATGAAAGCACTTCATGGTCGCAGTGAAAAGCTACCAATCTACCTATCCTACATGAATTTGTTCTAATTTATTTTAAACCCTAACTAGACATGAATTCTTCATCTTGTAGAAATGAATTAGTTATTAATTGCTTTGTACTTATATAATGACAATAGTGTGGGGTTTTTGAATCTCCTGGTGATTGAGATTTTAGCCTCTATTTAAGAGTAAATTTCTGATGCTACAACTGATAAGGGATGGCCAACCCACCCACCCCTTCTCCTCTCTGTATTAGCTCATCTGTTTGGTTCAATTTGTCCTCTGATTCCAGTTTCTCCTTTTTGCAACCACGCTGTATTTTAATGGCATGGTAAGTACTGTATGTTCCCAACTTTCTAAGCACTCACTGCTGGAACAGTCTCTCTTTGTATTTGATCTCTTCTTTACAAAGCCTTCGCTGGCTTGGGATCACTTGATCTCTGTGGTCTCCTCATTGTGGGGTCTATAATGAAACAAAGAAGTGATGATGCTTTTTGTTCTATTTTTTAAAAGACAAAACTCCAATTATTGCAAGTAACCCAGTTTTAGGTTTCAACATATGGATGCTTACAGTGAGAATTCAGAGATGGCAGCTGTCAACGACCAGCGTTTGTCTGAGTTTTGTTTCCTTATTGTTAAGAATTGCTTTCCTTTAAAGCAGTATAACATTTGACACATTCACATGTACATATTAATCATATTCCAGCTGTAGGAAATGTAAATAAAACACAAGAGTCTAAGTACAGGAAAATCAAATGGCTTTCCCCCCCTTACCTGTACACATAGGGATGGAAATCTAAAGGGCACTTCATGGCTGCTATCTCCAATTGATATCCATCTTGATCCCATGTATTTTTTGGGGGGGCGAAAGGTCCACTGGATTTCATAAGGCTTACTCCCAGATGAGTATCCCTAAGATTACAATCTAAAGCTTTAGAGGATATTTCATTGCAACAAATTTTGATTAACAGTCGAATTACTTTAAACTTAGAAACACCACATCTTGGAGGATGTGTATAGGAAGCTGATGAAGATTAATTCCAAGAGAACAGGATGGCATGAAATTGAATAAAATATAATTACTATCAGGGCTCATTTCAAGGGGGAACACACAGGAATGCAGTCCCAGCAGTTCCCCAAAGAGGTCACATGTCAGGTGGCCCCACCCACCTGACTTTTGGCCATTTTGGGCCTGTTTCAGCCTGGATTGGGGCTGAAACAGCCCGGATTGGGCCTCAGACAGGTGGTGGATCACTCTCCCACTCAGCAGCGGCCCGATCCTGACCATTTTAGGCCACTTTTTGGCCATTTTCAGCCCCTTTTTGCCATTTTGGGCCCAATTTCGGCCCTGAATGGCCAGGTTTGGGACCAAAACAGCCAGGATAGGTGATGTCAGGGGGTGTGGCATATGCTAATGAGTTATGCTAATGAGCTATGTTAATGAGTTCCTCCAGCTCTTTTTCTACGAAATGACCCCTGATTACTATTCATGAATATGTCAAAACATCCTGTTTGGAACAATTTGATATTGGTCATGGGGTAACTTCCTTTTTTATAGTGTTCAATTTAAAAACTTGATCACAAAACTATTTTCTCTATGAACTTCTCATCAAATACTAACCGTGTAGTTCGTTTTGTGGCATAATGAGAGAGGTTTTCAGTGCTTCCAGAAGAATATAGCTGCAATCTACGGCCCTTTTCACACTACTTACCTGCTCCAGGAACGTTGCGAAATATCGCGCAATATTATGCAACATTCCGGGAGCAGGTAAGTAGTGTGAAAAGGGCCTACTTTAGCACGTTCCATAGATGTAAATATGCTTATCTTTTGGGAGTCTGGCAGGGAAACTGGACAAGACTTTTGGCATATCCACAATATGACTTAAGTTTTGTATAAGATCTTTCCTTCCTAGTTTTGAAGAGAAGTCTAGGCAGTTTAAGATTTACGTCTAAGTGGTGATGATTCTCTGTTATGAATTCTTTGCCATTGTAAATGCAGCGGCATTTTCAGCAACAACACGAAGATTTCCTATACATTCTCCTCAGACATCCGCTTGCATTCAAATTTGGAAAAGATAGGAACAAAGTAGGGAAAAACTTGGAAAGTGGATAATTTGAGGATGGAGTTGTATGGGTGCTCTGAAAAATACCACTCCTGTTTGGGAGCCAACATAGACCAATGCAGCTGTGCCAGTGCTACCAGTAGAACATTTTCAGTATCCTCATCAAACAACAGCTGATTCCACACACATTGGATAATGCACTTCCAATCCTTTTTATAGATCATTTGGAACGGATTTTTGTGTGTGCGGAACAAAAAATCCACCTCAAACGATTGATAAAGTGCATTGGAAGTGCTTTATCCAACGTGTGCGGAATCAGCTAACATTTCCCAAGATACTCCAGTTTTTATATTAACGGATGACCCTTTACTGAATGTGCAACAATCTAAAGTCTTTATAGACATCACTGCTGCACTGATTGGTTTCTTTTCTAGCATGATCAGAGCCACAGTTTTGTTGCGCGTCCTGTCCCATGCATTAGGGCAGCACCCAAGCAGTTTAGCCACTCTGGGGAAGAGCTATGCATTGACCTCTCACCTTGTGGCTTGAATTCTGCTGGAGCGAGTCCACTCCTGATGTACTGATGAAATAATAACAATGGCAACATGTTGGAGTCAAGGACTGTTGTGTGTAAATCTGGATATATTTGCCCTGCTTGTCTTGCTGTTACAGCCAGGAGACTGCTTCCGCAGGATCTGCTAAAGCAGCAAGGCGGGATCCTGTTGAGTAAATTCCCTATTGTCTACAGCGTAATGCACAGAAGGATTTAGCAACAGTTGTGGTGAAGATGAAGCTTTTGGCAGCAATTGACTTAGCACCCTACCTGTCAACAAGTTGCTATACAGTCCAAACAAAAGTTGATTCCATTTTCTCAAACGAGCTGTTCAAAAATCACTTTTATTTAATTAATTTTTTTGGTGTTTTCTCTCAAGTCAGGCACCCTGTTCATTGTTTGTAATATTTTAAGTAGTTTTCCATTTGCACATTTGGCAGCATTCAGCATGATGGCTGGCTGTTCTGGGCTCATGCTCACTTGAGATCCATGTGCCCCAGGATCTTCATACACCGTTGAAATTCTGCTACATGTCAAGCACGTGTGTTGGGTTTGTGCTGGCACAATCAATGGTGTTAATTAATTGCCAGCATAAATTATGTTGCGGCAGGCTCAGAACTTACAGGATCGAAAAAGAGTTCCTAGGTGGCTGTGCAAGTGGATACCAAATATTTGCAATCCACTTTAGCACATTGGATGGCCACAAACATGCTTATCATTTCAGAGCCTGGCAGGCAAAAAATGGACAACGCTGGAGTATTAGAGAGACATGCCCCATGCTCATTCCAGAAGTTGTGCGACAAGGACATTCCTCTTTTATAAATTAATATATTTTCTTTTCTGGTGTATTAAATAAATGGTGGAAAGAGGCAGGGACAATCGCAGGAGAGCCATGTAGGAACATGCCTATGCAAAACAGGTACAATAAAATGTACGATCAAACTGTGTGTCATACGCGGGAGGGATCATGTGCTATTGGCCAGGAAGGTTCATGACAGTGTTTGACTAAGAAGATGATCCTGGGGGTAAAAAAAGAAAGGGCCTTTGAAAGCACGCTCTCAAAAAGGATTTTCCAGGAGAATGATGAAAGTCCAGAGGCAAGAGTTCTGCAGACTTTTCAGGCTACACGTTTCAACAGGCATAGGTGCTCACCAAAAACAGCCTTGCCGTGTCACATTTCCACCACCTGTGTTGCAATGCCATCATATTGTGTGCACCCACCTCTGACCACTGGCCATCAAGAAGGTGGGGAGTCAAGCAAATGCACCAGGTGATGCCTTCATGACATAGGTTAAGTAAAACTGAATAGAAGGGGAAGGAATGGAGAATGCATCAGAGGAGGTTGTTTTTGATGGGCACTCCGTGTCTACCATAACATGCAGATTGACCCTGAGAATCACGGGAAGAGTTTCTGGAAAGTGTTGGCCAAGCAGATCTTTTCCTGCCTCTTCCTTCCTCATGCAGCCTCCTGTTTGGCCTGCAGCATCTCTCAGAGGATTGACAGACCCTTTCTAAGAAAATGTGCTGCAGGGCAGGGTCTACAGTGATAAGAGCAAATCAAGTAAAATTGCTTCTTTTCCCCACAAGAGCAGAAAAGAGGCACTTCAGCTTGACCACTTGTTGTTGCTTCCCCTTGTCCTGTAGAGCATTTTGCATACAAGGCTCTGCTGATCCTCAGAGGTGGGGTTGTAAGACAAATAGCAGGCTGCTTGGAGAAGGGGAAAGTGAACACATGAACTGCCTTATACTAAATTTTAACTATTGGTCCATCAAGATCCATAGTGTCTACCAGGGTTTTTTTTTTCTGGGAAAAGAGGTGGCGGAACTCTCAAGAGGGAAATGAGGGTGAAACACACAGGATTCTTGGAAATAATATTATTTTCACGTGCTATTGCAGAGTATTTTCAAGAGGTGTCGGAACTCAGTTCCACCATGTTCCCGCTGAAAAAAGCCCTGTCTACTCAGATTGATAGTAGGTCTCCAGTAGGTCTCAGACAAAAAACTTTCATATCACTTACTAGCCCATCCTTTTAACAGGAAACGATAGTAACTGAACCTGGGACCTTCTCCATGCCACTGAGCTTCTCCCCTATGAGCCACGGCCTCTCCTCCAAGATGGGGAAATATCCTCTTCCTCAATTCTTTCAGGATCCACCCCAGAGAGTCTCAGTCCTGATACAGCTTACCATGTTCCAAGCTGGTGACTTGATGTGAGTGCTTACCATGAGGGTTGCTTGTGGAAATGTTAATCTTGTGCAGTATAAAAGATTTTTTAAAAAAACTTTCCCATTGAGATATATTCTCTCCCCCCCTTCTCTCAGAGCTCTGGAGGTCTGTTATCCCATAAGCCATTGCTAGTTTTGTAAAGGAAGTTGTACAAGTCAGTATTTCAAAGGAGAATCATAGACAATAATGGTTCGATATGGCTCCATTCTTTTAGATTATTTGGGAAAGGAAGCTGATGACTTACTGGCAAGCTGGGTTGGCACCAGGTACAGGATGCAGTGGAGGCAGGATTACTTGGAGGAGGAGGAGTGCCCATCCTTCGCTGGTCCAGCCACATGGTCAGCGCCAGGGCTCATTTTGAGGGGGAACACACAGGAACGCAGTCCCAGCAGTTCCCCAAAGAGGTCACATGTCAGGTGGCCCTGCCCACCTGACTCTTGGCCATTTTGGGCCTGTTTCAGCCTGGATTGGGGCTGAAATGGCCCAGATCGGGCCTCTGACGACCACTCAGCAGCAGCCCAATCCTGACCACTTTGGGCCCCTTTTTGGCCATTTTCTGCCCCTTTTTGCCATTTTGGGCCCAATTTTGGCCCTGAATGGCCAGGATTGGGTCCAAAACAGCCAGGATAGGTGATGTCAGGGGGTGTGACATATGCAAATCAGTTATGCCAACGACACACTTCCGGTGATGGCAAGGGGAGTAGCATATGCTAATGGATTATGCTAATGAGTTATGCTAATGGGTTCCTCCAGCTCTTTTTCTACAAAATGACCCCTGGTCAGCACCATTCCACCCGAGCATCTGTAGGAGCAGCTAGTCATCCTCCCACCCACTGCTGATTCAGGACTATTGGGGGGGGGCACTGTCACAACTTGATAGGTTGGCAGTTTTGAGGCATTGGGTTGGATCCCAATAGGGTGAGTGGGCCTTTGGGACTGCTTACCCCGATGGATCTGGAAGCAAGGGTCTCCAGGCTGGGCCAGCGATAGAACAATGTGTGCCAAAAGCCAGCGGGAGGCTGGTGGGTGATGCATCGGTCGGCAACTAGGCCTCCGATGCCAACGGGGATCTGTGCCCAGATGCCAGGTCAATGCTCCATCTAGTTGTAATCAATAAAGTTGTGGCCATTTCTAATCCAAACAAGTGTCTGGCGTGGTTCATTAGCAGCAATGCAGTCTGACATAGCACACAGGGGATAATCAGAATTCTATGGCCAATAGCTCCTGAAACCCTGGCTCATTGAGTAGTTTTAATTGCCACAAGCCAAAAAGATCAGATGGAATCTAGATGGAATTAGATGTGGGGGGGAGATGGAATTCTTGAGATAGACTCCAGAGGTGGTAAGCTACCAGTTTATGTATACAAATACACAAAGCTGTCTTACAATGAATTAGAACCTTGGTCTACCAGAGTATTTTCTACTCTGACTAGCAGTGGCTCTCCAGGGTCCCTGGCAGAGATCTTTCACACCATCAGCTACCTGATCCTTTTCAGGTGGAGATGCGAGGTATGACCCTAGCACCTTCTGCATACAAAGCAGATGCTACATACCACTGAGCCACAATTCCACTTTTCTCCCTGAACAGGAGAGTCAACATGTCATATGTACAATGCCACTCTTACAATTGAACAGATATGTCATGTGAAAACAAAAAGTCTCCTTGCGATGATTGTATTCTTCAGGTGATTGTTTGGTTCAGACGAGACCTAAGCCAGAAAGAAAAGGGACAGAGAGGGGAAGTTCACTAGTCCAGAAGCTGCAAAGGTGAATAAGGCTGAAGCTGACTTTCTGATCTGAAATATTCAACAATATCTTTGGCTGTGGGCCCCTCGGATGAAATTGATTCAAGTACACAATATGGCAACTTAGAAGGACTGTGTCTTGCAGCTTTAACTTGGTTCGGTTGTGGGATCTTTTCCTTTCATATACTGCCTAACATGTTCTGGCCTATAGTCCTCCCCATTGTGCAAATACCACTAAGTGCACATGCCAATTGCTAAGTAATAAAAATGTTCCTTTTTTGTTTGACTCTCCCATATCTGGTGGGTTTGCTTTCAATTTTCTTTGTTTCTCATTCTTTGAATCAGGAGTGGAAAGTAGCCAAATGTTTCCTCTTCTGCCCATCTGCACTGCATACTATTGCAGACGAGCGAAAAGATTAAAGATGTTGCAATGTTTTTTTTTTTAAATAGCAATAAAAGCTTGGGGAGCAAAAGAAAATTCTTTCCAGTTGAAATTTTGCAGTTTCAAAAGTGATTATCTTTTGTTGATTTCAATTGTCTGGGGAATGAAAGACAAACGATGACACAAATTGCTGATAGGATGTGTCAGGATTAATTCCTCCTTTCTGCAATCTTTTTGTAAAAAAAAATATTAAAAATTAGTCCAGTTGAACTTTAGGCTATTTTTTCTTGGACCAGATTTTATAAACTGGCAGAGGTAAAGCAGTAAAGATGAGCAACCAGGGCAGAGTAGGGTTTTGGGGTAGGGGGAGAGAAGTTTAGTTTAAAATTAGTATGAAAGCTGTGTATAGTTCAAGGTTAGTATGAAAGCTGTGTATAATAAAACAATGCAGAAATGCTAGAAGCATAGTTTGGCTTGTATTTCTTGCCCCAAACAGTGTTTCAGTTATGCTCTGAGTTTCATATGTTTAAATTGCAGGGGGGGCGGGCGGGCAAGATCTTCCTGTTGGTTTACTGGACTCCCTGATGAGAGCTAGAGGGCATTTAAGTTGCTTGGGTAGTTTATTAGCACAGTAAGCCAAGGGAGGCGTGAGTTCACTCCACCAGTTCATTCTCATGAAACCTGACCAATCCCTGACTTGCAGATCAGCGAGAATACATTGGTCCATGTATAATGTGCTACTAGAGTGAACTGTGTTGCATCCAAAGTCAGATCTGAATAAGCCAAATCCATTCTGCTGAATAACCAGACTTTTCTTGCAGGTTTAAAGGGGGTAAGGGGTAAGGAGAGATGTCAGTGTGCGTGTTAGGAGGGTGTTGGCCCCTGTTCTTTGCCACAGCTTCACAGGCTGGTGAGGGGGAAATGGGGGGGGGGGGTCACCAGCATTCTCTGGTTTCTCTTCAGATCATATAAATCTCTCACCTTTACTAAAGATTTTTGTGAAGAAGAAGTGACATAATCACATCAAGGTGACATGCTAGGATTTGCTCAAAACTCTATGGTTGAACCATAGAATTTCGAGATCACTGTTGTCGATTATAACCAGCAGCAGCTTTCCAGGATCTCAGGTAGAGGTCTTTCATGTGTCCTACTACCTGATCCTTTTAAATGGAAATAACAGGGTTTGAACTTAGGAACTTTGACATGCAGAAAAGGAGTTGTACCATAGATCCATGGCCTATCCCTAGTGTTTCATTGAATAATATTGTCTCTCCAATTAGAAATGTAAACTTGTGAAGTTCTGAGCTCATATTTCCCCTCCAGGAGGGATGAAAGCTGTGAAGCTTTGTAGCGCGATGGCCTTGGGTAATGTCCTAGGAGGTGGAAGGACAAGGCCTTGGGTAAGGAGTAGCGGGCTTCTTCTCTGTACATCTCCATGTCCCTGGGATTCAGCCAGCAACATCAGATCCCTTAGAAGATATTTCCCTTTGGCCTAAAGAAAGTTCACCAATTTTTAACCCAAACCTTTCCATATAGTGCCAAAGTTCCTACTACTCTCTTCCCAATCCAGCCGTTGAGACACTGCTCTGTAGTCACCTGAGATTTGTTTACAGCCCATCTGGACCTTCAGAGTTACTACAGCAAGACAGGATCTCCCCAAGCTGGAGGTGAGCTTAGGGGAGGCTACTTGGAAGGGCTGTCAGTTTGGTTGCATGCCTACTTTGGTTCTTTCAAAGCAGCTGGTGAAATAAATCCTGGGGTGTAATAGTAGAGGCAAGTATTTCTCACCTTCCCTTCTGGACCACTTCTATGGACTGCTACTACCAGTGAAGATGTCTTTGCAAGTCTTCTCCATGACAAACGTGGTTGTTGGTTGATTGATCACTGTCATTTATGGTCAATGATCATTAAGAATCATCAACAAATGGTTACAACATTCCTAAAGATGGGAAACACATTCGATTTCTGATATATAAAATATAGAATATAGTAAATACATCATAAGGTTTAAAATATACATTAAAACATTAAAACTATTATCATACTAAAAGGGAGAAAAAATAGATCTTTGTGTATAACCTTATTGCTCGCTATGAAATTTTATCACATAGACAAAAAACTTAGCTATAAGCCTGGTGACAGTTGAGTTTTCATCTATTAAAAGTTTCTCCAAGCAGGCCTTATCCACGAAAACTATTGGTCTATCGAGAAAGGGACATGTGGTTGTTGAATGAATCATAGATCATCTGTACCCTATGGAGAGGTAATTCTCTGCAGCCAGACTCTCTTGCATGGGCACACATTACGAAATACTTTCTGCTGCCCTGTTGCTCAAAAAGGAGGAAAACAACAACAACAACCCCGGAAACTGTAGTTCCTGCAGAGGTGGCTACCGAGGAGGTACAGATTTGTAATAAAGCCTATACTTCAGTATTAGTGTTTTCACAATTTAGAACATCGTCTTCAGAGTTGGCCAAACCCTACCAGAAATTCAGAGAAAAGGATGTTCGGCACTCCCTTGCAACTTTGTGAAAGATTCTGGGTTGTATGTAACTTTCAGTTGCCATTGGGTAGACAGAAAACTGTGTCTCGGGATCTTCTGCAGTGCCGCCAAGTGTCCCCTAGTAATCAGCTGAGATGATTAATCAACTTAGATAATGTCCTACAATTGGTTGGAATGGTAAAATGGTTTTGGTTGGCTCTAATCATACCTAAGGCTAATTTGTATGAATCTCTGGTTTTGAGAAATGTAATCAACAGCTTCATCTGATGCAAATTCGAACGTAAGGATTGTACAAAGGAATGGATTTTTGCCCTTTGTTTTGCCAGACACTATCTGTTTAGGTTTCATTAGTACTTATTCCTCGCAGGGAGGAGAGTCTCATTGTAGAGTTTTTGGTTTATTTAATCCTAGGTAGCCCCTTTGTCCTGTGTTTATTGTAACAACCTTAATCATGATGAACTCACTTGGCATTAATGAGTGTGTCATATCTGCTTGTATAAGAATATTCTCTGTAGTTAATCATTAATTAACTAGGCTATTATATTAAAGTGTTACCAGACCTGGTATGTGGAAATGGTTTACGTTATAATCTCCTAGCACTGGAACCGTGCAAGATCTTTTCAGCATGGTCTGCGGCACAAGCAAAAATTGCAGCCTAGAAAGGCAGCGGGTTCAAGATGAAGCTGCTAGTGTGGCCAACCCCCCCCCAACACCCCTGTCTCTGCCACTTAGCTTTCCAAAGATACACAAATACAATGTCATGTCAATGGGGATAAGTGGGATTGTATGATTTGGAGGAATGTGAAAGAACATAAATAGGAAATTTTGGAATAATTAATCTGAAGGGAAATTGCTTAGAGCTTGTCATCCCCAATCTCAAAGTAATAAACTCCTGGGAATTACAAATTGATTGAAAGTTTCTAGTTGTTCCCAGTCAGTTCCAGTTTACCCAGTTACACAATACCTTGCCTCCCACATATGCATCTGATTTTGACAGTCTTCAGCATTCTGCCAAAGCCCCCCTGTATGTCTTCTTCCAGGTTCCACCCTGAAGAAATCCAAAGTTTGCAATCATTTTGTGTCAATTTAGGCTGCAAGCCTAAAATCAATCTATTAATGTTTT
This sequence comes from Eublepharis macularius, assembly GCF_028583425.1. Taxonomy (NCBI): domain Eukaryota; kingdom Metazoa; phylum Chordata; class Lepidosauria; order Squamata; family Eublepharidae; genus Eublepharis; species Eublepharis macularius. The sequence goes on from NC_072790.1 coordinate 42,809,473, forward strand.
AGTTCAATTAAGGGCATTCTTATTAAGGTTTTTGAGGACTCTGTTGGTTCTGAAGTGTTTCCCGAAACAGGGAATGGAAACATTTTTAACAATGGGTATGCATTACCGAGCGTTAGTTTTTGGCTATCAATTGCATAGAAGTATAGAGTGATGAAAAATTTCAGAAGGGGAAGAAGATGGACATGGCAAAAAGGAAGAAATTTTGTCTCTTTGTGCTGGCCATCATGCACAAATTTATCCATCACATTTTATCTCCAAGCACCCTAGGGGGGCATATACGGTCTCTTTCTCCCATTTTATCCACAAAACTATGTTATGAGAAAGCTTGACTTGCCTGCAGTCTCCCAGTAGGATTCGTGGCAGAGTGGGGATTTGAACTGAGTCTGCTCCATTATAGTCTGACACTTCAACCTCTCCACCATTCAGGTTATCCAGAGAGTGTATATATAAATGGTATACCTACAGCATAACAATGTTAAAAATAAATTCAGTGGAGGCAAGGAGGCAGGGGAGAGGTGATCAGATTCTGCCCATCCACCCACCAGTTGGGGTTTGGATTTGTTTGGAGCTCGGGTACCAAGGAAGAGAAGACTCCAGTGTGCTTCAAAATCAGAACTGCAACCTTATTGACGACAAATCATGCAACATGCATGTATCACACTCACCCAAACAGCTGGCCAGGCTTGGCTGTTTGATGCTGATGGTTCAGGAGAGAGCTGCAAGTAAGGTCTTTGATAAAAATCCAAATGGCTGGCCAGTCCCTTCAGTGCTAATCGATCAGCAGGGCTTTTTTTCTGGGAAAAGAGGTGGTGGAACTCAGTGGTGGAACTCCGGACCGCACAATCTAAAACAGCCACTGAAGAGAGACAAAGACACAGTGACTAGGTTCTGCATCAAACTCAGATGCCAAATCTGCTCTCAGTATCAACTTGGGCAACAAACGCTACTACCAGATCCAATAACATGAGCTGTTCCATCAGCAGCTCAAACAGAGAGCCAGTTTGGTGTAGCGGTTTAGAGCAGCAGGACTCTAATCTTAAGAACTCGGTTTAACTCCCCACTCCTCCACTTGAAGCCAGCTGGGTGACCTTGGGTCAGTCATAGCTTCTCGGAGTTCTTCTAACAGCCCCATCCACCTCACAGGGTGATTGTTGTGGGTATAATAATAATAATATACTTTGTAAACCGCTCTGAGTGGGCGTTTAGTTGTCCTGAAGGGCGGTATAAAAATTGAAAGTTATCATTATTATGTTATTATTCCCCTAGTCGCCCTGATCTATATAGTCCAGGTGAGCCTGATCTCGTCAGATCTCAGAAGCTACGCAAGGTCGGCCTCAGTCAATAATTGGATGGGAGACCTCCAACAAAGTCCAGGGTTGCAGAGGCAGGCAATGGCAAACTACCTCTTGCTATGAAAACTCTGTCGGGTGTGTGTGTGTCTCACCATCAGTCAGCTATGACTTGAGGGCACTTTCCACCACTGCCATTCCCCTACTCATCCTCCAATGAGATATCTGCCATTACTTGCCAACAAACACCTCAGGCATTATCTGTGTTTCCCTTCATGGGACAAACAGATCAGTCTGTATGCAAAAGAATAAACAGATGAACACAAGCCCAAAGGTTAAAAAAATGGCAGTGTTAAAAAACCAGCAGGGAAACCATGCTGAGTGGTGCAGAGGGCAATCTAAAACTCCCCTCTGTCTGGAGATCAGGGGGCGGGGCCACCGGCCATGTGACCATTTTCAAGAGGTGCCGGAACTCCGTTCCACCATGTTCCAGCTGAAAAAAGGCCCTGTCGATCAGCATCAAGGAGCCCAGCCTGGCCAGTCATTTGGGTGGGTGTGATGCATGGGTTTTGCTAGGGCAAAGTTTGTAATCAATAAAGCTGCAGCTCTGTTTTCAAAGCACACTGGGGTCGCATCTCTTCCTTGGCGCCTAAGCTTGAAACGAATCCAAGTGCAAATTGGTGGGTGGATGGGAAGTCTGACCACCTCTCCCCTGCCTCCCATCCCATCCTCCCATCCTCCTTTGAATTTATTTCAACCAAAATGAATCATTCCACCAAATGAATCATCAGTGGCAACAACAAAAAGGAGGCTAACTGAGATTAGAATCACAACACATGAAATCAAAAGGAAATAAAAATAGCCAGGTGCTCTCATCCCCATATCAATTGCGGGAACCATGGATGCAAATCAGACATTCAGGCACATTTCCTACTGAGGATGCAGTCTATCTGCCTTATTTGCAGTGGGGTAGTTCTTTAGAATGAGCAGTTCTGTTTTGGATAAGTTTCTGTGTCCTTTCCAATGTGCATTTCATTGAAACCAACACAGTGCATGTAGACCGCATTTTCATTTGGATACACCTTTGATTTATTCCTTTTCTCACAATGCTCATTCTCGTTCCTGTCCTCTCCCCATCACAGTGCTCTGGAGCTGAATGGAGCAATGGAGTGCTTTTAAGGTGGGTTCCCCAGTTGGTATGTGTGACTGCAAATCGCGTTGCGCGCCCCCCAACCCAACTCATGTCACGCGTAACATCTAGCTTGGCCCGTGGTCTTCTAATTTTCTTAAGAACCTTTTTCTGCAGGTTTGCCGGGCAATGGAGTTTGTCAGAGTAGATAAGCTTTTCTTAACAAAATGGAGCTAGTTACAGATGATTGTTTCAAGGTTGGATTTGTTTGAAGATTAGCTAACGGAAAGTCCCACGGGGGTCGTTCCTGAAAAGATGCACCTTTTGGAGAGGGTTGCATGTATAGGAAACACATCATAGGTTTTGGCTGTCGCTCCATATAAAATCAATTGTGTCTGCTAAACACAGCATGGCCTTGAATTGGGTAAAATCAGAAATGTAAAATAAAAAAATGCTAATGTGTTTGTCATTAAATCTCCGTGTAGCTATTATTTCATCCTAGACTCCATCCTTTTGTTATATGTTTTTTCTTTGATGGATGTGAGCCAGAGAAAACAATCTTGCAAGCTGTATGGGAGAGATAACCAACACAGCTCACATGCATTTGGTCTTGATGGAGGAGATACCTCCAAGTGGTTCTCTCTCATTCACAGTAATGGTATTCATGGTTGCTCCCAAGGAGAGAGGTTCTCCTGCCCTGAATGACATTTTGGTAACATACACGTAAAGAAACACTTGGCTGGCAGCTTTGCTGTGCTGTAGCAGAGGCACTGTTACCCAAATGGGGGTCTCCTTGTGAGTTGGAAGAATTAGTGTGCAAGGAGAGACTGTGATAGGGGGTAACGAGCGAGATCTTGCACCTGTGTATACAAGGATTGTTCCTCTAGATAATTTTTTAAATAAATAAGTGGATGTTCAATCAAAAAGATTTTTATTTTTAAAATAATAAAGATCAATTGCACAGAAGTCACAGAGCACACACACAGCTAGCTAAAAAAACAGGGAGGAAAATTGGAGAGAGTTGTAGGGTCAGCTGATAGTTACCAATCCAGAAGAGAAGAGGACATCTGTGAGAGTGTAGCGTTGAGCGACCAGCGATTCGCAGAGAGGCTCAGATGGGGATCTGAGGGTAGATGCTGGATCCAAAGCCATGCACATACCTATGGCAGAAGGGTAGTCCAATTATACTGTGGAATGTATCTTGGGGCAGGATTGTGTCTGCTGCTCAAAACAATATCTTAATGGCGGACTCCGGGGTGAGAAAAAGAACTGGGAAAACTTTGATTAAACTTTCCTGCACGAAGCTAAAATTATCAATGACGATTGATGATCAGCAATGGTTGGATGGGAGAGGCTTATCAGAGCCCCAAATAGCCTGGAATGGAAGAGCAGATAAGAAGATCAGCAGGGTGTGGAGATGATTAAGTCAGGAACTCCTTGAAGACCCTTTTGTCTTGGGATCTTTGCACATCTCCGGGGGTGTGGGGTGAAAGTTAGTCTTGCCTTGTGACTCACATGTCAGTAATTTTCACAGCCATTTCCAGCCATAATAGGCAGCGTTTCTGTGTTTAAAACACACGAGGAGAGGAGCTTATTTCCATTTTCATAAGCTTCTTATTTACGGAAGGGCAGGTCTGATTGCTAACAGCATCCATAACAATCACAACAACATTTTTGGGTTTCTTTGTTTGGGATCCTTCTATTCCATTCTTTTAGAGTCTTGTACACTCCATTTGTACCACGTTTCACTCTTACTTACTCCCAGTTTAATCTAAGGCCTGTTTGACCCTTGCAGTGGAATGAGGTGTTAGAATCTTGAAGAGATCATATGGACTGCAGAATTTTGAACGTCCACTGATGAATTCCAACTCTGAATGTTCTTTTCTGTATGCAAGTCCCTGAAAATATATATATTTTAAATATTTATAAGCCTGCCTTTCTCACTGACCCAGATAGGACTAGAGATGGGCACGAACAGCAATACAAACTAAAAAAAGCCACGAACAGCCCAATCAGCTGTTTGCAAACAAGTTCATAAGGCCCCGTTCTAAATGAACAGGTGGTCGTAGCAAGCCTCATTCGTTGCAGTTCCTTGCTGTTCGTCAAGCCAGACAATCTGGCACCTGCAATCGATTCCCTTGGGAACCGGAGGCAGGGACTGCCTGAACTCTGTCTCAACTCCTGCTGTTGCGAAACCCCAATCTAAGCTCAATTTAGCTTGATAGGCAGGTCTTCCTTTCAAGTGTGGAGCTCCAAATTTGTTACAAGGAAGCAAAGAGCTGGGGAAAGGGGGCTCCCAGCTCTAGTTTTGCAGACAGTGAGGGAGAGACAGTTGCTGTTGGCATTTTGAGATAGAGACAGGGAGAGTGCATTGGAGCTTGAATTTTCTTTGTGTGTGGTGGGATAGGGATCTACCTCTTCAAGTTCCAGGGCTGCTGCCAGGCTCTGGGGCCAAGCTATTATTTATTATTGGTACATTTCCTGCTGCCTGCTCAGGTAGGGTTTCTTGGAGTGGTGTGGTAGGGATCTTGATGGCTGGAGGAGAGCCTGCTGGCCTCCATGAACAATGAACAACGAACATGTTCATGAACAGGTCATGTTCGTCAATGTTTGTTGTTCATTGTTTGTGGATGGCAACGAACAACAAACACCATGTTCATTGGTTTTTTTCCTGTTCGTGCCCATGTCTAGTTAGGACCCAAGGTGGGTAACAAAACAATAAAATACAATAAAACCATATCAAATCATGTAATTAAAAGCATTAAAACTTAAAAAAGCATTAAAATAACTTTTAATACTTTGAAATTGAAACCTAGCCCATCAGGCAGAGAGTCCTATTCCTTTTGTTTGCTTTCTTTCCTGGGTTTCTGTATGCTTTGAACATAGGGGAGCAATCCAAAATGGGATCCTCCACCGGCAGTCTGAAATGGTGCAGTCTGTTCTACCAGTTCATTCCCATCTGATTCTGCCACATGTGAAGACTGGGCCTAGGGAAAATTCTAAAATTAATTTTGGAACTGGAGCATATGCAATTAGCTGAACCATTCAGCTCCTCCTGTTAATTTGTATCCTTTTCTTCCCTCTATTATATTGATACAGAGATAAAAATTAATAAAACACAGCAAAATTAAGAAATAAATAAAAGGAATCTTGATATGAATACTTTGAGATTTTTTTTAATCTGTGGTTTTTCTACGAATCCATATGTTCCTGAATTTGGTAATCCCCCCCCCAGTACATATAAACACACAGATTGCTTTCTCTATGTTTTGTCAACATATATGTACACTTCGGTAATTTAGTGGTGATGTTGTGCATTTTCTGCAGTTTTTATGGAGTTTTTCCTTATACTTGGAATCTATTTGGTAGGTTCTGTCAAGAAACAGGCTTTGCACCCAAAATCTGAGTTTCTGAGAGGCACAGTCATTCATCTATATTGAAAGTTTATAATTCTAGATGCTGGAAATGTGTTCAATTTCAAATCTGCATGATTTCTTCCCTCCTTCACACATCCTCTTGTTTCTGCAGACAGAATTTCCTTTTTTTCCTTATGGAACTAAAAGAACAATCCTTTCCAGAGTTACACCCTTCCAAATCAGCGGGATAGAAGGGTGTAATTGTTCAGGAAAGGCATCTTGGAAGTGTACCTTCAACTATGTAACTATAATCCTAGTACACATGTATTATATATAGAGCTTGAGTGGAATGAAATAAATCTGCTGAGATAAGTTTTTGATTTTTAAAAAGCTGTGAATAAGATAACTCTGGCAAATTATTGCATCCTGAATTAGTAAAACAGATACTAATCACCCTCCAGAGTTTAGGATTTGCTGGTAGATATTTCCTTTGACAAATGGAAATGTCCACAAGGAGTACTTCACCTTCACCTTGAACTTTGTATTTTACTTTCAAGTCCTTCCCAGTTAGTAATGAGTGAAAGGTGCAGAGTTTCAGATCAAGATAATTCACCTTGCAAAAATACGTCAAGATTGTTGCGGATATTTTTTTAAAACAAAGAAGTGTTATGGGTTCTGCTGCCTATGTGGACATAGTTCTAATAATTCTCAGATGGGAAAGGGCTTGTTTCATCAGCTGGGGTGAGGGAGTAGAGAGACCACTTCATGGCTTTCTATAGAACATGGAGAGCTTGTGAGATTGAATTTTGTGAGTGCAGTTGAAACTCACTGAGAACAATTAGTAGTAGCGATGGTAGAAACCCACCCATCTGGTTTTGGAATGCAATGCATGTTTCTGAGACTTTGTAGGAGAGTTCTCAGAATATCATCCAAGTCATTCCTAAGAATTTTGCAATGCTTGGAAAGCCCGGACCTGGGATGGGGGTACTCTTCAATCATTCCTAGGTGCTTGTCTACCAGTTTTGTCCTTCTATCAAACTTTTTCTGATACTTCTCCAGGTTCTATAAACTCAACATTTGTTTCCTAACACAGAAGTAGGGGGCGGGGGGGGGGGGGAGAAAACGACAGTTGAGAAAGGTCTGGTTTAGCTAAACAGCCATGGGATTCCGACGTGGGAGAACAAGATTAAGCTCCTGAACAACTTCATTGAAGGAAAGAAAAATGCACCATTAGTAATTAGTTATAATGGCAGTTATTCATAAGGTTGAATTCTGCTTTAAGATTAAGACAAAACAGCATGCTACTTTAACAAACATATGTTCCCAGACCCATGATTGTTCCCGCACCAGGATTATTCCTGTTTTGACAATGACATGGTTAAAGATGGGCCATGGATAGAGTTGGTGGGAGGGTGGGGGACCTGGCACTTATGGTTGTAGGATGGGAGCATGCCTGCTGCCAGGCGCGATGGTATCACTCCCAGACGTTGTTGCGCCCTTGGAGAAGGTGCCTGCTGTATGCTGGCCTGGGAGGTTTCTTGCCTCCTGAACCCGTTCCCTGGGGCTTTTTCCTCCTGCTGGCCAGGTGAGTGGTGGTGGGGGTCAGTGGCTTGGAGCAGGGGATCCTCCGCCCCCAGCAGGGAACTGGCATCCCTAGCCATGGCTTTTTATTAATTCTTTTATCTTGTTTTATGGGGTGTATTGTTGGGCTGTTTAAAAGTAGTGGAGAAGCTAAGCAAACCCTGTGCTGGTGCCCTGTGGCTCTGAATTAGTGCTTCAAAGTAAACATGAGTTGGAAACTGCACACATATTTCATAACATGTTTCTTCTCTAAAGCTGTCTTCTTTAACAAGAAAACGTCAAATATAAGCTTTTTCCTCCTTCCAAATAATATGTATTTTTAGAACTGCTTTTGGCTTCCTGTTCTGTTTATCTATATTGTAGATCTATATTATGTTTTCTGTGGGGAATTCGAGGTGCTTTGGCAGTGAAGCTGTGATTGGCTGGCTGTGCTGCACCGGGCCTGAAAATGCATCTCTGGATGTCACTGACTGAGCTGCTCTTTCCCAGTAAGAAACAAAGCAGGCAGGCGGGCCTAGGCAAAAAGGTGTAGGCAAGAAATCACGTCATAAGAAAAGAATAAATAGGATGCATACAAGGGGGCATTAGAGAAGGGACTTGGGAAAGGAGATTTGGAGAGATCGTGAGGAATGAGGGGCAAAAGAAGGCACCATGAAGGAGTCTGAGGGGGGAAGGAACAACTTAGGAAGAATGAGGCAGAGAAGAATTAAAATTAAGAGAGGCTGATAGAGGGACTAGGTCTCCTGTTATAGCAAGAGGCCTCCTGGCATGGGTCCCCATTCCCTGCTGTCCTACCACTGGGTGACAGGGAAAAAATGGGGGAGGGGGAGTGATTTGGCATCATGCCAGTGCACAATGTCACTTTCAGTGAAAAATGGAAGAGACTTCCTTTTTTCGGTGTGACACTCGGGTTCACTCAAAATTCTATGTTTACCCATAGAGTTTGAGGTGAATCCTAGAGGGTTACCTGACATGATGACATCTCTTCCATTTTCATGCTGGAAGTGATGTTGCACATTGGTATGGTGCTGAATAGCTTGTTCATGCCTCCCCACCCCCCATTCTCCTGTTGGGATGCCAGCTAGGGCTGGCAACCCTAGACACTGATGGTCATATATTCATTTGAAATAACTTGCCAGATCTTTGATGGAAGGCCTCATGTCGCTTTTGACAAGATTAATTGAGCTCGATTTGAATATGACACTAAGTATACACAAAAACACCCAGGCCGAATTCATGTAAAGGTTAGGTATCAGGTATGTATGGGGGAAACATACTGTACGTGAATGCTCTTAAGCAATGGCTGAGATCCCACTGTAATCTCTGCAGACAGAATATATTTATTTATGCATAATTGTATTTTACCACCATTTTCAGCCCAAAATTGGCTCACAAAGTCAAATATAAAAATATGTCAATATAAAATTTTAAATATGCAATAAAACAAATATTGAGCATCATAAAAACTGCTCAGGAAGGAAGGTTCTCAATAAAGCCTTGACTCGGACATAATGTAAGGGATGCCTGGCTGTTACCTCTGGCCTCACTAATAGCATTTGGTAACTGGGAAAAAGGGGCTGTAATCTGGAGCTGATAGAGGAGCTGATCCCAACATAATGGGGCCCAGCTACTGCACCTTCTCCTTCTGAGTTCTGCTGTGGCTGTTGGTAACTGTGTGGGAGAAGAATTATCAGTTGGAGATGGATCCAGGCATGGTAGATGGTTTCTACATCAAAGTATTGTGTATGAAGTAGGGGTGTGCACCTGAAAAATATTCAGGAAAACAATTCGGGAAAATATTCGGGAAAACAATTAGGAATAACCCGAATCCCGAAGCAGCACCTCACATCAGGTGAAGAAAGCAGTGGGGTGTTTGAAAGTGACCCTTTTCGTGCTGCTTGCAAGTGGCATGAAAAGGGTGGCTTTAAGTTTCAAACACCACACTGCTTGCTTCAGCTGATGGGAGCTTCCCCTTCCATTGGGGGAAAAAGTTTAAAACGGCAGGAAGTTTAAAAGCAAGCAGCACTTTTCTTGCTGTTTTCAATGCAAAGAGGTAGAAAAGTGTTGCAGGCCTGGCTGCTGCTGCTTTTCCCAAAGCTTCCCGAAGCAATATAAATCGCTTCAGAAAGTTTTGCTTTGGGATTCCCGAATTGGCTTAGCAATGCTGAGGCCAATTCGGGAATCCTGAATCTTTACAAATCGGGCCTGATACAGGTTAAAAACCCAAATCGGAAACCCAAATTGCACATCCCTAGTATGAAGTACTTGGTACAGTCTGTTCTGTGATGTTTGATTCCTCAATGCGTACAAATCACCATATGATGTCATCAAAATATAAACACTATGGTTGTAGTAGACAGGACCAGAGATTCAAGAGGGTGGAAAGGGACCTAATGGAATGTCTGTCTGAAGTTTCTTTCCTGAAGCAGTTTTGCTTATCAAAACTTTTGGGGGACACTTCTAAGGAAAGGATTGAACAAGAACATTGTTCCATTGGTAAACTACTAGCTATTTGGGTTTAGGTTAGGGGGAAATTTCTTAACTTCTTGTGGATGCATCATCAAGTCATCCATTTAAAAGGCTAGACAATTGTTTCCCCCTTTGTTTCTCAATATCTGATAATTGTCAGAATATCTCCATTCCTCCCCCTCTTTTTTCTGCTATTGTATTACTGCAAAATCACCTTTGGCTTCTGAACTTCTAAAATCTTATTGTTTCCAAAAATATGACATTTTGAATTTCATCTTGGTGCATATTTTAAGAAAATGAAATACAGAATGCCACAATACAGAATTGTCCAGGGATTCTATAAAAATAATAGCGTTCAACTGGTCGGTTCCAAGTTTAGATCTAGACTTTGTTTGGGCTGTCTGTCTTGTGATTTTTACTGGGGCTGTGTGTTCAATGTGTGTATTCTATAGGGTGAGGAGAATAAAGGTCCTTTCCAGACTGTCAATTAATGGAATAGTTTTTAGTAAGTTTACACACCAGGATCTGCTCCAAAAAGACCTATTTTTTAAAGCTCTTGTCAATCAGCAACATTTGGTCTCTGCAAAAATGCATCCATTTTCTCTCTCAAGCCAGCATGATCGTTGCTTTAATTATTTTATCTTTTTTATGGCCATTTTGTAATTCTGTTTTCAAAGTTGCATCCTCTCTTAGTGGCAAAAGACAACAATACAACGTAAGGCAGGGACACCCAATAATGTTGAGCCGGTCGGCACCGGTTGAGTGTCAGAACTGTGGCTAGATAATGTCCTTACTCCAGACTACCTTCTGCAATCAGACAACAGTCCATTGTTTCCAAAAGGCTTTTACTGGAAAAATAGTTCATTATAGTCCACTAGCCTGAATGCAATATTCAGGATGGTACATATGCATTGTTACCAATGACTAGCAAAGCATGAGGTACAAAGTAACAGATCACAGAAGGCCCAACCTCCCCCCATAGTTCTCAAAACATCCCCTTTGAAGTCAGGATAGCGAAAGTTCCCAAGGCCGGTTCTTGGTGGAACGTCGGTAGCCAAAACAATCCTCTTCTGTGAGATAGCTGCCTGGGAACCTTGGCACCTGTGGAGAGAGCACTTAAACACTGAAAGGATTAACGATGGAGTCGGTTAAGCGAAGCAGCACAATACAGCATTCTGAACCTGACATTGAGAACAGGGAGCTTCGAAAAATGACCTTGCAATTAGCAGAAGATACAGTCCGGGTATATAGAACGAAATGATACTTATACATATTGGCTGAGTGTAATCATAGGCTGTGAAGAAGAACTGCCAAAACGAGCTGTGTAGGAAGCTGGCGGGCTCGTTGCCAACCTCCTGGTGATCCCCAGCCATTTGTGCCATTGTGCTTTGGAATATTTTGGGTCAGTTGGAAACAGTGAAATATCTGTCTGCTGACTTTTTGCCACATCGGCTATTGAGCTTTTACTGTACCAACCACTGATGTCTTGGAATCTTATCAGGATATCACCATGGACTGATATGCTATTGGATAGTTCACTGGAAGGACTTTGCTTTGATTGATAATTGGACATACAACTGGATTGTGTATATATTTATATATTTATTCATTGTATTATATTAATTGCATTATATTGATTGCATGTACTTTGATTGCACTGATTATAGTAATATTATTTTGTACACCTTGTAGTGTGATTTCTGGGTTCCAAGGGTATTTCTTTTTGGATTTTTGTTCTTCTTTGGAGGCCTAATTCCATATCTGTTCTCTGTATAGAGTGCAATTCTATAGGACAAGGCAGGGCCTTCTCTGCAGTGGCACTGATACTAATCTTCCCTAGGGAAGATACCCTAACCACTTCCTGTTGGTGTTGAGGTCCAAGGCTGTTGTTTTCTTAAGAACCTCTGGCAGCAGTGAGAATTTATGATACTGCTTTGATTATAATTAGCTTTCTTGAACTTTAAACTGGTATAAGTTTATTTTTGTTGTATTTTTATTATTTCTTTGTATTGCTGACTCTTTTATCCTGGTTAACCTTTAAGAGCTTGCATCGAGAGTTGGAATATAAACTTTTTAATAAATAAAATGATATTTAGGTCTCATCCAAAGCTAAACTTTCTGTCCTAGTTCTGACTGTGGCCCAAGAACTACTTATACCTGGGGGATTTTTGTTCCATCCTCATAAAGAATTTATAATAACTAAAGGCAATCCAGGAAGAATCTTAATTTTTTTTAAAAAGATCCTACCTATTAACAGAATCTTCTTCATCCAAAATGGCTGATTGTAGCTCTGTACTAGCGGTCTACTTTGTATAATAGGCTTTATTCATTCACTTGTATTTTATGAAGAATCTAGGCAATGTCACTGTAAATGCATTGCATTCCAGTATTTTTTGTGTTATTTTTCATCATTTTTCAGACCTGATTTGTGGTGACATTTTTCATGTGAAACACAAAAAGACTGCAGTTCTGGCCTCCATTTGTGGACTGACTGAAAACACAAACCGAGGTTTCCCCAGACCTTACTCCCCCTCTTGCTTGCAGCCGGTGGCGGGTGCGCTTCCTTCAGCATCTTCCAGATTCAGTGAGGAGTGTGGGTGCTGTTGGGCCAGTGAAGGAGTAACAGCTGTGCAAGTGCACACAACTTTGGTTTGTGTGGAATTTATTCCCCCCATTTTTGACATTTCACATTTTTCTGCAAACTTGGGATTCGTTCATTCGTTTGTTCGTTTGTTCATTTTTTCATTTGTTCATTTCTTTCTTTCTTCATATACTTACTTGCTTCATTTATATCATACTTTGCTCCGCGGTGGGGACCCAAAGTGGCTTACAACATATTTATCTTCTCCATTTAATCCTCACCACAACTCAGTGAGACTGAAAGAAACTGCCCCAGGATCACCCAGCAAGCTTCAATGGCAGAGTGGAGATTTAAACTTGGGTCTCACAAACCATAGTCCAACACTCTATCCATTGCACCACGCTGGCTTCCTTAGACTACCAAAAAGGTTGTGCTGGGGTCTCATGGAACTTGCATGTACAAAATCTATATGGGACGGAGGCAGTAACAAGGAGGGAAGTTGGGCAAGATCATGATGAAAAGTGAGCTGGATTCAACCTGATGTGCCTTCTAGATGAATGCAGAAAAGAGGTCCTTCACCAGGTTATTGTGAGAAGCCACTTAAATAGACTTTGGCCTATTTGCCATTCTAACCTGCCCGTTATTGATAACAAAGGACTCACAACTACTTTCCTCTCTGTTTAGTTTTCTTTGTGGCTTCATCTACTACAGTCAAAGGAAACATCAACATAGTGTGCTTCCCTCCATTTCTTCTCCGGTGGTGGTGGTGGTGGTGATTCAGGTGAGCAGTTACTGTACATGCATGATGCTAAGTTACAAACTTCGCTCTCAAAAGTGTGCACAAAGAAAGCACTCTTTGAGAAGCAGATCTTTCCAGAAGTTTATGGCTAATGTTTTGCAGAGCATTAATTGTAGGAAACTTTAATTTTTTTCAGGTCACATTTCAGCAATAACGTATACCCAGACATGATGCCTAGACTATCAAGTCAGTCTTTTGGATTAAAAGAGAAAATAATTTTATGGATGGTTTGCATTGACATTGGAAGGATTAAAACAATAACCATACGGATTTTTTAAAGTATTATTTCAGTATTTGAAGGTTGTCCTTTTGATGACAGGAAGGATTTGAACTAAGTTTAAGCACTGCTGCTTTAGTGATTCTGATTGGAGGAGACAAGTGACCAATCTCTCGCATTTGGCCTTTGATCTTCTTGCCCAACTTTTTATTTTAGCTAATTGTACTTCCTCTCTCATTATCTGTGGTAGTAAAAAGAAAGAAAGAAAGAAAGAAAGAAAGAAAGAAAGAAAGAAAGAAAGAAAGAAAGAAAGAAAGAAAGAAAGAAAGAAAGAAAGAAAGAAAGAAACCAAGTTCTGAAAGAATGAATTTATGCAGGTCTTGAGGCATTTTAGAAGTGGTCAGAAGTCACCTTTTTGTTCATCTGGCTTTCATCTGCTGCTTTAAAAGGTTAGCGTCATCTACAGGTTTGATATTGTATTCCCTTGTTTCTCCAGAACTAGATAACAGCTGAGTTGTTTAAATACTATATACTGTGCTTGAACATTGGAGCTCTTCCAACCTCATTTCTCCTCATATGTTGTCTCAGTGAACAGCGAACCCTCAAGGTAGCATTCTATCCAAATTGATAGGGACGGAACATCAAATACATTTTAGCTCTACAGTGCTAAATTCACTGTGACTTCTAATGGAGTTGGCCTTTGTTGTGAAAGCCCATGATCCTCTTGCTTGAGCAGTGGAGTATTTTTAAGAGTTCCTTGGTATTTTCTTAGGTCATAGAGTGGGAAAAGGTTCAAAACCAACAGAACTGTTAATCCGCTAATTGCTGGCATGTTAAGTGATATTCCATTTCTGATATTTTTTTTAGCCATGGCGCTGATTAATGACTGTTTTAAACAATCTTTTTAAAAAATCAAGGGTTTTTTTTTTTTTGCACGAGTGTGGAGCACCTTTAAACTATTTTACTTTCCTCATATAAGCTTTATTCCAGCTTTTCTAGCCCACAGAATTGCACTTGGAACTTAATGGAACAAGGCTGGCAGGCTGGAACTGTTGGTTTTAGCAGAAGAGTTTTAATCTGGTGGTTATTCCTAGGCAGAGACCTTGATGGGTTTAGGATTCATGCCATCATGAGCCATATTTATGTGATTCTGGTTTTCCTCTTCACATTTCAGATCTTTGGATCTTGATGAAGTATAGACAACAGTTCTCCAGGAACAACTGCACAATAAAGCAAGGTTTTGGGCAACACAGATGAGCAATCACCCATTTTATGTCTCCTTCTCCCCTATCCTCAAGATTGACACAATGATAATATGACATCATTGTGTTATGCACTGGCCCACCCTTGCCGCTGACAGCCAGCATAATCATGCCACATCATACATTGCAGGCAGCAAGATGTGATTTACTTACATATTTATTTCCCTTATGTATTGCCTGCCTTTCACACTGAGACTCAGGGCGGATTACAAAATACAAAAAACAATTCAATCATACGTGATGAGGGAAAAGAGGGCAAGAGACACAGACCAATGGCAGCTCTGTACCTTTTATAACATCTAGTCATGTGTTCAGATACACAATATACAATCGCTGTTTGCGAATGTTATGATCATGAAGAGAGAAAAGCTGCCAGCCAAGTGTATTGGAAGCATAAGGAACCCTTAATCCTCCTGATTCATACAGTTTCCATGTAGAATACTGTGTGCAGTTGTGGTCACTGTATCTCATAAAAGACACACTGGAGAGCTGGAAGTAAAGAAGAGGGCAACTAGGAAAGTTAGGGGGTTGGAACACCTTTCCTATGAGGAAATATCGAAGGACTTTTCAGTTTAGAAAAGAGACAACTGAGAGAGGACATGGTAGAGATTTATAGAATTATGCGTAGGGCAGAGAGAGTGAATGCCCTGACCTGCGTAGTCTAGGTGAGCCTGATCTCATCAGATCTCAGAAACTAAGCAGGATCGGCCTTGGTTAGTAATTGGATGGGAGACCTCCAACGAGGACCAGGGTTGCAGAAGCAGGCAATGGCACACCTCTGTTCGTTCCTTGCCAGGAAAACCTCCCCAGGGGTTACCATAAGTCAGCTATGACTTGAGGGCCCCTGTCACCATCACAGAGAGTGAATAGAGAGAATGTTTTCTCCTTGTTCTAAAATGCCAGCACTCAAGGGCATCCAGTGAAGGTGATGAGCAGTAGATTCAGGACAGACAATAATAATAATAACAACGACAACATTCGATTTATATACTGCCCTTCAGGACAACTTAATGCCCACTCAGAGCGGTTTACAAAGTATGCCATTATTATCCCCACAACAAAACACCCTGTGAGGTGGGTGGGGCTGAGAGAGCTCCAGAGAACTGTGATTGTCCCAAGGTCACCCAGCTGGCTTCAAGTGGAGGAGTGGGGAATATATATTTACATGAACAATTAAGCTTTAAAGGGGGATTGGACAGATTCATGGAGGACAGGTCTATCGGTGACTAAAGGGAACCTCTCAGTTCAGAGGCCATAAACCCCCAAATACCAGTGCCAGGAGGCAACATCCGGGGAAGGCCTCGGCCTTTGTGCCCTGTTGTTGGACTTCCAGAGTAACTGGCTGGCCACTGTGAGACAGGATGCTGGACTAGATG
Source organism: Eublepharis macularius (assembly GCF_028583425.1). Lineage (NCBI taxonomy): Eukaryota > Metazoa > Chordata > Lepidosauria > Squamata > Eublepharidae > Eublepharis > Eublepharis macularius. The sequence goes on from NC_072790.1 coordinate 42,825,532, forward strand.
GACTGCCTATCTGATCCATCAGGGCTCTTCCCATGTTCTGATGTCTGAAAGGGGCAATGTTGCATTTTTCATACAGCCTCTGTACCTGCTGATTTTTCAGGGTTCTGGTCTGTGTGCGCTGAAGCTGAAATCTGTATGTTGCCCATTTCAGACAAGTATCGGGAGGATCTCTATGCAGTCGCTAGCCTCTCAGCACATGTAGATGGGAAAGTCTGAAAAAGGACTGAACTTATGGGTGTTCTGATGTGCAAAAATGTTGGGATGAAACTGTAAAGCCACCTTCCTGCATGGCCCTCAGATGATTCTGGAAACTTTCTGTTTTTCCTATGTCAGAAATCTAGGGTTGCCAGGTCCGCTCACCCTGCCAGCGGGAGAGGGGGACCTGGCACTTACCTTTGGGGATGTTTTTGTACATGCGCTTTGTGCACCTGCGCTCCCAGGGAGGTGTGATGATGTCACTTCCTGGAAGTGATATCATTGCTCAGGGGCCGGAAGTGCTCCTGCACTTTGCAGCAGGATGATTTGGGCCCCAAATGGGCCCAATTTGGCCATTTGGGGCCCAAATCAGCTCACTGCAAAGCACAAGAGTACTCTTCGGGCGGTGCAAGGACATCACTCCTAGGGGTGAGGTCATCATACTGCCCCAGGAGCATGCCTAGGAGGCCTGGTCCCCCTTTCCCCCCTGCCAGCCAGATAAATAGTGGTGGGGGTGAAGGGTGGGAGCGGGGCATCCTCTGCCTCCACTGGGGACCTGCAATCCCTGCAGAAAACCTGGTGCTTAAACATACAAAGCAATTGAATTATCAAACAGTATTGTGTATAGTATATGAGATATAGCTATCTTCCCCCCTCCTGCCCAGTGAAGAGTTTTCTGTAATCTAAGGTCAGCAACCTGCTTCACTGAGAGAATTTTGCCCAATAAGGTGTAGCCCCTCCTTTATTTACTATATACTAAACTTGGTTTATGTTAAGCTCTATCAGCTGTTCTTTGCTCAACATTCTTGATCTCAAAATGCAATTCTTGTCTTTCCTTTCTGAGATGAAATCAAAAAGGCATTCCCTTTTATCCCTATTTGCAAGTAAATGCAGGATTCAGACAATTGGTATTAGCTGATTTTTTTCATTTATATATTTTATTTTATTAAAGCGAAAAGGAAATACAGAAAAAGGGGAAGAAAGGGGGACAATCAAGACAAATGTAAAGCTGTGTGCTACAAGGATTGTTAAAATACCGAGTACAAAAATCATGACCTTTATCGATATTAGAATAGTAATTAAAATAATAATTAATCCCAATTAGTATATATTTTCCCACCTATATTACACATAAAAAATTCAAACCTATTTCTGGTCATTATTTTAATAATAAAAATCTCATTATTTCGTTATTGTGCCAACTTATCCTTTCCATTTTTCGTATTAGTTGATTTGAGGCCTAAGATGTTTGAACTGACATAAGCAACCTCATGAAACTGAAATGCTCAATATCCCTGGAAACTGATGTGGACACAAGCATTTTACATGACTCAAGGCCTACAGCGCTATTGTAGTCTGACTGTGCTTAGGAGATAGGCTGTCGTGGGCCGGGTCAGCACAGGCAGGATAGTCTGAGTCCAGTCCAAGGTCAGTGCACAAATTCAAAGTCAGGTGAGTGTTTCAAAGTCCAGAATTCAAAAGCCAAGTCAAGAGGTCTGTAGGTTAGGCCAAATCCACACTACCTATTTGTTTCCGTGGCTTTTTCGCAATTGGCGCACTATTCATGCAGATACTCACATGCTTTCCCATTCCGCGTCTTCCCCGCCATCACCGCACCACTATTGCGCCTTCCCTCCAAACCACGTGATATTCAAGGAAATCCGTTTTCTTCCCTTTTTTTAAAACAGTGCATAATGGTCGGTATACTGGTAAACCAATCATAGTGAGCAGCAGTTTGCACGGGAAAAGAAACGGTCACCGGAGCATGTGCATGTCACACGGGGACCGTTTCCCTATTGAGTTCCCCAATTTTCAAGAGTGCAAGGTGCTAAGCTGAGCAATCCTGTATTTCCCACAATGGTTGTCTCCAGTGAACAGCAGGTGCGGGAAACAAATTTATTCCTGAAGGCTTTGGAAGCAGGTGGGAGATTCTACCATGTGTGAAAGACGGAATGCATCATCGCGTGGTGTGGCGTGGCTGGAGGTCATTCCTTAAGGCAATTCCTTAAATGTGAAAATCTCAGTTCAAATTTGCCTGGGATACAAACCAGCCAATTGTAATAAAGTGTTCTGTGATGAGAAAAAATGAGCCAATCAAAGATAAGGGGGAGGGTACATTGCCAGTTATCAAAAGTCAAGATATCGGTATACTGGATAATTGACCCTTTTTTAAAAAAAAGGACGTGACATGTGCCGTCAATTCTGACGGCAGAGGATGGAACCACCCACAGTAACGCTTTACTTGGTGGCATGTGGAGAAATGATTGCGCCATGAAGGCGTACCGGAAGGGTGTATGTGGGGATGCACAGCCTGGTAGCGGAATGAAGGCGATCGCCACGACAGCGCAAGATAAGCAGAAGATGAGTGAGTGTGGATTTGCCCTTAGTTACCAGTCAGAGCAAGGGCTATTCAGAGACATAGTCAAGCACGGTCCGGTGGTCACACGGCAAGGCAAGGGCAGGGCAAAGTTCAGCAGAGTGGTTGCAGCAGGAACAGGATTCCAATGTGTTGCTTCCATGCTTCCTGGTTGTCTGTGGCAGGCTTTTATAGAGAGGCTGGGCTTGCAGCCAGCTGCTTGGGAGCTATCTCCTGTGCTCACTCCTCATCATTCTCAACAAGCAGCTGGTGCCTGGCCAGGAGGTGTGCACTTTGCCTCCTTGCCTGCAATTCAGTTCTCAGCTTCTGTCTGTGGCACTCCAAGGGTGGAGGTGAAGCTGGAGGGCTGGAGTCAGCTAACTGGGTTTCACCTGCTGGATCAGAGCTAGAGGGAGTTGGTCCTGCCTCAGCTGTTGGTGGAACAATTAACCAATGCAAAAAAGGCTGCCCCCACCGTAAATTGGTGGTGCAGGCTGATCAGCAGGTATTCTCTGCTGGTCAGCTTCTGTTAGCTCCTTTTCCTCTGAGGAGTCCTTAGCTTCTGGCTGTTCAAGGCTGGCTGCACGGAGCTCCTCTTCCCCTGAGGAGTCCTCACTATCACTCAGCCCTGGCTGATTCACGTCAGGACACAGGCTATGGTCCAGTGACAGAACATCTGCTTGGCATGCTGAAGAAGATCCCCTATTCAGACTTCGGCACCTCAAGTTAAAAGCAACAGCCAGTGATGTGAACGACCTAGAGCTGCTAACTCCAGATTGGGAAATTAATTTGGGGTGGTGGTGGAGCCTAGAGTAGATGGAGTTTGGGAAGGGGAAGTACCACATCAGGGTATAATTTCATAGAGTTCACCCTCCAAAGCAGCCATTTTCTCCAAGAGAACTGACCTCCATAGTCTAAATATCAGCTGTAATGCCAGATGATCTCCAGGCCCCACCTGGAGATACATATATATATATACACACATGATATATAAAGATAATATTCCAAAGACAAGTTAGTCAATAACAAATTGATTTCAGTCAGTAACAGATTAATTTGAGCACCATATAAATTTAAAGAACCCCGTTGATAAGTCCGAATAATCCAAAGTCCATGTTAAATAAATACAGAGACCAAGCTCTCTTCTAGATATTTCAAGGAAATCCAAAGCCGCGAGTGAATATTTGGAATATTATCTTTATATATCATGCTTGTACCTTGGTTGTGATTAGCTAACACCCATCTGTTTAGATAAAGATATATATTTTGATAGTTATTCAGAAGGTTTATGTTATTATTTTTCAGAATTGTGGGTCAATTAGACCTTACTATGGTAGGTCTTCATTTTGCTAATTGCTGTTTACTACTCGGAGCCCTTCCTTCAGTGTTATTCCCACCTGGAGATTGGCAACTCTAGAAAGACTCTCACCTGCAACCCCGGAGAGCCACTGCCAGTCTGAGTAGATTGACTTTGATGGACCAATGGTCTGAATCCATACAGAGCAGCTTCATGTGTTTGTATGTAACTCTTTCACTGAAAGTGAAAGAGGCATGAGGAGAGGCTTTGAGTGAGAGCCAGATTTTTTCTTCCCCTTGTCTTTTTTCATCAATGATAATATATCTCTCTCCAAGCTGAACACAGATAATGAGAGGAAGGTTAGGTCAAACATTGTACCTTTAATTGTTCACCATGCTGTTATCTGAGGCAGCCAGGCTAGAGAAACTGGGCTTGCCATCGGCCTACTTGAAGTAAGCCCCTCGCCTTTCCTAAGCCCGAGGCCCTCATCCTTGAGAAATTAAGGAGTGGGGTAAAAATGGCCTTCATAGTGATGATCTAGGGATTTCCCAAAGTCCCTGTGTCCTTTACCATAGAGACCCAGTTTGGTGTAGTGGTTAAGAATGTGGGACTCTAATCTGGAGAGCTGGGTTTGATTCCCCACTCCTCCACTTGAAGCCAGCTGGGTGAATTTGGATCAGTCACAGCTTCTGAGAGCTCTCTCAGCCACACCCACCTCACAGGGTGTTTGTTGTTGTGGGGATAATAATAACACCCACAGGGTGTTTGTTGTTGTCGGCAAGACTTAACACCCATTCTGAGTGGGTGTTAAGTCATCCTGAAAGGTGGTATATAAATCAAATGTTATTATATGGCGAAATTCCTAGAGCACCACCAAAAGTGAAGTCATATCCCCAAACTTCACCTTCAGATCTCCAAGCATTTTCTGAGGCAGTGCTAGCAAACCCTAAGAATGACCTAGGCTGTGCTTGGGCCAGGCTATGCCTTTCTTCTTCTCTGTTTCTAGTAGATGTAGCTGGTTACTTCATACCATTGTGTTTAATTGATCTCCTCATAAAAGAATATAAGCAGAGCCCTATTAGGCCACGTGGTCCACCATCTTGTTTCCTATAGTGGCTGGCCAGATGTTCGAGAAGGCCCACAGCAGAGGCATGGAGGATGATACTACCTCCTGCTTAGCATTGCCAACTTCTAGATGGGGCCTAGAGATCTCCTGGAATTACAGATGACAGAGATGAGTTCCCTGGAGAAAATGGCTGCCTCGGAGAGTGACTCTATGGTGTTATAGCTCACTTAGTCCCTTCCATCTTCAAACCTCACCCTCCCCAGCTCCCACTCCCAAATCTCCAGGAATTTCCCATTTCTGAGTGGGCAACCCTACTCCTGCCACTGCCATCAGCAATTAGCGTTGAGAGGCATACTGCCTCTGATGATGTGTGTCCTGTTCAGCCATCATGACTAATAACTGGTGATGGACCTTCATGAATCTGACTAATATCCTTTTACATCCACCTAAGATAGTGGCCATCGGTGTGTCCTATGTCGGCGAGTCCTAACAGCCTGCATGGTGATGAGAAGCTGGAGAGAGAAACCTCCAGTGGGCACCCACTCTCACTTGAGGACCATCAATTCCCACTTGAGGATCATCAAAAAAACTGCGTGAGAACAGACAGGGAGGGGTACTGATGGAGGTGATTGGCCTCTACCCCTATAGAGAAGGAGGTGCCGAGGATGAAATGACAACTAATTGGTACCTCAAGTATGAAGCTGGGTAGTGTAGGCTGTGCCTACCATTAAGGGCCTGGCTTCTTTGGTTGTAGGATAAACATCACACTACAAGGGCAGGGTTAGCCCTAATTGACATAGTTCCACTCTTGAACAAGGGAAAGACCTGCAGCAGCACCGAAAACCTGGGCCAGTGATGAGGTAAGTGCCAAATTTTGGCCTTCTGACTAATAAGTTTTAACACAAGCCTCTGTCTGTATAACTGAGGCAGAGACCGACCTCCTGTTTAATGCCCCCTCTGAGAGGCATCATGGTCAGGTCGATCTTAAAAATGATGTAATGGAATTTGAAATCTTCAATCGCATCCAGGCTTGAAGCTTTATCCCTTGCAAAGATGCAGACATGTACAAAGAAGACATATGGAGGAGAAACAGGGTGGCAGCAGCAAGGTGTTCTTCCCATCTGCGTGTGTTCATTGGAAGGTCTGTACAAAGCCTTCATTCATACAGTTCTCTCTGTGCAATGGGGACTGCAGTGTTTCAGTGTTCCTGATTTCTTAGAAGGAGCCATATGCATTTATGTTTGGATGCCCTTCCACTTTACAGAGACCTTGCAATGAACATGTGTAGGTCGCGCGCGTGCGTGTGTGTCAATGCATGCCACTGTCATGTGCTTTACCTCTATGCATGTCCTTTGAATAGATGAAAAACCTGGCCAAAGTTCTGATAATCGCATTGTTTTACAGTGGGCAAAAGCTAAGCTTACTTTTTTGGGGTAAGAGTTTTGTTGTATTGATTGCTGGGAATGGATTTACCACTGTAATTGGGCAACTGTTGAGTAGCCATGAACTCTAACAACAGTTAACAACAACAACAAATGTATTTACATACCACTCTTCTAGACTGATTAGTGCCCACTCACAGCGGTGAACAAAGTCAGTGGTGTTATTACCCCCACAATACAGTTGGGGAGCAGGGGCTGAAAGGAGTGGCTTACCTAAGGCCACCTACTGAGCTCAAGGCAGTAGTAGGATTCGAACCAGCAGAGTGCTGAGTCACAGCCCAGCCACTTAACCACCAGTTTGGGAAAGGGAGAGCTACCTAGTCAGAGAGGCAGGGAAACAGCCTGAATCCACTTTGGCAGATTAAATTGGGAGAAAAGGAGAGGGTTTAGGTGACCTTTGGCCAATCACAGTCTCTCAGCCTAATAAAATAGATGAGAGGAGAATGATGTAAGCTCCCCATTTGGATGAAAACCTGGGGTATAAACAAGTAAATAAAAATAAATAAATAATGAAATCTAACTAAGAGTCTCCCTACATGAGACATCTTACACAGGGACACTCAAGTGAAGGGAGATGCAATGTTAGCCAGGAAGCGTAGTTTAAAAAGACAGAGCCGAAGGTTCTGTCAATTTCACCTCTCTACCTGAGGGGAAACACAGAGGAGATGGAGATCGCTCCTCAGAGGGCTTGTTAATTTCATCTTCCTCTCACCAAAGGGGAGGTGAAATTGACAGAGCCCGCTGCTCTGTTTTTTAAACTCTGCTTCCTGGCTAACATTGCGTCTCCCCACACTTGAGCATCCCCATGTAAGATGTGTAGAGGGAATCTAAACCTGGGATTGAAGGTGGGGGGGGGGGGTGTTGAAAAAAGCTCTTTGTGAATCTGATGAAAGACCAGCCGCTTTGCTGCTTGCTGCAAGAGCATCTTAACGTCAATTTATGCGCTGCTTGTGTATTTATAAACAGAACCAGGGCTTTTTCCCAGCGGGAACGCAATGGAACGGAGTTCCGGAACCTCCTGAAAATGGTCACATGGCCAGTGGCCCCATCCCCTGATCTCCAGGCAGAGGGGAGTTTAATCTAAACTCCCCTCTGCCTGGAGATCAGGGGGCGGGGCCACCAGCCATGTGACCATTTTCGCTGAGGGCAATTTAAACTTTAAAAAACTCCCCCCTTGTTCCAGCTGACCCAAAGTGACATCATTGTGCGGTCCTGAGTTCCACCACTGAGGGCCAAGCTACAAGTGACAAATGACACTTGAACGGCAAGTGGAGGGCAAGTGAACAGGGAGGAATACACTTGCTGTATTGTCGAAGGCTTTCACGGCCAGAGAACGATGGTTGTTGTGGGTTTTCCGGGCTGTATTGCCGTGGTCTTGGCATTGTAGTTCCTGACGTTTCGCCAGCAGCTGTGGCTGGCATCTTCAGAGGTGTAGCACCAAAAGACAGAGATCTCTCAGTGTCACAGTGTGGAAAAGATGTAGGTCATTTGTATCTACTCAGGAGGGGTGGGGTTGAGCTGAGTCATCCTGTAAGAGTTTCCCAGGGTGTGGAATGCTAATGGCGGGAGGCTTCACTGTATCCTGAGGAGGTTCTTTTGCATATGGATTGGTACTTGATGTGCTAATCTTCTCTGCAGGGCTATTGTCAGGGATAGAATGTGACACACTGTGACACTGAGAGATCTCTGTCTTTTGGTGCTACACCTCTGAAGATGCCAGCCACAGCTGCTGGCGAAATGTCAGGAACTACAATGCCAAGACCACGGCAATACAGCCCGGAAAACCCACAACAACCATCAATACACTTGCTGTTCAAGTGTCATTCATCACTTGTAGTTTGGCTGTGAGTTCCACCACCTCTTTTCCTAGAAAAAAAGCCCTAAACAGAACAGTATTACAAACCTTCCGTAACCACTAGTGCTTTCTAGGGATGTGCGTTTCGGCATTCAGAATGCCGAAAGAATGCCGAAACAAAAGTGTTTCGGCTTCTTTCGGGGAATGCCGAAACGTTTCGGGGAATGCCGAAACGTTTCGGGTAGCCGAAAGAAAAAAGCCGAAACGTTTCGGGATTCTTTCGGCTTTCTTTCGGCTTTTCTATGGGAAAATGCCTCCGTCTTCCAGGACGCCTGGAGGAGGCATTTTCCCACCGAATAAGCCCAAAATTGGTGGGGACCTTCCTCTAACCCTTCTCTAACAACCACCCAAGTTTCAGACAGATTGGACTTTGGGGGGCCATGTTATGGCCCCCCAAAGCAGGTCCCCCCATCCTCCCATAAGAAAGCGAAGGAGCAGCATATTGTTAGCATGCTGCTGCTGATCTTTCTTCATTATTTCCTATGGGGAAAAAATGAAGAGGCAGGCTTCCTTTGCCAGGGGTGGCATTTTGCATGCAAAATGCCCCCCAGCCCTCAGGGGCCCTTCTCCCACCCCTCCTCCCACCCCCCACCAAGGCTCAGCCTGCTCCCACTTGGGGGGGGCATTTCATGGCCTCCCCAAGTAGGTGCTCTAATCTCTACCACTGACAGCTGGGGGAGGCTTGTGTTGCCAGGGGTGGCATTTTGCATGCAAAATGCCCCCCAACCCTCTGGGGCCCTTCTCCCACCCCTCCTCCCACCCCCCACCAAGGCTCAGCCTGCTCCCACTTGGGGGGGGCATTTCATGGCCTCCCCAATTAGGTGCTCTGCTCTCATCTCTACCACTGACAGCTGGGGGAGGCTTGTGTTGCCAGGGGTGGCATTTTGCATGCAAAATGCCCCCCAGCCCTCTGGGGCCCTTCTCCCACCCTTCCTCCCACCCCCCACCAAGGCTCAGACCGCTCCCACTTGGGGGGGGGGCCATTTCATGGCTTCCCCAAGTAGGTCCTCTCAGCCCCTAAAGTCCACCCCTTACAGCCCCACACAAACCCAATTCCCCCCCAGCTGCCACACACAGACCCAAATCCCCACATTAGCCCCTCACAGACCCAAATCCACCCCCACCTGCCCCACACCCATAACCCCAGGAACAGGCTGGCAAAGGCCAGCCCTCTCCCTTTGTTCCCTATGCTGGGAACTTCTAAACTCTCTTTCCCTGGGCAATTCTGCACAGCCCAGGGGTGCCACAATGGTGGGCACACTTCTGAGTGCCAGCTGGTCCCTGTGAAAGAGCATCTGAACAACAGACACCCTCCCTCAAATTCCCCCACCACCTACAGAGATGGCTGGCCAGCCAGCCCCATTGTTCCCTATGATGGGAACCAACTGCACAACAAAGAATAAAACAAGAACAACACAAAATAAAGTTTTAAAAAAATTATATTCTCCCTTCCAAAGTACAAGTAGGCAAAGCATTATGACACATTACACCAGCAGTCCCCCACACAGAAAAATTAAAACAAAAGTCACTTAACATCAGAGAATCACAAAGCATGATTCCTGTCAAAAACACTTTATTTCTTGAACAGCTTTAGGTTACACAGCAGGGGGGAACACCAAAGGGCATGGCAGCACTATCTTACACAAAAATAACACAACTCACTTAACATCAGAGAATCACAAAAGCACAATTCCTGGCAAAAACACTTTATTTCTTGAACAGCTTTAGGTTACACAGTAGGAGGGCACAACAGGGCATGATAGCAATGTACTACAAAAAATAATACAACCCACTTCACCGTTTTTGACAGCAATTGTGTTTGTGTGATTCTCTGATGTGAAGTGAGTTGTGTTATTTTTGTGTAGTACACTGCTTTCCTGCTCTGTGGTGCCTTCCTACTGTGTAACCTAAAGCAGTTACAGAAATAAAGTGCTTTTGACAGCAATTTTTTGGGGTGATTCTTTAATGTGAAGTGAGTTGTGTTATTTTTGTGTAAGATACTGCTTCCATGCCCTTTGGTGTTCCCCCCCTGCTGTGTAGCCTAAAGCTGTTCAAGAAATAAAGTGTTTTTGACAGGAATTGTGCTTTTGTGATTCTCTGATGTTAAGTGAGTTGTGTTATTTTTGTGTAAGATAGTGCTGCCATGCCCTTTGGTGTTCCCCCCTGCTGTGTAACCTAAAGCTGTTCAAGAAATAAAGTGTTTTTGACAGGAATCGTGTTTTGTGATTCTCTGATGTTAAGTGAGTTTTGTTTTAATTTTTCTGTGTGGAGGACTGCTGGTGTAATGTGTCATAATGCTTTGCCTACTTGTACTTTGGAAGGGAGAATATAATTTTTTTAAAACTTTATTTTGTGTTGTTCTTGTTTTATTCTTTGTTGTGCAGTTGGTTCCCATCATAGGGAACAATGGGGCTGGCTGGCCAGCCATCTCTGTAGGTGGTGGGGGAATTTGAGGGAGGGTGTCTGTGGTTCAGGTGCTCTTTCACAGGGACCAGCTGGCACTCAGAAGTGTGCCCACCATTGTGGCACCCCTGGGCTGTGCAGAATTGCCCAGGGAAAGAGAGTTTAGAAGTTCCCAGCATAGGGAACAAAGGGAGAGGGCTGGCCTTTGCCAGCCTGTTCCTGGGGTTATGGGTGTGGGGCAGGTGGGGGTGGATTTGGGTCTGTGAGGGGCTAATGTGGGGATTTGGGTCTGTGTGTGGCAGCTGGGGGGGAATTGGGTTTGTTTGGGGCTGTAAGGGGTGGACTTTAGGGGCTGAGAGGACCTACTTGGGGAAGCCATGAAATGCCCCCCCCCAAGTGGGAGCAGTCTGAGCCTTGGTGGGGGGTGGGAGGAAGGGTGGGAGAAGGGCCCCAGAGGGCTGGGGGGCATTTTGCATGCAAAATGCCACCCCTGGCAACACAAGCCTCCCCCAGCTGTCAGTGGTAGAGATGAGAGCAGAGCACCTACTTGGGGAGGCCATGAAATGCCCCCCCCCAAGTGGGAGCAGGCTGAGCCTTGGTGGGGGGTGGGAGGAAGGGTGGGAGAAGGGCCCCAGAGGGCTGGGGGGCATTTTGCATGCAAAATGCCACCCCTGGCAACACAAGCCTCCCCCAGCTGTCAGTGGTAGAGATGAGAGCAGAGCACCTAATTGGGGAGGCCATGAAATGCCCCCCCCAAGTGGGAGCAGGCTGAGCCTTGGTGGGGGGTGGGAGGAGGGGTGGGAGAAGGGCCCCAGAGGGTTGGGGGGCATTTTGCATGCAAAATGCCACCCCTGGCAACACAAGCCTCCCCCAGCTGTCAGTGGTAGAGATTAGAGCACCTACTTGGGGAGGCCATGAAATGGCCCCCCCCAAGTGGGAGCAGGCTGAGCCTTGGTGGGGGGTGGGAGGAGGGGTGGGAGAAGGGCCCCTGAGGGCTGGGGGGCATTTTGCATGCAAAATGCCACCCCTGGCAAAGGAAGCCTGCCTCTTCATTTTTTCCCCATAGGAAATAATGAAGAAAGATCAGCAGCAGCATGCTAACAATATGCTGCTCCTTCGCTTTCTTATGGGAGGATGGGGGGACCTGCTTTGGGGGGCCATAACATGGCCCCCCAAAGTCCAATCTGTCTGAAACTTGGGTGGTTGTTAGAGAAGGGTTAGAGGAAGGTCCCCACCAATTTTGGGCTTATTCGGTGGGAAAATGCCTCCTCCAGGCGTCCTGGAAGACGGAGGCATTTTCCCATAGAAAAAAGCCGAAAGAATGCCGAAATAATGCCGAAAGAATCCCGAAAGCTGAAAGCCGAAAGAGATTCTTGTTTCGGCTTTCGGCTTTAACGATAGAGAATCTTCTTTTGGCTTTCTACTTTCGGCTATAGCCGAAAATTTTTGGCTTGCACACCCCTAGTGCTTTCTTATCCAAAGGAAATTCAACCATGGACCTCTCATTGCTAAGTGAGGAACACTTAATAATATTCATAGAAAAGAATAAGAGTCCAGTAGCACCTATAAGACTAACAAAATTTGTGGTAGCTCACTTCTTCAGATACGTAACGATGCTGATGACTATTCTCTTCAAGTTCTAGTGAGTGGTGGATTTCCATTTTTGTTAAGTAAGGAAATACCTTCAGTCGCTTTGATGAACAACAGATTTTTTAAAGTTCAGTCATATGGGTCAGGTTCTGATCACCCAGTGATGTAAATCAGGAGTACCTGCATTGATGTTCAGGAGTCCAGGACTATTTTCACTGGCTCCGTGGTCCCATTAGTGTTTTTCTTTATAAAGGAGCTGGATTTTTCCTATATACCTTTGTCGCCACTTCGGGGTCAGCTGACGTACCTTTAGCAGTTTAACATTCATTACATCCCTTTGCCCCTCTAATTATTCATTTTAACTAGCTACTGCTTATTTTTTATATTATAATTCCCAGTCCTAGTTATATTTTAAAAGCTCTGTGTTTGGCTTATTGGATGCAGAATATATGAGGTTTTCACATCCCAGTGTGACCACACTGGCCTCCATTGCCTTCTTTCCCCTTGTTTATATTTAACCGGAATGCATTTCTGTTACGCTCTTTCCATCTGGCTTTTAAGTAGCTCCCCAATTTTTTTTTCCAGCAGATTTCTTATACATTGTGGAATTCTAGTCCAAATTCCTTGGGGCATTTAACATTCCTTTCTCAGTCCGCTTTCCTAAGGCAAAAAGCCTTTGTATGCTTTCGCTTCCATAAGTTCTACCCCTTTTGTGAACCTTTCAGAAATCAAATGTTATAATTAGAATGTTGTGAGCTCAGCACTTTCATTTCTCAGGAGTTCCTACAAACATTTGCTTTGGTTTCGGGCCACCATGGGGTCACATCCCTTGATTTTTTTTATTTGGTTACGGCTTTGATTTTCTGATTTGAAGTCATTAAAATAGATCTCAAGAGTGAAATCCTGTACAAATAGCAGACTTTCAACACATTCTGTTACCAGCCGGATTCCACAAGCAGCTTATGTGGTCACTTAGGACAACTTTGTGTTTAGGGCCACCAATGCATCAGAATGCGGTCTAAGAAGTATACTGCAAAGTACCTTTGCAAAGGTGGTTGTTGTGGATTTTCTGGGCTGTATCACCGTGGTCTTGACATTGTAGTTCCTGACGTTTTGCCAGCAGCTGTGACTGGCATCTTCAGAGGTGTAGCACCAAAAGAGAGATCTCTCAGTGTCAAAGTTGCAAAATAGGGTGGGGGACACAGTGCCTGGGTTCTGTGCTGCAGCTACTTGAGGTTGCAGCATTAGTATAAAATAACAAGAGTTTTTTTTTTAAAAAAGTCATTTTGTTCCTCCCATCCCAATGGCTTCATCTGTAGTCACTCCCCTGGCTGAAGCACAGAGAGGTGAGGCTTCTTATCTCAACCTGCCAGAATGAATTGCCAATTGGCTCCCCTAGGGCAGCCCGGTCTCATGCTATATTGAGCCCTGCTGCTTCCCCTGCTGCTCAGTGGAGCAGCTGGAGCATAACTGGGTAGGAAATCAACATTGTTCTGACACAGCAACGTCATGTCCGGCACAAAACTGGAAATGATGGCACCGAGTTGGAATGACATGCTAGTAGTCGCACAAATCTCTATGGTAAAAATGTGGGGATGTCACTTCTGGGTTCACTTTTTTAAAAAAATACTGCAGGGGGTCTAATCGTGCTAGGGACTGCAGTGAATGGGTGTGTATGTGAGAGGCTCCTGTCCTCCCCATTTTTAAGAAGGGGGCCATGTCGGCCTCCCACCTTTGGGGTGGGAGAGGGTTCTCCCCACCATTGCACTTGGTTAATTTATTTCATTATTGTTTTGTATATTGATTTTAGTATTGTTGTTTTTTGTTTTTATCGATTTTAAACTGTTCACTGCCCAGAGCCCCTGGGATGGGCGGTATATAAATTGAAATATAAATATAAATAAATAAATAAGAGTTAAAATGTAAAGGCAAAATATGTAGGTTCTAAAATAGTGCCATATCCCTATGGCAGACATGGGGATATGGTATTGTCTAGTTTGACCCTAAGAGTGCTTCAGTTTGCTTTCTTTCCTAAGCGTTAATAGAATAAATCTGAAGACCTATGGTTGTTTCCCTACTCCCTACCATCACAGAAGGTTTCAGAATCACTTTCCAGGTGCATTATATATTACATATATATTCCCAATAATTTTTTTACTACATTTCATAAAATTCGCCTTTTTGGAAAACTCATTTCTAAAAAATTACAAAATGCGGGACTCAGTTCATTCTGCTGAGAATGCAGTGCCTCCTCCCAGAGGTTTCCTATAGGACATACTTCCCCCTGCTGTTTATATGGAGTGGTATGAATTCTGCACCGGATCGGGCCAATAAGGGATAAGTCTATCTGTTCCCCTTAGTCACGGAAGGTTGGCTCTGATCTTTTGACCAAATGGTGGTGCTGGATGGGATCTGAGAGGTACACACACACTTCCTCAGGTAAAAGCCAGGAGGTGCGGTGGAAACGCACACACCAAGGGAGAAACTAGTCTGAAGTGCCTTCTCTACCTGTGCCTGAGCCCGTAGTTGATTGAACAGAGCGCTCTGATTGACAGACCACATCACCTTTTTCATTTTCACTATCACCAGAGAGTAGCAAAACACTTGTAAACAGAAAATGAAAGAAGATGTGAAAGGAGGGCTGAGGTTTCTTACTCCGTTTTCCTCTCTGTGCTGTTGTGTGCTTCTGTCATACACAAACTGGTCTGATTTGGGGAGAGTGAATTTATAGTCACAAAGCTGTACCTTCTGTTTATCACTAAGTGGGTTTTATTTGCTTAGGAATTCTTTTTGTTTATTTCTATTTAAAATGATTAGATCCCACTTTTCTCCCAGATGGGGACCCAGTACAATCAACAGGACTCAATGTTTTATATTGAAGTTATTAGTTTTGTATTTTGAGCATATGCTCTTGGTGCTGCAGACTCAAATGTCCCTCTTGGAGAACCTTACACTTCCTGTATTTGTAGAAGGTTGTACCAGAAGAGACCTCCAGGTAGGGTGGCCAGAACCAACAGGTGATAAGAATGGCTTGCCTGTGAGAGCTCTGGAGGGCATTTCAGAAAATGCTGCTCATTGTAATATACTGCTGCACAGGTAAGATAACCTCCATATCTATTTTTTTTCTTAGAACTCTTTCAGTGCAATCCTAAGCAAACTTACTCCAGTGTAAGCCCATTGATTTTAATGGGCTTAAACTAGAGGAACGCTGCTTAGGAATGAACTGTTAAACAAACAATGAACCTGTCCTCCATTGCAGGGACAGGCAAGCTCTGGCAACTTCCCACTCCCCAACTCCCCTGGCCCTTGACCTCTCTCTGTAGAGGTGGGCACAAGGGAGGGGGGGGGGAGAATGGCATCACCAGACACTTTGATGTCACTTCCACATGAGTACCCATAAGTGATATCATAGTGTCACCTGGCTCTCTAGGAATTCTCCAAATCTCTAGGGTTTGGGGAATTCATAGTGTCAGGTGACATTGTTCCCCCCCTCTCTGCCCCCTAATTGATCCCACCAACCATACCTTCCAGGCTGGCAACCCTACCAGCATGTTTTCTGAACAGTGGCATGCCAGACCATTTTGCTCAGCACTCTGAGCCAGTTCTCTGCTCAGGTACCTGAGGCAAGCCCATGGGGGACTGGCAGGAGCTCGAAGCTGGCACTGTGGGGAAGTCAACATACCTGTCATCACACAGCTGCCAGCCAGGTCCCAGGTGAAGCTCTGAGGTGACTGAAGCACTGCTGGGGCTTAGCTAGCATATCTGGCCACATACCGTCCTCCCTCTTCTGTTTGCTGGCACACCAACATCTTCCTGTTTGGTGTAGTGGTTAAGAAGAGCAGTGGGACTCTAATTTGGAGAACTGGGTTTGATTCCCCACTCCTCCCTTGAAGCCAGCTGGGTGACTTTGGGTCAGTCACAGCTCTTCCAGAGCTCTCTCAGCCCCACCCACCTCACCGGGTGATTGTTGTGGGGATAATAATGACATACTTTGTAAACCGCTCTGAGTGGGCATTAAGTTGTCCTGGAGGGCAGTATTATTGTTATTATTCCTATATAGATTATGCATTTTAAGCACTGAAGCCACACGGGGTTGCCTGCCCTTGTACTATTGCAATCTGCTTGCCCTGCTTCCAAATTAAAATCTACATGGTTTGAATTAAAATAATTCTTCTGTGTATAATAACTATACTAATGCTAATAACCACATTTTCTGCAGGTTCAGACATAGAAAAGGAGTACATTAACTGTTTATTTTAAAATATTCTTAAGAATTTTTGAAATTATGCTATAGAACTGCCAACATTTGGAGCCCTCGATTCCAGACGTACTGTAATGTTGCCTGTTAAATGGTTCCAAATTACGAACCTTGTAGTTTTGGATGCAGTAATCGTAGGCATTTTGGATGTCCATATTCTTGGACGGTTCTGTTTCCTCCAAAATCTGGATTCAGGCTATATACAAATGTCTCAAATCTCTAAAGCAAAGGCATTTGTGCTGAAAAAGGCACTCGAACAAGCCTTGCTAGATTAAGAAGGTGTGAGTTTTTAAAAAGAAGGTTTTAAAAGGTTGTGAGTAACCTTGGAGCGGAAGAGGATATTTTCTCTCCAGACTTGCTTCAGTGCCGAAGACCATTGCATCGACCCAACTAAACAAAAGAATTATGACCTTTGGAAAGCCATTCCAAAGGACACCGGTTTAAAGACTCGCTTTCTGTTTTTATTGAGAATGATTTGCAGATAGAAAGCCAACCAGCGTTCTAAGAGGTGTTCCTTAATTGATCTAACATCTTTGTTGGTGAGCAGATTGGCCAGCGCCAGCAATTCCTCTCTATCTGCGGCTGTCAGAGTAGTTTAACTTCCCTGCCGCTGTGCTTTGATAAGTCATCATACAGACAGTCATTGCCCACTGGAGGGCAATGTAACACTGCTCTATATGACCTCCACCTGCTCTTCTCAATGACCTTTCTTTGGATTCTCCAACCAAGCTCTTTTAATAAAAGTTTACATTTCCATGTTCCTGTTAGATCTCTCCTGGCCTGTTTGAGGGAGAAGCCAGAACTGCAGTGCTTTCCTCCACTATTACATCGTCTATTTATACTGTATGTGTTTTTGTAGCCCATGATGTCATAGTACAAAATTTCAGCCATGTGCATCACATGTGCGAGGCCAAGCGCAGCTGGCCTTTCCAGGCTGGACTGATGTAATGTCAAGAAATTTCATATTCTATTTAAAATGGCACCTGTAAAAATAATCTTCATTTTTGGGTAACTTAAATACTGTAATACTTAATTAGGCAAACTGACAGGAAATGTCTCAATGGCTTTGGAAAATAATTCCTCCCCCCATCCCATATTGGTACATTTGCATCTGAGCAACATCCTTTGGTCTGAAAGGATTTAGAAGGGCTGAAATGCCTCCTTTAACAAAGTTACGCATGCTTCTTTTACATGGTTGTGGTTTGTTCCTTCCTTTCTTTCTGCTATATTTGCCCCTGATCCTCTAATCCCAGAACTCCCACAAGGACACACATGCAAATATACAGCTCCACATAAGCAACGGCATCCCCCTTTACTTCCTTGTCAGTGAATGCTGTACGTGAGTTTTGGGAGAGAAACGAGCATGGCGTTCCAAGCAACATTTTCAAAGAACGGTCCAGCCGTTAGCTGCATGGAGTATCACTAAAGTTTGGATGACAGCTCTATCCGAGTCAAAGAGAGTGAAAATCCTCATCCTGTATGAACTTCATGCCTTCCTTATGGGCTACATATGTCTGTAGTCCATGTGTGTGATACACAAACAAACACACACATCTTTCTATACTGCAAGAAAAAAAAAGACTTCCGAATGTCTCCCCTCCCTTCAAGTTCACATCAGTAGCAGTCAGAATCTATTGATGTGGGAGTTTGTGACTTGGCTTCTAATGCAACTCAGAAATCTTCCAGATGCACACAATCCATTTTGGGAAGCCCATGCCCTGGGTTTGTCAGGTTGTTGTGTTGCAAGCCATAGATGTGATAAACCAGACATTGCTATCGTTGTGAATGTATAGTCTAAGATGCCTAAGCGTAAATGCTGTCTCTCTGGTAGTTTTGTAGCTATGTACAAGATTTTTTCCCCCTTATATAAGAGTCCCAACAAATATTTCCAAGTTGCTTGAGCATAGCTTCTGCAACTTGGCTGTTATATGCTGGTCAAATAAATCCTCTCCTTTCAAAGTAGCCACTTGTAACCCGAAACCATGCAATAAATGCTAATAAGTTTCCTGCAGGGCCGTTCTTTTTTAGACAGCTTATTTTTCATCCCTCCTTTCATGTGTGCCCTTATTGATGACTTTGTCAGTACCACAAGTGTTCTTAAAGAGGACAAAAAGTAAATACGAATGAAAGATGCAGGTCTGATAAGACTCTCGAAGGTACACAGGAAATACTTTCTGAAGACCATTTTTTCCATTCCCAGTTTCATCCTTTGAAAGTTTTAAGTTACCGGCAGGCTGCTGTTTATAGTTAGCCAAATGTGAAACACCATATTTCTTCATTAAATGGTCATTTACAGCAAAACAAATACCCAAAGATCCAGTTCTGTGCTATATAATGGAAAATAATACCTTCTATCACTACCACTGGGACTGTTGACAGTGTTCAAATATTTAAGATGATGTTGGAAAGAAAATGAGAGACAGTTGTTTGATGGGTCTGCTTTGGGCTGGATGAGCTGGAATGGGGCTTCAGCTCTACAGGGGTCGAGGGAAATTATGAACCTATGAAAGCTGTCTTGTACGGTTCGCACCATGGGTCTATCAAGCCCTCAGGCAGAATCCCGTGGGCACAATCAGGCCTGCTAGAAAATACTTCATAAAACATGGGGGAAATTTAAAGCTGGCCCCTACCCATATCTACACATAACTATATTGCAGTCCCCCCTCCTCATTTTCTCTCAACTGGATTCTGTGACTGAAAAGTAAACTGTGCTTAGAGTTAAAACTCCAAACAAGAGTGGTTTTTGGTACAAAAATGAAGATAGAGAGTTCAAGTCCTTCTCCCGTCCTTTCTTGCCACTCTTCAAGTCATCCTTCCTTTGCTTTAATGGCTTATTGGTGCTGAGGGAGCCTTCACTTACTACATTTATGAAGGCATATAAAGACGGTTTGATTCCTGAGAGCATTTAGAGAAGGGTAGATGATTTCAGGAGATTTGGCTGCGTGTGTTCTAATTTTCCTTTTTAAAAATTTGTATTTTGTGCTGTGCATTTTAATCCGTTTTTTAATCTTGCTAACTGTCTAGTATATTTTGGGTCCTTACATCTTGGTTATTCCATTGTTAGCTGCCTTGAGTCTGAGGCGATAAGGTGGGATAAAAATATTTCAAAGAAATAAATTTTAAAGACTAGGAAAAAAGTGAACAGGGGACTTATTCATGTGCTAAAGATTCCAAATGTGGCACACTATGGCAACTTACCATGGGCACCAGTAATCTTCTAATCTACTTTACTTTGTTGTTGTATCTATTCTTGAGACTAATAATTCTTTGTGAAGCATTCTGAGCACCCTAAAGAATTAAACGTATGTGCCATTTTTCTCCAGACTGACCACAAATTCCCATGGTTTTCAAATATGAAACTTTTGTAGCCTTCTGTTCTATGAAGCAATGGGATAACTTAGTATTCATTCATGAAATCAGTGCTTTTCACTAAGGAAAGCCAAGAAAAGGTGTTCGAGCTTTCCAGAGCTTAACACCAAAGTCGATTTTGAATGCCGTGGCTCAGTTATAGAAGCATGGCCTCTGAGCAAGCATAGAATGTCTTTCTTTCACTACCAGGTAATTATAAACAGACTTGGGGTGAGGGGGAGTCAATATGAAGAGCTCGGGGGGGGGGATGAGGACAGAGAATCAGATCCAGAAAAATGTGCAATAATACACTGATCAGTGTTTAATCACTTGTTTAGACAAGTTCATTTCGGAGAGATCCATCAATGGCTATTAGGCACAACGATTAAATTTCCATGTTCAGAGTTCACAAAAAAAATAATTATAAAATTCTAGAATGCGGGAAAGGTAAAAATAACTCATGTCTAGGGGAGGAAAAAATCCAGAAAAGTAAACACCAATAAAAATGAAGGCAGGTTCAGCAAAACAGCCAACAAGATTGGTACCCAATAAATTTACCCCTCCTTCTACAGCAAAGCAGCATAGACCAAAAAGGTCTGAGCAAGTCTTTTTTATATAGCTGAACATGAGTACACCTGCCTTTTTACAGTGAATATATCCCTCGGACATGTATCACTTAATCTTGCCTTCTGTGATAGCTCAGTGAAGATAATGACTGGATGGGTTTATCTCTTTTTATCCCACAATGGCACCAGTGTAAATGGATGCAACCACCTAGCCTCTTCCTGTGTGAAATGAGAATGTCTGCCACTTGAATAAATGAGATTATTCAGGTCAGGCAAATCTATGCACTGGGGAAGCCTCCCAGAGGCTATGCATTTGCACCTTCTGTAAAATTCAGTCTTTCAGAAATGTAGAATGTAGGCACTTCACTTAATTCTGCATGTTTTTTTTAAAAAATAATGAACATAGAATTATTATTTATCACCCGTCCTGTGCTAAATACCTCCTCATTTTTGTCCTTTCCTTCAAATACTGCTTTGTTTAGCAGGCACCAGTCACAGGTTCCTTGTTAGCATTTGGTATTGAGAGCAGATGTGTCTATTACCTATCATATTCTTCTAAAGAATGGATAGGTTATGAAAGGTCAATTTCAGCATGCCTTTCAATCTTCATTATTATTTCCTCTCCTCAGTTGCTCTGGCAGGAGTCATTAGCATGGGCTTCCTAAGCTTCCAATATTTGTAGCTCAAACATGTCTCCAACACTTTGCCCTGTGTTTCTGAGTTGTCGTTTCTTAGCATCAACAAATGGACCTTGGTGTTTCGTTTCTGAAACACTGACAGTATCACATATACTTTTAACAAACTGTGCAAAGATAGCCATGTGGGCTTGACAAGATGATTGTACTACAATTGCTCTGTTATTTAACATGTATTCATAACAGCATGTGTTAGGAACTCTACAGGGCACAAAAATCGACTCAGCTTTGTCATTTTAGCTTCTAGGGAGAATTCAGGCTTGATTTGATCTAGTACCCGCTTATTTGTCTTTTTGGCTGTCCATGGTATCTGCAAAAGTCTCCTCCAGGACCACATTACAAATGAATCAATTTTCTTCCTGTCGGCTTTCTTCACTGTCCAACTTTCACATCCATACATAGTAATGGGGAATATCATAGTTTGGATTATATTGATCTTGGTCTCCAGAGAGATATCTTTATCTTTAAGGATCTTTTCTAGCTCCTTCACAGCTGCTCTTCCAAGTCTCAACCTTCTGATTTATTTCAAGGTCATAGGACCTGGCTATTTTCAACTTAAACCAGACTCCTAGTTTCTATATTCCACCATGGAATATAGTTGATGAGAATTAACGCTATTAGGTAACAGACTGATGTGAAAGAGAAATTGGGTTAGTTAAGATAATCTGTGTAGGGTTACCATCTGTTTTTGAAGACTGAAACACGGTAAAAATCAATGTCATTTGTAAAGCCACATGTAACAACAACATTTCCATTGCTGCAAATAGTCTGTTTATTCATTAGCACTGATGTAAATTGGTGGATGAGGTTGTTGGGTAAAATATGCAGATTCTCAAGCAGGTAGAAGTACAGATGGAAGAGGCATTGGGACTGCCGTGGAAGACAAGGATGTCCGAGTACCTGCAGGACTGGTTCATCTTCTGCTCACCAGTCTTGGGCAGGGAATTGCTGGAAATGAAACTCCATCCCCACAACTACTGCACAGCTGTTCAGCACACTATTTGCATCTGATAGTGGCAAGGCTGAGAAGCTCAGTTCATCAGCAATTGTGGCTGTCGGAAATGGTATGTCAGTCTGCCTCACATTCACTGTGAAGTTCTCAGCATCCCTAGTGGCAGGCAATGCCCCTGACCTTCACAGGTTAAACATCTTTGTAGGTAGACCCTCTCTGTCCAAACAGTCAGATACCTTCCACTATAATCTACCAGACCGTATGCACAGCAATGTAGGCAAAGAAGCAATCAGGGTGTAGAGGCTGAGGGCATGGTGCTTGCATAGGATTGGTTGATTGATTTACAGTACAATCCTAAACAGTTTCCCCGAAGTAAGCCCAACTGAGTAGACTTCAGTAGGATTCTGAGTAGGCCTGTTTAACAGCAACAGCAACAACAGCAGCAGCAGCAGAAACAACAGCAACAACATCATTCGATTTATATACCGCCCTTCAGGATGACTTAACACCCACTCAGAGCAGTTTACAATGTATGTCATTATTATCCCCACAACAAAACACCCTGTGAGGTGGTGGGGTTGAGAGAGCTAGAAGCTGTGACTGACCCAAGGTCACCTAGCTGGCTTCAAGTGGAGGAGTGAGGAATCAAACCCGGTTCTCCAGATTAGAGTCCTGCGCTCTTAACCACTACACCAAACTGGCCCTCCACCACACCAAACTGTTTAGGGTTGCAGTTAAATATTTGTACTCCACTTTTCTCCTTGATAGGGATCCAAAGCAGCTTACCCTCCTTCTCCCCTCTTTTGCTTTATCCTTGCAATAACCATTTGAGGTAGGTTATGCTGAGACTCAAGATCACCCAGAGAACTTCCATGATAGAGAAATGACTCAGACCTGGGTCTCAGATCCTGGTCTAATCAATACAGGCCAGGCTACAAGTGACAAATGACACCAGTTGGACACTTGTTAGCTTCCCTCAAGTTTTGATGGGAAATGTAGGTGTCCTGGTTTTACAGCTTGGCTCTCCGACTGCTGTCCAATGGACTTTTCAACTGTCAATTGTCCAACATTCCGGCAAGCTGCCTACATTTCCCATCAAAACTTGAGGGAAGCTGACAAGTGTCCAACCTGTGTCATTTGTCACTTGTAGCCTTGACAATCAAACCTTGATTGGTTTGCAATCAAGTGATTGCAGACCAATGAAGTATATGTATCTGTATGTGCATGGGTAGAATGACCATACTTTCCAATTCACCATGCTAAGTTTTGAAAATCCCTGCTGCAGACACTGACATTCTTTGTCTCAATTAATCAGATTCAGCTCCTACATGTTCCACATCGTGTGCATGCACGCAGACACACTGTTTTTCCCCCCCACAAAGGACAGGGATAGGTTAATGCTACTGCAGGCTTTGGTGAGGTGAAAGGTCCTTGTTCCCCTAGAGGATTGACACATTATAACAGCTTCATCTGATTAAAAGGGGATGTTGATCATTAGCTGATTCACGTTTCTTTCTTTCTTTTTTTCCCCTTCTTCCCCTCCCCTATGTTGGCAATCATTCAAAGTGTTCCCAGATGCCCACGAGCCTGTTGGTTTACCTGCAAATAAAACATATCTTTCTAACAGGACATTAATGTTAATGAGTAATATCAAAATCTGCCGTGTGCCATTCCCAGAACTTTTTTTTCTTTTTGAAAAAGGGAGGGGGGTGGCATTTTGATGGATTGAATGATGGAAGGGAAACATATGCTTTCCAGACTGAACCCAAAAGCATTTGCTAATTCAGAGCCCAGGTCCCCTTCAAACTGCAGCCAAACAAGAATAAATTGCACAGTATTTGTTACCCACTTGGGATTAATTATTGTGGTTTAGAGGTAAGTAGCTGTACTAGTGAAGGTTACTGGTTTTGTTCTTTAAGATACAGTTAAGAATATGGAGGAAGGGAAAAAATGGCCACGGTGCACAAATATTTCTGCCCAAGGAAGACTGGACAACAGTTAATGGACCCATACGTTCATCTATAAAAATAAGATGCAATTTTGCTCCTATGTAAGTACCATTTTATAAGGAACGAGTTATGCTTCTTTTAAATAACCAGCCCTTGAGAAGGCGGCAGGAAAATGGCTTTGTGTTTTGTTTTTTGGTTAGCACTTTAGTTGACCCGTAGTTGGTACTTCCTTGGGAAAAAAATATAGCATCATTCCCTGAAGGAATTCTGTCAGACTTGAGCTGTAAACTTGTGAGAGGAGGATCTTCCATCTGTCGTAAAGGATGGAATTAAGATGTTCTCCAGGGCCCATTGATGATGGTGGTTTAAGGAAATTAGCTCAAACCTGAGATAAAGAAGTACTTCATTTGAATTTTAAAAAATGGCCAGGAGTTGTGTGTGTGTGTGTGTGTTTTGGTTTTGTTTGCTTCCTTGAGTCATGTAACATTTTGACGGGAACTGAAACGCTAAGGTCAAAAGGGGTTCAGGTTACATATGAGCTGGCAGTGAGGGAAGAGGGTTGGTATTGACCTATAAGGCCTTGTGCAGACTGGGGCCAGCATACTTGAGGGACCGTCTCTCCCCATATATTCCCCGGAGGACCCTCCAGTCGGGAGAAAAACAACTGTTATCAGTCCCTGGCCCCAAGGAGGCCCGCCTTGCCTTGACTAGAGTCAGGGATTTCTAAGTCCTGGCTCCTACCTGGTGGAATGCTCTGTCTACTGAGACTAGGGCCCGGCAGGATTTACTATCTTTCCACCGGGCCTGTAAGACAGAGTTGTTCCGCCAGGCTCATGGCTAAGGTTGGGCCTCCACTGGCTGGAGAATGTAATATCTACCCCCCTCCCTGTGAAAGTTGCCCACCACTGTTGGTTTTTCAGCTGCTGTTACTGTGCTGCTATATCCAGTTGTACTGCTGTATCGTTGGTTATTAGTTGTATTGCTGCCGCCAGGCAAAAGAGTGCTGCTATTTTTATATGATGTTTTAATGTTTTAATATGGAACATTTTAAAATGATTGTAAGGTTGTTATCCACCCTGAGCCCGCTTGCGGGGAGGGCGGAATACAAATATGATATAAATAAATAAATAAATAGTTGGTTAGTGTTTGACTTGGAGTGGAATAGTTTGTAATTTAATTGAATGTGTTGACTATATTGGGAATAAACCAGATTCCTGTTCAGAAGAGGAAGATGTTAATAGCTAGTAGGCAGCATTATCAATGGCTTGACAATGCCAGAAAAATTACTCCTTGCTTTTTAGACAAGATGGTTGGGATTTGGGCTGTGGATGTACTGCAGAGTCACTTGATTTCATTCATGTGTTTGTTCATTCCCGTCCTCCAAGGAGCCCAGAATGGTGTATTTGTCTGGTGTTACCTTATTTCCTCACCTCATAACAACCTGTGTGGTTGGTTGGTTCAGCTAAGGAAGAGAGTGTCCCATGCTTCAAAGCCCAAGCAGGGATTCCCGTCCAGGGTCTGATAACATGATACATTAGATATGAGTTGGACTGAGGGAAACCCAATGTATGATCTGATGCTTACCTTTAAAATGGGAGGGGGCAAATCAACTTGCAGGCATGCATGAAGGTAGGAGGAGCATCATTATTCCCAACCCTTCTACCCCGCACTCTATCAGTAGTGGAAAAGGGCTGTGGAGGGAGGGTTATTTGTCTTACTGGCAGTTTCACATGTCTGCCCACAGCTTATTTGTCTTAGTGAAAACATGTGGGGAATGATGTCACTCTTCCTGCTTCCATGCAAGTCCCAGAGCTGATTTGTGCCCCCCTCACCATTTTAAAGGTGAGCATCAGGTCAAACGTGCAAACCAAACTTGCACCTAACGTATTGTCTAATCAGACTCTGAGAATCCCCAGTCCGAGTCTAATTACTGTACAATGCTGGCTCCTTTTGAACTGGGTACCACATCCAGATTTCAATGTTTCTCTGCCAGTGCAAGTGTGTCTTCCTGATATTGCTGCAGCACTCAGCCCTTTTCATCTTCCATAGTTGGCTTTCTTTATAGAAGGCAGGAAAACGGAAAACAAGAAAAGACAACAGTAGTAGCAGATTGGAAGGAAGCACAATGTCTTTTCTGGAATAATGTGCATTGCAGTCCTAAATAGAGTTACTCTGGTCTAAACCCATTGGAATACATGGGCTTAGATTGCAGTAACTCTGTTTAGGATTGCTCTGGTAATGTAACAAGGAAGGACCTCACCATGCAAGTGTCATCTGAACTGATAAAGTTGGGGGAAGTGACGGTCGATCTATTTACTATTCCTAATAATTGAATATATGGAAATATACATGGGACAAGGTTGATTATTCTGCATTTTATGTATTAACGTTGTAGTCTTAAATAGAGTTGTTTCCTTGTAAGCCTATTGACTTCGGTAGTCTCAGAAAGGTGGAACTGCTTAGAATTGCAATCTTCGAGATAATAACATTCAAACATTAACACCCACTCAGAACAATTTACAAAGTATGTTATTATTATCCCCACAACAAACACCCTGTGAGGTGAGTGGGGCTGAGAAAGCTCTAAGAGAGCTGTGTCTGACCCCAGGTCACTCAGCTGGCTTCAAATGGAAGAGTGAGAAATCAAACCTGCTTCTCCAGATCAGAGTCCTACCCTTTTTAATCACGACATCAAACTGGCTCTCGTTATCAGTCACTCACAAAATGATATTTAACTGATGTAAAATATATAGGCAATAATAGCAAAATGTGTTGGAAGGCAAAGGGAATTGTTTACATTGTTGTTAGACTTGGGTGAATACCACATACTTTTTGCCAGAGTTAATATCAATAATTTGGATGGATACTTGATGGGGATGCTTTAGGCTGTTCCTGCATTGGGAAGAAAGTTGGACTAGATGGTCTGTAAGGCCCCTTCCAACTCTTTGATTCTATGATTATATTATTTATGAGATCATAGAGATTAATTTCTGTTCCCATAATGGCCCTATGACAAACTTGGTAAAATTTGGGGATTTTGCTGTTACGAAAACTTTAACAAGTCATTTCCAGGCGAGGATACATGACCAAAGATTAATGTGTTTAAGAAAGATGGAATTATTGTCGAAGGCTTTCACGGCCGGAGAACGATGGTTGTTGGGGGTTTTCCGGGCTGTATTGCCGTGGTCTTGGCATTGTAGTTTCTGACGTTTCGCCAGCGGCTGTGGCTGGCATCTTCAGAGGTGTAGCACCAAAAGACAGAGATCTCTCAGTGTCACAGTGTGGAAAAGATGTAGGTCATTTGTATCTACTCAGGAGGGGTGGGGTTGAGCTGAGTCATTCTGTAAGAGTTTCCCAGGGTGTGGAATGCTAATGGCAGGAGGCTTCACTGTATCCTGAGGAGGTTCTTTTGCATATGGATTGGTGCTTGATGTGCTAATCTTCTCTGCAGGGCTATTGTCGGGTGTGGAGTGTTTTGTTGGCCTGGTGTTTTTCAGAACTGGAGCCCATGCTCTGTTCATTCTTAAGGTTTCTTCTTTCCTGTTGAAGTTTTGCTTATGCTTGTGAATTTCAATGGCTTCCCTGTGCAGTCTGACAAAGTAGTTGGAAGTGTTGTCCAGTACACCAAAATATTCCAGGACACCAAAATACTGGACAACACTTCCAACTACTTTGTCAGACTGCACAGGGAAGCCATTGAAATTCACAAGCATAAGCAAAACTTCAACAGGAAAGAAGAAACCTTAAGAATGAACGGAGCATGGGCTCCAGTTCTGAAAAACACCAGGCCAACAAAACACTCCACACCCGACAATAGCCCTGCAGAGAAGATTAGCACATCAAGCACCAATCCATATGCAAAAGAACCTCCTCAGGATACAGTGAAGCCTCCTGCCATTAGCATTCCACACCCTGGGAAACTCTTACAGAATGACTCAGCTCAACCCCACCCCTCCTGAGTAGATACAAATGACCTACATCTTTTCCACACTGTGACACTGAGAGATCTCTGTCTTTTGGTGCTACACCTCTGAAGATGCCAGCCACAGCTGCTGGCGAAACGTCAGAAACTACAATGCCAAGACCACGGCAATACAGCCCGGAAAACCCCCAACAACCAAAGATGGAATTAGTTTAAAAAGTATTGCAACAAGACACAATGAAGTGTCGCAGTTAACTTTTTTAGTTTATTGAGGTCCTTCCTTTTTACAATAATGGAAGTTGAATTGATTATGAAGTTTTAAGATCTATTTTTTAAATACAAGATCAATACAAGATAAATAAGGAGATAATGTAGGAGAAATATTTGCATTGGCCACAGATCAGAACAGTGCCGGTAGATTCTAGAAAATGGTTGTGGAAGGAACAAAGCATCCTTTACTAAAGTTCCATCTTTCAGTGTTGTGCTGTTTACAAAAAATAATGAACAGCAACTTTGTGTGAGAGAGATATCTATCCTAGCAGGGCTTTTTTTCTGGGAAAAGAGGTGGTGGAACTCAGTGGTGGAACTCAGTGGGGAGTTTTTTAAAGTTTAAATTGCCCTCGGCAAAAATGGTCACATGGCCAGTGGCCCCACCCCCTGATCTCCAGACAGAGGGGAGTTTAGATTGCCCTCGCGGAGGGCAATCTAAACTCCCCTCTGTCTGGAGATCAGGGGGTGGGGCCACCGGCCATGTGACCATTTTCAAGAGGTGCCAGAACTGCATTCCACCGCGTTCTTGCTGAAAAAAAGCCCTGTATTTTTTAAAAAACCCACCAGAAATGGAGGTGTACTTGTGAAACAGATATTTCCCATTACCCTCTTCCTGCTATTGCCCTTTCCAACCATGCCTGAGTCAGGGGTTGTACCAGAACAATGTGGGTATAGAACAAGAGTCCAGAGCAGAGGGAGGAGAATCTGGGGGAAATCACAGGACTCCTCCCCCACATACAGAAAGAGAGCAGGTAGAGAGTAGATTTGATCCAATGAGTTATGAGACCAGCAAAATTCTGGGGATTAACCAGAGGCAGTGTATTAATGTACTTGACAGGGCTCGCTACATACTACACATTACTGTAAAAATGCTCTGATACATTAAAAAAAACAATAAAGTCTGAGAATTCAGAGTGGAAAATGGATGAAGGAGGAATAACAACAACAACAACAACAACATTTGATTTATATACCACCCTTCAGGACAACTTAATGCCCACTCAGAGCGGTTTACAAAGTATGCCATTATTATCCCCACAACAAACACCCTGTGAGGTGGGTGGGGCTGAGAGAGCTCCGGAGAGCCGTGTGACTAGCCCAAGGTCACCCAACTGGCTTCAAGCGGAGGAGTGGGGAATCAAACCCGGCTCTCCAGATTAGAGTCCCGCGCTCTTAACCACTACACCAAACTGGCTAAGCATTTAATTCCCCCCCCACTGTAAGTGGTGGGTTTAGAGCAGAAAAAAAATTGCACAGGAATGGACTGTGAATCACCCCTCACTGAGGGCCAAGCTACAAGTGACGAATGACACTTGAACGGCAAGTGTATTTTTCCCTGTTCACTTGCCCTCCACTCAATCCACTTGCCGTTCAAGTGTCATTCGTCACTTGTAGCTTGGCCCCCAGTGTCTGTTCCCCTCCTGAAACTCAACAGAACACACAGGTCCCATCTGAAGGAGGGCCGATTTTGATTGGAGAAATGCCATGTGGGGAAAGGGTGAAGCATCTCTGTCTCCCCCCCCCCATCACTTTTCTATTCAAAATTCCCTCCTTCCAAAGAATATTGCTCCTGTTTGAAAAGTGTTATTTTTGAAATAACCAAGGTCAACCTCCATAGTATGTGCATTCATCTACTTCCCTTAAGACAGCGCTTCATCATAAACTTTTTGAAACGGGGCCCATTTCCAAACTTACTGTAGTTCTGGGGCCTTGGGTTGCCAACAGGTATGGAGAAAAAACAAAGTTCTGCCTCGTTAATAGCAGCTTAATAGGAGTTTATTTACCAGGTGATGTTGTTGTAACCTCCATGCCATGAAAAGCTTCAGCTGCCCATTTCTACATATTAAGCCTCTATTAAAAAGACGGAACCTTTTTCTCAAAGACAGCTGGCAACCCTACTCAGGCCTGACTTGCCAAGTAGCTTCATGCTACTTTCCGGCCTTCCATCATACATGGGCTTGCCAAGTTCCCTCCAGTGGCAGGCAGTCTCCCAGTAATTTGCGTCTCTGCCTGCCTATCATTGGCAGTTACTGGGAGGAGGCAGGCCACTTGGAGATCGCCTGCCATTGGCAGGCAGCCTGGGCAAATAGCCGTGCGCGGCACAATGATGTCACTTCCAATTACAGCAGAAGAGATGGCATAACACAAGAGCCAGTTCTTTAAAAATTGTCCCCAAATGCTGTGTTCAGCATAACCAAAAGTGCTAATAATAATAACAACAGTATGCTTATATATTGCCCTTCTGGACAGATGAGTGCCACACTCAAAGCCAGTGTTGTTATTATCCCTACAATACAACTGGGGAGCTGGGGCTGAGAGGAGTGGCTTAGCCAAAGCAGTAGTGGGAATTGAACCAGCAGAATGCTGGCTTAGAGCCCAACCACTTACATTGTGCAGAGTGTGGGAGCCCATGAGAGAGATGATAAGTGTCCCTCACCCTCCCAACCTCCCAGTGGTTGCCAGGGGGACCTAGGAACCCTAATCATACAGTGGTAGAATCTCTCAACATTGTTTATAGTCTACCTTTTATATTATTAAATGTATAGAATGATTGAGGAATGGCTGTATTGCACATTATACCAATTTGCCTCCTAGAGCATCCTTTCCCAGCTTACATGGTTCCACTTCCTCCTCCTTGCCTTGCAACCCATCTGTGAGAGAGTCATGACTCATTCTGAGGTCTCAGCCTATTGCTTTTATTTGTCTGTATGAGGGCATATTTGGCCTTGATCCATCATCAGAAACTCCAGTAACTCCATAGATGCAGAGGAGTTAGCCGTGTTAGTCTGTGGTAGCAAAATCAAAAAGAGTCTGACGAAGAGAACTTGATTCTCGAAAGTTTATGCTACAATAAAATTGGTTAGTCTTAAAGGTGCTACTGGACTCTTTTTGATTCCAGTAACTTCAGGTGATGATGAAACCTCTAACTTCCAGTCTGAAAGTGATATGTGTAAGTAGAATCCAAAGGCTGCAAAACTTTAATAAAACTGCTGTAATTTAATGCTCAGACCAGCAACGCCCCACCATTTTGTGTCATAATAGTAGCCTTTCTAGGTACGACCAAAGATTCATCTAGTCTAGCATTCTTTCTCAAAAAGTGGCTGTATAATTTCTGGGAAATCTCACTAGCAGAGAGTATTAGAAGAGCCAGTGGACCATCAAGTCCAACATCCTATTTCACACAGTGGCTAACCAGTGCTTTTGGAGGGCTAAAAACTGAGCATAGAGACCAAGCCCTTCCCTTAGATTGCCTTCTAGCACCAGTGTTAAGGTGCCACATTTCTCTTTTGTCTGTTCCCAACATCTCATATTTAAGGGCCATTTCCACATGCTGTTAAAGAGATGGCCCACTCTGGTGGTTTTTTTCACTCATTCCATATGTCTCTGATTTCAAAGTGGAAGCAGGCAGTTTGGCTTCCATTTTTTCAACATCTTTTCTGGGAACAGTATTTCCCACACTTCCCTGTGGCGGCTAAAAGATGCTAGAAAAACAGAAGCCAAACTCTCTGCTTCCGCTTTGAAATCAGAGACTTATGGAGCGAGTGGGGAAAAAAAAACACACACTAGAGTTCAGTGAGTTGGCCGTCTTTTTAACAGCGTGTGGAAACGGCCAAAATGTATTTGGACTTGGACAATAAAGTTATAATGCTTCTTTTTGTCAAAATTTAAATGTGAGAGGCTAGCTACACAGTTAAAATAACACTCTTCCATTTTGTGGTGATGGGTGTGGGATCTCCAGTGCTTTTGGGTCTCCATCTGCTTCGAGTGGACAACTGAATAGAGAAAATAGGATTAAAAGGACTCTGAATAAATAAATAACCTACTCTAGTGAGACTGCAGACCCCTTTTGTGAGGCACAAAAATCATACCGGGAAGACCCATGAGGATAGGAATTAAGCATCTGCTCACAAGCAGCATAATTGGTGCTGGGTGATGGCTTCTGGGAATGTCTCACAAATGCATTTGGAGCTTTGACTGATTATCTGGATAAGATCTAATTATTTTCCTGGACATTTTTTTACAGAATTCCTTTAAGGGCTGTCTTTAAGGATACAAATGCAGTAGTCGTCGTTCAAATCAGTGTCTTCAGCAAATCTGCTTTTTTAAAAGTAAGAAAAGAAAGAAATGCACAGGATTGTGTTGCCCTCACAACATAAAACTTTCTAGTCTGTAGATGGAACTAAAATTTTGACCATTATTTTCCTTTGGTCAAATTGCAGGAGAATGGAGTTCGCTGTTACCACATAAGTAGCGACATCTATAATAAGAAGTAGTGAAGACCATTAACTCTTTTAGATCTTTGTTTTATAGATAGAGCTGCAAATGGACTCACAAAAGCTTTATTTTTAATTATATTAAATGTTAAAAGTCCATATTGCTATGCTGATTTATAGCAGCCTAGAATATATCCGGTAATATCATTATTATTAGAGTCTTCACTAGTGGCTGTGAATAATTGGGATAGTCCATAAAAACCACAAATATTAAAGTACAAATGATTTCATTCTTTGGAATCTGATTTAACCATATTACATGGGGCATAAATTTGTATGCAATGCATTAATTACTGTTGTAAATTCAGGCTTAGAAAAACAGATTCTAATTTCAGTTAGTTTAGCTCACTAATGGAGGGTCTGGGTGAATCAAATGTTGATTCATAGCAAGGAAACAGAATGGTTCAAAATTTATTTACGATACTTGTACCCTGCTCTTCATTCAAAGACCTTGGGCCAGCTTACCTGGGGTCTGAAGTCAATTGGCCATCCAGTGAATTTATAGGAGTAGATCAGTTCAGTAGTAGAACTGCATCATATCCCTTCAGGCTATTCTCTGAACTCTAGTGAAGAGCTGAAGAATGATAATAGATTTTTCACAGAGTTTGTAATGGTATAATAGGTACAAACATTCATCCTGTTCTCAGGCCATTTCAAACTGCTGTTTGGACAGCTGTGATCCCAAGAAAGTATACCTTTTATATCATCTTCAAATTTCTTAATGATTGTCTCTAGCTTTATGAGGTGGGTCAGTTTTCCTGAAGAGAGCTGGACTTGAGATTTGGATTTGCTGACCTTTTTAGATCAACGAGACTGTGACATGGTTAAGTTTGGGATTACAATGGTCAAATCATTGACATGGATATACCTAATTTACCCAATTGTGGTTTAATAGTTTGGGGTTTTGTTAATAAAATAAGTCTTGTCAAAAATGTTCTGAGACGAGGATGGAAAAAATGAAAAGAAGATTGGAGTGCACTGAGTGGCAGCGGGAGAAAAAACATAAAATGGCCATTGAGTCTATGGTGCGACATCACTTCTGGGAAAATGTGGAAGTGATGTCTTGATTCTCTAGGAAGCACGTGAAACTATAGAGTTTCTGGAGATTCCTAGAGAGATACAACATCCTTTCTAGGCTTTTCTGTGGCCTACTTAATTAGTGCTGGAAACTCATAGGGTTAGATCGAGAGATCTGTCAGTGGAAAATGCTGGTAGAAGTAAATTTTTGCTCCATTCTCCTCCCCCATTCTTCCTCTGAGCAAGTTGATTCCTGGAGTCACATGACCAAGTGGACTAACAGCCACAGAAGGAGACAATGAGGAGGGGGACTGAAGTAAATTTGTCCCTCTTCCCTTAACAGAACTGTGCTTGCAGAAGAGGCAGAGAGGCAGATGTTGATTCCTTCTCCCTCTATATGGCAGGCTGCCCTCTGACCCACATGGCTGCTCCCTTCCCTCCCCAGATAGCTCTTGAAGTCACAGGATTCAACTTCCCTGGGATTGAAATGGACTGTTGCTGGGAATGGAAACGTTGCAAACTTCTGCACTTCTTTCTCACTTGACTTCATTGGATCCAACCCAGTGTGAGTTTACATTGAATTATTCTAATACTAAACTGCGGACACTCCAGGCAGACTGCTTCAAATGACTCTGGTCACGCCTGATTCAGACCTGATTCAGAACTTAAGAAACCGTAGCCATCTATTGAGCATTTCTATGTCAAATAATTTTTCGCCAGGCAACAGATATACCTCAACAATGTTTTTTGGTACAGTACACAAGCATTCTCTTTTACTAGAGAACCTTGCCTCCGTTTTCTCTTTTATTGAAACAAACTTATTTACACTTAGATCCTGAAGATCTTGATGGTCTCTAAGATGCCACTGGACTCAAATCCAAAGTCTTAATTGTCAGCCTTAAAACTGTCTAATTTTTTTGTGATTATTGGGCCCAGACACATATCTAGCGATATTAATTATATTATTTCTGATCACTAAGGCAATTTTTTCCCTATTACTCCCTTGTTTGTTGCTGCTTGTCCCACAGAACTGCACAGAAGACACTCAACAAACAACAGTTATAGGCAAGTGCAACCCTGTTTTCTTTACCCCTCTCCAAAGCAAATCTGTTCTGGGTTTCTAGATTCCCTGTTTGACATAGTTCAGCTGAAAGACTCAACCAGCTTGGATTGTGGCCAGCAGTAGCATTCTCCCTGATCTTTTTGGTCAAGACTAGCAATTGTCCTTCCATTTTTCTGGAAATATCCGTGACCATATGCTCACATGTACAACTGGGATTATTCATTTAAGTCTGCATGTTATTGCATACCACACTGTTTCTTCTGTCTGAAGAGTTTAAATGAATCTATTTTCAGCAGGTTGCTGAAGGATCCCACATGAACAAAGAGCAAGTAGAGAGTTGGGAACTGCTGGTTGCTGGCAGTGCAGTTTCTTATTCTCCATTTGGGTCTTTGGTGACGAGTACCTAGCAGTCAGAACTGTACATGTTCTGTTTAATTCAGGAGCTGAATATGCTTCTTCTTTGTGCCCAGAGGAGTCAAAATACTGCAGCATCGAGTGTAAATCTGGCTCCTTAGTTAACTCAGAAATGCTGGCTTTTAAATCAGAAGTGCCAAACGTTGCTAATGTAAAATGAAAGTAGAAGTGAAAAGAAATGAGCCACGTAACTGTTGGAATATGGTTAATTTACTGTGGCAATGCCTCGGTTTTGGCTCTAATGCCTTGTTTGAAAATCAGAACCAGACTGCCAAACCTCACCTGCCATAGTCAATCTGTCTCATAATTCGGAGTGCATTGCTATTTTTGTTTACCTTTATTGGCACAAGAAATGCTGCTCCTGTCCTTTCAGAGGGACTTTTTTATTTTAAGAAGGTGCAAATACGGCCTGATTTAGGGGCAATTTTGGCGGCCAATAACCTATTTTTATTCTTTTGAAACAGGAGCCAGTGATTAATGCTGTAGCACTAGTGATATTGGAGGAAGAGGAAAAAATTTACTATGCAGCCAACATGAATGGAAGGGTTTTGCTGCAATTTTTGGGTCTCTCTCTCTCTTTCCCTCTCTCTCTCTCTGTGCTTAACAGTTTCTGTGAGAGACTGTAAAATAAGTGGGGGTGTGAACAATAGTGCTGCATATTCTTGTGCGGCAGCTTCACTGTTCCCAGCATTGTCTGTTGTCTTCATCCCTTCTGTCTAAGGTTGTAACAGCAGTTACCACTCCCTACATGGTCATGCAAATCAGCTGTAATTTCATATGCAATAAATGTAATTAGAAAAGGCTTTAGACTCAGATTCTTTTTTCTTGCATTTAAATACTTAAAAGATCAGAAATCAAGCTCTCTCTCTCTCTCTCCTGCTTCCAAATATTTGTGTTCTGTTTTTTAAAGATATAATTATTTGTTGACATTTTCAAACTGCAGTTTCAGACATTACACCCACATGTACTGGGCGCCCACCAACTGCATGTAATTCTACTCGTTATACTCTGTCGCCATGTAGTGTAAACCTAGACATGCATGTAAAGCTTGGGTGCACACAACTGACTGCTATTTTGGGGGGGGGGGATTCTTGTTCACGTTCAAATGCAAAATGTGTACAGTGGCCTGTTCATACAACATGACAGCCATGCATACGAGCATTGTGGGTAGCATCTGCTCCCAATATGCATAATTGCCGGGTTCTCACTATGTATAGATGTAACATCTGAAAATGGCCAAAAATCTATCTTTGTGTTCATTTCCAACATATGGTAACAAAGACTTGTATCTTTGACTTTCACAGTCCCAAAATTTTGGACATTTTTGGAACATACCAAAACCAACACAGGCAGAAACACCTCAAATTGTATTCCCTCACTACTAAACCTCTTAATTTTGATAAACATAGGTGGCACCATTTTTTAAAGTTTCTTATCATGAACACATATAAGTCGATGTGGCAGAAAATGTGAAAAGTCCGACTGTTATGGATGTTCACAAAGAGAGAAAGATAAATTCAGAAAAACCAGTTATACTTCATATTACCTCACCTCTGGTCAGTTTTCTGAGCCTGGGAATCTTCAACATTAGGGAATATTCCTTTCCTAAGGGTGGTGTTATATCTGAACTCAACAGCTATTAGTATGACTGGTAAGTTGCTTTTGAGTGTGTGTGTGTGGTATCTTGTCCAAGATTCAGTCAGGCTACAAACCAAAACATTCCAAGCAGACAGTTCTCATGGACTTTTCATAAAGAATGAGCAAAATGGGAAGGGTGGGGAATATTTCTCCAATCTCCCTAAGGTCCTTGACCTTTATATTCTTTTGCTGAGTAAATTTTGCTGATATCCGATGCTGTTGCCTGAGTCTCCCCCCCGCCATACCCGCCTCTTTTCTGTATGAACAGTCCCTGTATTGCGTAATTGTGCAACATTTGTAGATGAGAGACTAAGAGTGACTTTCTTTAGTCCGTGCACTCTGTAGATCTCAGTTGTTGGTCTGATCTCCATTCGCTATCAGAACAAGGAGGGGAATGTGTTTACTTTAGCAATCGTGCTATCTTTCTGTTTTGCGTGGAACATTCCTACACTATGTGTATTCTGGCCACCAGGTCATCCT
Organism: Eublepharis macularius; assembly: GCF_028583425.1. Taxonomy (NCBI): domain Eukaryota; kingdom Metazoa; phylum Chordata; class Lepidosauria; order Squamata; family Eublepharidae; genus Eublepharis; species Eublepharis macularius. The sequence continues at coordinate 42,862,582 of NC_072790.1, forward strand.
CCAAGTGGGAAATGCAGATAGGACTGATGCAGTGTCCTCCTCTGCAGAACAACAGACCATGGATCAAACTCGAGATTACTCTAAATGGGTAGTTGCTGCCAAAATGGCAACCATATGTTTGGCTCCCCCCATTTTCCCCTCTGTAACATCTAATAGAACACTTATGTAGGTAACCTGGGGTCAACGAGTCATCTCACATTTTTAGGTGGTTCCAAGTTTTTTTTAAAAAATCCAAGCAATGAATTTATCCAAACTATTAAAAATGGTCACTGCTCTTAATAAGTGTGTAGTAACTCGTATATAAAAGTTAATATTTTTCAAGCTGCCTTTAAGGTGTTTGAGCTTTCATAAAATAACACAATAGAATGGTACAAACGTGACACAGAGGCTTGGATCATAAACTGCTTTTCTGCTCGTGTGACATACAAGTTTGCTTGTGGAAAAGAGGAAAGGCAGTTTTTGTCCATTCCCTTCTCTCATTTTAGCCCTCCACTTAAATGGCACCCCAACATATATTGTTTTAGAGAATCGCCTCCCCAAAGTTTACCTCATCATTGCAACTTCCCATTTACTTGAAAGTTACAGGTTCTACAATCCTATCCTTTTAACAGAAAACACCTTAACATTTTGTAACTCACCTACCCTCAGAATTTGAACCAGCTAATCTCAAAAGGAAGGCTTGAAGTAAGCCAATCACAGGCGTGCTAATGAGAGGATTTCTGGTCTCCCTGCAAACACTGTTAAAATATTAAGTGGTTAGACAACATCAGATAGTTTAACAGCCAAGAGAGACCTTTGGCTGGGGCAGAAAAACAGAACTTTAGTTTTGCGCATGTATCTAATTTTGAGAGAGGTATCTAATCTTGAATTTGACATTATAGGTACCTTCAAGTCAAAAAACAATGCCCCATCTGAGCCTCTATAAACAGAAGGCAGACAGAAGACTCAATTTGCAATATTAATTCCTGTTCTTCCCCTAAAACTTGTTAGGAGGGGAACTGAGTTACTTGGGGCCAAATCATATGTACGAGCAGGAACACAAACTGGCTGGCCAACTGTCAAAAATTCTAAAGATTTAGGCTCCTTCCCTATCTTGATGCTCCACCCTCACGTGCCATTTTCAGCACACATCATGGATGAAAGCAAGGACAAGAAAATGGGCAGAGATTTGCATGAATTAAAATATCCCTTAAATATATGCACAAAAGCAAAGCTTGTAAAGATAATTTATATTGTCATGTTTTTACACAATATGTTATATTCACTCATTATTCAGAGTTATAAATTCTAGGTTTAACTTAGCATTGTTGCCATCTTAGTTCATGCTCCCTGGTTAAATACATGATTGTAACATTTACTTTATCAAAGCTTAGGTTCACTGGGTTGGATTCTACTGACCTTTCTTTGAAAACATATCCATTGGATGAAGGCTCCTTGCTCCAAAGGAAGGTTCTAGACTAGCTGAGCAGAGAGGTATGATCCAACCCAATGATCCAAGTGTTTACTCAGGGCTGTTTGAACCCATCATTGGTCTTGGAAAGTAGCCGTTTTAACAATGGTAATTTTCTTTCAGGAAATAGGTACAGTGCAGATATTGATTAACCAAGCATCTAAGAGCGATCTGCAAGTCAAATTTTCAGGCATGCAAAATCGGACCAGACTGTTTCCACTCATACCTCTTTGCTAAGCAGTTTCAGGTGGGCAGCAGTGCTGGCCTGTAGAAGAAGAGCAAGATTCGAGTCCAGTAGCACCTTAAAGACCAAATACATTTCCAGGGTATGCTGTTTCTGACGGAGTGCTGACTTTCGAAAGCTCATACCTTGGAAATCTAGTTGGTCTTTAAGGTGCTATTGGACCTGAATCTTGCTCTTTGCTAAGAAGGAGGTATTCTTATGGTAGAGAATTTTGATTGTTTGTCTTATGATATTATAGAATGCAGTACATTTATTGTTTTGTGAAGATATTTTAAATAATCTTTTCCATTCAGAAGGTTCCTATTAGCAGGGTTTTTTTCTGGGAAAAGAGGTGGTGGAACTCTCAAGAGGGAAATGAGAAAGAAACACATGGGATTCTTTGAAATCATATTATTTTCAAGGACTATTGCTGAGTATTTTCAAGAGGTGCTGGAACTCCGTTCCCCTGTGTTCCCCCTGAAAAAAAGCCCTGCCTATTAGGAATGCAACCCTCTGAATTTGTCCTATGATAAAATTTAAATTGTTTTATTAGTAATTAGATATCGGTATTAATAGTGAGAAATGCTGAAATAATATTACAGTAAGTTTTACAAATGATAAGTCTTTAAGTTGATTTACATTATGTATAATCATATATTGACAAAATAAGTGTGTGTGTATGTATTGTGTATGATGTAAGAAGGTCAAACCACAAACGTTCTACAATTCCACAGATGTCATAATTGTAAAATGGGAAGGACACAATATTCTGTTTTCTAATTTGAATTATATTGACTGCAGAACACGAGAGACTTGCAAATGTCCTCAGATGAGACTTTAGGCATATTTTCCTTTGCCAATACATTTTTAAAAATGTCAGATTATTTATCGCCATTCTAAATCAAGGCAGATGAATCCACATGTTAACTCAACACTCCTTTCCAGTCCCAAAGCAGAACAATGCTAGCCGCCAACAACAGATTTCCTACTAACATCTGATCCTTATTCAAATGACACATGATGATGGCAGACCCATTTGTTTGGACCTGGGTCCGTTCCAGTCACACATAAGGCAGGGATAGAGATTTCGTTTATCAAGAATAAAAAAGGGTGCAAAAGTGGAGAGATGAGTGAGGGAATGCCTCTCTCCTCACCTAATTTTGATTTGAAAATGGGATAGTGATTCTTCTCTGCAGTAAGTTGCCCAAACTCCTTTTGCCCCAGTTGATATTGGAAGTCAGTGTAGCTGAGAGAAAGGGGTAAGAGCCAAGCTACAAGTGACGCCTGACACAGGTTGGACACTTGTCAGCTTCCCTCAAGTTTTGATGGGAAATGTAAACATCCTGGTCTTACAGCTTGGCTCTCCATTTAATTGAAGTTTACAGAACACACACACACTCCCAGCGGAGGGGAAGGGGGCACCCGGCGAAAGCCTAATGCCTGCACTCCCCTCCCGACTGCATGTTCTCTCTCCCATAGACTGCTGCTCTGTAAACTTCAATTAAATGGAGAGCCAAGCTGCAAGACCAGGACGCCTACATTTCCCATCAGAACTTGAGGGAAGCTGACAAGTGTCCAACCTGTGTCAGGCGTCACTTGTAGCTTGGCTCTCAGTCTATTTATGGAGTGGTTAGATGCAGGAAGGTACAGTTCCCTCATACGCATGCTTCTCTTGTGCTTAAGACTAACCTTCCCCTCCTGCTTTATTTGTTTGAGGCATCCCCACCCCCCCCCCCTTTAATAAGGGTCTGCTGTGGTCATTTGTAATTTGAGCCTTAGTTTGCAGTCCTTCAAATAATAGTAGTACTAATTGGGGAAATATAGTTCTCCTACCTTCGTGTTTGATTTATAACTGCAATTCTTTCAGCCCAGTAAGTTCCAGTTTTCTGGACAACTGAAACAGAATTATGTGTCCAATATTTTTTTGTTTGATAATAATGGTAGGAATCTTTTCCTTTGCATATTTATTTGCGTAGTTGCTGCAGATAATCAACATGAACCTAGGCCTATGGTCAAGGCAGAAGAGGGCTAATGTGTTGCCTGGTGAGGCCTGTGAAGGGCCAGCTAGGTTCATTAAATTTTATATGAAACTTTATGAGAGCTCTGTCATTGGGTTGCATCCCACAGGTACATTTCACGAATGGTGGTGCTCTTGTTTGGTGCAAGGGGGCATTCACTGATGCAAGAACCTTGCAGTGACAATCCACTGAAATAGATTAGAAAAGTCTCTTCTATTTTATATGGAATGAAGGCCTTTGCCCAGCTATAAGGTAGCCAGGTTCCCCAGCTAGGACTGCTGGGAGAGGGGAACACAGGTACTTTTACCTTATCCCTGCTACTTTTCAGCTGATTCTTAAAGAATCAGTCCTGGAGTGATGCTCTCACTTCCAGTGTACCGGGAAGTGATGTCATTGTGTGGGCCACAGGAGCATGTGTGTGCAGTCATTTGCACGGGCTGACTGCCAATGGTGGGTGATCTCTGGGTGGCCTTGAAATTGAAAAAAGGAGGAATCTTAAAACTTAGACATAAGTGAAATATAATTGTTTGACCCTCCCAATTGTAATGCTTTTTGTATACTTGAATATTATTAAACAGTATCACTTTAATTATGATTTCTAAACAGTGGGGTGGATCCTACACTTATCCTCCCGCTTGACTGAGGAAAGATTGAAGCTTTCCTCCATCCTGAAGAACCTTCCTCCAATTTAAGTGGAGAAAGGCTCCTTAGACCGCAGGAATACTCCTTGAAGGATGGTTGGATACACCCCACCAATCCCAATGCTGGTGAAAAGTTTTGCTTTTGGAATAGTACATCTATTAGGACTGATTAGTCTTCAGAGAAAACAGGAAGAGAACATTCAAAAAGTGATAAACATAGTTTACTTATCTTAAAATAGTACGACACCCATGTTGCAATATTTTGTAAATGCTGAGAAGGTGTTTGATAGAACAGAATGGCCTTTCTTGGAAGAAACCTATGAGCATTAGAGGCACATCTTACTGTGTTTCCTGGGATTAATTGCTAAACTGCTCAAATTGTGGTTAACAAGCCTCTCATTTCCAACATGTTGTGCAATGTGACAGGGTTGATCCCTCTAGCCACTAACATTTAATTGCTGTGTAGGACTGGCAATTGCTGTAAGAACTACTAGCAGTACTTGTTATACAGAAGACAATTGTGTTCCGTGCTGATGCAGTATTCTTCTAAGAAGAACCAAGAATTCAGCTGCAAGACTGAATTAAATATTTAGTCATTTGAGGGATGAATCCAGTTATAAGGTTAACACATTTAAAATCTTAATTATTTCATTTATGGATAAATTCGAAAAATTCGAAAAAGTGAAATAAAAGCCACTTGCATTTCCAATCAGAAAAACAATGGGCTGGATACTATATACCATGGGTGTTTCCTCACCTTCCCCCCAGCCCTCTGTGATCCACCAAAAGGCATTGCTGAGGTTTATGGTATACTCAGCTTTGCCCAAGGTTGTCAGAGCCTGGAAGCTAAGCAGGGTTAGCCGCCATGGTTAGTACTTGGGTGAGAGACCTCCAAGGAAGACCGAGGTTGCAGTGGCAAACCATATCTACTCCTCTCTGACTTGGAATGCCTCATGGATGGGGCAACTTGTGGGATGTTTTCTTCTTGGACAAAAAGTCACGAGGCATGAGGGGCTATAGTGGTAAAGGGTATTTGATAAAATCACCACCCCTTCCCTTTTCCACCTGCAAATACTTTTATGCTAGTAGAAGCTTCACTGATGGAAGAGAGGACTTCCTCCAGCCCCCAGTTTGGTACCCACAAGCGTCATTGACCCCCAGTGATGAAACTGAGTATCTAGCTATAAAAATGAAAAGTCATATTCATTGACAGCAATTAGAGAACATAAATCTGTTATAATAGTAAAGATTTTAAAAGTTTTTAACTGGTAAAAACAGGTGGCCTAATGTGAAATTAGGTTGGGAGAGTGTACAAATGAATATTCTCCCAGGCATTTTGTTTTCCTAACAGTAATAATCCAAAAGTGAAACTTTGATTAAATCCAGTCTTGATTATTGGTTTTTCTGGAACAATAAAACACTTACAGTGTAATCCTAAACAGAGTTGGGCTTAGATTGGAGTAGCTTTGCTTAGGATCGCACTGTAAATGTTACATCAGCAGCAGTGTAGCAAAAATAATCGATAAAAGAAGATGAATAGATGCCTGTATAGTAAATATTATCCAGCAGCTATGTGTGCATGTGGGGAAGCAACTAGTCTGAGATAGAGGCCAGCTCAGCAAGACCAATTTATTCATCCTAAGCAATGAGCTGCTGCTCCAGGGAAGAGAACAAGTAAATCTTTCACAGTATGCATTTAATGTAAAATTTATATGTATATCGATATATTTAATTCTCAACATGGCCCCATCTGTGAATATTTAAATCCAGAGACTGGGCCCATGAACATACCAGACAGACCCTGAAAAAAGACCGAGGTTTACAGAAAAGTTTGAAATCTAAAAAAATAAAAAATGGGAGGTTGACACATACACCCAGTAGAAGTAGAACGCTTTACCTTTAAGAAAGGATTGCTCAATATCTATTGTAAGGTTGCAAGGCAACCAAAACAGTATTGTCAGCCTTCCATACTTGGTTCTGTTAGTAAAAGGCAGAGGGAGGGTTAAGGCACTTTCAAGGGCTGTTTTGTCTGTTGAGGGAGGACTAATTGGAGCCAAGCTAGGCAACAACCATCAAATAACTTGCTACCACCTTACTTGCATGACTCACTGAGGAGTGGCTGCTTGCTACTTTCCCACAGCAGCCACCCCATGAAAGGCAGTGTTGTTTAGTGGTTAGAGTTTCAGACTAGGATCACAGTGACACAGACTTGAATCTACATTTGCCCCTGTTTCCCCTTCCCCACATTATTTCCTTTACCCTCCTCCTGGCAGCCCGCATATGCTTACCTTTTCCTGCTTCCTTCTCTCCTCTAAACCCACTAAACAATTTTTATCTTCCACCCGCCTTCATCTATATTTATTAATTTATTTCATTTATGTACTTCCCCTTACTTCACAATGGGGACCCAAAGCAGCTTACATCATTCTCCTTGCCTCTATAATATATTCATAACTGTAGGCTATGATATATCTTAGGAATGATCTTGAGTCTGATTAAGGAATGAATGAAGAGAGTTTATTCAGGAACTAAAACTTTGAGAGAAAGGAGAGAAACAGAATAGATACTAACTACCTCAGTAAACAGGAAGGAGGGACTTCTGGGAAAAGGCAGGAAGCAGGAAGTAGCCTAAGAGCGGGACCACAAATGACGCCTGTCACAGGTTGGACACTAGTCAGCTTCCCTCAAGTTTTGATGGGAAATGTAGGCATCCTGGTCTTGCAGCTTGACTCTCTGACTGCTGTCCAATGGACTTTTCAACTGTCACTTGTCCAACATTCCACCAAGCTGCCTACATTTCCCATCAAACCTTGAGGGAAGCTGGCAAGTGTCCAACCTGTGTCAGGCGTCACTTGTGGTCCTGCTTTAAGAATACCAATCTGGAGACATGCAATAAGGACAAAAGAGAGGAGGAAAAGATCCCACTCTGCAATCTCTCTGTCAGACCTGCTGCCAAAAGGGGCCCAAAATGGCCAGGACTGGGCCTGAAATGGCCTGGGTTGGGCTTCTGCCAGGTGAGGAAACACTCCCCTGCCTGGGCCCAAGATTGGGCCCAATTTGGGCCTGAAATGGCTATGATTGAGCTTCTGCCCCACCCAGCATGGGCCCGATCCTGGCTGTTTTGGGTCCAATCTTGGCCATTTTGGGCCCGTTTTGGCCATTTGGGGCCTGAAACGGCCAGGATCGGGCGCATGCTGTGTGGGGGAATCCCTTTCCAGGCTGAAATGGGCCCAATTCTGGCTGTTCCAGGCCCGTTTTGAGCCTGCAATGGCTAGGAGCGGGAGGGCAGTTTTGAGAACTGCCAGAACACCATTCCAGAGAGTTCTAGAAGAAAAAAAGCCCTAATTTTTAAAACTGAAAATAACAAAGATTAACAATACATAAAAACATATTCAGCACATATTCAGAGCTAACTGGAAGGTAGTAGTGAAAGCTGGATAGATTTTGAGGGATTTGGGTGATAGTTACCATCCAGAAGAGAGTGTCCAGGAGCAAGAGTGTTGAGCAACCAGCTTGTCAAGGTGGAAGAGCTCGAATGAAAGTTCAAGGGTGGATGCTGGATCCGAGAGCATGCACACAGCTACGGTGGAGGGGTAATCCAGTTATACTGTGGAACACACCCAAGGGCAAGATTGCATCTTCTGTCCCAAAACACTTAATTGTTCTTCCCTGGGTGGGACAAAGGATTGAGGATCTGTATCCGTGGTGAGCCAATGAGCTGGTGAACTGTTTCCAAGGTGGGACAATGAACTGGCAAACTATCTCCAGGGTGAGACAATGAATTAGGGAGGTTTGATAAGGTCATCCCAGAAGGAACTAAAGTTATCAGTAATGATTGATGATCCACAAAGCATGGGTGGGTGAGGCTCCCTGAGTCACCTATGAATAGGGGAGTGGATACGGGAAGATCAGTAGGGTGTGTTGCAGTGATTAAGTCTCCAGATTTAACTAACCTCAGATCAGGGCAACTTGGTTATTTGTACATACAATGTATAATCAGTTCTGGCCTTCATTTCTTTTTGCACTGATATGCTCAAATTGGTATTGTCTGTTTATTTGATCTCATTATGTGATCTTTTTTGGAGTTGGTGGTTCTTGACTGTTTTATGTACTGAGTGTCTTTATGTGGTCTGTGTTGTACTTCTGTTTTTACTCTTCTCTTCATTGAATATTTTGTATGAACAAATAAAAAGCAACAACAGGTAACGAGGGAGAGGGGGCTCAGTGTTTGAGGATCTGTATAACATGCAGAAAGTCCCAGGTTCAATCCTCAGTGTCTCTAGTTAAAAAGGAAGTGTTAGTAGGTGATGTGTAAGACCTGGAGAGCCACTGCTAGTCAGAGAGGTCCGTGCTGACCCTGATAGACCAACTATCTGACTTGGTGGAAGGCAATTTCATGTGTTCTTTCACACTCTCTCTCTGTTGACTTCCATTGATCAAATCTAGAGCTGAGAGAAGAATCTCCAGAAGGACTGCATCTCTATGTAGTATTTCTATAATCTGTTGCTTTTGGACAGATTAGAAAAGGCTTTGGATGACTGATTTAGCCTGTGCAAGTTGGCTTGTTTTTTTTAATGAAGGATGTATATAATGATTTATTTAAACGTTGAGAACAACAGGTTGAAAAAATCAAATCTATAAATAGTTTTGATTTGTGTGTCATTTATAACAGTAAATCCAAAGGAAGTGCTGATTTTATACTTGTTGCCTTTCCAAGTTGTTATTTAATGCATCCTCTTGGAGTTGTCACTCTAGTGGGGCAGAAGAATGCATTAAGCATTTTCAAACCCAAGTATTCCACAAGCTCATAGCTGATGAAGTTGTTTACAGTTTAATGTTTCTTCCTTCAAAGACAGTTGCAGAAAGTTTTCTGTCTTCCAAAGGACAGAAAATTTTCCCAAACTGGATTGCAAAACACTTGTAAAATCAGTTTGTGTTTACATACAGTTTTACCAGAATAAATAGAGTCACCAGAGAGCTATTCTTCTGGAAACCGGATGATGTAGATTGTGAAACAAGGTTTGGGAATGGGGATAGAGTCCTCCACAGTGACATTTGTGTGATTAGAACCAAGAATAGTCCATCCCAGTGTAAAATAAAAGCTGCCTGTATCTTACGTGAATTTTTTATAATCTTTTTTCACATTCAGTTTTATACCCCATGTATTTGGTACTACAGGGCCTTTCTTTTTCTTTTACTGCAATGTCTTTTTTATGTGTTTTAGGCCAAGTCGGTTCCCTTCTCTCTCCTTCCCATGACAGTAAAGTATGTTTTCTTCACCAAGGATTTCTGACTTTTGCAAACAGACTCAAGCAAAAATGTCTGCAAATGAGCAGTTAAGGGATCTAGCTAATTCCCCACTGCTGTATAATCCTTCAACGCTTGCTTTCACCCGCTCGGCTTGCTCTCAAACACCATAATTAACTATGGGATTGCCAAAGCCACTGTTGCAGCTTAAATCGTTTTTCTTTTTCTTTCATAGGCAACTCCCATGAAACCTGGTTGCGAACAAATAAACAGGCAAGAGCCCCACCTAGGTTATGACCCATGACGTGTAAACCTAAGTTACGCTACCTCTAGGGGAAAAATGGTTTTCTACCAGGCAGGGAGGTGGGGAAAAGACTCCAGAAGACCAAGACAGGATAGCCTTGAGTTGCTTTCATTAAACTGAGTTGGTTTCATTTCATTAAAATGACTTGTTACGTAAAGCTAGCTTGTTAAATACATTTTTGTGGATATGTTTAATATCATGTCATGCCGGAAACAGCTATTTTAAGTTACTTACAGTGAAATCCTCAGCATAGTTTCTCAAGTCCGAAATCAATTGGCTTAGACTGGAGTAACTCTTCTTAGGATTTCATTGTTAACCTTAGAAAAGAGCCTATTTAATTCCAGTGATCACACAAATGTATATGAAAATGCATATTATGTATAATATGGATATTATTCTCTTCCTGGATAGCCCAGGTTAGCCTGATATCATCAGCTCTTGGAAGCTAAGCATGGTTATCCCCGGTTAGTACTTGGATGTGAAACTACCAAGGAAGTCCAGGGTTGTTAAGCAGAGGCAGGCAATGACTAACCTCTTCTGTTGCTTGCTTTGAAAACCTTTCCATCGTCACCCTAAATCTCCTGCATCTTGTAATCACTTTACACACACAAATGAAAAGACACAGAGACAGTAGTTATTGTTCCCTTTTGTGGACGCCCCTAGGTGGCTCTATCCTATGCTGCTTGGGTAATATCAGAACTTATCTGTCATTCTTTTACACTGTCCTTTACCCAAAGAGTGTTATATAGTTAACCTTCTGCCATAAGTGGGGCTGAGAGATGATGAATGACCCAAGATTGCTTAGGCAAGCTTCATGGCTAAGTGAAGATTTTAATTTATTTAACTTTTATACTGTCTTTTCACTATGTTTAGTGCTCAAGGCGGTTTACAACATAAATATACAATCAGGGCTCATTTTGAGGCGGAACGTGCAGGAACGCAGTTCCAGTAGTTCTCCAAAGAGGTCACGTCAGGTGACCCCGCCCACCTGATTTTTGGCCATTTTTGGCCTGGATTGGTTCCCAAATGGCCAGGATCGGGCCTCGTACAGGTGGTGGATCACTCTCCCGCTCAGCAGCGGCCCAATTCTGACCATTTTGGGCCACTTTTCAGCCATTTTCAGCCCCTTTTTGCCATTTTGGGCCCAATTTCAGCCCTGAATGGCCAGGATTGGGTCCAAAACAGCCAGGATAGGTGAGGTCAGGGGTGTGTGGCATATGCAAATCAGTTATGCCAATGACACACTTCTGGTGATGTCAAGGGGTGTGGCATATGCTAATGAGTTATGCTAATGAGTTATGCTAATAAGTTCCTGCAGCACTTTTTCTACGAAATGACCCTTGTATACAATACAATATTTCACCCAATCTCCCCACTTCTTGCCTCAATAATAATCAAGAGGGAAACCGTCCACCCCACACGTGGTAGCTCTGCCACTTCTGTTCAGCTAAATGGTGGGGTGCATGGAGGGGGGGATGCTGAGGGAAATAGGAAGGTGACCAGCATCACACCAATGCCATGATGTCACTTCCAGCACAACCTGGAGGTGGTGTCATCACATTGAGCAATGGTGCAGCATTCACCAAAAACTCTATGGTTAAACCATAGTGTTTTGAGTGAATGATAGCGTGCCACACCTATGCAATGGCATCGCTTTCAAATCGCACTAGAAGTGATGTCACTGCATCATTGTTGAGGGCCTTGCAATGATAAGTCTCCTGCCACAATGCCTCTCGGGAAGAACACAAGAAGTTGTATGCTAGCATGGAAAGGAAAATTAGGAACCCAGCCTAAGCTGTTCTACATAGCATTTGCTTAGTTGTAATGTTACTGAAGAGAGGTGGGATAGAGGTGTGTACGTGTAGCCTCTCAGCTTTTTGGGTTAAGGAAGAATAGATTCCTTCCTTCCCTCCTTCCTGAAATTTCACTCCATGCCACCTTTTGCTCCATCTTAATTCCAGAATTCCAACATGCATATGCTTTAAAATCCAATGAATAAAAGAATTTCAGAAGCATTCTTGCTTGGAGATAAATATTATTGGTCACCAGTTCCCATTTCTTGGCACAGAGAAATAGTTTCATGGTCTTTTGTCATTGGATGTGACTTACTTCTTGGACATATTCCCAAAGGGGATTTTACAATAATAGATTTCTTAAAATGTTTCCTTTAGTTAGCATTTGCTAGCATAAAACTTCATTACTGGGTTGTCTTTTACTTCTATTCTGGATTTGTCATTGAAAGGCCACAGTTTAAGCAATGTCTGCAATAAAATTATTTTTACATGCTAGTTGCAAAATATTTTCAACAAACTGGAACCCACACCATTTATAAATTACAGAGATTTAAATATCCCAAAGAGATCCTGGATGTTACTTTTCTTAAACAAATATATTATTTTGTTGCCAAATTGCACACAACAGCTGCAGTTACTGTGACAGCCTATAAATATGCTGGCTGGCTACACAAGATTAACTTTAAAAATTCAGTTTATGTGAAAAACAGGGCTGGGAGGGGCTCCTAATGAGAAGGCTGCAGGTAACAATTTGGAACACAGTTTTCAGTGCAGGGATGATCTCAGAGAGAAAATAACTTCGGCATGTGATGCTTTCCAGAGAGTCCTTGCTCGAGAAGTCAAAATTGTATTTCCCTCCTTTTCTTGAAATGCATTGTTAGAAGAAAACACTCTGTATCTCCATTTCCCAGTGGATTTTGCTCTATGGCAGTATCATAAGAGATAGAACAGGGGGAACCTTGAGAAGCATGAGTGAACAAGCTTGTAGTTTAGGAATATTGCTTGACAGAAAACATTTTAAAGAAGATTTTGATTAGTATCTTTGATTTATTTTATAGCAGTCAGTGTATAGTCAATAATGCTAGGAAGGCACAAGGAAAAGGCCTAAAACAAGAGGGCTTGATTCAATAAAAGAAACCATGTCCTCCAGTTTGCAAGATCTGAGCAAGTCTGGTAATGATAGGATGTTTTGGAGGTCTTTCATTCATAGGTCACCATAGATCGGAGGCAACTTAATGGCATCAGCAGATAACACACACACACACACACACACACACACACACTGTGTGTGTAGTAGAGGTAGAGACCAGGATTCCAATCTCTACTCAGCTGTGACTGTCACTTTGGTTAGTCACTTTTGTCGTTTAAGCTAACTCACAGGGATGTGAGAATAAAATGGAAGAAAAGACAACCATGTATGCCATCCTGACCTCCATGGAGAAAGAACAAGGTAAAAATACAATAGGCTGATATTATGTTTAATATACACTTATTTCCCCTTCATCTAAAATCCACATTTCTTGTAAACAGATATTCCTGCATAGGTGCAAAAAAAATCCCTCTAATGCATCATATTGATGCTATCCAGCAATGTTCCAAATCAAAAATAGGATCTCAGCTTCAGCTTTAGGATTGTTAGTATGTAATATATTTCCAGTATATAATATATCTTCCAGTCTGAATGTTATTCAGAGTGGATAATTACCATTCCAGTGGCAGATAATTAGTATAATTTCTCTCACAGTTCTAACTTTTCATGTATTGAGTAACTTTAATTTAGTGAAGATCTAGAAAAGTTCGATGCCTTATGGGGAAAAGAAAAGATTGTGCTGGAGACCAATATTTAAATTTGATGGTCCTACATAAGAATACTTGGGGATTTTATCCTACCCTTGATCGCTTAATAAAAATATAGCTTTCTCCTTTCTGCTGTTGTTGCCTGGAACCCCCTCCCTAAACCTGGACATGGACTTTGTATGCACTGTGCACAACTTGGTACTGAAGCCAACACTATGTATGAAAAAAGAGCTTCATGAGACTGGCAGGGCACCCCCCTAGTCAGTACCCGCAAGCAACCCTTCTTGCAACCATTCTGGAGTAGCTACTACGTGCCCAGATCAACATACCTGCATGCCAAGATGCTAGCCACTGCTGAGATCCCTACAGGAACCTGGACCAGTAGTGAAATGGAGAGGAGCCATGTTCCAAAAGAAAAAGGGACATTTATTTGCCTGTGGAAGCCATGACATGCCAGCGCTCCTGTCACGAACTGTTTTCAGATGTGCCTCTTGATATGTAGATGCCAAAGACAAAAACCTTGAAGCAAGGCGCCTCCGGACTCTGCTGATCCCACATCAAGCTAATCACTTCCATCCATCAAGCCATGGACCGTCATAAAATCCAATCACTCTCCATCCCCTCTTTCTCTCTGCCCTTTTGTCCCTCTTGAGGTGTCACCATGGACCATCATAAAAAACAATTGCTTCTCATCCGCTCTTGCTCCCTTTTGTTATTCTTGAGGTGTCACAAATACAAACATTAGATTCCAAAGTGTCCATCCTGGATCTCTTTTTGTCCCACTAAGGGGACACATTAATTGCTTTTGTTAAATTTCCTGAGAACCATTAACGGGGCATGAAACCCACCCCAGGTCTTGCCCGGTGACATAATTTGGCTGTTTAAGGGAGATGCTCGAACCCCTCGAGAGCTCATTCCTACTCCCACCTAGTATAGTATGGGTGACTCCACTGGACTCTCCTCTCCCCACTGCTGAATCTCGGCTTCTCGACAGACAGGTGCATATCGCCCACCAATTATCTTTCCTGCTAATGCAACCGTCTCTATATCTTTTCCACCCTTTGATTTCCTAGTTCTGTATTGATTGTGTGTATGATTCTTGGACCCGGTATGCTTGAAAGTTATTAAGTAAAAACCTCGATTCATTTAAGTATTAGCCTCCCTCCTTTATTGCGTGTGCTCTGGAAACTCTGACCCTGGTATATATAGGTTATGATCCCATAATATATGCCCATTGCCTATTAATTCCCCATCTTTGAGGCAATTTGGCTAACACTGTTCCCTGGATATCCTTGATTTTAAGTATCTATTCAACTTCCCAGTGGTTACAACATTTCATGCCTGTAAGAGTCTCTTTGGAGCATTGAATGGATACATCCTTCTGTCTACATATATGTTGTCTTGTGCATACAGATTTGGGTATCTGTTTTGGGTACAAGCCTACATTAGAAAATAGAACATGCAGCCTAACTTTTTCTGTCATAATGTGGGAAAGACAGAAAGTGTGATTGAAGGGTAGTTTACAATCCAAATTCTGTCAGTTGGTGAGAAGCTGGTTACTACATTTTGCCATATATTGCATTTATGAAACGAAAGAGGTACTGATTGAGGAAAGTGGAATCTGGGGAAATAGGATTCCCTAATATACTAACATTAGAAGTTGCAACAGGCCAGTCTTTTCTGAAGCTCACTAAAGCATGTAGTATACAATGCAGCCCTACTCAACCTCTCTTGCTAACCTTCCATTCCGCATAGCCCATGGAACCACATTTCCACTTACAGTGGCTGAAAATGTCCTTGCAGTTACAAGCAGCAGGATGTTAGTTTAAATCGTATTGTGGGAGAGAATGTCTGCATTAGGAGCACCAAAAACACAGTTCTTATGCTAAGCAAAATGGGTAATGCACCAGTGGCACACTGCAAATTATTTCTTTGAGCATCTAGCAGAAAACAATGTGCCGTGTGCATCGTTATCACTTTCCTGAGCCATCTTTTGTGTTGTGGTTGGGAGATCTGATCTGCGAATGGTCCCACTGAAGTTCAGACAATTACTCTGAACAGTAAGTGAAATATTACACTGTACACTGGGATGACTGTTGAAAGGACAGAGTGCAGGATCCTGGAGGAAAGTCTCTTGAATAGACGGACAGGCTGGAGTGAAGGCATGCACTCCTGCACGGAGATCAGTATCTGAAACTGGAACAAGCTAACACTGCGGTGCTCCTCCCAAAGGGGGAAGCGACTGACAAAATAAATATACTGCAAAACTGTAGATCAGTCTGAATGCATAACAACCAACTTTATAAATAATTGCCATTCATAAAGGTTCCAGGGCTCTCCTTTCAGCAAGGCTGCCTCCCGGGTTTACTCTCGGGGGCCATCTCTTCCACTGCTGCCTAGCCCTGACGGCTGGGTCACATCTGCTGCTGTTGTGTTGGCTGCCATGGCCTCATCTTTCCAATGGTCGTGTGTGCTGTATGCAGCAAGAAGGGCTTTGGCAAAAGAAGAGATGACATGACTTCATAGGTCTCGTAACATCCCTAACCTCCTTGTTTGCTCCTCATTGCAATGTTTCTGTGACTCTCCCTGATGAGTGGACCCCAAAAACATGTCATAACAATAGTTATGACTAACCATGAAAAAATGTAACTTTGTACTTTTATGGCCTCTGCCCTGAAAAGAACTCTGGGTGGATGACTTAAGGCCTATTAAAACAAAGATGGGAAAGGAATGTCTGTCAAGCCCAATATAACTATAACATTTAGGCCATGTTTTGTATGGTAAATTTTTCATATGGCCTTCTCTTCCACAAGTATCTTGCTGAAGATCAAATGTAAAAGATAAAATATCTTTTACATTTTATCCCACCCTCCCTCCAAGGAGCTCAAGGGCAGTGGACACAATTCTCCCTTCCTTATTTTACCCTCACAAAACCCTGTGAGGTACATCAAGGTGGGTAGCCATGTTAGACTGTCTGTAGCAGTAGAGAAGAGCAAGAGTCCAGTAGCACCTATAAGACTAACAACATTTGTGACAGGGTATGAGCTTTTGTGAATCACGGCTCACAGTTATTTGAAGAAATGATCTGTGACTCATGTAAGTTCATACCCTGCCACACATTTTGTTAGTCTTATAGGTGCTACTGGACTCTTGCTCTTTTCTGCTGTGAGTTAGGTTAGCCTCAGAGAGTGGGACTGGGCTACAATCACCTAGAGAGCTTCATAGCAGGGTGTGATTTTCAACCTGGGTTTCTCAAATCTAGTCTGACATTCTAACCACTACCACACATTGGGTCTCAGGTATTAATTTTCTGGGAGTGCCCCTTTAGGAAATGAGTGATGGGTGGCCATCACCTCTGCCCTTCCCTCCTAAAGTTATAAGCCAGCCTGTTCTGTTGCCATAGATCCCACCCCCACCCCCATGTGACGTTTGCCTCTAGCCTGGCAACCAAAGTGACAGTTGGTATCCCTCAGGAGCAAGACTG
This sequence comes from Eublepharis macularius, assembly GCF_028583425.1. Taxonomy (NCBI): domain Eukaryota; kingdom Metazoa; phylum Chordata; class Lepidosauria; order Squamata; family Eublepharidae; genus Eublepharis; species Eublepharis macularius. The sequence goes on from NC_072790.1 coordinate 42,879,539, forward strand.
CACTTAGGGGCCTCTGACTGCTAACATCTAATACATTAAAACATTTAAAACAATATTGTCCTGAAAAAAATAAATAATGTTGGTGGCTTCAGCAAGGCCTGCCTTTTTTCTTCGGCTATTCCTGATAGGGAATTGAGGCAGGTATAAAAGAATATAGATCCCCCAAAAGGAAAGGCTTGTCCCAGTATCTTAATTGGGTTCTGTACATTCACGGGTTCCACAGGCATGGAATAGTATTTGAATAGAGATGGTCAGATGGGCTTTCATGAACAGAACTGAATACAAAGTGAAGTTAATATCTGTTGACTTAGCCTACTTTCCAGTGGCCTGAATCCAGATGTGATGTCCTCTCATTATGGGCACCCTGCTGCAAAGGAAGTTCTCAGAGGCATTTACTGGACATTAAAAGCTAGTTGGCCATATAATTAAGTCCCTTCAGGGGGTGGGGTGGGGGATGGTGGTGGTAGGAGTACAGACAGAACTTGGCAACCCAAATGTGTTAATAAATGCACATCTTGATTTGTTGATATTATTAACACAAAACATGCTGCAACAACACCGATCTATCAGGTTACAAATCTAGGGAAATGATATCATGTGAATCAAGGAGAAGGTTTGCAAGAGGACCAAATGCAAAAAGCTAAGATCGCCAAAGGATTTGCAAAGAAAAACCTTGCAAATGTAAAACGGGTATTTCAAAGCAACCCATTCACGTTCAGTTTCTTCTGTTTTTAAAAAACCGTGTCTTTTGAAATAGCTGCTGTAAGGGAATAAGTGGAATGGGCCAGTGGAGAAAGCATAGAAGCTGCAGCCAAGGTGTTGTTTAGGTTGAGCCAAGACCAAATGGAAGGAGTGTGTGCATGTGCCTCTTTCGTTAGATACATGGTAAAATATAACACATTGTTCCGAGTTATTTTATCTGGAAATTATGTCCGTGAGCATTTTCAGGAGAGTCATTTTCTACTGGGAATCATTAATTAAATCGGAAGACAGAAGAGACTGCAAATCCCATCATCTCGATAGCGAACTATACTATTTGCAGTCAATAAGGGACCCTTCCCCCTTCCCTGCTGCAAGTCACCTGCTTTTCCTTCAAAAAGATAAGGGTTTTTTACTATCTTGAGAAAGAGGAGATTGTAGGCAAATTCTTGGCCATCAGTGAAGACTGAACAGCATTTCAAGTCAGGCCAAATTCCAAGGAGTTTGGGCCCAAACTCAAAATGTAGTGAGGCTTTTAAAAAGTTAATAGAGTTCATATTCAGACCTCCTGCACTTTGAATTTCAACCCCATTGCTACAGTATAGGATACCTGCCTCAGTAAGTAATTCATTGTTGATGTATTGGCAATCCAGGCCAGTAATGCTGACATCTCAACGGCCTGAAATGTCATACACTGGAGTTGGGAAGTAGTTAAGAGAGTTGAAACAGATATGACAGAGGCACACTGATTTCCTTTGTTCTGTTGGTCAAGCTGGTTTTTGAAGCACTACAAAAACTTGCAGCACCTGTTTTACCAGAAAGGTGATGGCAAAATAAGGATACACACTATGTGCAGCTATGCCTGTTTCACAGCCCCTTCAATTTTCCAAAAGAAACTGTCATTGGTCTCCAGCCTTAGTTTCTTTATGACAGATTCTTTCTGAAGGGATCTAACAGATAACTTGCAGATTTGCTGGCAAACAACCTCATTACCAAAGGAACTAGTGGAGTAGCCATTTGGTTGATGTGTGACAACTTCAAATTAAAGAGCGCTGCAGTTAATTCCTGCTAAAATGAACTGGGGTTTGGCACCTCTGACAAAACTGAGCACCCAGATAATTACCCAGTAGCATCAAATGTTGAAAAAGTTTTCTATTAAAGTTTTCTATTAGCTTCAGAGATACCTTCTAGGGATGCACAAGATTGTACCTTTCCAGTTCTTTCCTGGTAGTTGCATGTTACTCGAGCCTCAGGGATAAAATCTAAAGGGTGTTGAATGGAGCAGAAAAACAGAATGCTTTGGGTCTGACACTGCCAGCTTACTGACTGGCTAAGCTTCAACTATGGAGTGCTTGCAAGGTTCTATCTGTTAGGTTACTGCTAAGTTGCTGACCAAGTCACCATAGTCAGCTCATATATCACCGATTCTGAATCAGCTGCCCTGGTTACCAATTAGTCTCCGAATCCATATCAAGATGCTGGTCATCACCTTTAAAGCCCTTCATGGTCTGAGACCCTCATATCTTCAGGTCCACCTTGCCCGTTATGAACCCCTCCGCCCCCTTTGTCCATTTTTGTTGGGCTTACTGGTGGCTCCTGGTCCCTGTGTAACATGACTTGCTTCTACTAAGACCTTTATGATTGTGGTGCCCTCCTTCTGCAACTCACAGTCAGAGAGCACTTATGCCCAGCTAGACCTGTTGATGTTTAGGAAACTCTGTAAGGCAGAAGTATTCCAGCATGCTTTTGGCACTTAATATTCTTATTACGAGGCAGAGCTGATTGCTGTGTATTATACCTACCTGTAATTTGCAAGGTTTCATAGTCTGAAGTTGGGGCTAGAGCAGTTTTAAGTATTTGTACTATGTTGTTTTATTGTAATTTTATTGAATATATTATGTTTTGTAATTGTTTATGATGTGAACTGCTTTGAGCTCTTAATTGAAGAAAAGTGGTATAAAAATAAAACAAACAAATCTTTCCTCCCATGCTTTTTAATATCTAGAGCAGTAGTGGTTGGAGGTGATTCCCACTTTGAAACAGATGTCACCGGAGAGACAGGTAAGCTGTGAGGTCCATGAGCTGTGGGCTTCATTCCTCTGTTGAAAGTAAAGGTTTTGCAGTCTCTACACAACGCTCCCCCCACAGTTTCTTTGCTGTTTTTTCAGCACTGGGACAACTTCTGGGAGCCAGCCAGTTGAGTGTAACTGACATAGGAAGTACACAGCAAGAATTACTGATGGCTCATCAAATTCCTTGAAAAAGGTATTGACTGAAACATGCTCACAAGCCGGCTACCTATAGGACAACTGAGCAGCCCTGCATTCCGCTACAGCTTTTCTCCAGAGCTACATTTGTCTCCCATTCTTAATTTCTGTGGACTTTAATTTTGGTGGACTTTATATCCAAGTATTTACTGACTAAGTCCAGATGGACTAGTTTAATTTTGGTTAGATAGTTATCAACTGTGAATTTAAAGGAGCTGTATATATAACAACTGGTAATGAGATTGGGAGCCTCTGTAATTGTTTGACCCAGAAATGTTCTTTTCACTTTTAGACACTATTGCACTTTATGAATTCCTTATTTTGCACTGAAAAATACTAAACAAATCTATTTTGATATATTGTTCATTATTACTTATTGTATAGTACAGGTTAGGAAGTGTTTCTATAGTTAGTTATCCACAGCACATGTTTCTGTTTTATCTTTTCCCATGAATCTCTCTTTGTCTTAAGTCTTTGGGCTTGGTAACCTCTCCCTGTTGCTGTACAAACCCTCCTCTTCCTCTAAAAATATATGTTTATTTTACAAAATGTATACCATTCCTTTCTGTCCTCATAAGGACCACCAAGGTTTCTAACAGCTAAAAAAAATTCATAATAAAATCACATCTTTAAAAGCATTAAAACCAACAAAAATGTATCATTAAAACAAAACGAGTGCTAAAATATGTACAAAAAACATAAAAAACATAGAAATTAAATTGAAATCAGACAGAATCTCTTCCCCCACAGCAGCGGGCTGTTCTTGCTTCATATCATAAGCATTTTATGAATGACTCCAACCCACTTGATAACAGTCATGGAATTTCCCCAAATTCCAAAAGTGTATGCAAGCTCAACAAAAGTGGGGTCTCTACTAGAGGACAAAAATACCATGGTACCTACAAAGTGTTTCCCTTTAACCAAACATGTCTAAGCTTTTATCTCCTAATTTACAACCACTGAGAATACAGTGGTATCATCTTCAACGTAACAAAGGAATGATTGTGAATAGAGGTCAGGGAGGGGGTGGGCAAAGACACCTAAGAAAACTTTAGCAATCATTGGGTAAGGTTCAGGTGAAACAGTGAGTTTGCAGGTGATAACTAATATAGAGGATAGAAAATCCAAAGCTGATCACGAAGTGTCTTTGTTTAAACCAAGTTATTTTGAAATGATTGAAACTGTTTCCCCTCTAAAGCCTTAAACCGATTACAAAACAGCTATAAAACATTCCTTCAGCAACCAGAGGATTATCTCTCCATAGGGTCTCCAGATCCCTATACCCTCCCAGTGAGAGTGGGGGGGACCTGGTACTTTCTGGGAAGCTGCAAAGCGTGCACACATTCCCAGCGCTGACAGGCCGACGTCACTTCATGATGGCTAAAATTGACCCCAAATAAAGCATGGGAACATTCTTGTGGTTGGCATGATGTCGCCACTTACAGAAGTGATGTCATTGCATCCGCTGGCAGTTCCTGGCATGTTAGTTGCTAGTTATGGGTAATCATTTGTGGCCTGAAGCCTCCTGCCAGTTTCCAGTTACCAGTGGGCAAGCAGGCAAATTGCTGGGAGATTGCCCACTACCAGCAGGCACCTGGAGTCCCTACCTCTCCTAACAATTAGCACCCATTAGTACTCGGTGGACCTTTGTGAGACGTCACCCTAATAAAATAATGATCTATCAATCACTGGTTTTTTGAGGGTTGGTGGGAGTCCTATTTAATCCCCAAACCCTGAACTATCATCAACACTGAGATCAATACTTTCTGTCGAAGTACATCTATATATTGAACATGTCAGGCAGCCACCATTTTGTGCCTTGGTTTAAAAGATTGCACGTGAACAATCAACGTTTGAGACGTGTTTTAAACATTCTGCTGGTACCTCCATCCTGTCCCCATTTGCTGTCAGTAGTATCTTATGACTGACTCTAACCCTGATGAAATCTGGCTGCTAGAAAAATACGGCTGTTTTTGCCTCTTGTAGTCAAAGCCATGAGACTAAATTCAGAGTGTTATAATAGCAGAGACCTTTGCACTTTATATTCCCATATGCCGTTAGACATCATAAACCAGTTTCCTAAGCCTGCCTATTAAACTGCTGGTCTTAGTATCTCACAACAAAGGGGGTGATTTCTTGGTGTAATGAAAGCCTTGCCTTTGATTAATGTTAAGTGCTTTGCCTTTGGGGCGGTCTCATATTATTTCTGTATATTGGGAAAGGGTAAATATATGCTATATACCTTCTTTAAATTATTGTCCTCTTGGGGTTACATTGTTTCCCTAGGCCAACTGGCAATCAATCAGGTTTGTAGGTCCCACACCGCTTCTTTTGTGTGTTTTCCAGCTGACTCTGGTTCTGTGTGGTTTTGGTTTAGTCTCCTCTTCCTACCTATAAATACAAAATAGCTTTATTTGGAAATCTTCCAACGAGCAATGACCTTGGGTTCTTGGAGTTCAAAGCATCATAGATTCCATGCATCTTCTAGTTAAACTACCCACCCTAAGGTGGTAACACTTATACCTAAAACTTTCTAGACCTGCCCATTTTTTTCTTAAATAGCAAAGACAAAACATTCTATAGCTTCTAAGGAATGCCAGATAGCTAGCTTAAACACAACAGGTTGTGTAGGTTATGTCTATACTGGCAGAGAAGGGTCGTTTCCCAATGTCTTAAAAATAGCACCCTACTCAGGGAACACCACTGTCGTCTTTGCACGATTTCTGATGTCACCTGGATGCAGGCAATGGTGATTCCATTTTTGTGGTACTACGGAAATGGAATCATCTCTGCCTGCATCCGGGTGATGACAGAAATTGCGCGAAGAAGCTGCCAGCATTCCATGAGTGGGGCACTATTTTTAAAGATGTGGGGCAATGGTCATAATGACTTTCTCCTTACTCCAGTAGCTTCTCTTGATGTCATTGGTACCACCACTGAAAAGCCTGAATAGTTTCATTTCTTCTATCTGCTGAACTTCTGATATCTATGGCAGCCTAATTCACTGACCTAAGACACACATGACATAGATTAACATGGAACAACCCTTGGCGTACCCTTTGAATATATATTTTCCAACCAACAGCATGTCTATCCTATGCCAGCTCTTCCGTGTCAATCTCTCACTAGTATTCTTAGAAGAAAGTCATATGGGATTAAGGTTTTTTATCCAAAGTCATGCCAAAGTTGTCGTTTTCTGGTCTGATATGGTTTATTCTTAGTAAAGTCAAACTGGCTGCCAGGAATCACTTCATTTTGCTTTAGGACTTCATGAGCTGTTCTATCTATTATGAGGTCTGTTATCTATCTGATACAGAGGTCAAGTGAACCAGTGCAGAAATCCCTGGCTTATCCTCCTTCCATTTTGTTTTACATTACCAGTAAAGAGTGTGCGCCAACTCAAACATTACTCACCCCATGTGTTGTCTGTTTAAAAGTACTTATGTGTTTGTATTGGGGCCTCCCAATCACATGAGAACATCTCCACGCCAGCACTGAATGCCACCTGGGACATGTGGAGCTGATGTGGAGGTTTTCTACAGAACTGGACTGACTTTGGGGGGGACGTCCTAGAATGCGTAGGTTGCTGCATGGAAGTGTTTATGGCAGCTTCTGCATGGTGTATGTAACATTTTGAATGGACTTGATATGCTCTTCTTTAGTTATGACTGCTGACTTTTGATTCTAACAGCACTGGGTGAAGCCATTACAGACCCCAACAATTCAAGAGCAAAATCTGGTAGGTAAGACAGTGTAGCTTCTGAGCCAATCTAGCAAGTTAATAGGGTGACATAGGATGGAACCTAGAATGTCAGGTTGGAATCAGCAGGTTCTGGATACAGCCTACCAGAATCCCTCACATGCTGTCTTTTTAGTTCAGATTCCAGTTCAGGTTCCCTGATACAACATAATTGTACTATTGGACCAGTTTGGTGTAGTGATTAAGAGTGATGGGACTCTAATCTGGAGAACTGGGTTTGATTCCCCATTCCTTCACTTGAAGCCTGCTGGGTGACCTTGGGTCACCCTTCTCGGAGCTTCTCAGTCACAGCTTCTCGGAGTTCTTTCAGCCCCACCCCCCTCACAGAGTGATTGTTGTGGGGATAATAATAACATACTTTGTAAACTGCTCTGAGTGGCTGTTAAGTTGTCCTGAAGGGCAGTATATAATTTTTATCATCATCACCATTATCATCATTAATGTCATTTATAGTCTGCCTTTCGCACGGAGACTCAAGGCGGATTACACAATATGAAATTAGTACAATCAGTATTAAGTACATTTCAATACAGTATCAAGGACATTTCCACAAACAATGCCATAGGGTAAACAGACACAAGTTTAAAAGACATAGCATTAGCAAGAATCCAATATAGAGTAAAACAAATGCTGAAACAGAACATAATCAGTTCTAAATTTGAGATTAGACAACACGGAGCTCAGGTGATACACTGGAGTACATATTTAAAGCAACAGATAATATATAAGGCAATACAATGATGATGCCTACAGTCCCTAACTCCTCCTCCTCCACCACCACCATCAAAACACTTGCTAGTAAGCAACTTTAACTAGTTTTGGAACTTGACTTGTTGCTAGTGAAGTAGCTCCTATGTCCATCTAATGGTATCTTGTCATTTTCATTGGCGCTTCCCCCTTCCTCTCTGTCACTTGTTTTTCAGTGGAATGCAAGCCTCGTCCTGCTTCTCCTTTCTTGATGGTACCTCTTCATTTACAGTGGTCTGGTGTGCTGCCGATTGTTACCCGTTCTTCAGTGAAGATAGTTTCAGAGAGTAGAAGTGTTGGTCTGCAGTCGAGCAACAGGATTTGAGTCCAGTGGTACCCTAGAGAACAACAAAGTTATTAAGGTATAATCTGTCAAGAGTCAAAGCTCCCTTCATCAGATATAAATAGGAAGGAAATCCCTGAGCCTTTATATCCCAGCCAGAAGATGGGTGGGGTGTTACAAGGGAGGGTGTCAGGAGGAAGTAAAGGTACATTGCATCTTTGCATCCCAACACCTTTCCCTGCAACACTCCTACATTTTGGCTGGGATGCAAAGGTTCGGGGATCTCCATTGCTACTTGTATCTGACAAAGGGAGCTTTGACTGTCAAAAGCTTTGTACCCTGAAAATCTTGTTGGTTTCTAAGGTGCCACTGGACTCAGATTCTGCTGTCCCATCCTTCAAGTGGTTTAAAATTTTTCTAATTATGGTGTCTTATTTAGTTGTCAAGTTCAGACTTATATTTGGAGGGTGAAAACAAACTTTGGCCTTATTTGGAAACTGAAGTAAGTTGGACACCAAACAGCTTCCAGAATTTCTTAGAAATACTTGTCACTTCTAATCAAAGACTGGTGCGACACAATACAGTGAGAAGAGTTCATGATTCAGGGCTAAAAACAAAATTCCATACTTGGTACTTTCCAGAATCAGGCTGGGAAACACTGACAGGAAAGTGTGAACGTTTACATGGAAACCCAATCATGCCTCACTTGAGACTGCATATAAGTATTTTGGTTAATGCTACAGAGCAATGGGTAAAATCCATAAATGGAATTCCATTTTCAGCTGTTTTCCCAAGCAATGGTTTCCATGGCATTTTCTGTCTCTCCAGTCAACTTTTGGATGGTCCCATTGGTGCTGGTATTCCTTTGGTATTGTCAATTGCTCATTCAAATAAGTTTTTATACAAGTCCGTTTTCCCTTTTGGTCACAGTAAGCCTTTCCTTTGTCAGTACTGAAGACCACCACCATTCAAGATCATGCTTGGTTCCCTCACAGCCAGTCACAAGCAATATATGTTTTTCCACACCCTCTGCTGCTTTCATAGATAGCTGCATGTGTCATTATGCCTTAGCCTTGTGCACATGAAACTGCCTTATACTGAATCACACTACTGGTTTATCTAGCTCAGTACTGGCAGCAGCAATTCTGGGTCTTAAGTAGAGGTCTTTCCCATCAAGAACTGTGTGACTTTTTAACTGGCGATGAATCTGGGACCTATTGTGTACAAAACACGTGCACTGCTGCTGAGCCACAACCCCTCCTGTGTCTGTAGTTCTATGGAATCTTACATGATCTAAGAAACCTTCTAAATAAACAACCCGTTCAGGGAAGCGAGCTTGCATTCTAATTCCTAGTGTATCATCTACAAAGCATCTAAATTCCCAAGTACAGCTATATCAAGCATTGGAACAATTATGTGACAAGATTATATATGAAAAGCATTTAAAATATAATAGCTTTTAAAGATAATTTCTGCTAAACAGCCTGCTAACACTTCAGAGCTATCAAACTGTGTAGGAACCTTTCCAACAAGGGCAGTAAACTGCCCTTGGGTACAATTTATTCCTATTTTGTGTTCCATCTGAGCTTGCTGCACTCCCTTAGTGGCTCTAATGATAAAAGCATGTTCAGTTGTAGCTAGTTTCTTTCAGGCTAACATCATGCTCTTATGAGCAATTGCTTGGGTGTGTACAGTTATATCCATGTGCTCTTTGCTTATGAGTTTGATGATGGTAAGTAACCTAGAACTGGGTCAAATGTGTTGGTCTCGAAGGTTATCAGTGGCTGATTCCGCACACGTTGGACAATGCACTTTCAATGCACTTTATCAATCGTTTGAGGTGGATTTTTTGTTCTGCACACAAAAAAATCCATTCCAAATGATCTATAAAGAGGATTGGAAGTGCATTATCCAACATGTGCGGAATCACTCAGTATGGTTCCCTTAGTCTTACCCCATTCAAATGAGAAAAGTGTTTCTTTTTTGTACAAATATCCCATGAAAATTCTGTATTACTGGGCTACCTTGATGGCTCTTGTAACCTTATAAACATTCACAAGCCCACAACCTATCTAGCCCATATACATACTGTACATATTATCAGCTCCAAATCCCGGATATATATTAACAGTTGTGCCTCCATTTTTGTTAAGCCTCATCTAGTTTGATTACTAGATATAAGGAGTTGCAGTGATTCAAGATGGCAGCACCACTATCAGAGTGGGAGGGTGAGAAGAATTCAAGCCACATTAAACAAAATAATTTGGAACTTCAGCCCTCGTGTATAATTCATAAGAGTGCCTGTGAGATCTTATTCAGACATCCTCTTATCTGAAATCAGTGTTATGCAATGGGGCATATGTAATACATGAAATTAGGCCAAGCTGTCTAATCATGGAGGCCGACATGGCTAATTATTCTCAAATACTCTCATCGATTGCCCTAGAGAGGGTGAACTAAGGCCTGGGACAGCCTGCTCTTGATTTAATCGTCAAAATCAGGAGAGATCCTACAATGATTAAAGAGCAATTTCCTGGCTTTGTATTGAGATGTAAACTGTTTTCATAGGTCAAATGTGATGGCCAGTCAGACATGCCATGATTGACAGCTAGAGAAAAAAAGAAGTATCCTCTGTTTCTTATAAAATACCCTCGGGAGCTCCTATATTTAATATATGCATTGCTCATGTAATTGTCCTTACATTTTGTACTGAATTCATTACAAGCTATATCAAATTGTCATCTTTCACAAACATAGCTGGAAATTTGAACACAAAACTTTGATTTTCTATAAATACCCCATCTGGTCACTGGACAATCAACTTTGTTTTTAGGGAAGTAGCCAATGGCAATCCATTTTGGAAGTACTACTTTAATGTTAACAGTGCATGTCTTGGACCACATTGGGATTGCATTGACAGTATCTCCACAGAAAACACAAATCTTGTGTAATTTTGTCTTGCTGTTAGATTTCTTAAGGTGTTATTATTGTTATTATTTAAAATATTTATTAGCCACTTTTCTCCCTTGCAGAACAGAAGGTGGCTTACAATATAAACAGAACAAACCACACACACAATTTAAAACCATAGTTTAAAACTATCAATACATTTTTAAAAACTAGCTAAACAAATGCCATTGTACTAACCCTTCTAAGTTAACTGAAGTCACCAATGTGTAGTCAAATTACCAGTTTAGAATTATCAGTTTAGAGTCAAAGGGAAGAAACATTTCAGCAGCAGATAGTGAAAAACAAAGATTAGAAAGAATACTTGGGCAGTTTTCAGAGGGTTCCATTATTTCTATCACTTGCTTATTTTTGCAGTCATAACTAGAGATGGGCACGATCCACACGATAATGGTGATCACACGATTGTGACTCAGCGGATCGTGATCGGCCATGGCCAACGATCCAGCGATCGGGAGGGGGGCTGGATCGGGGCTGGATCAGGGCTGGATCGTGCTCAGATCGGGAAGCCAGACACTCAGGTGCCAGTAATCTATTCCTGGGGTAATGGAGCCAGGGGAATGCCTGAGCTGTGTTTCCCCTCCTTCTGTCGCCCTGGAAACCCGAATGGAAGTCCAGCTTTCCTTAATCAGCAGGACTTCCTTCCAACCATGGAGCAGCAAAGCAGTCACCAGTTGGGAGAAGACACCCAGGGGAGGGAGGGAGAAGGGGGTGTTCTGTAGCCATGGGCACTCCAATCTCATCCCTGCAAACCCTGATAGGCAGCTCTGACGGCCAAACACAGAAGGCCAAACACAAACACAGATGCCGCTGGCATCACCCACCATTCTTTTCTCACCAGCACACTCCCTTTTGGCCTGGTGGGTGGGCACATGGGGGGTGCCGCCGGTGAGCGGCCAGACCCCCTGCCCCCTGAGGGGAGGCAGCTCATCACCATCTCCCTGTGCCCGGTGGCCGCCGCCAACACTCACCTTCCCACATAGCTGGGAATAGCAGCGCACCTCGCTTTGGCCTCCATGATCCACGATCCACAGATCGGGAACAGGAGATGATCGGTGTGGATTGTTTAGTCGGGATCGTCACTGGCACCGATCCATGATCAGCTGGATTGGCATTTTTTTTTTGGATCGTGCCAATCTCTAGTCATAACTCACTCTATTCCAATTCAGATAAACGCACAGCTTAACGAGGAGGCAGAGAATCTTGATTGGATGTATCACCATAATTCCTAATGGTGAAACCGTTTCGAGGGCCAAAATGGGTACGAGGGCCAAAATAGATACGATAAAGTCATGTGTCGCTGTCCATCTGTAAGCAATAAATTGCATATGTATGCAGCTGTGAGGAGAGGGGATTTAACCGTTCAATTCCCATTCAGATTTGCTTGTTAAATAAATGCTTGTCTGTGCATTTATTTGCATGATGACAGAAAGGAATGGGATTTTAAAGGGCACATATTTTCCCCCTTTAAAGCACTAATAATTGTATTTTTTTTATGAATCCTCTAAATCTTCATGGCCCTGATCCAAAATGAGTCTGCATGCATGAAAAATTCACTTTTTACAGAGGGACAGAGATCTGAGATCTTTGTCATGTCCATTTTGGCTGTAAATTGAATCAAAACAACAACAGAACAAAAATGTAATACCTATTATCAGGACAGACTAAAACATCACATTTCTATTTCTTGACTCTTGGAAGCTTATACCCTGAAAATCTTGTACGTATTTAAGATGCTGCTGGACTCAAATCTTACTGTTCTACTACAGATGAACACAGCTACCCTCCTGAAGCTATCTTCAAGTTTCCTGAAGATCTTTGTCAGCCTGAATATTAAGCAAAAAAAAAAAAAAAAAGTCTGAGAGAGGGTGAAGAGAGATGCTGAAGATACAATGAAAAAAAGTTTCTCTTTCTACAGCCCATTAGTTTTCAGATGTACAGTAAATGTAATATAGTCTTAATTAAGTTTAGCTATGCTAATCCAAACAATATCCCATGCTGTACCAAGACTAGAGGTACACAGGTGCAATGGTACCTTTCCCTTTAAAAATTTGAAAGAAAATTGGATTTCTTGCAGGAAGGGCAGAATAAAAGTCTAAAATAAATAAATAAATGCAGGAGCCCACGCTGATTCAGTGTTGATCAGCATGGATACCTAGAGGCACCGGCTTAAAGTGTACTGTGTGGAAGGGGCCACTGTCAGTTCAAATTAGATAGGGTCTGGGACTTCAGAGACTCATCCAGTCTCAGATGGATCCTGTCTCAGAGACTGTCTTGAATGGAAGCAGGCTAAAAAGTGAATTTTTGGTTTTGTTTCTCAAGATTGTTAGATAGGAGAGAACCTGCCTCAAAAGACTAGGACTCAGAGGTTGCATCCACACATCCTTAATGGGATGGCCTGCCAATAGAACTCTGCTGGGTCATCTCACTCATTATACATATCATCGTTCTCCATGCATGAGCAGGTCATGATGATCCCAGTTTTTAAGCATTTTTATGAGACTTGTTTTGGTCCATCTTTATTTTTGAAGCAGATTGGGAAGACGCAGCTTTGGTACAGGGAAAACCCGAAAAAATTGGAACGTGTGGAAGTGGCCAGAGTCTGGCTTTTGTGAGAAAATAGGTGAGCATAGTGAAGGAGAGGAGAAGACTGTAGCTATATCAAAGTCCAGTTTCAATGGGACACTGGCTACAAATCTGGAGTTTCTGGAAGGAGCTAACATCTACCTGTGAGATTCCTGAGGTTGAGGGAAGGCCAATAATAAAGAATAAAATCTTGGCTGGCAACTGTTCTGTGACCCAGGAACTGATAGCTGAAATGAGCCTAGCTAATGCTGTTCAAGTGTCACCTGTAAATAGTTTTAGGCGTCTTTATTGAACCCTTTTACTTCCTCTTTCCCTGCTAGTGTTTACAAGTTATTGGTTTTTGTAATCCTATTTCCCTGATGTCTCGTCAGGGCTTTTTTTGAGGGGGAATGCTCGGAAACACTGTTCCGGAAGCTCTATAATCTGCCCACGTGATTCCTTCCTCCTTTGGCCCTGTGGGCTCTGCAGAGGAGGGTAAGCTGCTTTGAGTTTATTTGGCTTTCCCCCCATTCCTCTCTCTCTCTCTCTCTCTCTCTCTCTCTGTGTGTGTGTGTGTGTGAGAGAGAGAGTGCTGGGGCCCAGCACGAGCTCTGCAGAGGAGGTTTAGCTGCTTTGAGTTCATTCTGCTTTTTTCTCATTCGTGAGTGAGGGGGGGATTGAGAGAGAGAGAGAGAGAGAGAGAGAGAGAGAGAGAGAGAGAGAGAGAGAGAGAGAGTGCAAGCAGAGCTGCTGGAGCCAGCTCTCCAGAGGAGGCTATGCTGCTTTGAGTTCATTCTGCTTTCATTTCATTCAAGGGGTTCTGTGTATCTGTGTGCTGCTTTGAGTTCATTCTGTTTTATTTTCATTCAGGGGTTTCTGTGTATGTGTGTGCCATTTGAGTTCATTCTGTTTCATTTTCATTGGGGAAGTAGGTGGGTGGGGCTCTGTGTGTGTGTATGCTGCTTTGAGTTCATTTCAGGGGGTAGGGCTGTGTGTGTGTGTGCTACTTTGAGTTAATTCTATTTTCTTTTCATTGGGGTGGGTGGGGCTGTGCATGTGTGTGTGTTGCTTTCATTCTTTGGTTGACTGAAGTTGACATTGTTATGGTATCCACAGCTTTTGAATGCAGATTGGTTCTGTGTTAGTTAAATATATCAGTTACGGTTATTTGTATCAGTTAAAATATCAGTTATAGTTATTCCATTTTATGCTGGAATGGATAGCTGTGTCCAAGTCACAGAAGGCTTTCATCAGCATATAGGTGTTCTTATGTCTTAATAGCTGTAACTCAAATGGTTCTCCCCATCCTCAGCTGATTAACATCACTGAAATTGCCGTGGACATATGGGTGTTAAGGAAGTTTTTATGAATACTGTTTGTCTGGGACACTGGAATATTTATGAGCATTTCACAATTTCACAATGGCTTAACCATTGGGAAGGCAGAGTTGGCAGGCAACAAAAATAAAAAGCCATTTAAAACTAAGTATAAATCTAATGCAGCTAAAGTTGAGTATCTACTAAATACTGAATTCAATATTCATTAGATTAGGAATTTCAGACTCTCTGGAATTTTGAGAAAGAATTTTGGACATTTTTTTCTACACTGGCAGAGGGAACCTATTAGAATTTAGATTTGTGAGATGGGTTTTGGATTTTTAGAGGCCCCCTCCTTCTTGCATATTTTAAAATATGATTCCAAAGAAATGAAATGTTTGGGAAAGGGAATGGAAGATTTCACTTTTTGTAGAGGATACAGAAAGGAAACAACCCCTTTCTCATAATAGTGTAATTTCCCAAGCTTATTAACATTTATCTTGTCATAATGCATTGTGCTGGGTTCTGGGAAGCAGCGTCACTTCTCGGAGTGACGTCACATCTGTGATGTCGTGTCTGGAAGTGACATCATCACACATTTCTGGGAGGGTGCATGCGCGCTCTGCATGCGCACATGTAATAATAAAGAGTTCCACCAGCTCTTTTCCCAGAAAAAGCCCTGTGTCTCGTAGGACATAACTGTATTTACAAAGCCACTTGGGTTTGTGTGTCAGGAGACAGTTGAGGTAGAGATCATTCTTGTCAAACTATACACATTACCTCTGTTTAAATGTCATTTAAAATCCCAATCTTTTCTGGAAATTTACTGAAGATTTCTATAGGTGGAGTGGAATGAAGGTGTGAGTTACCATTGAGACTGTTTCAAGAAGAAACTGTCCATCTATCTCATGGTCCCTTGTACCATTCCAAAAGGATATACCTTTCCCCTCTGTGTAATCTTTCAGAATAAACATCAGAAGAAAGTTGCACTTTGTGAAGTGGGGCTTATTCCCAGAACAATGTGCACTGGATTGAGAGCTTGGTTATTTATATTATATCACCAAAAGGAAATCCAACATCTGATATTTGCTTGATAAATGGTTCACACATATCAAAAAGCATGTAATCTGATCAGGAAAAGAAAGATAGCCGATGTATTGTAAGCCCAGAAAAACAAAAGTTTGCCAAGAAGAGTTATGGGCATGTTATGAAACACGGAGGGTAGGGATTCCAGATGGCGCATTCAGGTATTTGTTCTGTTAGGTAATATAAAACATCATATTAGATTCAATTCACAATTATTTAATTGATGCTCTGAAGCTGGACAGCTGAGTTAAAAACAGAATTGGACTAAGCAGAATCTTCATTTCAGAGGAATAAATCTGATGAAAATATGAATTGCAATGACTTTTATTACATAATAACGCTTTCTTTAAAAAAATGGTTCCATATATCAACAATCAAAGCTAATTCCTTTGAAAAGAGGATTTCTTAATGGCATTGTCTCCAGAGGAACATTGCATTCCACTTTCTATGGGGTATTAAGCAGACAATGAAATTTTCAGCGCCACCTTTGGCTATCTGTCTCTCAACCAGTTAAGCTGCAGCTGAAATGCATGATCAGGAGAAACATGTGGTGCAGATTTCGTTGCATTGTATCCAGGAGACTGCCTGTAGAACAGCATGAAATGGAGAAATGTCATGCAGAAGGATTTCCTCCTTGTTACAACCTTTGTGTGCCACCTTCCTACCCAAAATAGGAAGGCAATTTTCCCCTTTTGTTCCCCCCTCCCACCAGTCAGGTTAGCAGTAGTGCAGGGCAGCAGCTGGGAGCAGGGGATCAAAAAAAGCTTATGCCAGAGGGGAGGGTATGCATATAGACAAAAAGCTCTGTGGGACAAGGACTGAAGGACGAATCAAGTGAAATGAACTCCATTCTGGCTTCGCTGGCATAAGAGACAGAAGTGATATGTTGCCCCTCTTTGTTGTAGCCACCTATGTTGTATGGCTTTTTGTGCATTCTCAGGACCCTCTTCCCCCCACTTTTTTGGGTAGTCCAAAGGGACTGCTGGGGGTAGGGAACACCAGTTAGATCTGCATTGAGAAATGCCTTCTGCTTGTGCTTTGTGGATTGATCTCACTTTCTTCCAAAGTGCAAATATTATATCAAGGGAAAAAGTGACAATTCCATAGAGTAAGTATAGGGCAGTTTTGAAAAGGTATATTTTTGGAGCTACTAAGAGAGGAATCATCCTGAGCCCACAAACCTGAACTTACTTCATTGTCAACGCCAAGTTAATACGCCTGATCATGAACTGCCCACAGTTATATGTTCAAAGTAGTGCTCTCAGCAGGTATGCATTGAAAGCCATTTTATCATTTCACAGATCAAGGTAGCAGAATTCTGGATTGTAATTGCAAGGATGATTTAAAAAAAATACAGTAGAACAATAAGAATTATTATTCTGCATCTATCATCTGAACATATCCAATACTGAATCTGACCATTGGTCCATCATAGTCAGTACTGTCTACTGAGACTGGCAATAACCATCCAGGGACTTGGGGCAGAGGTCTTTCACATCACCTACTATCTGATCATTTAAGTGGAGATGCTGGGAATTGAATCTGAGACTTTCCATGTGTCTTACAGAAGCTCAACCACTGAGCCTCATCCCCTCCTAAAATCTGAGGCAATAGTTCCGTTCTAACCATTTGGGACTCTGCTGTTAGCAGTCAGACCCCCCTCCGACTGAGGGGCAGTTTATAGCTATGAAATCATAAACACCTTTCCTCATATAGCATAAGTGCAAGACACTGCCTGGCCTGAATAAAAACAAATAATAATAACACAATAATAACATTCGATTTATATACCACCCTACAGGACAACTTAATGCCCACTCAGAGCAGTTTACAAAGTATGTCATTATTATCCCCACAACAAAACACCCTGTGAGGTGGGTGGGGCTGAGAGAGCTCCAGAGAACTGTGACTAGCTCAAGGTCACCCAGATGGCTTCAAGTGGAGGAGTGGGGGATCAAACCCAGATTAGCTTCCCGCACTCTTAACCACTCCACCAAATGGATGCTGGCCAGGTAGGATCCTGGAAAATATTTTAGAAGGAGAATCAGAGTGGCTGGCTGACTAAAGACCCCTCCACACCCCAGAGAGTTGCTTAATTTAGGACAACGAGGTCTCCTAAGAAACTCCTGACTAATCTCATCCATGCTCTGTCTCACTTCCCCTCACCCATTTACCCTGATTAAGCATCACTTAACGCTAGTCACCAAACTTGGTAGCTTTCCCCATCCGGTACTCAATAGGGTCATCAAGCACTCTTTACACCTATAATCCACCTCAGGTAGACCCAATAAGCCTCTCTCTACTTATTATCCACCTCCAGAAAACCCATTATGTCATTGTTTTGGGGTCAAGACATCAGCTTGTCCTATATCTGGACTTGAGCCAGCAGTCCTATAGTCACCAGTACGTGTGTGTACCTAAATCTGTTTGGGCCTTTTCTTCTCCGTGAAACGATGGTTGTTGTGCTGCTGCCTCCGTGAATCTCTATCCTCAAGACTGGTAACTGTAGCCTTCCCCCAAATTGCTTTCTCCTTCTTTTCCTCCCTGATTTCCTCTTAGTTAGCCTCTTATGTGTGCTGTGTGTGTTTATATGTTTGCCCTTTTATTTCTCTTTTAATTAAAAAAAACCCTTTCTGGTTGAACATCTGGTTGGCTTTATTTCAAGAGTTCTCTAAGGGAATAATCCCCATAAACATAGGTGAAGAATCCCAGTTACACCCTCCCCCCCCCCCACTTCTCTCCTTAATTCTCCCAGTGTAGGAAACCACTTATTTGAGTAAAGCTGCCACCTCATTCACATCTCATTCTACTGCATCTGAAAACACCGGACCAGAGTTCCTACTAGTGTAATTTAAACTCAGGGCTATTTATCCCTATGTCAATCCCCATGCATAATATTTGCATCATTACCTAAAAGGAAAGCTGTGGCAAATGGATGCATGCAATTTGGACAAATCATAAAGCCATTAAAACTTACTTATCACCTAGAACCATCTGAAACTTCTCTGTTCTGTTGAGTAGGAATAGCATGCCCTTGTCTGCCACATACAGCTTGGGAGGAATGGGAGGAGAGGGGGAGAAAATTAATTTCTGTCCCTCTCCTCACCTTATTTATGTTGAACCATGTCCAATAATTTAATGCGGCAAGGGTGACAGGGCTCAGAAGAAAACAGTTAAGATGATGCTGACTCAGATCTACTAGTCTGGCAAAGCTGCTGCACAATATATCTGCCAGAAAGTGATATCTTGTGTAAAGCCCTTATCAAAAGCTTTCTGCTAGTGCAATTAAGAAGCATGAGCTCTCATACTTGGAATGTATGGCTTCATGCTTTACTTTGAATATGCTGAAGGCTCTTGCCCTGTGGATTGATGCAAAGGACATGGGAGTCTTCGTATTACGCCAGGTCCCCGTAGCACTCGGTGGCGAGCCTGAGGGGATATCAAGTGAGGGGCCATTTTGGCACAGATCTTGGCGAGGAGATTGATCTTCTTGGCATAAATCTGGAAAGTTTCTCCATGGCTCTCCAAGGAATTTAGATTTTGCTCCTGAAGAAGGTGCTTCATCAAAATAAATGGATCACAAGGATCTTGAGCCACTATCCATGAAGGAAAAAAGCATCCTCCAAATTCATACGTATCTACTTGAATGCAAAGATAGAGAGAGAGAAAGAGAGAGATTGTGGCCTAATTCCCCCCCCCCCCCCAGCAAATTGAAATGGGGTAAATTTTAGGATGAAAGCGAACTAAGAGCATCATCAGTCCTATGTATTGTCGAAGGCTTTCACGGCCGGAGAACGACGGTTGTTGTGGGTTTTCCGGGCTGTATTGCTGTGGTCTTGGCATTGTAGTTCCTGACGTTTTGCCAGCAGCTGTGGCTGGCATCTTCAGAGGTGTAGCACCAAAAGACAGAGATCTCTCAGTGTCCTGAGAGATCTCTGTCTTTTGGTGCTACACCTCTGAAGATGCCAGCCACAGCTGCTGGCGAAACGTCAGGAACTACAATGCCAAGACCACGGCAATACAGCCCGGAAAACCCACAACAACCATCATCAGTCCTGTTTCTAATCTAGAAGAAAGGAACAGGATAAATCCCAGTGAGTCAATACACGAGGATTGCCAATGCTTGCCTGCATTTGGCAAGCTCCTACCTCCACATTCTATTGCTCATGGTCCCATGACCAACTAGTGGAAGGGGTGATGTTGCAGATGCTGTGATGTCATTTCCAGGTGATGATCTCCAACATTCTAAGGATAGAGTTTGGGGGAATTCCTAGAAGGGGTGGCTGTGAGGTGCCCCCTCCCTGGTACCACTTTCCAAAAGCCCATGGAGTTTGTTTACATGGGGCTGACAACTCTTCAAATTGCTAAACCGGGCACTATCATAAGAAGGTAAGAAGAGCCTTTTGGGAGCAGATCAATGGTCCATCTAGTTCAGTATCCTCTTTCACACAGCCAACAAAGAGGGCATCAGAAGCCAAGGCCATCTCCTCATGTTGCCTTCAAGCATGGGAATTCAGAAGTTTAGTGCCTCTGATTATGGAGGCCTTTTTAGTCACCATGGCTAGTAGCCACTGATGGGCCTCTTCTTCATTCACTTACTTCAACATGAGGTCGTCAGAACAAAAAGAGGTGGTAGACGTAATGAATCTATCTCAGGTGGCACAAATAGAATCTGTCTCTTGTTCTCTAAAGCTTTGAGGAAACTTCTCTTTCGGTTTCTGTGCAGACCAATGCACAAGTCAAAGTCTGTCCACTTGAACCATGTTGTAAAGGATGGTGGTTCACACTCACATATCGAATCATTTAATAATGCAATGCTTCATGACAGGGATGTGTAGGTAGGTAAAGGTAGTCCCCTGTGCAAGCACCAAGTCATGGGGGGACGTCGCATCATTCACGACATTTTCTTGGCAGACTTCTTGTTATGGGGTGGTTTGCCATTGCCTTCTCCAGTCTTCTACACTTTACCCCCAGGAAACTGGGTCCTCATTTTACCGACCTCAGAAGGATGGAAGGCTGAGTCAACCTTGAGCCGGCTACTTGAACCCGCCTTCCACCAGGATCAAACTCAGGTCCTGAGCAGAGCTTGGGTTGCAGTACTGCAGCTTACCACTCTGCACCACGGGGCTCTTTTCAGGGATGTGTATTCATTTCCAAATTTGGAAAAAAAGTAATCCCAAACAACTAGATTTGTTGTTTGTTACACTAACAAAAACAAATGGAATAGCAATGAATGAACAAATACCATTTTTGTTTCATTCCAGGTGGTTTAAAGAGTTTAAGAATATATTTGTCTACTTCATTTATACCCTGCTTTTCTCCCCAAAGTGAATTACATCACTCTCCCTTATTCAGAGGGAGGGGAAGAGGACTAGAAGAGATCAGGAAACGTGAAACTGACACTGAAGCTTTCCAAACATTATTGCCAAACAGTTTTGTGACAGAAGAAAAGCCATTTTCAGTTTTTATGATTTTGGCACCTTCTTTCTCATGCAGTGCAGGAGCGCATTATGAACAATCCCTTTGATAATGTATCTTTTTCATTTTCTATGAACATGGCAATGTAGATTATTGTGACTTCACATGTACTGAAGCTTGAAAATATGTGCATTGTCCACAATTACCAAGAGGGTTGCACATAGCATGGTGGTAGAAAGTGCTGTCAAGTCATAGCCAACTTACAGCAACCCCTGCTGGAGTTTTCAAGGCAAGAGGCTAACAGAGGTTTGCCATCGCCTGCCTCTGCATAGCAACCCAGGAGTTCCTTGGAGGTCCCGCATCCAATTACTAACCAAGGCCAACCCTGCTTAGCTTCTCAGATCTGACGAGATTGGGCTTACCTGGGCAGGTCAGGATTGCTTATAGCATGGGAGTGCCAAAATTATAATGGATGAAAATGGCTAAAATGGTGATAGGAACATCTCCTTTTCCATAGTTTTTATACCACTCGTTGTTTCCTAGTGGTTGGTGGGGAAGGTCTTTCTTGATTCAGTGGCGCTCCTCCAACTTCTGTTTTGGCCTGAGCTCTGTTCTTTTTGAAACTTAGTGTAGTCCAAGTTTCTTCTTTTACTGGTTCTTCATTATTTTGCTATTTCTTCCATACTCAGTGATTGGTTAGTATAAGTCTCCCTGGCTCTTTACTGATGTGTTACTGATTTCTGTGAACCTCAAATAGGTATCTCTAATAGAAAATTCTTAACACCATCATCAGACAAGAAATCTTGAAAGAAACACAAAACGGATGTAACACTGTAGCATAGATCTGATCTCAATATTCTTCACTAGGCTTCAGCCTGTGCCAAACTACAAACCTAATTTTGTGCTTGCAGCAAATGCCCAGCCCGAAGTCATGCTAGAAGACTTCCTGGAATGACAGAACAAACAATGCTATTTGTTTGCAATGCTTTCCAAAGAGCCTCGTTTGACCTGCACCCAGTGTAACACAGTCCTAATCAGAAAACAATCAGAACAAAGGTTTCCAACAGGTAGCTCACCGATTGCTGTAAAGAATCTTGTATAGCCTCTAAAAGTCCTGGAACAAGAAGGCAAAAACCAAATAAACAAAAATGGAAAAAAAACCCGCTCTATGCTTTTTAAACAGCTTTTATTTCATGGGGTTTTCCTCTGTTCTGCTAATGGCATCATTTTTGGTCCTCATCCTAGACCATATTCCATTTCTATAGCAGAAAAAAAATCTGCTCAGGATATTTTCCATTACTCAGAAGTAGTTCTCGTTATAGGAAAGTTGGACCACCTCTGATCTAGAAATACTATGATACATCAAACATTTGCGGTGAAGTCTCCAGGAGGTATTGGTAAAAAAAAAAAAATCAGTCTATGTGAAGTTGCCTTATACTGTGTCAGATGATTGGTTTTTCAAGGTCAGTATTGTCTCCTGTAACTGGCAGTGGATTTCCAGGGTGTCAAGGGGAGGTCTCTCATATTCTGGGGACTGGAAATTCTAGGGGCTGAACCTGGGACATTCTACATCACGTAGAAGAGAAGATGTACTACCGAGCTACAGCTCCATATTTCCAAGATGGTTCCAGCCCCTCATGTGAAATTTCATTCTTTTTTCACGTGCAGGGGGGAACACAAGCCTTTTCATATGTTCAGAGTTCTTATTTAAAAGATGCTAGTACCAAAATTTTGGAGCATGGTCCACTGGAAGTTCTCTTGCCCATATCCCATTGGAGTGAGAGGACTGTAAAGACCAGAGATTGCACCTTCTGTTTTAAGTGTGGGGTTCAGTATTATCGACATTCCACGGACAGAAGGAGGAGAGATGATCTTTCAAGATTCCCCTCCATGCTGCAGTCTACCTACCCAACTACTCTGTTGACAAGGGTCTCCTAACCTTTACCGATGCCGCTGATGGTCAGAGAGGGCCTCTGGGAGAATGAGAAGGCAGGGAAAGGTCATCTTCCATCAGCAAAACTTAGGTAGCATCCAGCATATGGTATCTGGCTATTTTTCACTTTTGTACCACTGGTATCTTGGCACAGTGAACTCTTTAAGTTGTGGGAGGTGTGTATGGTCATCTGCCTACACATGTTCATTTTTTGTGCGTTGAAGAATTCAACCCTTTCTTTCTTTGGCTCAGAATATTGTGGTATTCCCTTCATCCTTGGTTTTCAGTAGCAGCTGATTTCTATATGACAGTTATAACAGAAGCTGAAGTTGAGCGGCTTTGCAATTTGGGTGAAAAGAACCAACGCTTAGTCAAAAATGAAGTGTAATTTTTCTTCTTCAGAGCCAGCATATTATAGGCTGTTTAGGAGGCAAATTCGGTTGGGCTGACTGGCTAGATTTTGCTCAACCTATATTATTCCTACAGCAAGAATGTTTTAGTGGAACATTTATCTCACCACTGCCCTATCAGCTCAGCCAACCCCCCAAAAGCCTTCGAATGAAGATTGATGCTATACCATGGGATTTTTTTCCCAGCAGCCATTTGTCTTTGAGACCTCTAAAACATACTGTAAAACAGAGGGGAAATTACACTGGTTAAATTTCTAAACTAATATTGAGTATGCTATTAATTTTGCCTTCTCTGTGTGTATGTGTTTGCATGACCTAGTATATCACGAACAGAATTCCCTTTGCCTTCACATTGCTTCAATAAGTGATAAAAGCTTCTCTAGCACATGTTCATATAGGGGATACTAATAGTGCAATCTTAAGCAGTGTTATACCTGTCTAAGCCCACTGGCATCAATGGACTTTGAAGAGTGTAACTCTGTTTAGGATTGCACTGTAAGTATTACATGTGATGACATTTCCTTTTGTGAGGGAAAAAAATAACATTTTTAAGGACTTGAGACATC
Organism: Eublepharis macularius; assembly: GCF_028583425.1. Lineage (NCBI taxonomy): Eukaryota > Metazoa > Chordata > Lepidosauria > Squamata > Eublepharidae > Eublepharis > Eublepharis macularius. Next base: position 42,903,556 of record NC_072790.1, read on the forward strand.
AATCTTAAGGACACTTTCCTGGGACTAAGCCCCACTGAATAATGTGGGATATATTTTCAAGAAAAGTGCCCCTGAGAGCTAAATTTCTCCCAACAAACACCTCCATAGCAACTGTGTATTTAAGCAGCTGGTTTTTGACTGCCTCATGCTATCATTTGTGATGACTGACAGTGCTGAAACCAATGTGAAATGTTTAAAGTTATACTTTTTATTTCATTTTTTTTAAAGCTATGAAGCTAAGCAGTAAGCACTCCCTGCTATACCACTGTCAAAGGAACACTTGCAGTGCCATCCTAAGCAGAATTTGAGTCCAGTAGCACCTTAAACAAAAACAAAATTTAAGGTATAACCTTTTGTGAGTCAAAACTCACTTAGTCAGATACAAATAAGAATGAAGATCCAACAAGCCTCATATCCATCTCAGAATGTGGGAGGGGTGTTACAACGAAGGGCCAGGATGCAGAAGTACAATGCAAAATGTAATCAACTCAATTAGAGCTAGAAGATATGCACAGAAGTGGGCAGAGCAAAAAATGAGCATCTGTAATGAGATCCTGGTACATTTTGCACTCGGTTTTTAGAGCGCGTTTGTACCTATTCCACATCCCATGTTTGCAAGGTTTTTACACTTAAAAGGAGTCATGGGATGCAGTCCTGCTTTTTGTCCGCTGTATCCCCGATTTTCCCCACTGAGGACATACCCCGATGTTTTTTTAAGTTCGCTGCTGTCTGGCAGCTGGCCTGCATTTTGCTAATGTGAACACTTTTGCCCTCTTTTTGCTTCTCCCCCCCCTCTCCTTTTCCCTGGGAGCTGATTGGTTTGTGCGGAATTAACCACTCCCACCCTCCTCAGCTCTCTGAACTCCTTGTCCACCATTTTTTTTAGTAAAGCGAGCTGAGGGTCATAAGGCTTCTTCTTCATTGGTTTCCTTCCTCCCGGTATGCATGCTCTTTTATTTTTTTTCAAAAGCCAGGAATGATTCCTAAGCTTGCTGCTAATTCCCTGCTAGCTTTAAAAGCAAGGAAAGTGTTAAATAGCTGCTTTCTCCTTCCTCCCTTAGGGTATGCACACACATTCTTTTATTTTTTTAAAGACAAGAATGGGTTGCAACGTTGTAATGTTACTGCACTTTCTTCCTGGCTTTAAAAGCCAGGAAAAGATTAAATGGCTGCTTTTCCCTCCCTCCCAGGCATGTTTCAGACTTTGCCAAAGAGGGGGAAAAAACCCAAGCATTTTGCACAGCCCTTTGGAAACAAGCCTCTGCTTCCTGGGAGGAGATGAATCGGCAGCATTTTAACCCTTTCCTGGCTAGATTAAAAAAAATGAGAGTGGTACATGTTTTCCCCCAGAACTCTGCCACCAATTGCCTCTCCAGTGGGCAGGGGACGGCCCAATCAGCAAAAAGGGGGGAAGGGTTCCAACATTGCAACGTTACTACGCATGCTCAAGTTTTTTTAAAAATAGTGTGATGTGAATTGCAAGGCCCCAAAAGCCCAAAATTGCACCAAGGTTTTGAAATGAAGCACAAACACCGAATCGAAATTGCAGTGGACAGTGTGAAATGAACAGGTGCAATGCCAAAGCCACTGCGATCGGGGCGGTTTAAACTGTAAATGCGAAAAGGGCCCCTATGCCCCTATTGAGCCCTATTGTCCCGAACTTGATAATAACTTCTAGTGCAGTAATCTCACATTGTAATCTCACTTTGAAACTACAGTTTAGGATACCACTCTTAGGTCAGCAATGAAATGCCCTGATAGATTAAAATATCCTCCCACTGGTTTCTGAGTATTGTGGTTTTTAATGTCAGCTGCTGTAGTATAGTGATTAAGTGGCTGAGTTGCAAATCAGCATTCTGCTGGTTCAAATCCCACTACTGCCATGAGCTCAGTGGGTGGCTTTAGGTAATCCACTCCTCTCAGCCCGAGCTCCTCAGCTGTATGGTGGAGATAATAATAAGATTAACTAAGTTTACCACTCTGAGTTGGGCACTAATCTGTCTAAAAGGGCAGTATATAAGCACACCATTGTTGTTGTTATGTCCATTTATTCTTTTACAAAGGATTGGCTTGTTGGGCTGATGTAGAAAGTAGAAAAGCATTGTTGACACTGTGTCCCCTGCAGGGCCTTGTGCTCTGCGGATAAGGAGCTTCTGGGGGTCCTAGGCTTGCCATTCCCCCTGCCCGGGGCAGGGGATCCCCTGCTCCCACCTCCTCTCTCTGCACCCACTTACCTGGCCAGTGGGGGGCACCCCCTGGCAGCACAGCGTCCCCCCAGGTGGCACAGCACACCCCCACGACCCACAGTGGCATGCCCCTGCGACCCGCAACAAGCCTGTTTCAGGCTGAACTGGGCCTGCGGGGGGGGGGGGATTCAGCCCCGCAACAAGCCTGTTTGGGGCTGAATCGGGCCCATGGGGAGCGATTCAGCCCTTTGACGAGCACAGGCACACTCCTGGGCCACCCTTTGCCCCGTGTGATGACATCACTTCCCAGAAGTGACTTCATCATGCATGCTGGGAGCACACGTGCGAAACAAGACTCAGAAGCTGGCGTGGGGTAAGTGCCAGGCTCGCAGGCTCCCGCTGGGGGACTCAAGGGACCTGGCAACCCAAGGTGGTCCCTGAATCACAGGACATTCATCTGGCCTTAACCAGGGCCAGGGTCTTTTTGGCCGTGGCTTCGGCCTGGTGGAACGTGTTCCTGATCAAGATCCGGGCCTGTGGGACTTGTTACAGTTCTGTAGGGCTTGCAAAATGGAGATGTTCTGCCAGGCCTTTGGTTGAAAGCCAATGAATTGTCCCTTGCCTGTACTCCCCATGTATTCCGTCACAGGCTGCTCTAGGCTTTTATCATTGCTGCATTCATGCTTTTAGTAAATTCAGTATAGCCTGTTTTGTGTATGGTGCCTATCTAGTATCTGTGTTATATTGTACTGATTTTAAATATGGGTTTTAGAAAATTGTTGATGATTTTAATGTTTTCTTGTTAGCCACCCTGAGCCTGCTCGGGGGAGGTCAGGGTATAAATAAATAAATAAATAAATAAATAAATAAATAAAATGATCAATGAACTTGAGATGGCATGACTGCTGTTGCTAGATTCAGAGGTTATGTTGTTGGACACGGCTACCCACCTGAAACCTTCACAAGCAGAATTACACTTGTCTAAGCAGTTAGACAAGTGGAATTTTGCTAAGGATGGCCTTTTGGGATATATTTTTCTAATTCAGAGAAAAAAACCAGCAACACTCCCTGCCTAACTGTAGAAACCACCTATAATTCCAAGGGCTTATTTTTCTGTTCCCCTTAAGCCAGCATTGGAATACACACATGACAACAGTGGAGAAGTGATGATAAAAAAGCGGCAATAGCTGAGAATAGTTTCACTCCCTCCCAGCTTACCCATCTCTGTGGCAATGTGTTATTAGAGTGCTAACAGAACTCAATCTAGGCTGGTGCTTCCTTAATACTCTGTGGTTTTGTTAACCATTTTCTGCCTTGTTCTGTAGATAATTTCCTCCCACTCTTGAAATGCCACCAGTGGCAACTAGGAAAAGGACTGTATTCGTAGACTTAGAATCACTTTTTTAGATGGACTACAAGAGAAACAAGACAATCATTCCCATTCTGGATCAAAAGCAGCTAGCCCAGATTACTGAAGGTGTGGTTCGCCATCATGGCAACCTTCCCAACGACCTTAAAGGAGCAGGACTACACCCTGAGAGGAGAATGTATCCCTCCAAACCCTGTCTGTACAGAGCCCTTTTGTTTAGACAGCTAATTAATACCAAATGGAGGGACAGCTTGCATTGTTGACTTTCAGGATACAGACGCAGGCCATCAGCTTGTCTCCCAAAAGCCACTGGCTAGATAATCCCCGTCCAACAGTAACAACTTCTGAAGTATCCAGTATTCAGGACTTAGATTTTAATCAGTAAGTCCGGGTTCAGATTATGTGCCTTTGGCCACACACTAACAGTTGTCACTCATTTGGTTGAAACGCCACAAAAACATCGCAGAGGAGCCAGATCTTCTGCCCCACCCGGCTTCCTCCTTTGGTGGAGTGCTGATTTTACTCAGGTTCTTGGGTGTTTTGGCTGACAGTGTGCAGTACACTGTGGGAGAAGTTTGGAAGGGTGAGGGTGGAGGCGAGCAGAGGTTACGAAAACAGCTTTGACAATGCGCCCGGCCTTCTCTCTGCTCTGCCTTGTGCCCACACCATGTGTTTCAAGGACTGCGTGCAGCTTCCCCCTCCCATATACTTTCAGATGACATTTCTCTACAGCCCTTTGGAGTTTAATTAAAATAACGTTCTGCATCTAAGACACTTCACAAACAAATTAACATATGAAGTAGGAGGGAGCTCACTGAAGTTTGAATTGCTTTGTTATTGGGGGAATGACACATTAGCAATACTCTTAAAAAATTGGGGGGGGGGACTGTGAGAAATTTTAGTCCAATGTGTTGGATCCTAAGCACCAGGAATTCAGCGCTGCTCACAAAATGGGATTTTCTCCATCTCCCACTTTCTGCAGTGGGAGGAAGGGAGTGGCAGAAATTTTAATAGGATGGAACCAAGCATACCTGTGCCCATGCAGGGCTAAAAATGACAGTCGAGACATCTAATTCAGAGATCTTTCTGCTGATATGCAGAAACCTCTGGGACAGGCAGCTCTGACAGGACATTTTGGGAGATGGGGAAATGCTAAAAGTGCCATTGATCCGTTTGTTGGTGTATTTGCTTTGCAGCATTCACCTCTTGGGAGGGAAAGGGGAAGTGAATTCAGAAGTTAAAGGTTTCCATGCACAGTTTGTCTTTGTTGAGTCAAGCTGTCTGGGTCTGTCACTGTTCTATTGCCTTTATTTTCTTGTCCGGTCAGAACCCTGTGTTGTGTTTGCATGTGTGTGTGTGTGTTTCTAACTTGCTAGATAGACTGACATCAAAGTCTCGGCCTCTGAAAATATTTTGCAGATGTTGTTAGTGTCGTACTATGACACTAACAGATTCAATAGGGTTGGATCTCTTGGGCCATTTCACCCTTTGGACCAGCTCCAAAATTTATATGCGTCAGGACTTCTGTGGAGGTGGGTGATGACAGCTAGATGCATAGAAGGGGTTAAAAAGGAGACAAGAGCTCAAGTTCAAGTTTAGAATGGTTTCTAGTTTGCTTTCTAAAATGAGAAGGCATTGATAATTTTTTTAAAAAGAGGAATACTGCTCTACATATGCTGCTCATGTACACTCTAATACATAAAATGATTTGAGAGTGAAATTCAAACTGGAAAGAGAACATTTATTATTGGTCAGAAGGAAAATCTGTTTCTTTTCTTTTATAATAAATTATCAAATTAAGGGATTATTTCAGAAATTCTTCTCCTGCAGAATCCAGAGTTGTAAACTATTTGCTCTTGTTTCCAAAGTGGAACCGATGAACCAGAGATCTATTGTTTTTTGCTTTATTTCCAGATTTTATACACATATGGTTTCCCACAGCTGTCTGTTCATTCATGACTTTTTTCAGTTTCTGTATGACTGGCTCATGTGGATTAGTAAAAAATTACAATCCCCCCCCCCAACCATGATGTAATTACTCATATGACTTCATCAAGATCCTTTTTATGTGATGTTACCTATGTGTTTGTGTACTTGGATGTCTTGATCAATGTACAAAAGTAATAGTAATTCAATTAGGGCTTTTTTTCAGCAGGAACGCGGTGGAATGGAGTTCTGGAACCTCTTGAAAATGGTCACATGGCCGGTGGCGCCGCCCCCTGATCTCCAGACAGAGGGGAATTTAGATTGCCCTCTGTGCTGCCCTCTGTCTGAAGATCAGGGGGCGGGGCCACCGGCCATGTGACCATTTTCTCCTAGGACAACCCACTGAGTTCCACCACCTCTTTCCCGAGAAAAAAAGCCCTGAATATCACATCATATCACATCAAAAAAGCCCTGAATATCACATCAGATCACATCAAAAAAGCCCTGAATATCACATCATATTACTTTCTCACAGTGTTTTATCAATGATAGTATGTGCAGCCAATGGGGAATAATGTGTGGCCAACTCCATTCTGGAAATAGGATTGCCAACTCCAGTTTGGAAAATTCCTGGAGATTGGTGGTGGGTGGAGCCTGGAGACAACGGAATTTAAGGTGCAGTACCAGTTTGATGTAGTGGTTAAAAGCAGCAGGACTCTAATCTGGAGAACCAGGTTTGATTCCCCACTCCTCCGCTTGAAGCCAGCTGGGTGACCTTGGGTCAGACACAGCTCTTCCAGAGCTCAGCCACACCCACCTCACAGGGTGATTGTTGGGAGGATAATAATAACACACTTTGGAAACCACTTTGATGATCATGGAGGTCCCTTCCAACTCTACGATTCTATGATTCTCCCCCTCCCCCAGTTTTTAGAGTTTGTATTGAACATTGATGCAGAGGAGTTAGCCGTGTTAGTCTGTGGTAGCAAAATCAAAGAGTCCAGTAGCACCTTTAAGACTAACCAATTTTATTGTAGCATATTGTAGCATATTGTAGCATATTGAACATTGAACCTGATGAAATGTGTGGGATGACTCAAAACCTCACACATTGTTTTTGGTTGGTCTTATTTATTTATTTATTTATTTAATCAATTTTATACTGTTTCTCTTCAGTTAAGATCTCAAAGGTTCACACCAATCACAAGAGTTTAAAACAATACAAAACTATAATATTCAATAAAACCAATAAAAATAGCCTAATAACAATAATTAAAAACTACTCTAGTCCCAACACGAGCATATAAAACCCTGAGAATAACATAACAATTGCAGGTAGATGAAAATGCACATAAATTTACTCTGCTTCACAAAAGAATATTAGATAGCACAGGCACGTCGGAATAGTTCTGCCTTACAGAGTTTCTGAAACATCAACAGGTTCTGCTGAACACAAGTGCTTTCTGACTGTGCATTCCAAATGGAGAGTGCCACAACTGTAAAGGCCCTCTTCCTAGTGGAAGAAAGCCATGCCACCTCAGGGCCAGGAACCACCAGCATGCCCTGCAAAGATGAACGAAGAAGGTGCGGCAGGGGGTCCTAATGGGAGAGGCAGACCCGAAGATTTGAGGGCTATAAAGGTAAGGACCAACACCTTGAGTTAGATCCAGAGGATAATTCATAACCAGCGCAGCTGCTTCAAAATCAGTGTTACATGAGCTGGCCATGGTGACTTGGTCAGCAACCTAGCAGCTGCATTCTGCACCATCTGAAGTCTCCAGAGTGTCTTCAAGGGTAGCCCTATTTCAAGCAAGTTGCAGTAGCCTAAAAGAGAGGTGAATGTCACATGGATCAATGTGGCAAAGTCAACTTGAGATAGGTATGGGGAAAGTTGTCAGGCCTGGCAAAGATGAAAAAATGCTATTCTAGCCACCATGGACACCTGTTTGTCCACAGAAAGCTTAGAATTAAGCCAACCGCCCCCAAAATCTTCATGGAGTCTACCACAGAAAGCTGGGCCCTATTGAGTAATGTGAGTGACAAATTCTTCACAGCTGAAGTCTTGCCCAGCCACAGGACTTCAGTTTTCAAAGGGTTTAACTTCAGTGAGATATCCTCAGCCACTCAGCTACGGCATCCAAGCATTAGGCAAAGGAAGAGACATCTGCTTTTGGTTGCTTATCAAGTAGAAGGTGGAGTTGGGTGTTACCAGCATAGTGGTGTCATCCAATCCGAAGCCTCCTAACAACATCTACTAGCGGGTGCACAAATATATTAAAAAGCACCAGGGGACAAGATATATCCCTGTGGGACCCCACAGTGTAGTTCCCATCAGGATTAAAATCCCCATTGACCGCCCTCATTGAGTATCCTTGGAGGAAAGAGGCAAATCATGGCAAGGTGGTAGCTCTTACCCTCAGTGAGGCCAGGTGGTTGAGCAGGACCAAATGGTCAACTGTGTCAAATGCTGCTGACAGATCTAATAAAATCAGTAGCACACAACCGCCCTTATCAAGCTGGAGCCGGATGTCATCAACCAGAGCTATTACAGCAGTCTCAGTCCTAAAGCCCAGCCTGAAACCAGAATCAAGAGCTGATATATCATTGTAGTAAGAGATAAGGAATGACTTTTGTCCTTGGAATTTTTTTGTGAATCAACTTGGCTACTTGCAGTCTCCAAATCCAATCACCCTAAACGGAGCTAGTGCTGATTCCTTGCCACTATTTGTAGCAGAAGGAGATGAGGAGGAATGGTTGCGTGGTCCAGGAAAGTCTAGGCATGACTTAGGAGAACAACTTGGTGCAGAGTTATCCACTGCTGCATCCTGGCTGGGACCCACTGGAAAGTTTCCACAGATGGAAGGGATTTCCGTCCATGGAGAATGACTTTCCTGTCCCCCTGCTCCTGCTGGGGGACAGAATGCTCTTTGCTCTTTGAAATGCTGCTCCAGGTGAACAGGGGACCCCAAGGAACAGCATGAAGGGAAAGCTAAAGGTTTGCCATAAGAGGAGGGAGTTGACCCCCCCCCCAAAATCCCACCCCCTGCAAATACGAAAATTCTCTGGCAGATTCAAGCCCATATTTGCTTTTGAGCTAAAATTAATGCTTTGTGGCTTATTCCCCTAGTATTTAATGGACAAAAGTTTCTGTTCAGTTTGAAGAGAAAAAGTCTAAAATATCATTTCTGTTCACGTTCCCCCTTTAAATGTGAATGCTGTGACTTTAAAATGTGACTTAAGCATATCCAATAGAACATAGTCCAGTGTTCCATAATGTTTTTAGCTGCTTATGGAATAGAAGAAGAAAAGGCAAAACATGTGATCTACCAGAATCAGAATTGCTGTTTAGCCAGTTTTCAAAAGAAATGATCTGCACTCTCTCTCTTTCTTATTTCTTTAATATAGTTTGGGCACCAGCTGCCAGCTTTCCTGATGTCTGGTTTTTCAGCCAACTGGCACCCCCTTACCACGGCTAGTCTTCCTGCTCAAGGAAAGATGCAGATTGTTCTCATATGGGGTTGGTGTCGCAGTTGGTACACAAAAAAGATAAATAGGTGAAGGGCAACATTGCCTGGGCAAATTTGGCTGTTCGCAATGTTCTGCACTGCCGTGCATGGAAGTGCATGTACAATAGAGTTGCAATTAACAGTGTGAATTTTTACGAATTTTATAGTGCTTTGTTCATTCTTTTATATTGATGTTTGCATTGTTTGTTGTGTGTATTATACTCTTTTTGGTGCTCTGCTTTTTGTATTGAGTTTTTTTTCTCTGTTGGCTTTATGTATGATACTGTCTATTACATTGTTTTTAATGGAATAATCTGCCTAAGTCTCCGTGAGGAAGGCAGTCTGTAAATAAATAGATAGTGGAGGCTATGGGATCTATTCCTTCACAAAGCCATGAGGGTTATTTTTCATTGAGGTGATACATGGAGGAGCATAGCTAAAAGCAAATGTGGTATTCCCACTGTATTAAAGTCTCTCTGCCTGGTAGAAAACAACAGACACAGAGAAAACGCACATGTGAAGCTGTCCCTCCACTAGGGTTGCCAGGTCAGGGTTGGAAAATTCCTGGAGATTTGGGGGAGTGGAGCCTGGAGAGGGTGAGGTTTGAGGAGGGGAGGGGCCTCAGTGGGATATAATGCCTTAGAGTTCATCCTTAGAGCATCCATTTTCTCCAGGGGAACTGGCCTCTGTCGCCTGGAGATGAGTTGTAATTCCAGGAGATCTCCAGCTACCACCTGGAGGCTGGCAACCCTACCCTCTGCCAAGATAAAACTAGAACTCCTTGCACAAATAAATACTACAGTGAAAGAGAGGAACTATAGAAGTATAAAAGATAGCAAGAATGAGAAGAATATCAGAGTACATGAAAAAGGCATTTCATTTCCACTTTCTGAGATATGGAAAAATTCTTGCCATTTGCAAGCTTTTTGTATAGGGTTTTTGCTGTTTTGTTTTTAGTTACCTAGACTGACATTGGTATGCATAGCATTTCCCTTAAATTACCTGTGTGGATGCATCCGCCCGTAATTTTATATATGTAGGAATATATTTTTGTCTCATGTGGGAATATTCTGTTTTGTGAGCCTCCACCTGCAGCTGGAGAAGCAGTATAGCCTTGACACAAATCTAGTCTTGTCTACATTTTAGAGAACTTGACCAAATTTCATTAATGTCTAATTCCAAACTGATCAAACAAACCAAAAACATTAATTTAAAACACATTTGAAAGGCAAAATATTGTAATCCCTGGTCTACCATCGTCATATCAGACAGAGCTACCTTTTTAAAATATAGTCTCACTGTTCAAGGTTTCTAGTTAGGATCAGTTTTGAAATAGACGTACATTTTTTTGTAACCTGAGGCACAGAAATACCACAGTTTACTTCTGGGATTTAGTTATTAACACCAGGCATTAATGAAGGGGGGGAGGGAATCTTGGATCCAAAATCTTGGATTCAATATGAGCTTCATCTGGGATTATTTGTGGGGTTTTGCTATCGTTTGCCATTGTAAGAGATGCCACAGAAAGAGTGGGACAAATGTTACCTGATAAATCCCTCTGTTATGAGTTAATTAGTACCAAAAATGTGAAATGCAAAGGGATTTGATCCAGTTGCATTAGACTGGGTCACTGAAACAAAGAAATTTATCATTTTGATAGTTGCTAATTATACCTGCTTTTCTGTTTGGAGAAGGGAGTCTGTAGGTCTGGACCAGCTGCCCTTAGGGACCTATCTGTTAACTTACTGTCACCTTCTCTCAAGATACCATCATCTTGTAACACTGAGCAATAAAATTGTAATTGTAGGTCTTTTGAAGCATACAGCTAAAGGACACAGAGTTTGTTTACACTGAAGGAATTCACAAGAAAACTAAAGTAAGTGGAACACGACGATGCATTAGGTGCAAAGAATAAGATCTGTCCGTTGCTCAGGATATTTTACCAATTGGATTCCACAGCCTTTATACCTTCATTCACTGGAAAACATGTGCTTACGTGGAGACCACCTCAAGCATCAATGTATTAAGGGCACAGGGTACACATGTTCAATATAAATAAATACAGCTCTCCTGAATTTCTGTTCTGTTAATTAAGTGGCAATGAAGGCTATTTCTGTCCCTGCAGCAGATGTTAATTAATCATGGAGCAGGCTGGAATCCCATTGTTATATTACTAAGGCTAGGGCCCCAGTATTCACATTTATGTGGAAGTGGATTTTGTTGATGTCGATGAGACTCACTTCCCACTTTGGTGCAGTGGTTAAGAGAGTGGCAGGAATCTAATCTGGAGAGCCGGGTTTGATTCCCCAGTCCTCCACTTGAAGCCAGCTGGGTGACCTTGGGTCAGTCACAGCTCTCTCGGAGCTCTCTCAGCCCCAATCACAGGGTGATTGTCCTGAGGATAATAAAAACACTCTCTGAGTGGGCATTAAGTTGTCCTGAAAGGCAGTGTATAAATTGAATGTTGTTGCTATTATTATTATTATTATAGTTTATTTATTTACATTATTTATAGTCTGCCTTTGTCATTGAGACTCAAGGTGGATTATACAATATAAGTCAGTGCAGTCAACAGAATAAGACATCTGATAAGTGAAGTAAGAGGGCTACGATCACAGAAACCGGAAAACAAAGCCTAAATATTAGACATATGTTAATGCCAAAGAAACGGATTTAGATAGATAGATAACAATATAGTAAGAGCCAGGGCTTTTTTTCTGGGAAAAGAGGTGGTGGAACTCAGTGGGTTGCCCTCAGAGAAAATGGTCACATGGCTGGTGGCCCCGCCCCCTGATCTCCAGACAGAGGGGAGTTGAGATTGCCCCAGCGCGGAGAGCAATCTAAACTCCCCTCTGTCTGGAGATCAGGGGGCGGGGCCACCAGCCATGTGACCATTTTCAAGAGGTTCTGGAACTCCATTCCCCTGTGTTCCCCCTGAAAAAAAGCCCTGGTAAGAGCAAGATAATACATACAGGAAACAGACAATATATACTAAACATAGTAGTGCAGCCCACAGCCCCATTACCTTTATTAAATCCCCTTCACAAAAAAATGCAGCACAGTATAGCCCTATTGCCTCCCCTGTTTTACATAATTTGGGAAATGACAGAAGTGTAGGGGGGGGCGCTTTTTGACTATCTTTGGCAGGCTGTTCCACAAGGTGGAGACCATAAAAGAGAATGCACACGTACGGTAGAGGCACCAACCTCCAGGTGGGAACTAGAGTTCTCCCAGAATTATAATTTATCTCTAGATTATGGAGATCAATTCCATTGGAGAAAATTACAGCTTCAGAAGGTGGACTCAGTGACATCACACCTCTGCTGGCCTCCCTTTCCTCCCCAAACTATGCCTCTCCAGGTTCCACCCTCAGATCTCCCAGAATTTCACAAACTGGAGCTGGCAAGCCTAGCAGGGGGTTTGCATGGTAGTACCTGAAGAAGACCCTACTGACATGTTGCATCATGCTGCTGTCATGCTGAAACTAAGACATCTTAATGGTTTCAGCATCATGGGGAAGAAAATAAAAATGATTAAAAAAAAAACCTGTTCCGTCTCTGTGCCACTTACATTGAAAATGCAAATAGGATCGCCAGTAAAAAATGTGTAATAAAATCATTCTAAGGCATCTTGAACCATGTACAGGAAGTGCTTGCCGTGACAAATCTTTATTCCCTTCTCCCCTGCCCAAGCAACTCCAAGATTTCCAAAAATTCTGTATGGGGCGGGGGGGGGGGGGGGAAGAGAGCTTTAGCAATAAAGTGGCAAGCGGCACATATCCTGGAAGGATCTGGTATCAGGTGAAAGTACATCTTTTCCCTCCTTTGCTGAGCCACATCTCCTCCCCTGCCCCACCTGTGAAAGGAAAGAGGTGGGGCAATTCTCTCACAGCAAGTCCCCCTCTTCATGCCTTGTGGTGCTTTCTCCTGCATACAAATCCAGTGTTGGATTTTTGGGACTCTTACGGGCTTCTGGGGGAAGGCAGGGAAAGCTCCACCAATGTGAGCACTTTATACTCCATTCACAGGTTCCAACCCCTGTTTTTAAAACTTATATTCAGCTGATAGTGCATGACAAGGCGCTGAGCTTTTGTAGTCTACATTTTGTATCTGAGTGGTCTTCAAGTTATGGGTCATGGAGCCCAACCTGCTGGGTTGTAAGTAGGGTTGCAGGTCTCCAAGGCAACTAATGGGAAGGGGGTGGTACTCACTGGAGCGATTCTCTTCCGGAAGTGACATCATGGTGCCTCCTCCCTGGAGTACATGTGCTGCACGTTTGCCTGGGTAGCCTGCTGGTGGTGAGTGATTGTTGGGTGGTTTGTCATCTCCCATAAACTGCCAGAAATTTGCTCACCACTGGCAGGTACCTGGGAACCCTAGTTATAAACCCTACAGAGCTGTCATTTTCTAGGAGGATTTCGATTTGGAAGGGCCTGCTACTAGTGGAGAGCATGTATGCGACATCTCCTCCCTCTCTTTGCAAACATGCCGAGGAGCAGTAGGATAGCAAGATGAGGTCAGTCAGTACTAGAGAGGATTCCTCCACGGCTCTGACCTTTGGTGTAGTGGTCAGAATGTCCAACTAGGATCTGGGTGACCCAGGTTCAGATGCCATGGAAGCTTGCTGGGATGAGCCAGTTTGGTGTAGTGGTTTGGAGCATGGGACTCTAATCTGGAGAGCCGGGTTTGATTCCCCAGTCCTCCACTTGAAGCCAGCTGGGTGACCTTGGGTCAGTCACAGCTTCTAGGTGCTCTCTCAGCCCCACCCACTTCTCAGGGTGTTTTGTTGTGGGGATAATAATAACATTCCCTGTAAACCACTCTGAATGGCTGTTAAGTCATCCTGAAGAGCGATATATAAATCAAACATTATTATTATGATGTCCTTGGCCCAGTCTGACCTGTCTCACAGGGTTGTTGTGAGGATAAATGGAGGAGAGGAGAATGGTCCCCATTGGAGAGAAAGGCATGATATAAATGTAATACATAAACAGATTTCACCTTGCCATAGAATGCCTCCAAGGGCTCAACTAATGTTTCCTGCTTCTGCTGTAGGTTAGCTACCTGTGGTCCCGGCCTTGACACCCATGGTCATAACTATAGCTCCCTTCTTCCTGTCATGTGACCCTAATATAATGTGACTTCCTCTCACATGTTTGCAGCACAGTGGGTACCAGGTCTAGGAATTTTGTAGTTCATTGTTGTAGTGTATTATTTATTTTATTTTTTTATTTTATTCGATTTATACCCCGCCCTCCCCACAAGAGGGCTCAGGACTGCTGATTATACTATCCCTATATGTTGAATTTGTTCATCAAAATACTTTGGACAGGAGCACAGACAAAGCTGTCTTGTGGCTTTGGCAAAGGCTGGGTATAAATCGATTGATAAAAATCTTCTGAATACACAGGAACTGAAGGCTTGACTATCCTTCATGTAGCATTTTTTCCCTCATCTTCATGAGCGTGTGACCCTCCCTCTCAGCACTGGAAATAAACACAATCACAGCTCTCATTTTGTTTGACATATTTGTTGTTCCTATTAGCTCCATTTGGAGAAAGAAAAACACTTGGGTTCTACATTAGTGGATTGCTTCCGTCAGTATGGCTTCCTCCTCCCCACTTTTCACACTTTATACTCTGCCTGAGTGCCATTTAGTTTCCAGCAGAAAGGGCCTCCTGCTGGTTTTGATATCTTAAGTTTGTGTGACCAGGGGGAAAAAGAGACTACATTTTCCCCTGTAAAGATAACAATCAGCTCTCCTAAAGAGTGTGGTGGAATCAGAAATGCCATCCAAATCCCAGGAATTAGATTTACCAAATTTTCCGCACAACAATAATACTTGCCAAAATTTTCTGGGGAATGAAATTTTCTTGGACGTATTTAAACACCAGTCCAAAGCATGTTAGTCTCACTTGATTTAATGGGACTTACTTTATCTTTAAATACCATCTGGTCCAGAAGGGAGTTTTAGAAACCACTCAATTAGGATAGCAACCACTTAAATCCACACTGGGATGGTGGGTTTGATAATTCCAGAAGAGCTAAATGTTAATTTTCATCAGAAAAGAGAGAGAATGAGTCCTTTCAAAGGGTCTTCTTGTACGACTATACACACATCATGGTTAGTGTTTGATGTAAGCTGCTTGGTCCTGTGCCAGCCATACATAGGTTTGCCAACTATGAGTTGAGAAATTCTTGGAGATTGGAGGTGGAGCTTGGCGACGGTAGGGTTTTGGCAGGGGAGGGACCTCAGCGGGGTACAATACCATAGAGTCTACCCTCCAAAGCAGCCATTTTCTTCAGGGAAGCTGATCTCTTTAGTCTGGAGAGCAGTTGTAATTCTGGAAAATCTCTAGCCCGCACCTGGTGGTTGGCTAATGTATTCACAGTGTATATAGAGAGAGGTTCTGCTCTGACTGAGTTTAGGTTCTCAGTCAGAGCCAGACTACAGTTTATATGCACAGAGACTCTAATAAGAAGGTGTGCTGAAAGACCACCCATCCCAAACCAACAAAATGTAACACTTGCACAGTCTAATCAGCTGGGTTTTTTTCTTACCATATTAACACAAATTCTCCACAGAAGCATAGTATAACGTCTGTAAGTTGAAGGAGAAAAAAAGAGTGTAAACAGTGCACAATTCAACAGCACACATTTGAACTCCTTTGTGCAACTGGTTTAACTGCCATGGCTTTCTCCAACAGCTCTTCAGAATTGTAGGGTCAAACTAGACATGCTTGTTTCTAAAGAGTTGGGTTTGGGTTCTCCAGAATGAACTTTCAACTGTGGGGAATGGCTTTTTAAAAATAGAGAGTCTATTTGGGATCAGAATGCTGCTGCTGCGGAGGGAGGGAGGGCTCCTGTCTGAATGATTCCAGCACCATTTTCAAGTGCTGAAACAGCTGCAGGAGGAATTATTTCCCAATTTTTTCAGCTTCATGTGCACAGACTACTCCATGTTTAGTTTTGCCCATAGTCTGTGAGTGAATTCTAAGGCCATGTGACAGGGTTTTCTTCTCAAAGCCCCCTCACCATGGGAAAAGATCTCTCTCTCTCTTTCTCTCTCTCTCTCTCTGCCTGCCTGCCTGCCTGCCTGCCTGCGCATCCATCCATCTGTGCATGTGTGCATGTGTGTGTGTGTGCGTTCATCCATCCGTCCGCCCACCTGCCCACTTTTCTCACTGAGATTCAAGTAGTTCAGTCCCACAGCCTTTGTATTTTTACCAAAACATCTTTCTGAAACATTTCATTACAGTACAACTCTAATTACCAGTGTAAAAAATCCCTGCACTGCCCAGTCTAACCCAAGCTGATCAGCTCTTGGAAGCTAAGCAAGGTCAGCCCTAGTTAGTATTTGGATAGGAAACCACCAAGGAAATTCAGGGCTTCTATGCAGATACAGGCAATGGCAAATCACCTCTGAACAGTCCTTGCCTTGAAAACCCTGTGGGGATGTCCTAATTTAGCCGTAACTTGATGACAAATAAAAGGAGGTGGAGGGAGCCCTCCTGAATAATTCAGTTTTGCATAGTCTGTAATACACATTTCTAAATGGATAGTTTATGTGTCTAGCCATGTTGGTCTGCAGTAGAACAGCAGGATTTGAGTCCAGTGGCACCTTAGAGACCAACAAGATTTTCACAGTGTAAGTTTTCAAGGTAAAAAACAGTAGCCCCATGGCGCAGAGTGGTAAGCTGCAGTACTGCAGTCCAAGTTCTGCTCACAACCTGAGTTCAGGTAGCTCACAACCTAGTGGAAGCTGAGTTCAGGCAGCCAGCTCAGTGTTGATTCAGCCTTCCATCCTTCCAAGGTCGGTAAAATGAGTACCCAGTTTCCTGGGGGTAGAGTGTAGATGACTGGAGAAGGCAATGGCAAACCACCCCATAACAAAAGTCTGCCAAGAAAACATCCTGATGTGACATCCCCCTTGGGTCAGCATGACTCAGTGCTTGCTCAGTGCTTGCACCTTTACCTTTTTTTTAAGCTTTCAAGAGTGAACTCTCTGACTCTTGAAAGCTTACACTCTGAAAATCTTATTGGTCCCTAAGGTACCACTGGACTCAAATCCTACATTTTGTAAATATTTTCCCTCATAGGGATTTTGACTGGAGAGAGGAGAGATACATTCTATCAAAGAAATAGTTGAGCACTCTCTTGACAACATCAATTCTACATGCAGTTTTTAATTAGATAATATGGAGGGATAGTTAGGTGGGTAGTCATGTTGGTCTACAGTAGAATAGTAGGATTATAGTCCAGTGGCACCTTAGAGACCAACAATCTCTATTATATCAAACTATTTGTGACACATACAGCACAATCCTAAACAGAGTTACTCCAGTCTAAGCCCATTGAAATCACTGGACTTAGACTGGAGTAATTTTGCTTAGGATTGCTTAGGATTGTACTGATAGTTCTGCCCTTTAATATGTTTGAAACTAATTTATAGCACATAGAGTTAAAACAGTGTAGAGTTTTAAACATTAGCATTGTGATACTCAAGATAACAGGAAGCCAAAGTAATCCTTTAAGATGACATATTAACAGAAGAGAAAGATGAGTGCACAAAGAGTTAACTACACAATAGAAGAAAATGCATGTAGACAGAGCCCTGATGCTATTTTTTAATACAAATGAAATACTGCCTTAGGAGAGGGGAATTCAGAACAGAGAATCAATGGGAGAAGCAAGAGCCATTTAAACTCCCCCCCCTTTGAAAACTCACACCCACAGTGAGAAAAACTACTTAGGGGAGTCATCATGATCTGGAGGAAGTGTAAATGGAAGCAGTTTTTTATTTTTAAAAATGCTATTGGGGCTCACTTACATGCATTTTGCACGTAATGACATAGATCCTAAGAAGTATTCTGAAGTAACCAGAGAAGGATGAAATGTGGCAGGAGGAGGTAAGTAGACATGAGCACAAAGAGAAAACAAACAAACATAGTGTTCATTGTTCGTTGCCATCCATGAACATCGAACAATGAACACTGACGAACATGATCCTGTCACGATTCACGAACATGTTCATTGTTTGTTGTTCATGGGGGCCAGCAGGCCCTCCTCCAGCCATCAAGATCCCTACTGCACCACTCCCAGAAACCCTACCTGAGCAGACAGCAGGAAAGGTACCAACAATAAATAATAGCTTGGCCCTAGAGCCTGGCAGCAGCCCTGGAACCTGAAGGGGTAGATCCCTATCTCACCACACACAAAGAAAATTCAAGCTCCAATGCACTCACCTTGTCTCTCTAACAGCAACTATCTCTCCCTGAAAGCCAGAATTGGGAGCCCCCTCCCCCCTGGTCTTTTCCTCTTGTAACAAATTTGGAGCTCCAGTCCACACTTGGAAGGAAGACCTGCCTATCAAGCTAAATAGGGCTTAGATCGGGGTTTCCAGGGCAACAGCAGGAGTTCAGACAGAGTTCAGACAATCCTTGTCTGAGTTGCCATGGGAATTGATTGCAGGTGCCAGATTGTCTGGCTTGACGAACAGCAACGAACTGCAACAAATGAGGCTTGCAATGACCACTTGTTCATTTAGAACAAGGCATCACGAACAGCTTGTTCACGAACAGAAGATTGGGCTGTTCGTGATTTTTTTTAGTTCGTATTGCTGTTCGTGCCCATCTCTAGAAGTAAGTAGGGAAGTAGGGAAGAACCGTGGCAGCCTTGATGACAGAACAAAAGTCTCTTGCCTTAATGTTGGCATATCTGGATACTAAATCGATTACTCTCTCTCTCTAGTAAATAGTTTCATTCTTAAGATCTTAATAACGAAATGCAACAGTTTTAAGAAATCTTAGTAAGAGACTATGTAGAAAGGTATGGAAGCTTTCAAAAAGCTACTAAGGAGATGTTGAGAGACCCAGGTCAATATTCGGGTTTGTCTGCTAAATGCTAGCATGAGTTGCAAACCTGGAAGAGCCAGGAAGCTCCCTCATTCTGTTAATGGTCTAGGTGAGCATGGTTTTGTGCAAGGGGAACAATTATGTCCTTCCAAAAACACACAGAAGCATCCTAAGTCACAGCATGCATTTTATAAGGGCAATAAAGTTTTATATGCATTTACTGGAGAAGCAGCTTGAAGCAAAATACCTAAAGTCACCCAAATAAATAGATGGGGAAGAAATGGGCTAAATTTGGCATGGTCTTAATTATTCTACATTTTAGCTTCACGGTAATAAACTCTCACTCTGCCACCCAGTTTGTCCTTGAGCTCCAGAAACCAGGTCCCTTGAATCCAAGAGTGTCAGTCTTCAGCATATACAAAAAACTTGACATCAATTACAATGTTACACACAACATAAAATTTAACAGCTCAAATCAGCCCTTCACATTTTTTTAAAAAAAGCTACTCACTAGGGCTCTTGAAAGATCTTAAAAATTAATCAGCTCTTAAAAAGCTTAGATTTTCCAAAAAGCAGAAGCTGATGTGATACTTGAAGGAGTTGGGGGAGGAGGCAGGAATCCGATATTTCAATTCTAACAGGTATTTTAATTTTCTTAAAGATCTATATGCTCATCTTGTGTGTATGTGTTCTGTACCGTCAAATCGCCTCCAACCTATGAATGAAAGACCTCCAAAATATCCTATCATTAATATACATGCTCAGATCCTGCAAACTGGAAGATGCAGCTTCTTTTATTGAGCCAAGCCATCTCGTTTTAGGTCTTCCTATTTTCCTTCTGCCTTCCACTTTTCCTAGCATTATTGACTTTTCCAGAGAATCTTTTCTTCTCGTGATGTGACCAGAGCACGTTAGCCTCAGTTTTCTCATTTTAGCTTCTAGGGAGAATTCAGGCTTGATTTGTTCTAGTACCCACTTATTTGTCTTTTTGGCTGTTCATGGTATCCGCTCATCTTGTACACCTTGCCAAACTGTCCTGGAATATCTTGGTCATTTGTGTACTCTTACAATTGCAAAGAATATATTAGATCCAGAGGAGTTAGCCGTGTTAGTCTGTAGTAGCAAAATAAAAAAGAGTCCAGTAGCACCTTTAAGACTAACCAATTTTATTGTAGCATAAGCTTTCGAGAATCACATTTATGTGCACACATGTGGTAAGATGTATGGCAAATGGTCAAATGATCATTTGTGTGGAAACTTTGAAATCCTCTATGAAGGATAATCATTTCTTGACACTTCACAGAACCCCCCCTCCACATCCCCCCAAGAAATGAGGCAACCAATAACGTGAGAGGAGGGTGAAAGCTCAGACTGTTGCTCTTGAATTGTGATAGTTATGTGCTAAAGGGCTTGAAACTCATGACTTACGGGTGGCGTAGGACAAAACACAGGCCCTCTATCTCTGTGCTGCAATTGATTTGGAGGCTGCTTCCCTGACATGCGATCCCCTCATAAAACGCCAACCGTTGCTGCTTAGGGAGGCCCAGACGAAGCAAGAGCGGAGGCTGTATTACCTCTCACCTCTAATAAGGGTGGTCCATGCAGGTCAGAGCTGAGGTCGTAGGAAGGGCAGCATAAGGAAACGTCCTTGCTTTGCAGCTGTGACTTTTCTGGGACTCTGGAAAAAGTAAACGGTTCGGTTTCTAATCCTTTAACCAAATAATCAGATAAAATCGCCTTGTGCTGAAACTGTTTTTCTTTTCAGCTTCTCAGTGACACGCTGGCCTGTCTGTCTTGGTGCATTGGAGTGTATTTTAAAGGCTTCTGTTTGTGCCAGAGACTTAACACACACATCTTTTAATGAACAACAACAAACTCGGCCGTCATTCCTTTCTCAATAGAGTTTGTGTCAGTGGTGTTACGTATCTGAACAAATATGGATGCCACACTGATTTGTTGGTAGTGACTTTGCATGGAATTGGTTTAGCAGAGGTATCGAATCAAAGAAGTTTTAGGGGAGAGTGATCAGTTTTCCCTGTAAAGCCAGTGGCATATTTTATAGGTATTTCCACCTATATTTATTGTGATTAAAAATAGCAATACTTATCTCTTATATTGGATTTTTATCAAAAATTTCACATAGAGGTTAGTAGTCCTTATAGCAGATCTTTAAGCATTCCTCCCCCATTACTGCAGATAGGTCATAGGGCTTAGGTTTGAATGAAGACTGACTTGTCTAAGACCAACAAGTAATAAGTTCACGGAGGACACATGATTTGAATAAGGGCTTTTTGACTTTCAACTAACTTTCATGTATTGCATTACAGCAGCTCTTCGTGGTGGTCTGGTTAGGTGATGATAGCATGGTTTCTTATTACTCATGTGCTTTGCTTCCTAATACAGATTTGACGGCTCTTTGGGCAACTGCAACATATTTTTTTATGTGTACACCTAAGACATTTCAAGTACAAAACTGGAAGGTTTAGATTGCAGTGGATTGCCTCTTTGCGGATGAGCGGCAGATTGAGTGATCTGCCTCTGGAGGCTCTTGGGTCCAAATCACTTCCTATGTCTGTGAGAGCTCCCTGTTGACAGGGCTGATGCTTCTGTGGTTCTGTGGAAAGACCAGGATCTCAGAGATGACCCAGGCTGCAGATATGATTGCTTTTAGGTATTCACCCCTCCTGAATAGATCTTTTATAAGTTCCAGGGAGCTTGATTCAGTGAAGCAAATAGTAAGTGAATTCATGTGAGTGAATAGAAACTCAGCTCGAGTCCAACTGAATACAACTTAGCGCTCATTTTACAGTCAGTTCTGGGGCAGTCATGGTGGTAACAAAGAGTACTTTTCTACCACTGATGTTTTAGCACAGTGTCATTCACTGGACAGTTTCGGGTGGTGAGGTGTATAGTCAGCATGGACACCCTGGTGGTACAGAGGGGAACCCTTGCAGGACTACTGTAACTTACCTGTGAAACACTTTGCCTATTAAAATAGTTTGCATTCCATTTGGACTGTGGTTCTAGAGATCTGTCTTTCTTGGATGAATTCCAGTTATTGCAACCACTGGATGCAGGCAGACTGACCCAGAGAGATGTGGTTACCCACTTTCCAGCTAGATCCTTAACATTCAAGGTTGATAAAATCTAACTGGGATAGAGCAGCTGATTAATGTCTCATTATGAAAGAGGTGGTTTGGGCTGCCTAAAAAGAAGGAGTTGTAAGGAACAGCTGATTTCTACTCTTCTTTTTGTGTGCAGGATACACGTGTGCCCTTGTGGCTGGTCATCTGCTAAGACTATTGGTTGACTCAGATTAACTAGATCTATTTCATTCTGGCTTCGGGATATTCTATGATTGATGACTTATACTGATAGAAAGACAAAAGGAATATGATCTTGATGTATTGTCGAAGGTTTTCACGGCCGGAGAACGATGGCTGTTGTGGGTTTTCCGGGCTGTATTGCCGTGGTCTTGGCATTGTAGTTCCTGACGTTTCGCCAGCAGCTGTGGCTGGCATCTTCAGAGGTGTAGCACCAAAAGACAGAGATCTCTCAGTGTCACAGCTCTGAAGATGCCAGCCACAGCTGCTGGTGAAACGTCAGGAACTAGAATGCCAAGACCACGGCAATACAGCCCGGAAAACCCACAACAGCCATCGAATATGATCTTGTTAATTCTCCTGGCTTTCTCAGCGGCTTTCTGTGCCAGGCTGCCTGTTTCAGCTGCAGAACAGGGAGGCAACATTCACTGCTTCCGGTGCTACTTGGTAGATGTCAATTTCTTGGTTACCTCATCATTCACCACAATTGCTGCACTCTGGTCTCTGTAAATTTCCTTTACTGCTCTTATGAATCTTTCTCCCATTTGTAGCTTTTCCGTGGTGGCAAACATAAAGTCCCAGTTCAAATTGTCAAACGCTTTTTCAGCGTCCACAAAGAAGAAACCAACCTCCTTGTCACAACGTTTGTCATAGTATTCAATAGCATTTATAACTGTCCTTAAATTGTCTTTGATTTGTCTATTTGGCAAAAAACCAGCTTGCTCCTCCTCAATAACTTCAGAAAGCCAACCCTTCACTCTTTGTGCCAGTATCTTCGCAAAAATTTTATAATCATTATTAAGTAACGATATAGGTCTATAGTTTTTCACATTAGTCAGATCTTGCCCCTCTTTGGGGATCAGTGATATATTAGCTTCACTCCAAGTGTCTGGGATCCATTGATCCTTTAAAACACCATTAATCACATCTTTTAGGAATGGTGCCAGTTCATTAGCCATTACCTTATAAAATTTGGCTGTAAGTCCATCCGGTCCTGGCGCCTTTCCCAAGTTTGTTGACTGTATTGCCTTTCTTATTTCTTCCTCCGTTACTTCATTGTTCAATTTGTCTCTCCAAGCTTCCGAAATTACTGGGAGCTTCATTTTCTCCAAATATGTCGCTATTGAGTCTTTATTCACCTCTTTTTTATTATACAATTTGGCATAAAATTTATAAAAGGCTCTGCTAATAGCTGTCTGTTCCAGGTACACTTTATTGTCCTCACAGATTTTATTATTTTCTTCTCCTTTCTCTTCTTCAATTGCCATGCCAAATATTTCCCAGGTTTATTTGCACCTTCGAACGCCTTTTGATTCATTCTCTTAAGATTCCATTCCAATTCTTTGTTATTCATTGCTGTCAGCTGTTCTTGAAGAATTTTAATGTCCTGGTAGATTTTCTTTTTCCCTGGTCTTTTCTTTAACTGTATTTCTTTGGCTTTTATTTTCTCCGTGATCTCCTGTCTCTTCTCCTCTTTTTTTTCCCTGGCTCTTCCATTTAAGTCCATTAATATGCCCCTAATTACTGCCTTGTCGGTGTCCCATACCTTGTTGGTTGGTACTTCTCTATTCATGTTATATTGTATGAAAAACTTTGTTTCTCTTCTCAACATCTCCATATTTTCTCCCTCTTGCAGCAAATCCTCATTTATTCTCCATCCTTTCCTTTTACTCCTTTTCCCCAACTTCCACATAATTGGATTATGATCTGAGCCTACCATAGGCATTATTTCCACATCCTTAGTCCAAAGCGCTAAGTCTTTTGAGGCCCAGATCATATCGATTCTTGATAGCGTAGAGTGTCTCGCGGAGAAAAACGTATATTGTCTGCATTTGGGATTTTGTCTTCTCCATACATCTTCTAAAGTTTCCTGTGGCGTCAATACAAAAAACGTCTTTGGTAATAGTCCTCTTTTCTTTTGTGCAGTTGCTGACTTTTTATCTAGTTCCAAGTTTGTCACTCCATTGAAGTCTCCTGCAAGAATTATCTGGTCATAAGAAAGTTCATCTAATTGCTTCCTCAAGTCCTCAAAGAAGCTTTCTTTTGCTCCGTTAGGTGCATAGATTCCAATCACCAATACTCTCTTTAAATTCCATATACATCCCACTGCTAAAAATCTGGCTTCCGCATCTTTCATCACTAACTTTGGCTGTAGCTCCTCTTTTATATACAATACCACTCCCCTTTTTTTCTTATTAGAGGCCGCTACAAAATCACTGCCCAATTTATTCAATTTTAGATACTTTGCATCCTGTTTTCTAATATGAGTCTCTTGCAAACATACAATATCACATTTTTGTTTTAATAGCCAGTGGAAAATACTTTTTCTCTTATTCGGTGAATTAAGTCCATTTACATTCCAAGATATAACCTTACATTCCATATTCATAGCCTTGTTGCTGGTAAGTCCTTTTCATTGTCCCTCATAACTTTTCCATTTCAGATTCAGATCTGATGCGCTTTTTCACTCCTCCAAACTCAAATGCCAGTCCTTCCGGTAATTCCCATCTATACCTTATTTTCATGTCCTTCAAAATTTGGACTAAGGCTTTATATTTTTTCCGATCAAGCAACACCGATCTAGGTAACTCCTTCATAATAATCACCGTCTTGCCATCAACCTCCAATGGGTCTTGGAATTGCTTGCTCACAATCATTTCTTTCATATTTCTGGTTGTAAATTGCACAATCACGTCTCTTGGTAACTTCCTCTGGGTCGCAAGTCTTGAGTTTATACGATACACCACATCTAGGATAGCCACGATTTCTTCTTCTTCCTTCCCCTGTTACTGGAACTGCTCTATTAATAGGATGGGGAGTTAGCTTAGCAGTCCAGAACTAAAACAGCGCGGATCTAGCCAGCTATACCAAGGTCCATTTTCAGAAATCCCCGTGACAAAGAGGCAGACTACAGATGTTCAATCAATAAGTGTATTTTCTAATAGTGTGATGTATGCCTGAAATTACACACACATCCAAGGTTACATACAAGATCTAAGAAATACAGAGTATGAAAGTTAGAGACCTGAGCAGGAACCCCACGATGACAAAGGGCATACTCACAAGCAGTAGGCATGTCAGAGATATAGACGTGACATGATCCAGCGCCCGCACTGGAATCACGGAGAGACAGCAAGGAAGTGGGACGGGGCTGGCGCGCGCGCACCCTCAGGTTTGAGGGGCTAGCTTATATACTTTCAAAGCACCCAGGGGCTGGCGCCTTATTCTGTGGTTCTCACGACTTAAATCAAAGAAATTGAGCCCATCGGGACTGCCTTGATTGGACCATGTTTGAAGTCTGATTAATTTATAAATGACACTTTTGGGGAGAGGGGAGGGGAGGAGGAAGGGGAACCGGGCCGTTTGCTCATTCCCAGGCTCATCCCAGTGCCTTCAAGTCCGGAGTGCAAAGGTTGCTTTGATGTGCGCTTGTTGATTGCCCTGGCTGACTGATGATCAATCTCCATTCTGGATAGGTGTTAAGAAATGCGGAGGAGAGTGGGATTCTCTTGCAGCGTACGTGATCTGCTCGTTCCTTCGCAATGGCTTCCCAAAGCAGGCTGTTCCCCTCGGCTTCTTGGCTGTTGGCTAGGGCTTACCAGCAGATTGTCTGGCAGTGAGGGCAGTCAGCCCAAGGGAGGCTCCCGGCAGGAGCTGGCCAGGGAGCGCCTGGCCACCCTCGCAGAAGGTTTCCCCTGGCTGGCATCTGGCTGCTGGCAGCGTAGCTGGAGCCCAGAGTGAGGCAAGCTCTCATGGCAAGCAAGGGAGCAGCGTTTAAGACACAGTCCATGGTTGGCAACAGGGCAGCATCACACAGGAGAGTCCGGATATAAGCTTGAGCAGGGCAGTGCCATGTAAGAGTTCTGAGAGCAATTGTCCAGGAACTGTCAGTCTGTTGCAGCATCAGATATGAAACTGACACGTGTATTAGAGGAACACAGGCACGGCAGTCTTTTGGTGTAGAGCTCAGACCCAGTTCATGGCTGGCCTCTGGAGGGAGGGGGGGCTGCTCGGTAACAATTCCCCCCCTCGGGGACCACCCAACCCAGGAGGGTCGGTCCCCGAACATGTCTTCACCGTTGAGCAAGAGTGGCACCTCTGGTGGTCGAGCATCCAGGGGGTGGGAGAGGGAAGGGGGAGGAAGGGGAGGTGTCATTTGCAAATTTGGTATGGAGAACCACACATCCAGATTACAAAATTTAGATCAGCCAATGGGCTGCACATCTCTGTGTCCAGCTCAGGAAAACTACCTATATATGTATGTATAAATACACGTATATATATAGATACATATACACACATATATCCAAGATGCAACCGTTAGCACAAGCAGGAATACACAATTTCATAATATGCAAGATAACTCATATGCACATACTTAAGGGCAGAGATACTTCACAGAATGATCAGTGACTGTACAACCACAAGGTAATTCATTCAGGTAAAAGCGGGAAGCAGCACATACATGGTTTGAAACAATTCATCTCTCATTTCCGGGTGAGGGGTACATAGCAACTCATAAGTCCGGACACAGGTGTAGAGCAATTCATGAATGCATAGTAATTCATGGGTACAGAGCAATTCATAAAAGAGCAATTCGTAAACACAAAACAATTCATTCATAGACCTATCCACTCATAGAGGGTGGAAGTAATCATACAAGACTAGACGTCGCATCACAATTCATGAACAGACATCATTCCCATGTGGCTAGACTCAGAGGTGGCTTACAGCGGTACAGATGCATACATAAGAACCATGGTTATTTCATATATGGCCAAAATCAAAAGCAAAGCAGAGACATGGGTACTGGTGGTATGGCCATAGGCTAAGCTGAGGGCATTTTATAACAAGATAAAATATGCATAGACTCAAAACATAATGTGGTTCATAGTACAAATAAACATAAGGATAATGACAATAATACCTTAAAAGCACTATAGTTGAGGAAAACAGATTTGAGAGAACAATTCATACGGCATACAACTTGGGGAACTAAATTCATAGGACTACACTTCCTAGAAGGCAAGTTGTTGGAATAAGTCCATAGGGACCAGGGGAGGAAAAAGATCACAGATGGCGCAGTCCACAGCACAGCTATGAGACTGGGTTGCATATATACAAGAGACAAGCAAACTTAGTCCATGTGTCTGTGCACTCCCCTAGACGTCTGCGTTGAACTGCAGCGCTGGAGCGTGGGCTGGTAGACAAGGCGTCAAACACACAGTTTCTAGTCCTCATGGAGGTGGAGCCACAGGTGGCCGTCTGGAGGCAGATCGTGGGTCGAGAGGTAGAGAGGAACGCTCCCCCCCCCTAGTCCACAAGAGGGCCTCAGGGCGGTGTCCGGCAGGCAAAGTGTCCATGGGACCGGTTCAGTCCATGCGCATAAATGTACACACAACTATCATGGTTCATAACAACAATGGTAATAAAACATGCAAGGGATGGTCGGAGAGCACCAAGACCTGGAAGATCAACATAACAACAATTGGGTGCATGGTCAGATTGGATATTCCCGTAGCGGTGGCGCTCCAGCTGAGGAGGGCTAAACCTTAATATTCAGTATTACATTAATAATCAAAGGTAGTAACCAATAAGCAGTAATCAATTATAGTGGTTAATAAGCAATGAGCGACCAGTAGGAATCAGCAGGCATAGTATACACCATCAGTAGGCCATAGTCAACATGCAATCAATAATAATGCAAGCATACAGTATTCACAGAGGCACAGTTTACAGTATAGCTGTCAAACGGGGTTACACATATATATACAGAAACAAGCTCATTCAGCCTATTAATAGGTGAAACAAGAACACACTTCCACTCCGCTGTCACTTCGCAGTGCAGGGTCGGTGGGGATCAAGGAGGAGTTCTAGGCACACAGCTTCTGGTCAATTGGCTGGGTCTCCGCTTGGTGGAGCTTGGAGGTGGATGGAGTAATCTCCATTCCCTGTGGTCTGAGCATGCAGTAGCTAGGCTGGTAGGGGTGAGGTGCCCTAATAAGAGAGACCTCCCCCCCTAGTGCCCAAGGGGGCTATACATCAGAGCGGCTTAAGGTAGGAGCTGCTGGGTGGGCAGACAGCCTCATTGAGCATCATCACAAGCATCTTACATTCATATAAACCATGCGTTATACATATAGTACTAGTAAGCCATAACAATATGTATACACATACAGGGTGAAATGCAGTGAGGTAACACAGGCATTAAGGCAGCATAATCAATGCGAGAGTCCAATGGAAATCCAATAGTGTCAGTGAAAAGCAAACAATCAGAATGAATGGCAGTGCTCCACAAAAACATACAAGCATAGAATAAATGAGGGCATTATGTCAAAATAGCACATAAAAAGCAACTGATAAAAATAAAGCATATCAAAATTAATTCAACCAGTATAGTGGCTTCCCCTGCCTGAGAGTTGACAGGTGAGAGGCATAGCAATGAAGGTGACAGAGAAATACACAAAGATTTCTAGGCAACCCTTAAAGCAATGTAACAGCAAAGCATTGACCATGAGCATGGATGCAAATAGTTAAAGCAAAGAAAATGCAACAATATGATGCACAAAAACCAACAGCACTAAGTGAATGGGATACTATGAATTAACCCTAGGCATTAAAGGCATAGGAATCAGATATGGTTGGTGAAGGGCAAGGAATCCAATCAAATGGCAGTGCCCTATGTAAACATACAAGCATCATCATAACTAGTGAGTCAGAATAGAACAAATGAAAAGGTAAATAACACCAATTCAATAATGTAAGGGAAAACCAAAGATAAAATTAGCTTAACACTTCATGAACTTACTGCAAAAAGCAGGTCAAAATTAAGAAGGCAAATAACAATTCAATAATGTAAGGAAAAACCAAAGATAAAAATTAGCTTAACACCCAATGAACTTAATGTAAAAAGCAGATCAAAATCAATTTGAACAGTAAGCATAGATCGATGAACTCAGTTCAGGAATACATTCAATCAAATAAGTAACCGAATGAGGGGCAAAAGAAATGCAACTAGGTACACAAGGTAGGAAGGAAAGTGTTTACACCCCCCCTTGTATCAGAAAGGGCATTGGACAGAATAAGCGGCAATGTCCCCAAAAACAAAAATGGAATGACACGCATGTCCTTTAGCAAAAAGAGAAAAAAATGAGGGGTCCCCTTGGAAGAGAGGGCTGCCCTTCCATGGAGCTGGTGCTGGCCTTTGAATCAAATCAGCCAGAAAAACGGAGGCAGCCTCTGGCCAGCGAAGGAGTCTCAAATTCTGCTCCTTTAGCTTCTCCGTAGGTAGGTTTCCAAAAGGGGTTGCTGGAGGGTCTCATGTCTGCTTCCTCAAGAATCACAAGAACACTAACAGCATTTGGAAAAGGAAAACATAGCAAAAAAGAAGGGGGAGGGGAAGAACTTCTTGCTGCTGAGCAGGTCAGCATCAAGGTAAATTGTACAGTAGTAAAGAGGACACTGGCTGCCGGGTGTTTCAAAGCGTTAATTCTCTATATCTTTATTCCAAACAGTTCTCAGAAATATCTCTAAACCTCTTTGCACATACCAAATGATCCTACCTCTACATATTACTTCCTATTAGACCAACTGAAATATACAGCTTGCCTTCATCTTTCCTTCTGCCTTAATAATTATTCTTTACACACACCATCTAGCTCCTACTTAACATCCAATATTAACATTTCACCCAACAATCCAGTCCATTTATTAGACATATAACAAAAGGGGATACATATATATATATATGCCAGTACTGAGTTGGCTTAAGCAAACAAAAGAATGGGGTGGGTGCAGCTGTCAGCTATTCAAAGGCACCACCCTTCCTGCAAGGTAGGCTATTGGTTAATTCAACCGGGCATATGGCAGTTTATTAAAGAAAGATCCGTCCTACAGGAAAATTTTTGTCTTGCAGCATGTAATCAACAATAATGCAATGATGATGTAATAATTTTGGGTTTATGCCTTTAACCAAGATTGTCTGGGCTTCTGAAAACAATGGATTGGGTTGTGGGAGAGGCTATTTCTCCCCCCCTTGTTTTCAGAAGGCCAGTGACTTCCATAAAGTGGGGTACAGCAAAGTGCCTCTGAAAGCAGAGGTTCATAAACATATTGAGAGAGAGAGAGAGAGAGAGAGAGAGAGAGAGAGAGAGAGAGAGAGAGAAAATCTCACAATTAAAAAAGGGATGGGGTTGTGGGGACCCGAATTTACATTCCATCCTGAAGACTTTCTACTACTCTTGGGTCCTTTCTATTCCAAGTTCTAAGAGGAAACCAATTAACACTTTTATTTAGGCTGATCTCAGCCTGGGGGCATTACTACATTCATGACTGCTCCTGGCACTGGAGGTTCCACCGTTTCATTAAACTTTGGGCTTAAGTATTTTAAAATGGGGAAACAGATGCACAAATGTTTCTAAATCAGTCCAAGTACTATTAAACCACAGATGCACCACACAATCTTTTCTTCAGAGTTGCTGGTTCGGGAAAGCTGAGACCAAGCTAGCTGACCTCAGTGATTTTTAACGCCGTTTTGGGTCTCCTAAGGGGGCTGCATTTGCGCTCCCATTTGACTGGTTTGTAGGGCCCAGTCACGGTGGGTTCCGCATAGCTTGGCTGGGGGCGTTCTATGGGAGCCAAGGCAATTGCTTGGGGAATGGCTTTTTTTTTTTTTTTTTTAAGCTCTGCACATGCTCAGAGGCTGGGCCAAATTTCTAGTTCCATGGTAGGGAAGCACAGTCTCTTCTGCTGCTCTCAGCATTAGACTAGAGGGGCTTCAAAAATCCTATCCTATCCTCTGGAGTATTATTACACATAGTACTATACACCAGGAGTTTTATCACACATCATGCCAGTGAGTGTTTTTTTCTCTTCAAACTGGCCATTTACAAGGCTTTCTATTTCTTGAGGATGTTTCTACGTTTTTCGTCAGCTCCTTCCTCCCTTATTAATAGTTTCTATCTCGTCTCCTTTCAGGTTTGGGTAAATTTAGCTTCCCGGACCATGGAGACCCAGGTCGGGTGGTTGAGACAAATAGGCGCAGAGAGGGTTAACACAGGCCTCCCGCTTTAAGGTGGGATGGCAGATTTTGACTCTCTTAAGGAGGTCTGCGGATGACAGATTATGCCTCTCTTAAGGAGGTCTTGAGGAGGACAGAAGTGAGCCACGTCTCCTAAGTTCTGCCCATAAAAATCCCTTAGGGTCCTGGTCAAAAGACTCTGTTCTACTTCTGCTGCGTTTCTGGCTCTCTTTTGGCAGTATTTGGCCAAGGCATCAAGAGGCAAGCAGGTCAGGAGGGAGCGTCTCGGCAAGTCACTGGAATGAGTAGAGGCGATCAACTCTCTAAGCAAACCAAGTTGACTCCCCAGAGCTCTCATCCTAACACGACAAGCCTGGTGGTTGGCCTCAATCTGAGCAGCCAGAAATTCAGCTACCTGTCTTCCCTTAATTGTTGTTTTAGGGAAGATACTCTATCATGGACGGCCTTTGTGGTAGCACGGGCCATTTCTCGTTTGGAGGCTAGATTTCCTTTCTCCAAAACTAAATCACTTTTCTCTAACTTAAACTATCATCCTTTTTACTCAATATCCACAACACATTTATCCTATCTCAGGTGTCATTTTAACATTCCAAATCAGAGTTTTACCAGAAAAATCAGTCCTAGACAACACAACAAATAAGCCTTTTGCCTGCATCCACTAGGTCTGAGTTCCCTTGCTGGGGGACCTAGCGAAAGAGGGGGCCAGGATGAATTCTTAGCAGAAGGACTGTTTCACCTATCCGCAATCAAATTCAACCTACAAATGCAACCACTAACACACCGAGCAACTTCCCCGGCCCCTGAACTGGTCAGAAGTCGAGAGTGGAGGGAGTAAATTGGACCATAACTCAAGTATGGTGTATGTCTCGCACACAGAACCCGGCCATATCTGCTCCTGCTGTCTCCCCGGTACCAAGGGTTAACACCAGGTTACAGACTGTCCTGGGCTGTCTGCCAGACCACCACCCAGCCTGGAAATGCCCACAAAATACAATCCTCCTGAAGATGCTCAGGGTCCCTTGAGAAGCAAGGGGCCCTTCATACACACAATTTGCACACCCACACACAAACAGGGGGAACAGATTGCAGCTGCTATCCCTGCCGGATGGCAAGAAGTCACTTCCTACCATTCCTCATGCACACAAATACAAGCTTCCTTACACAAAATTCTTTCTTTCTTTCTTTTACCTTTTGCACTAGATATTATAAAATCTAGGGTGTCTGAGTTTCTTCAAGGAATTCTACAATCCATTAGATGTTCAGCTTTCCAAGCTCAGCAGCGGAGTGGGGGGGGGGTGTCTGCTGGCTGGCAAGGGATGCTTACTTTGAGGGCTGATCTGGGGAGGTTAGCATTTCTCCCGGCTTGGAAGAGCCTGTCTTCCTCATCATCCGAATTGGGTTTCTCCTTTCCACAAAAATCCTGGAAAGCATCTCTAGCTATTTGGACAGGATTCCCAAGGGTGTTTTCCTTTCTTTACCACCCACTTCTCCAAGTGGGGTACTCTGGTGTTAGTACGGTACATTTTTATTATTATTATTTTATTTTTATTTTTATTTTGCACACTGATGCAATGCCCATGGGGGGGGGGTCCTTTAAGCCAGTCCTCTCCAGGGGCTTTTACAAGTCCTCAAGGATTCTTAAAGGGGCATACACAGGATTACACCGTCCTCTCCAGGGACTTATTTTTTTCCAGAGCTCCTCTCCTCTTAGTCCTCAAGGACATTTAAAAGGGTTTCCAAAGGGGGTGAGGGTTTCCTTACTTTCAACTCCTATTCTCGTGTGGGCTCAGTTACAAGCCACGAGACCAGGAAAAAGGCGCTCCCAGGTTCTCTAAACCCAAGAACTCAAAAGATCCCCAGGCCTACTGCCCAGAGACAGACTGTTAAAGCTGTCTCCAAGCCAAGACCAAAAGACCGGAGCGCTCAGGAGCAAAACTGCTTTACTCCCAAGCAACAAACGCCCGAGAGTCTTACTTAAAACTCAGGCACAGTGCTTCAGGAACCTAGCCTCAGATTCCCAAAGCAAGTTAAACAAACGAACTATCAACCTCTTCACGTTCCCTCCGGAGAGGAGGTTGAAGTCTAAGTGCTGGGGGGGAGCGGGGATTTGGACGGGCTCAGGAGGGAAGGGGGAGAGGGAAGAGAGTTTTATATGTGTTGCTTATGAAAACTGGAGCCTACTTCTGTAATCCCACCCACATAGACGCGTTTAGGTGGCCCGGAAAGTGGCCAGGGAACTTCACCAGCATAGAGTTTCTTGCCCACAGTTAAAATAAGGCAATCTGTCCGTAACTGGCTGAAGGAGGAAAAGGGGACAAGCCAACCCACGCATATAGATGCTCGCTAGAGCCAAACGCATTCACACATTTAATTCCCTAAGCTAGGTTGCTCTCTTTGCACGGAGTTCCGAAAAGTTTTCCTCTACGTCAGTTTGCCGAAAACAAATGTGTCGACTCATCTGGATTCAGACAAACCGGGCTGCCCACGCATTCTCCACCATTAATCTGTTACTGGAACTGCTCTATTAATAGGATGGGGAGTTAGCTTAGCAGTCCAGAACTAAAACAGCGCGGATCTAGCCAGCTATACCAAGGTCCATTTTCAGAAATCCCCGTGACAAAGAGGCAGACTACAGATGTTCAATCAATAAGTGTATTTTCTAATAGTGTGATGTATGCCTGAAATTACACACACATCCAAGGTTACATACAAGATCTAAGAAATACAGAGTATGAAAGTTAGAGACCTGAGCAGGAACCCCACGATGACAAAGGGCATACTCACAAGCAGTAGGCATGTCAGAGATATAGACGTGACATGATCCAGCGCCCGCACTGGAATCACGGAGAGACAGCAAGGAAGTGGGACGGGGCTGGCGCGCGCGCACCCTCAGGTTTGAGGGGCTAGCTTATATACTTTCAAAGCACCCAGGGGCTGGCGCCTTATTCTGTGGTTCTCACGACTTAAATCAAAGAAATTGAGCCCATCGGGACTGCCTTGATTGGACCATGTTTGAAGTCTGATTAATTTATAAATGACACTTTTGGGGAGAGGGGAGGGGAGGAGGAAGGGGAACCGGGCCGTTTGCTCATTCCCAGGCTCATCCCAGTGCCTTCAAGTCCGGAGTGCAAAGGTTGCTTTGATGTGCGCTTGTTGATTGCCCTGGCTGACTGATGATCAATCTCCATTCTGGATAGGTGTTAAGAAATGCGGAGGAGAGTGGGATTCTCTTGCAGCGTACGTGATCTGCTCGTTCCTTCGCAATGGCTTCCCAAAGCAGGCTGTTCCCCTCGGCTTCTTGGCTGTTGGCTAGGGCTTACCAGCAGATTGTCTGGCAGTGAGGGCAGTCAGCCCAAGGGAGGCTCCCGGCAGGAGCTGGCCAGGGAGCGCCTGGCCACCCTCGCAGAAGGTTTCCCCTGGCTGGCATCTGGCTGCTGGCAGCGTAGCTGGAGCCCAGAGTGAGGCAAGCTCTCATGGCAAGCAAGGGAGCAGCGTTTAAGACACAGTCCATGGTTGGCAACAGGGCAGCATCACACAGGAGAGTCCGGATATAAGCTTGAGCAGGGCAGTGCCATGTAAGAGTTCTGAGAGCAATTGTCCAGGAACTGTCAGTCTGTTGCAGCATCAGATATGAAACTGACACGTGTATTAGAGGAACACAGGCACGGCAGTCTTTTGGTGTAGAGCTCAGACCCAGTTCATGGCTGGCCTCTGGAGGGAGGGGGGGCTGCTCGGTAACACCCCAGGTATCCAGCTAACACTTCAGCAACTTGCTCTTGAGCTGTCTTTCCCTCCATCTCCGGCAAACCGCGAAACCTTAGCTGCTTTTCCATATACTTGCTCTCCGCAATAGCCATTCTGCCCCTCATCACCCTCATCTCTGTTTGTTGCGTCCACTACCGTGACTCTTTGCTGTGTTCCCTGCAAGTCATTTTGCATTGTTTCCATACCTTTCTTCACTTCTGCCAGCTCATTTTTCACTGTCTCTTTAACCTCTTTAACCTCTTTCACCAACTCCGGTTTCATGTCCTTGAGCTCTTTAATCACTTCTAAAAGTTTTTTATCCAAATTCTCTATCGCCGATTGCCACTCTTTTTTCGACATCGTGGGGCTTGCTTTGGCTCACTCCCACGAGTCCGCCCTCTTCCTTAGCTCCGTGGTGTTTAATTTAATGTCCTTTTAGTTTAAATGTCCCGGTCTTTCCAAAAAAAAACTTTTAAAGAGTCCAAAATGTCGGGCGTCTTTTCTCTATGGTTCCTCTATGATTTTTGTAATCCAATATGGCTTACTTCCTCTTTCGCTGAAGCCGCGGCTCTTCCCCTTTCAAAAATGGCGATTCCCTACTTCCTGCCCTCTGGCAAGGGCCGCCTCTCTCCAGCAACTCTATTGTTGTTACGTACTTCCTGTTTCCCGACTTCCCACAGCAGTTCTCGCGATGGTGAAACTTTCTCACAGCCTGATATCTCCTTATAGCCACAGGTATTCAAAACAATAGTCCAATTTCTTTAATAACTTCGTTTAACTTAGTCCTTTTTCTAATATAATTCTTGCCGGGCCCTCCCCTCCTTATACTTAGTCTGTTGCAGTTTAAAAGTCTACTTTAATTCTTCTTTACTTTAAGTAATCTGACCCGTTTCAAGAGATAGTGATCTTTACCTTCTCATTCACTTTCCTTGGGTTGTAATCGCTGTTTCAATCTTAGATTCCCATCCACTCTTCCTTCCCCTGTTGAAGCTTGGGCATGTAGGTCTTATGCCAACTGCATTGGCACCAGGACTGCCGCAGAGATTATAGCCAACCTGTCTTAGGGTGGGACCTCAAGGGTCAGGAGAGGATCCGTTGCGTAGGACCCCCCCTCGCCCGAGATCGACGCGCCCTGAGGTGCTTGAGCGTTCTATGCCTGTTCTCCGCCTGAGAACAGTCGGCCACGGGCTGGATTTTGCCCCGCCGGCCACTTAAACGGCAGCCCGGTCAGCTCCACGATTAGAGCTGCGTTAGACCTTCATGGATCCCGAGCCGGAAGTCGAGGAAGAAAGAAATTGTTAATGGAAACGTACTATACAGAACATTGATTTATTAACCTATTTACTTGTTGGATACCTTCTGGTATTAACCTTACAGAGCTTGGAACATTTGTTAACTGTTTCTTGATTGTGTTGTTCATGGTTATTATCTTACTTGTTTATTGGATTCACTTACATGGTATAATATTTTGTGGTTAATTAGTTGATAAGGGAGAAAACCTAGGAATATCATGATATGGGATCCTGCCTGGGTGCACGCCACTGAGTTTCCCCTACTACCTGGAGTGAGGCAAGCCTGACAGCCCCTGAGCTCGGTATGTCCCTAGAAGCTTCCTCCTCCACTATCCAGCCTCAAATGGATCCAGTCCAATGCTAAAACTTCCCCAAGTCGTGACTAAAAGAGCAAGACAAACCAAAGAAATATGAAACTTGTAACACATAGCCGCTACACACACCTGCTGCCCAGAACCAAGGGAGGGAGGGAAGGCAGTTTATATAAACTGAGGGAGAGCCCACCTTTATTTTGGGCAGACAAACCAAAGAGGGAACTACCTCTCCATGGTCCACCTACCCTCACCCTAGGCCAGCCCCTTGATTGGCGAGCTGCAAAGCTACAGAGGCTGTTTAAACTGCACAGGACCCTGGGAGAAGAGGGAGTGCCGCTTGGACTAGGGGTGTGTGCACTTTTTAAAAATCAGTATTATTCAAATCTGGGTATATGGAATACCATATTTATTTGGTATTCTGGATTTAGTATTCAAATCCAGGTTTATTTAGAAATCCTAATACATTTGGTTCCATTATTCTTTATGGGGCATCCTACCTGGGAGGTGGTTAAGGAAACGCCATCAAAATTGCAGAAATCCTAGCGTTCTTATACACTCAGACCCCCCAAATTTCAAGACCAAGGGGTTCAATTCTATGGGCCCCTGAAAAGGCCCCGCAGTCATTCTCCATTGTAACCAACGCAGAGGGGAGAAACCCCACGCTTTCTCCAGGATATAGAAGGCTTACCCAAACAGAGAAGAGCAACCAGTAGCCAAAAGCTTTCTCCTAAGAACTAACATAGCCCAATAGAACTGGAGAACCCCAGCAAAACCCACCTTGCAGAACTCCTTGCCCTGAAAGTGTGACTCGGAACCCCCCCTCACCTTTCCCCTTTTCTTTCTGAGCCAAGGAGAGAGGGGGTTAGGAGGCAGGTGACTCTCAAAGATGAACAGCATTGCATGTGAGGGAGAGCTGCTGCTCTGTCTCTCCAGCCATGATGATTTAAAAGATTATGCATTTAGCTGTAATATAATAAATTATCAAATAATTTTAAATCTATTAAGAGCGCAGTCCTAAGCAAATATACACCCTTTGAAATCCATTCAAGTCAATAGGCTTAGAAGGGTGTAACTCTGCTTAGGATTGCTATGTAAGCTAGTTATGTTTAGTTTCTGGCTATTCAGCATTGATTCCCCAGCCTACACAATGTACTCGTACAGTATGAGTATCCCACCCCACTGTGCGTGCGCACACACCATAAAATTTCTGGCAATGGTCCTGTTCTGCATTTCCCAGGATCTGAAATCCACGGAGATAACAAAACTAATTTTGCTGACTTGGAAACATGACAAACAAATAATGCATTACCTCATCTTAAACAGCACAACTTTTAAACCTCGATGTAGGCTCATCTAAGAAGTCCACACAATACATCCGCACGAGACAACGTAACTCCGCCCCAAGACATTTTAACATTGAAAAGCCATCATAAAATGTTACAGTGTTTATGTAAAACCTGCCATTATCCTCATAAAATCCTGTTGATTTCCCAATAGGGTGCTAAGAGGACATGCTACGTTTTTCAAGACAATTCATGCAATTTTTCTAGAGTCTACACTATCCAAGGACTGTTCACAAAGTATACAGCACTAAAATAGCATAATTTGTTTACTGTAGACACCCCTTTTATAAGATATGTCATATACAACATTTTTTGCAATGTCAGTAATATGTAATTTTGTACACTACAATATAGAAGGTTCACTGACAGTACTCACAGGGTGTTTTGTTGTGGGGATAATATCCACCCACCTCACAGGGTGTTTTGTTGTGGGGATAATAACAACATACTTTGTAAACTGCTCTGAGTGGATGTTAAGTCATCCTGAAGGGCGGTATATAAATCGAATGTTGTTGTTGTTGTTACTATATAATGGTTAGAGCATCAGTCTAGTTCCTGTTTTCCACACACAACATCAGCAGCTATTTTGCTTTCAATTGTGGTGGTTGATCTGCGCCAGATTGAGACACATAGTTCTTAAGCTGAAGAAACATCATGGGAGAGGTAGAGGAGGAGATTTTGAACAGCAAAGGGAATGTGAAATAAAAATGAGTCAAGAAAAATATGCGTATTTAGGCAAATACACTTTTTTCATGCACACTTTGTTTCCTTCTTCATATTTCTCTTTGTTAGAAGAATGTTAATACGATGATAAGTCTGAGGCTTAAACTCACAACAGTCAGGAAATTCAAAATTAAGACTCCCTTGGTAAACCTAATAGTGTCCCCACAGTGCATATTACATTTTATGATGGGGGGGGGGGTCTTTCATTATGTGATCATATAACAAAGTGACATACTGTGAATGATATGGAATAGGTGTGAGACTTTTTGTGGAGGTTATAGAAATGTCACTGTGGCTAAATAGGCCTCGTTCTGTCTTGTTAAAATGTAATTTTAATTGCTGGTTGTAGAACATTATTAAACTCTGATGTCAGGTAACTGAAGTCTGACAATTTATTGCACTTCATGACTGAAAGGTGTACCATTTTAATTATATCAGCTATGAGGCTTCTTTGAAAGCAAAGATTTTGAAATCTTCTACGGCCTCCTCAACATTTTTGATTTCCAAACAGTATGCGGTAGAACCATTTATTTGTTAACGTTTTTATTTATTTATTCATAGTCCACCTTTCTCTCTGAGACTCAAGGCGGATAACACAGTATAAGTCGCTACAATCAAAGTCTGGGACATTCAACATACAATACAATATTGTAAAGATGACAGAAATTTGAAAAATAGATGCATACATCCAAATACAGAGCTACAAGCAACTCTGAAACAAAACCGTTGCCGTGTTAACAGTTATGTTGTTGTTGTAATTTAATAAAGCGGCCCTTTAGTTCCCAACTCTTATGTCTGCCTCTTCATTCCAAATATGGGAGCAAAACATAAACAGTTTGGTTTGTACATTTTATCATTCCCATATTTTTGATCCCCAAATCATAAGCAATCTTTGTAGCAGTAGAATTTACAATTTAGAGCCATTCCTTTATTTAATGGAGTTAAGGAAATGAATACTTTCTGGACTTTCCTTAAGATAAGGCAGGAGCCCTTACTTGAATATGTGAGGGGATGGAAACTTTGAAAATAAGTATGGCACAACCTGTGATGTCACTTCCAGTTTTGGACCTGGAAGTGATGTCATGGTGCCAGACATACTCTAGGAATTTCTCTTAATCTGTATGGTTTTGATCATAGAGATTTGGGCATTTCCTAAAGCAGTGCTCAATGCAGTGATATCATTTCTCAATTCAAAACAAGAAACAGTGTTGCCCAATGCCATTTTATTAAATATAATAATAATAGTGAATTCTGAAATGGCATTTAGTCTCTGATCTTCTAAATACAGAACCAATATTGTATGCATGGAGCCATTGGTCCCTCAAGGTCAGTATTGCCTACTCCAAATGGCAGTAGGTGTCATGCAGAGCTCTTTTACATCATCTATGGCACAACCCTTTTAGTCGGAGATGCCCGGAGCTGAACCTGGGGACTTCTACATGCTGAGCAGCTGCTTTACTGCAGAATTGCTGCCCTCCCTGATAAAAAGTGAGGAAGGGGAAGAGGAAGGACAGTGAGCTTTTGGAAAAGGTAGTTATTTCTTCCTGATTCCCCATTTGCTGCAAACCCATGACCTGCGTGGCTTTTTGTCCGTGTGGAATC
Organism: Eublepharis macularius; assembly: GCF_028583425.1. Taxonomy (NCBI): domain Eukaryota; kingdom Metazoa; phylum Chordata; class Lepidosauria; order Squamata; family Eublepharidae; genus Eublepharis; species Eublepharis macularius. The sequence goes on from NC_072790.1 coordinate 42,943,777, forward strand.
TGCAAGTCCAGCAGATCTTTCCAGGGGTCACAAGGAACTGCTGGAGAATGGGGAATGCATGGAAAATCCTCATCCCACCAATCCCTTCCAGTGGCTACAGGTTGAATGCAGCCCAATGAATTACATGAACCCAGCGCCAGAGGGTTAAAGTAATGCTTGCCGTTTTGAGAGTAGTTGGGTTTTTTTGGGTAATCACAAAAGTAACAAGTTTCACCATTATGATTGTTAAGTAGCTTCATGGTAGCAATGGTGAGTTGTTCAGTTTCTGAATATCAAATACACACATATACATCATTATCTTCATTCATTATATCTTTCATTAGAATCAGCCACCAGGTCTTCGTTGACTGTAAGAGCAGAACCACAAGTGACAAAAGGCACAGATTGGACACTTGTCTGCTTCCCTCAAGTTTTGATGGGAAATGTAGGCATCCTGGTCTCGCAGCTTCGCTCTCTGACTGCTGTCCAATGGACTTTTCAACTGTCACTTGTCCAACATTCCGCCAAGTTGCCTACATTTCCCATCAAAACTTGAGGGAAGCAGACAAGTGTCCAATCTGTGCCTTTTGTCACTTGTGGTTCTGCTCTAAGTGTCAAGCCGAGTGTCTAGTTTAGCCAGCCAAAAACAAATTCTAGCTTATACAATTTTTAAAAGAATACAGTATCAATAGGAGGTAAAAAAAACAGCAATTATGTCTTGTTTGCTCAAACTTACAGCCTCTAAAACTGAAATATGCCCATGGCATGTCTTTTGATTTTAAAAAGTTAATCTGTTCTCTGTTTCAAATTATGAATGAGAAACACAAGAATGAAAATGGCACAGGTGTAATGGAGATTTCTTATCTTGTAATGACATCGTTTTTCCTCAATTAAAAATGATCAAGTAGCTCTGCAGTAGGAACTGCTTTTGTAGGTTGCTTCTCGTTTCACCTTTTAAGGATACAGAGGTTACCTGCATGTTGTTGTTAAACATTTACTGTGTATTATCACCTCTGTGAAAGAGATACTGTTAATAATCAACCAGATCCTTGACAAAGAATATATACCTTTCTTGTAGATAACAGTGTCTTTTGTGTACTTCCAGTCTGTTCAATGCCTCTTTGACTCAAAATGCTCGATTTAGATCCTCAGGAATGTCCTATACAATCATAGCACAGTTCGTTAGTTCGTTCATTTGTTTGTTCGTTCATTTGTTTGTTTGTTCGTTCGTTCATTCATTCTGCTTTGTAGAATTGAAATGATGAACATGAAACCTTCAGTGCAGACTTTGTTCACTGAGGAGAGAATTTTTTTCTTTCCATTTTCAGAGCTGTCTCCAAAGAGTTTTTACCCAGAAGGATTTCTGATTTTCCCCCTCTTTGAATTGCTAGCCTACATTTAATATTCCAAACTGCTGTTGAAATAGCGCTCCATTTGAAAAGAGGAGGTTGTTGCTGACAAAGAACAACAAATCCCTGTGTGTTAACTGTGGAGGGCCACTGTGGTTAGAGTTAAATGAATTCTTACTCAGCCATGAAGCTAACAGATCCAGTCACTCTCTCAGCCTAACTTTCCTCACAGAGTTGTTGTAAGAGCACAGAGGAGAAAGGATGAACTGTCTATGCTGCCTTGAGCTTTGCAGTGGAAACCTGTGCTCTCGTTAGTAATTACGTCTGGCAGGTGTTGTTTTCATGTATCTTGAATTATTATTTTGACAACAAATTGACATTGGACAGACCTCCTAGTCCTTTTACATTTGGCTCAAAAATAAACTCCTAAATACATTGTAGGAGTACACACAATAACTTTTGTGTGACTGAAATCATATGAGTGGAGTCAGTGGAGGATGGTCTATTAGGGTGAGTGGGGCAGTGCCCCACCAGCTCAGGCCGCCCCCTACCTGCTTCTTCACTGACCCCACCAGGCGTTCTCAGGGATAGCAGGCTGACAGCTAAGTCTGTCCTGTTTTTGTTTAACTCATCTCAGCCACTCCCTACAAAGGGCTTTTCTTCCCCTTCAAATCAGGTCCATCTACACCAGGATAGTAGTTCATTGGTCTGGGAGCTGTCCTTATGGCCCCTCTGATTGGTCAATAGATCCATAAGAATTCATTGAGTAGCCCTGTCAATCTTTCTTCTTTCCCAGGAAGGGGGAAAGGAAGGGAAGAAAAAAATGACCAATCAGGGACTCTTTCAGATGGTTAAATTTTATGAATGAACACACTGCCCTTTTCAACCCCAACCCCCCAAGAATCAGGTCTAAACAGAAAAATGAATCAAGGGTCTTCTTTCTGTCTATCTATCTGGTGTGGCGGAGAGTGCCCTCAAGTTATAGCTGACCTATGGCAACCCCTGGTGGGATTTTCATGGCAAGAGACTAATGGAAATGATTTGCCTTTGCCTGCCTCTGCAACCTGGTCCTCATCAGAGGTCTCCCATCCAATTAGTAACTGAGGCTGACCCTGTTTAGCTTCTAAGATCTGATGAGATCAGGCTCATCTATCTATCTATCTATCTATCTATCTATCTATCTATCTATCTATCTATCTATCTATCTATCTATCTATCTGTCTGTCTGTCTGTCTGTCTGTCTGTCTGTCTGTCTGTCTGTCTGTCTGTCTGTCTGTCTGCCTGCCTGCCTGCCTGCCTGCCTGCCTGCCTGCCTGCCTGCCTGCCTGCCTGCCTGCCTGCCTGCCTGCCTGCCTGCCTGCCTGCCTGCCGGGGCCGGGCGGCCAGTCATAGGTGCTACTGGACTCTTGCTCTTTTCTACTGCTACAGACAGGCTAACACGGCTGCCCATCTTGATCTATCGCAGGGTGGTTGTAAGGATAAAATGGAGGAGAATGATGTAAGCCACTTTGAATCCCCACTGTGGAGAAATGGGTGGTGTAAATGAAGCAAATAAACATCCCAGCGTTGTTCTCCAGCACTGACTGTTGTTCTCCAGAACATTTCACTCAGGACATTTAGCTGTGCTTCTTCAAACTCAACACGACAGATGCATCAATTTTCTGTCAGTAAAAGGGAAGAAACCAGGAGAAGAGATTGAAATATATATGTGTCACAATGGAGCTATTTCTCATGTGAGGGGGAAAAATATTTCCTTTCAAGCTTTTCCCTGGCTCTGAGAAGGCTGATGGAAGGAAACTCCTTCAGTAACTCACTTGTTACACAGAAAGCTGGAACATTCCCCAGCCTCACCTCTAAAAACTTTGCCCATAGAAAACCAAACCATTCAGTCTGCAGTCCTATACGCACTTGCTTGTAGGGTTGCCATCTCTGGACTGGGAAATTTCAGGAGATCTGATTATAGGCGATTTGTATTACTGTACAACACAGAAATGAGTTCTTGAGTTAGGGTTTGGGTGAGTTCTGGATCAGATGACCTGCTGTGCTCATATCCCTTTTTGTCTTATAATCCTTACTTTTTTGTCTAGTGTACTGAGCAGTGGATTTTAGGAAAAGGGCGGCAGGAGGGGGGGTAAGTCACAGGATTTCTCTCCTGCATAGGTATGCCTACTGTTCTGGTAAACATTTTTGCAAAAGGAGAGGTTGCATAAAATGACAATTTGCATAGGGATTGGTAGTCCCCTTTTGTACATTTGGAGAAAAGTTTCTAGAATGCTTTCTAAATAAAATTGTCCTCTGCAGAGTTGCAAGGGAGGAGATTGGGGAACAAAAGCAAAATTAACTGGCTCTGCCTACCATTGACCACTGTGTAGGGTTGCCAGAATAAGGCTAGTAACTAGCAGGAGACTCACCGCCTGGAGGAGGGGCTTTCCAACAACATCAAGATGTCACTGATGACACAGTGAAGTCACTTCCAGCACAAACGGAATGTGACACAATTGTCTAGCATTCACAAAAAAACTCATTTAATCATTTAACCACAGAGTTTTGAGCAAATGCTAAACTGTCGCCTAGCATGATGGCATCACTTCTGGGTCATGCCAGAAGCGACATAATGGTACTGGAATGATAATGATTGCCTCCCCTTTCCCCTCCATTTCCCCACCACCACCTAGCTGACTGGTGGCGAGAATGACCTGCAGGGTGTGGGAGATATTCTGCCAAAGCAGGAGACCTGGCAAGCCTGCCTCTGTGCCCTGCACTCTACTTGCCCTAGTGTGTACCAGCTACTACTGATGCTAGTTTACATAATTTTCTAAGCTTTGAAAAGGGGAATACACTTGTGCCTGGTAACTCCTGAGCCACGTGTTTCAGAGTCAAACTAGATGTGCAAGTTTTTAAAGAGTTTGGTCTGAGTGGAGTATTCTGTGCACAGGGAGCAGTAAAAACAGGGTGAACCCCCCCCCATGTGCTATTGTGACATGGGGAAATGGCTTGAGTGGGGAGGGAGGAGCTCCTTCTCCCCTCACAGAAGCATTCTGAGGCTGTTTGGGCTTTCCTTTAATTTTTAACAGCAATTCCCCAAAACTACTGTATGGCTTCAGGGAACCCATACAGCAACTCTTTAAAAGCCTGCACATCTAGCTTGACCCTCAGAGTCTGATTGGAAGATACATAATGTAGAAACTCTGCTGAAGTTAAGCCAGTCTAGTGCTGAAACTTCCTGGGACCCATCTTCTCTGCGTTCCTTGATGCAAGAAAAGGCAGGATATAAATGTAAAGGTATAAATTCATATAATGGAGACAATAAGCTTTCCTGAGACCTGTGGACTCTTCCCATGCTTTGGGCTGAATGTCTGAGCCAGCCCTGAGTACTTTTATGATGGCTGTTTGTCTTTTATGTATGTTGCCAGTAGATGAATCGTTTCTTCCTTCAAACATGTCATAACTGGAAACTGCATGGTCATGCAATAATCTCACATCTGTCACGGGTTCTCTTGACATCCTTCTAAGTATCTATCACTTCAATCACTTTTATTTTGGATTCAGGGTGATTTCTATAACTTCATAGCTTGGCTTCTTATAACTTCTGCCTTTAATTCTCTGTTATCTGAAAAGAAACGTGTAAAGGGAAGGCTGAGGTCAGACAGTTCTGGCAATGTTTATCTTATTATTCTGGTGTTAAAAAGTCAGTTCTGGTTTCAGGTAAAATATTAATGGGGAAGCTTCCTTGCATAAATGAAACAGAGGACTTAACATCCCAACTGTGACAGCTTTATGTCTCTCCCTCTTTGGCCTTGTTTCTTACGTCTACAAACTCTGGAATTCTTCAACCAGAATTCTGAGGTGAAATATTTACTGCTTCAAGCTGATTCCTTTTGATTCACCTTAATTTAGACAGAAGTGGAACCAGACAGCCACTTAACTGCATGGGAGCCACTCAAGAAGGTCCCTTGTGGCAGTTCTGACTGTGTGGGGAGCCAGTCATCTGTAGGCTATGACCCCATGCTAACTTGTGGGAGTGTGGTAAAGCTCAACTGGGGGAATGTACAACAGGATAATGCTTGGGGCAACATTTAGCTGGAACTGTTCCCCACAGACTTAGAACTGCGGCATGGGATGATTTTTAAACTGTGGCCACTTAATATATAACTGTCAGTTTCCTCCTGGAGTGGAACCTGCTGAGAAGGTCATCGTGATACCAGACTTTAGGCTTCCCATTCCCCTGCAGGGGGCGGGGGATCCCCTGGTCCCACCTCCTGCCCCCCGCCCCCACTTACCTGGCCAGTGGGGGGCGCCCCCCACGCCCCACAACAGGCCAAATCAGGCCTTCCGGGGGGGGGATTCAGCCCTTTGCTGAGTGCAGGAGCGCTCCCAGGCCACCCTTTGACCCACGTGATGATGTCACTTTCCAAAAGTGCGCTGTGTGCACATGTGAGAAAAAATGCAGCAACCTCTGAGGGGTAAATTCCAGGCTCCCAGTTAGGGTTGCCAGCCTCCAGGTAGTGGCTGGAGATCTCCCAGAATTACAACTGGTCTCCAGGCCAGTTCAATCAATTCACCTGGATCAATTCACCTGGAGAAAATGGCTACTTTGGGGGGTGGATTCTATGGAATTATGCCATGCCAAGGTCCTTTCCCTCCCGAAACCCCACTTTCTCCAGGTTTCTCCAGGTTTCATCCCCCAAATCTCCAGGAATTTCCCAACTTGGAGCTGGCAATCCTATTCCCAGTCTCCCGCCAGGGGACTCAAGGGACCAGGCAACCATACTAGACTTACTAATGTACTGAGACAATTGTTAGCTAGCTATAGGAATGGCGGGAGGAACCTCTCTCTCCTTCTCCCAATCAAAGAAAGCAAGCATTTTGTTAGCTCTTAGCTCTACCAAAACATAGATACGGTTCTCTCTTCAGTTGATAATACACTGATTTGCTGCATAAGAACACAGTATTAAAGACAAAACCAGCTACAGGGGGGAATGTAGAAAGGCAGTGAGTGGGCTGAGTTTTATATGGTACCCATTATTGAGGGAGGTTAAATTCTTGTCTTTCGGCTTCAAGTATAGCAAAATCTCATGTACAAAGAAGAAGAGGAGAAGATCCTGTAGGGGGCAGCAAGCTCTAATCAGACAGGACTGTGTGGGGGGAGTACCGTCTTTCTAGTAAGGACTTTTCTCCTTGTATGACTGCAACAATGTTATTATAGGGGTTATGTCTTCCTTCTAAGAACTTTCTAGAACTCTCTCAGCTATCGAGATAGCTAGGTTTATTTCTTTTCTTTCCTATGCAGTTTGTTAAATCTATTAATAAAGCCTTTGTTAATCAGTTCAGTGTCCTGATTGCTGTATAGGCACTCTGCCAACATTTCTAACTGAAAGAACTATAGAGTGAACAAGGGATGCCAGGTGTTCCTACCCTCCAGGTGGGAGAGGGGGATCCCGTGCTTACCTTTTCAGCATTCACTGCTGCTCCTCCTTCGCGTGCGTGAAGCATGTGTGCGCTTCTGTTCCTATGCGATGACATCACTTCCAGGAAGTAATGTTATTGTACAAGTGTGGGAGCACACACGCACTTTTTAGTGGGCTGATTTGGGATCCAAATAGGCCTGATTCGGCCCATTTGGAAACAAAATCAGCTCACTAAGAAGCACAGGAGTGCTCTCAGGGGCTGTGTGATGACATACATACTGGAGGTGACGTCATCATGCCACCTTGGGAGCACATCCAGGAAGCTCATTCCCCCACCTTTCCTCCCCCATCAGCCAGGTGAGTAGAGGCAGGGGACAGAGGATGGGAGCAGGGGATCCCCCATGCCCAGCGGAGGAATGGCATTGTTAGAGTAAACTGTAGATGTTGTCAAACATTAGGGAAATAGTTGGCTATATTCAAATTTTGCCTGTATGGGATGCAGTTTCTGAGATGCTCTGGCTGAGGTAACCTCACATCTATGTGGGGCTGTCTTTGAAAAATGTCCTAGAACATCAATTGGTCCCAAATATGGTCGCTAGGCTATTATTGGATGCAGGGAATGAATTAGAGGGGCACATCTGGATATTTCAATGCCCTAAATTCCCTGTTTTGTTTTGAATTAGAAATATCTGATCCAACACTAAACATGGAATTTCAGAAATATCTGAATGTATTTTCCTAGACTGTGTCATTTCTGAAGTGAAAAAGTTGCAATGAATGACCATTTGTTTTCTGAAACAAATGCTGTGATGTTACAGCATCCATATTGCTGACAGTGGGCCAAACTACAAGTGACAAATGACACAGGTTAGACACTTGTCAGCTTCCCTCAAGTTTTGATGGGTAATGTAGGCAGCTTGGCGGAATGTTGGACAAATGGCAGTTGAAAAGTCCATTGGACAGCAGTCGGATAGCCAAGCTGCAGGACCAGGATGCCTACATTTCCCATCAAAACTTGAGGGAAGCTGACAAGTGTTCAACCTGTGTCATTCATCACTTGTAGCTTGGCCCAGTGCTGGCGATAGATTGATGTTACTTCTGGTTGCAGCGGAAGACAAATACGTTCATTGGGACACTGATGATTACCCTTCCTGTCCCTCCCATTTTTCTCCTGCCATCTAGCTGTGTGGGGATAGGAAGGGTCCTTTGGGGGTGGGAGATCCCCTACCGCAAGCATAAACTTGGGCAAGCCTCAGGAGCATTGTTCCAAATGTTTTAGAACAGGAAGTGATGTCATGATGCTCTAGGAAATTTGGAAATTACTTGAATGTCGTGATGCCATTTGCTGTTTCAAAACAGGAAGTGATATCCAAGTGTCAATTGATACCACCACCACTTATTCCATTGAGCAAAAGCAGGGGACAGGAAGCATCAAAGGGAGGGTACCTCATGAAAACCGAGTAAATGGTAAGCTGAAAACTGGGTAAGTGGTACTGAGGACTCTGGAGATACAGGGTTTTATTGAACTCAAGACGCTGAGTTGACAGTTGCTACTGCTCAGGTTCCTCCTCCTCAAAACTTAATGTTTAGTCTTGGGCAAGTCATTATTTTCAGAATACCTGATAAAATGAAATAATTTAATGTATCTAGCCTTGAGCTCTTAAGAGAAAAGGCAGTTACCAACCAAGCTCTCTCAGAGCGGAACTGCAAGTGACAAAAGGCACAGGTTGGACACTTGTCAGCTTCCCTCAAGTTTTGATGGGAAATGTAGGCAGCTTGGCCGAATGTTGGACAAGTCCATTGAACAGCAGTCAGAGAGCCAAGCTGCAAGACTAGGATGCCTACATTTCCCATCAAAACTTGAGGGAAGCTGACAAGTGTCCAACCTGTGCCTTTTGTCACTTGTAGTTCCGCTCTCAGAGGTCCAGAGAAGCCTGAGACACTTCAAGCTTTTAAGGTCCCTAGCAAGAAAATCTCTAATGTCTAAAAGGGTGGGGCTGTGGCTCAATGGTAGAGCATCTGCTTTGTAAAACTCAAGTAATTTACACAGGTAATAGGGCTTCATCATAAGAAAATGGTTCAGAAAGATTTATTGGTAAAGAGATGCGACTGTTGACTTTACTACTGTGTACTGTCTGTTGCTGTAAGTATGCGCCTACTGGATAGTTTTTCCACGTTGTTTAATATGTCATGTGTCCATTTGCTAATGTTTTCTTTCATTGTTTCAGCTCCATATCAGGTTTCTGCTTGTTTTCAGATTTCTGCAACCCTTATCCTATTGTATTGTTTATTGAATGTCCCAGCCATTGAATGCATTGACTTACACAGTGTCATCCGCTTTGAGTGTCAAGGCAGACTATAAATAATGTAAATAAATAAATAATAAAAATTAAGCTCGATGAGACATGCATAACAATAAATTGTGAAGCTTATCAAATTTAACATGTCTAAATGTGAGGCACTCTTTGAGCTTGAGGCCCAATCAAATGGCCTTTCTGCCCTGCACTCCCCCCCCCCATGGGCCATGAGTACAACTGAGATAATTTGGCTCTCCCAGCTGGCAGACACTGGCTGCTGGGGCTGTTTTTGCCTCCCCAGAAGGGGAAAGAAGCAGCCCAGTTCCATGGGCATACGGACCTCAGCATGGAGGGCAGAGCCTGAGCCTTATAAGGCGGTTCCACCTCTCTGGCTGGCAGTTGATACCCAATGCTCGGCCCACCTACCCACCCTGTAGCAATGCAGGTTTAGCTGATTGCTGGTTGTCAGGGCCAGGTAGGAATTTTTTCCTGTTTTCCCAATAGGCTGAAAGGAAGAGGTGTTTTTTCACTTACCTTGCACTGTATGCATGGGTTGTGGTAATTGGTTTAAGGTGGAGCTGTGAATAGGTCAGTCACTGGCAGGATAGAGTTTGGGAAAAGTCAGTGGGCCAATGAGAACCTTTGGCACATCTCCATTGTTGGGGGAATTGGGGTCTGTCAGGATCGGCTGGTATGCCTGATGGCTACCAGTTGTGAGGGCACACTGCCTGGTGGGACCACATGTACACGTCGGTCCTCCCCTCAGGCTCCATGGCATGGGGTGGTTGAAGGTTTAAGGGGGGAATAATTTGCCTGGCTGGCTGGGTCCCAACCATGCACATGGATGGCTCGTACCGAGGGCAGTGGGGCTCGCCCAGACAGGTCAAGGCGGAGGTCCTGGGGTGACCCTAGTGCTTGACCTTTACCACTAAGGCCCTTGCCATATTAGCAGTTTATGTTGTTGCTAAATAAAATGTCCCTTTAGTACCCAAGCCTTGTGTCTGCCTCTTTATTTTGACTGGGGAGGCAAATAAATAGGGGGGAATATTGGAGGGAGAAATAATAGCAGCAGCAGTTTTCAATTTTTTTGAGTTATTATTGGACACTTGTCTTTTTTTTTTTAACATATGGCTGGTGGCTAAAAGAAAATGTCCTTTTCTGTCAGTTACCAAAAAAAAAATCAATCATTTAAAATATGAATTTAAGAGGCTGACTTTTAAGTATTGTGCCTCTCTCTGTGGTAAGAAGAATGTAATATACAACGACATCATCTGCAATTGCGATCTCTGATTTTTACCACAGCTGCTATAAAGAGGTTCCTGGCCTCTCTGTAAAGAAGCTAAATAAAGTTTAAATGGCTGAGGAAACATTATGATACTTGAGGGAAAGAATGAGCCTAATAGAATGAAGGGAACAGCTGGCAAGTGTATTGCGATCTGAGCAGAGGAGATGCAGAGTTGGGCCATGTTCAGAACTCAGTCTTCTAACCAGTAACTGAGCCAGGAAACTGTGGCTTTTCGTTGTGGTACTTTCATGCCAGTTGCTGAGCACTCCCTGTGGTGCAGTGGGTTGCTGAGCACTCTCTTTGGTTTAGCAGGTTCAGGCCCTTTGCTGCTCCTTATTCAAGGACCCATAGGGTATGGGTGTTTAGAAAGTTTTCAGAGAGATGCTGAAGTGCTGAGGATAAGAGATGAGATTGGGTGTAGGTAACTCATCTTCCAATTCCTATTTGCCTAACCCACTTTGCAGGATTATTGTGAGTCCAAATGCTTTCCAGAGCTCCTTGGAGGAAGGAAGGATGGAAATAAGATAAGTAACCCCTGGGTCTTTTCCTGGTTTGCTTTGAAAATTGGATATAGATAAACTGCAACCCTGTTTGGTCACTGTGACTTTGGTACTCCAATCTAGTGTAACAAGACAGTGTATTTACTACTCATGACGTCATGAGTGACCCTGTTGGAATAGGCAACTCAGCATGCTTTGGATATTGGGGGACACTGCATGTCTCTCTGTATGTATGTGTAACTCTAGTAAGCTGCTACTCCTTTGTCTAAGGTGGGAACGCCTCCTGACTCCTCTTTCTGTCTCCATGCCTCTTGGGAGAGATCTCTCTTGCCTCGTGGTTCTCCAAGGAGAAGGATGTAACCCTCCATGTTCCGCCATTAAGGCCTTGTCCACAAACTCACACCTCTCAGCCTCACTGCCTAGTTTCAGTCCATGGTTTAGATTTAGGGAATGTAGCTCTTTAGATTAGGATCTTTCCCTCTTCTCCAAGATATTGCTATGGAAGGAATCTACTTCAATAAAACTGTAAGTTGTATCTTTCTCTGATTTTGGCTGATTCTGCACATGTTGGATAATGCACTTTCAATGCACTTTAGCTATTGTTTGGAAGTGGATTTTTTGTTTCACACTCAAAAAATTCAGTTCCAAATGATCTCTAAAGAGGATTGGAAGTGCATTATCCAATGTGTGCGGAATCAGCCTGTGTCTGATTACTAATTAATGCATGTTTGGGGTTTAAAATCTTCTGCCTAAATAACTCTGCTGTGTTACCATAAATGTATCACTAACTATATACAAATTAACCATAATTCCCAGTAGACCTTTTCAAAATTCATGATCACCTTTTAGTGTGAATATGGCACTTTCCAGCTGTGGGGTACACAAACGATACCCACAACAAACCAGTGTTTCTGACTGCATGTTCCAACGTCGAATATATGTGTATTCCTCTATTCACACAAAATGGTGGCAGTGTTCCTCTTATATGCAGTTGGATCACCAAAGTAAAAAAAATTAAGTGAGGCTATTGGCATAATGTGGCTTCATTTTTCATTCATAACAAAGGATCACTTCTACTGTTTCCACTATGAAGTTGTCTCATCATGTGAAAATAGACAAGGGAAACCTAGGCTGATCACGTTTGGCCATGAATGTTACTGGCTGACCATGGACCAGTTGCTTTCTCAATCTAACCACACAGCGTTGTTGTGAGGATAAAATGGGAAAACCTCAATTTCCCTTGACTCTTGGAAGAACGTAAACAACTATGTTCCTGAGAGCAATTTCTATTTTCTTTTTCTTTTTTAGCTCATACAAGTGGTCTACATCTATGAGCAGTAGAATGCAAGACAGGATCTGACGGAGTAGTTCAGCAGAAATCATATCTGGAAAGTCTGCCTCACTTTTCCTGCCACTCAATGATGATGATGATGATGATGATGATGATGATGATGATGATGATGATGATGATGATGATGATGATGATGATGATGATGATGATGATGATGATGAAGAATTTATATACCACCCTTCAGAATAACAAAAAGAGAGGGAGCAGGAAACAATTTGATTTGTGATGTACAATCTGCTTCTTACAGTTAAGAGGTTTAGTGGGTGAATTGATTTTCTGGTATGTGCTGAATGGGAAAATCAAAAAGAGTCCAGTAGCACCTTTAAGACTAACCAACTTTATTGTAGCATAAGCTTTCAAGAATTACAGTTCTCTTTGTCAGATGCATCTGATGAAGAGAACTGTGATTCTTGAAAGCTTATGCAACAATAAAGTTGGTTAGTCTTAAAGGTGCTACTGGACTGTTTTTGATTTTGCTACTACAGGCTAACACGGCTAACTCCTCTGTATCTATGACCCTGAATGGGAAAGATTCTTGTTCATCATTACCCTCCGTCTGTTTTACCAGACTTTATTGATTGGTAACCTTCTGACTTTGGTCTTTTAAAGATAATAGTTGGGTCCAGCAGAATTGTCAGCAGAAGGAGTGCAGCAATTTGCCATCTTCCTCTCCCCACAGGAATCTTTTCCAGCCGTGGGAAAGTTGATTCCCAGGGTTGCAGGGCCCTCCACTGATGGAAGGGGGCAATTTCCTCCTTCCCTCTCATCACTGTAGCCTTACAACTAACAGGACTGTTAGTCCATGTGAGTCCTGTGACCCAGGAATCTGCCTTCAGCACTGGTAGCTTTTTTTATTACATCCCTGCAGGACCTACCAAACTTGCTTTTTATGCTGCGGATAAGGATACAGGAGCATTTTCAGGGACAAAGCAGTGGTAATCCTCATGGGATGAGCAAACATGTCTTTAGATGCTTAGGTGCTGAAGTAAAGGGATTGCAGTGGGTCAGTGTGCTTCTCGAAGTAGCATTCTTGGATTGGATCAGCGGTATCCTTATTGAAACCGTTGCTAGATATATGCTTTGAGAAAATAACCAATCAAAAGCAAAACTAAAATTATAATCTTGTATTAATAAAATGATTATTAGTGATCCCGGTTTAGGGTTCATAGAGAAAGGGAGAATCACTGCTACAGCAGGTATACAACTGACAGGGATGCTTTCCAGCCAGCAGAGCTATGTAGATTATTTCCCCAGACAAGGTCCTGTCAATGAGATCTTTCTTTCCAAAGTTTTTATACCAATCGCATTTCTGGCTCACCAGATGCCACACTAGGTCGGCAGCAGCATTTCAACTATATGTGCCGTAGAGACACAGCAGAGAGACGAACGGAACTAGGACCAAACCAAAAATAAGACACGAGAGCTGTGGTAATCAGATCTCTCAACAACTTTTCCTTTAAAAAGCAACTGTGGGAAGAAGAGATTTCGACTGGGGAGTTAACCCTTTCCAGTAGTACCCTGATATCCCCCACCCAACAAATGCTATTAGCCTTGGTAGAGGGGGAAAGGGGGCAACCTTGTTTAGTTAATTCGATGAAAGGAACAAGCTAGACAGCAGGGCATCCTTGTATTTATACATATACCTGTACCTTTACTTTTAAAACAGGGCTGGATGGAGTGCATGGGAAAGGACAGCAAATTGTGGCTCCCACCTTCACTGTGCTCCAGGTCTGTCAGCATTTCTTCCACAGCCAGGTTCACTTCTAATATTTGAACTCTGCTTGGTGGAAAATGCTGAAGGCCTGAGGCAGGATTTAGCACCCCTCACCCATGCATTTAAAAAAGACTTCGCCTCCTCTTCAGAAGTGAAAGGGTGGACTTGAATATAAGTATGAGGCTATCTTGGTGGAAAAACTCACACATCCCAGTTCGGTGAGGGAAAAAGTAATTAAAGCCAAACTTGTGTTTCCCACTGAGTCCAATGAAAATGACAGAGTTAAACTAATAGCTTTATAAATGAATTTAACAAAACCAAATCCAGGGGTGTTTTTTTTTAATGAAAAAAAGAAATGAATGTGTTATTTGCATGCCTGCGTCCTTATCGTTCACGGAGTGAACTGGAACAAGATGCTCTCCCTCACCCTGGTCTACCTCACCGTAACAAATTTTGTCAAACACTAAAGAAATACTCAGCAAACCCTTAAATAAGCAGAGATAAAAGAGAGCTGGTAACTCTGTACTGAAGTTGAGGGTGTATATGCACACACACAAACATATCTGGACATTAGGGCCGCTTCATCCTTTATAGTTTTAAACATGCAGCTTAATATATAAAATGTGAGTGTGGCAAATAAGAGTTTGCCAACTGGACTGGTGTAGGAGGATGAGGTACGTTTGCCAAGCTTCAGGGAGGGCCTGGAGTTCTCCCAGAATTACAACTGATTTCCAGGTTGCAGGGATGTTTCCCCTGGAGGAAATGACAACTTTGGGAGGCGGACTGTATGACATCATGTCCCTGCTCAGCTCAGACCCCGAACTCTGTCCTCCGCAGGTTCTACTTCCAAATTTCCAGAAATTTCCCAGCATGGAGTTGATAACCCAATTTAATGAGGTTAGCTTAGTTTGGAAACTCACACATATACACTTGTCCGAAATCTATAGCACGGCCAGACTTCATGTGGAATGTGTGAAATGGCCTTAAGTGCTACTACAAGTGTAAGGTTTAAAAGCAGGAACACCTTAACTTCGTAGTAAATATCTGCTCAAAAGCAAAATATAGGACTTTTTTTAAAAAAAAGAAAAAGAAGAAAAGATTGCCCTGTGCCTACCCACACCATGTAGTTGGGTAAGAAGTGAACTACACGGAAGAACACCTGCCTTTTTTTCTGTCTTGCTCTGGTCTCCATACGCTTGTCTATTTTAATACAGATCAAGATGATTTTAGCGAGTTTGTTTACACAGCTATCAAAACTTTCAGAAGGATCCCAGGTTGCGAGAGTAAAAACTCTGAGAAGGGGGAAAAAATGGCAGTTTTCCCCAGCGTAGGATTCATCATATTTTTCTTTCTTTCGCCATCAGCCCAAACATTAAGTAATTACACTTTTTAGACTTCTGCAATGAACATAATGGACACGGTGGAACCGAAAAATAAGCATTAGGGTTTAAAGCTTGCCAATTTACTTCCCTTCCCATCCCTCTCATAATTTGTTCCTTTGCACCGGATCCAATAGCCACTCTCCCTGGTAGCAGAAATACTGTAGCATTGATGTCTGTCGGCTACTCTATTCAACCCCCCTTCTTTTCAGCTATATTGCTTATTCCTCTCCTCCAAATGGCAAACACGCTGAGGAGCAGTCTCTTGCTTAACATGTCAAAATGTGAGTTCTGGCTGTTGCTTGCTTCACTTTTCATCCCCCTGAGGTCTGGCCAGTGCCAGAAATCAAAGCGTAATTTTGCAGATGTTGAGATCTTGCAAGCCCCCTAGGTTGCAATGCGAAGCCCTCCAGCCAGCTGGCAACCTCCGCAAGTGTGAAGAATGTAAAAGTATACATTTTTCGTTTTCAACCAACAATGACAGACCACTGGTAACTCTGACAAAGCCAGGGATTACTAGCTTTATTTTATTTTTTTTTAAAGAAAAAAAGCAAGAAAGAATAAGTGGCTCTGTGGAATCCCCTGAGCGCGCCTGCTCCAGCCGTGCTGCTGCTTTGAAAGATGCCGTTCAGAACTATAGAATGTTCCTCTGGTGCCCTTCCAGCATATCTGCTACTCTTTAAAGGGATATCGTGCTTTGACAGCAACGTCAACCCTTAGCAGAAAATTTAGAAGTTATGTCGGCAAACCTTAACCTTGTCAGCTTCAAAACATTTTCTTTTGTAAAGGTGCCTTCCAAAAGGAAATTCACTGGAAGAAGAAAAGGGGGAAACGGGCTGCTAAATTGAAAAAAGGTGATTCTCTTGATGGTAGGGGGGGGAGCCCTTTCAAAGTTGGGCCCCCTCTGCACAGAGACAGTTGTATGGAACTGTTGAAGGCTGTGGGATGGAAGCCTGCTTCCCCGTGCTGCTGCACAGTGCTGGTTTTCGGGGATGAGAAGACCTTTGGCACAAATATCCATCCAACTGGTCTGGACCAAGCTCTCCATTTACATGCAAGGTGAGCTCCTTGCCTGATTACCTTCATGTGTTTGCTTGAAGTTCAACCCAAAGGGCATACTAAGCAAGTTGACGCCTCCGCAATATTCACTTGTGTTTTAAGGGTTATGGCCAAATCATGCCTTGGTCAATAACTACATTTGTAACTTTTGTGTTGCAGTGACTGCTTTTGTGCTACCATGGCAGTCCTCAGGGTGATGTTCAGGCAGGGACAGATTGGGGAGGGGGAAACAGGCCTGGAAAAGGACCCTGCCCCCAGCCTGTCCTTGCCCCATCCCCAAAGGAAGGAGGGAGAACACGCCTGGCCAGCCCCAAGCAAGGTATGCCTGGCCAAGCTCACCATGATGGGGCCAGGGCTGGGTGGCAGTGGAGAAAGAAGAGGCCATAAACGTCCTTTACCATGGCAAGGACAGGGCTCAGTGCTTGTTTTTGGCCACACTGGGCTGGGTGAATCTGGGCCAGGCACATCTTTTTCTGCACAGCTTGCTGTGGTGGGGAATTGCTCCTGCCCTTCTCTTTGGGCTAGGGTTGCCCCAGTAGGGGGTGACCCCCTGGGCAATGGCCTCCCAGGACTTCTCCTGGCCAATCTTAATAGCCAATCTGCCCCTGTTTCAGGCCATTAAAGTGGCTTACTAGTCAAGCACACTTTCAGCTTGGGCTTTCTTTGTACCGGCAACAGATAACATTCCCTGTCCCCCCTCCCCCCCCAATGCTGGCCTGGTATCCCAGGTAAAACAAGACCCCAAGACATCTTTTGTATTAGTCCAAAGATTTGAAAAATACGATTTTAGCAGATGTCCTTCAGGGACAGAGAAAACTACAATTCCCATGAGGCAGCGTGGGAACTTACATGCTGAAATGTATCTAGATCTGAACATTTTGGAAGCCATTAATGAACATGATGTGACCCTCCCATAAGGGACAGAGCCACTTCTGATTAGTAAGTTTCATTCCAAAAAGTAAAACTTTGTGTCGTTGGGGGAGGGCATTGCTTTTAATACTGTGGCTTCTAACAATTGCAGGCAGTGGCAGGCGGAGGGACCAGAAGTAGCTGCAGCATAGCCAGATGTGATTGCACATGCACAATGGTTTTTTCCTCAAATTAAATATGTTTTGGACTGTTTCTGTACAGGCAAAATGTGTTGAATGGTCAACTCAGCAGCTGTGAGCAATTTACTATCTGGTACATTTAGCATCAGTATTAAGTTCATTCTTCCGATTGTCATCTCTTATCATTCTTGGGATACTACAAAACTCTCCAAAATCTGTTTAACAGAAATGACAGTGATATGAATGTATACATCATAGGTAATGAACTAATGATGCCACTATAAGGCTACTTTCAACTCATCATTTAAGAAGAAGTAATTTTCTACACAATGTTTAATTAACTTTCAGAATTAATTGCTGCTTAGTGTTGTAATGAAAATTAACGTAGATGACTTCTCAAAAGACTTCGGGAAATTCCATGGTTAAGTCCATCATTGGCTAGTAGCCATTTCAAGTAAACAGAACTTCCATGTACAAAGGCAGAATACATTCATTGATCACATTTTTTTTACACTGCCTTTCTATGAAAGAGTTCAAGGCAGCTCATCTCTGAATATCAGATACTGAGATGGACCCTAACCCAATCCTATCAATCAACTGAGCAAAGTTTGAGGCCTTCTTCCAGCCTAAGAAGCCTTCCTCCTACTTAAGTGCTCTTCCTTGGAGAACGGTTGGATCCATCCCACTTGGGACAAAGAACACCTTGATGCTTGCTTATGAGCATCTCAAAAATCTAGATGGTCACTGTGGGACAGAGTGCTGAACTAGGTCTGATCCATTTTTTTTTAGCTTGCTAGGGACCCTTCACACTTACTCAAATGGAGTGGCAGCCATTGTAGCTGAAAGATCTCCAAGTAAAGCAGAATATACTCTAACGTTGATGCTTTTGTGTTGAGGATGGTCTTTCCAAGGGCACTTATTTAGCTACAGAATGCAACGACCAAAGGTGATCCAAAAGTTGAGCTTCCAATAGGGTGATCTGTGCGCTTTCCTCAGAGGCATGTACTTTGTTGACTTTGAAATCTCTCTGTCGCAGACAGCCAATGGGGTATAGTGGTTAAAATGTGAGAGGATGGTCTTCTTCAAACCTCCACTCAGCCACCAAGGCTACTGGGTGACCTTAGAGCAGTCTCTCAACTTTAGCTTAATTTACAGGGCTGCTATGAAGATCAAACGGGGAGTGAAGAACCATGGATTCTGCTGTGAACTGCCTTGATCTCTTTATAGGATGGGTGGAATAAAAAATGACAGAAGCGTTATAGAAATCTTGGATTGTTCAAGATTTCAGCTGTTTCAAAGATTTGTACTTTTACTTTTTTTAATAAGCTTTTATTTTAACTTTACAGCTTACAACTTACTGGCGATCCTCAGAAAATCTCTCACAAAAGCAATGATTAATTAATGCAATCAACGCTGTGCTCAAGGAATTGATAGTGCTTCACTTCGGCATGACAAGTGAGTGTCTCTGGGATAAATCTCGCCTCAGCTCCAACTCGACTAACTGTGCAATTCTAAGTAGAGTTACTCCAGTCTAAGCCCATTGAAAACAATGGACATAGACTGGAGTTAACTCTGCTTAAGCTTGTATTGTAAGTAATTTGGGCTTACCATCTCTCTCTTTCTCAGCATGAAGTCTCTCATCTGCAAGGAGAATAATGGCTTACCTCACAGGGCAGTGATAAGGACAGAGAGAACATACACTGCATGAAGGGGCTTTGAACACTTAAGGTGTGTCATATGAATGATTTATTACTTTCAGAACTCTTTCATCCAGTACAAAGGAAAATGTATTCTGGCAGAATTCTGAAAGAATTTGGGAGCCAAGAGTTGCAGCTATTCTCCTCGCATAGACGCTTTTTTGGAAACATTGCAGTGGTAAACACTGTGCTCAGAAAGGGTGGTGGTAGGAAGTCAGATCTCACACAGAAACGCAGACACCATTCTTACTGGCTTGCATGGGGCTAGCAGAAAATGTTCCAAACAAAATGTTGCCCTGCTATGTACACTAAGCATTCTTATTTATTTATTTAAAACAACGATTCGCTGCTTTTCCACCCCAAATAGGATCCCCGATCTATAAATCTATATATAAATACCCCCCCCCCCAATAAACATATAAACAAACACACACACACTAAACAGGGAGGAGGCCAATAAGAATATACCAGGATATGCCGAACAAAATAAAAAAAAAATCTTCACCCACTGGAGGAAGACAATGACAGAGGGAGACAGGTGAATCTCCCTGGGGAGGGAGTTCCAAAGTTTTAGCACCATAAACGAGAAGGCCCTTTCTCAGGTTGCCTCCCGTTTAGCCTCAGATGGCAGGGGCAGCTGAAGCAAGGACTACAAAGAAGACTGGAGTGGACAGGTGGGTTCATATGGAAGAAGGTGATCCTTAAGGAACGGTGGTCTCAAGTCATATAGAGCTTTAAAGGTCAATACGAGCACCTTAAATTGGGCCTAGAAGCAAATTGAGAGCAATTGTAGATGGAATAAGACTGGAATGATATGGCCCCTATGACCCACTCCAGTCAACACTCTGGCCACAGCATTCTGTACCAGTTGCCGCTTCCAGGCAGTCTTCAAGGGCAGCACCACATACAGCGCATTGCTGTAATATAATCTAGATATTACCAGGGCATGCACCACAGTGGCAAGATGTTTCCCACCCAGGAAGGGCCACAGTTGGCTCATCAGCAAGAGCTGGTGAAAGGTGCCCCTGGCCGCTACGGCAACCTGTTCATCCAACAGTAGGCCTGGGTCCAGCAGCAGCCCCAAGATATGAACCAGCTGCATCACCATTGCATCCATGCAGTGTAGACCTGTGGAGCTCTTCTGGGCGGTCAGTGCAACATCATCCAGAACAGGAGACATCCCCATTCCTGGGTCAAACCTTCCCTCACCAGCAGCTTTCCCATTTCCTCATTGTTTTCCTAGTTAGCCCTGTGTGCATGCTGTGTGTGTGTGTGTTCTTTCTGTGTTTGCTGTTTTTGCTCTGTTAATAGAGAAACTGTTCCTATTGAACACCAACCTTTTTTCTTGAGAGTTATCTAAGGGAACGATCCTGGTATACAGTGGTGCAGTATCTCACAGTTTCCCCCTCTCGCAGTGTCTTCTTGTATGCTAATCCCCAAAACTCGCAAGGAGACCCCTTTTAGGGTAACACCAAGACTTTCTCCTGATGCTTCCTCCCAGCACTGTTATTCAGACTGAAGCTGCCTCTGTATATGGAGGTCCCCTTTACATACCATAGATAGAAATTATTGATGGTCCTTTCTGAAAGCCATTTATGCTCTTGCCTAACACTACACAACCAGAAGTTTTAATAGAGGGGTTTAAATGTAGGAGTCTAGCAGGGGAGTTTGAGGGAGAGCAAGCAACCACCACAGAAACAAAGCTCCAGTGCAAGTTAATCGTTTGGATTAGGAAGTGAATAGGATTATCAATGAATGACTGAAATGCCATTAGCTTCGTTCATTTCCCTGGTGCCTTGCAGTCTCGTTTAGAGAGTTCAAGAAAGTCAACAGAATGGGGTAGATTTGAGAGACGGGAAATTATCAAAGCTTCTTTTTCTTAGGGAAGGCTGGATGAAGGAAAAAAAATAAAAGCCTCTTTGTGACTGGGAGTACTGGAAAATAAAATGATCAAAGTCCCAAATAGCATTCATTACCTTATATTTTTCTGAGTGAACCTGAATGCTTGAGTTAGACTATTAGGAGGAGTAATCCCAGTAACAAACAGATGCATTCAGGCAGAAGATGAAAAGTTGATGCACACTTGGCTGTGTGAGAGAACTTATTCATACAACTTCCCTTCTTGAAGTGGCTGCTTTGTCAAGGAAACTACCTTCTTGTGGCAAATGGGTTGACAGATTGAATTGTTGCATTCACTGCAGGTAGAAACTACAATTTTCCATGTCACTGCAAATGCCCTTAATGACTTAGGGAGAAAAATCAAGTGCATTTTTTGCTATGGACAATGTTGTGGGGTGGGGAGTGGTCACCACTAGCAGGGTGATTATATAACAACAACATTCGATTTATATACTGCCCTTCAGGACAACTTAATGCCCACTCAGAGCGGTTTACAAAGTATGTCATGATTATCCCCACAACAAAACACCCTGTGAGGTGGGTGGGGCTGAGAGAGCTCCAGAGAGATGGGACTAGCCCAAGGTCACCCAGCTGGCTTCAAGTGGAGGAGTGGGGAATCAAACCCAGTTCTCCAGATTAGAGTCCCGCTGCTCTTAACCACTACACCAAACTGGCTCATCACCTCAGATTCTTATTATGCTCTCATGGTGAAGAATTGATTAGATTATGGTGTCTGATGCATTTTTCTTTTCAACCTACCACCAGACTTTCCTGAAAGCTTTTAAATGAGAGGTTTGAAGGAGGTTTCATGGACTGACTTAAACGAAACAGTTCTGATCTGTTTATAACAGGAAGAGAGTTTTATACAATAGAACCATAATTGTTTGTGGGAAACCTATTATACTCTTGGTTCCATTTCAAAATGGGTGCTTCAACGTTAATGTTTTCCTTCCATGATATCCATGGGTTTGTTTAATTCTAAGGGTGCTTATGGATATATATAAGTTCAGCCCTGAACTTATTGTGGAAGTTCACTTGACATGTTTTGTTCAGACATCCCTTCTGGATCAAACTCAAAGGAAATTAGTGCATAGCTCTCATTGGCTGGAACTAGTGAAGTCACGATACTAGCCCCTCAACGGCTAGTATAATGATTAGGGATGTGCATTTCGGCTTTCTGAAAGCCGAAAGAAAGCCGAAACAAAAGTGTTTCGGCTTCTTTCAGGTTAGCCGAAACGTTTCGAGCTAAGCCGAAACGTTTCGGCTAGCCGAAAGAAAAAAAGCCGAAATGTTTCGGCTTTAGGCTTTTTCAATGGGAAAATGCCTCCGGCGTCTTCCCGGACATCTGGGGGAGGCATTTTCCCACCGAATCAGCCCAAAATTGGTGGGGACCTTCCTCTAACCCCTCTCTACACAGAAAAATAACACAACTCACTTAACATCAGAGAATCAGAAAGCACGATTCCTGTCAAAAACACTTTATTTCTTGAACAGCTTTAGGTTACACAGCAGGGGGGAACACCAAAGGGCATGGCAGCACTATCTTACACAAAAATAACACAACTCACTTAACATCAGAGAATCACAAAAGCACAATTCCTGTCAAAAACACTTTATTTCTTGAACAGCTTTAGGTTACACAGCAGGGGGGAACACCAAAGGGCATGGAAGCAGTATCTTACACAAAAATAACACAACTCACTTCACATTAAAGAATCACCTCAAAAAATTGCTGTCAAAAGCACTTTATTTCTGTAACTGCTTTAGGTTACACAGTAGGAAGGCACAACAGAGCAGGAAAGCAGTGCACTACACAAAAATAACACAACTCACTTCACATCAGAGAATCACACAAACACAATTGCTGTCAAAAACGGTGAAGTGGGTTGTATTATTTTTTGTAGTACATTGCTATCATGCCCTGTTGTGCCTTCCTACTGTGTAACCTAAAGCTGTTCAAGAAATAAAGTGTTTCTGCCAGGAATTGTGTTTGCCACCCCTGGCAAGACAAGCCTCCCCCAGCTGTCAGTGGTAGAGATGAGAGCACCTACTTGGGGAGGCCATGAAATGGCCCCCCCAAGTGGGAGCAGTCTGAGCCTTGGTGGGGGTGGGAGGAGGGGTGGGAGAAGGGCCCCTGAGGGTAAAATGCAAAATGCAAAATGCCACCCCTGGCAAAGGAAGCCTGCTTCTTCATTTTTCCCCATAGGAAATAATGAAGAAGATGAGCAGCAGCATGCTAACAATATGCTGCTCCTTCGCTTTCTTATGGGAGGATAGGGGACCTGCTTTGGGGGGCCATAACATGGCCCCCCAAAGTCAAATCGGTCTGAAACTTGGGGGGTTTGTAGAGAGGGGTTAGAGGAAGGTCCCCACCAATTTTGGGCTGATTCGGTGGGAAAATGCCTCCCCCAGACGTCCGGGAAGACGCCGGAGGCATTTTCCCATTGAAAAAGCCGAAAGCCGAAAGCCGAAAGTAAGCCGAAAGCCGAAAGCCGAAACGGCTGGCCGTTTCGGCTTTCGGCTTATATGAAAGAGAATCCTCTTTCGGCTTTCTGCTTTCAGCTTTAGCCGAAAATTTTTGGCTTGCACACCCCTAATCATGATTAGTTTTTCATCATATTTAAATAGATTCCCTTTAAAAAGAGAGAAGGATGAATGTACATTTAACTACATGGAATAGGTGACGTGTATGCCTGTCATTGTTAGATGTCAGCAAGACTGCCCATGTCCATTTTCCCCCAGTAAGGGTTAACACTTTCTAAGACAAACTGGACAAGTCTGTTGAACAGATGAGAGGAGAGGAGCCAGAAGCAATAGGATATCTTATAGAATACAGAATGTTTGTGTGGTTCGACTTAAATGGATTGATGGTTATGAAGTTCTGCTTCTATTCTTCTCCATTGGTCACTATGAACAATGCAGTGAGTTAGCTGCAAGGAACCCTGGGAAATGTACCATAATTATCTAACATATGACTGCAAACATAAAACATTTTACAAAATGGACTGTATTTACATTTGTGTTGTTACCCTCTTTGGGTTTTCCAGAAAACACAAAGTGAGGCAGAAATTTATGTATGTATGTACAATCCAGCTTTCTCACTGAGACTGAAGGCAAATTACACAGTGCAAGTCAATATGATCAACAGATAGACCTTAGACATTCAATGAACAAATACAAGAGGCTATGGGTTACAGAAATTTGAAACAAGCATAAATCCAATACAGAGATGAAACATTACTGAAATGAAGCAGAAGTAATTAAATTTGACATCTTTGTTGACAATGAAATTACCCAGTAGGAATGTACCTACATCAGCAGACAGTACCCAGTAGAATAAGCTACAGTCCCTGTCCCTTTACCAAAGCATCACTCTGAGCCATTTCTTACCCACAGCCCTATTACCTGAGTAAAAAATCCCTTCAGAATTCCATTTTGTGAGTTTGCAGAACCCAGGAGAGTGGGAGCTCTTCTGACCTCCTTAGGCAGGCCATTCCAGAAGGTGGGGGCAACCACAGAGAATACATGTGAATAGGCAGCTGTTGGTTTTGCTCAGCTACAGGGTGGTAGCTGCAGCAGACCCTGTTCAGTTGAGTGAATTTGCTATGGTAGTGCTTAAAGGGTTAGAGGGTACGGCAGATATTATGGGCCAAGATCATTAAGCACTCTGTATGTGATAGTCAAAAACTTGAATCAAGCCCCATAACTGATGGGTAGCCAATGGAGTGAATGCAGAAATGTTAGAACAAAATAAATAGGCCACACAAACCGTGACCCTCTAATTATAGGTTAGTAATGATTATCTCCCTTCCAAATTATGTAAGTAAGGTTACGTAAGCAGGGTTATATAAACCTTAAAATACTTTCTGTAACATAGGTTCATATAAATATAGAAAGGCTGAAGGCCTTTAGGGTAGAGTGTTGTATTACTAGGAAGCGAGGACAGGGGAATCCAACATTCCTCAAAAGAAGCTTCTTATCTTCATATGGCAGCTGATATTTTCACATTCCTGTTTAGGCTGGGATCTGGTGACTGTATTCAAAGAAGGTAACACTAGTTGGATGCTTTAAATTAGACTAATTAGACTTACCGTGAAATCCTAAGTAGAGTTACTCCAGTCTAAGCCCACTGAAATCAATGGGCTTAGACTGGAGTGGTTCTGCTTAGGATCTCACTGTTATCCCTGTTGTTATAATAAATTTGTATCAAAATCGTATGGAAGCTGCATCTTGAGCAATGGTCTTCAACTATTCCAGACCCAGGACCTAACTTTAAGTTCTAGATATGGAACTCCTGAGCTGCAGGCATGTGACATCAGATTCACATGACAGGAAGAGAAGAGATTATAACTAGAGGTGGGCATGAACTGAAATACAAACCAAAGTTTGTCACGAACCACGAACCGGTAGTTTGTGGGAGCTCATTTATCATGAACTGTGACGAATATTTGCCCGGTTCATTTGGTTCGTATTTCGGTTTGTTACTGCAGACAGTCTGGTGCTGATCAATCAGTTTCCTAGGCAACAGGGGGATGGGCTTTCTGCAGACCTTCTGCTGATCTGGAAGTGTTGTTTTCACAAACCAAACTGGTTTGCAAACCAAGGAAAGTTCGTGAAAGTTTGTGGTTTGTGAAACTCGACGAAACATGAACCACACAGTTTGGAATTTTCCTGGTTCATGCCCATCTCTAATTATGACTCTAGCTCAAGACTAGACCAAGAGAGCAGTAAACAAAGAATAAAATGAACACCGGTATGTATACCACAATGAGGAACAAGCCATGGGTCAGAGCCATGGAGGAATCCTGTCTTCTGTGCTGTCTTTTTGCTCTTCTTAGAGCATATGCATATGAGATGCATATGCTCTAGCAGCAGATACATGAAAAAGTTAAAAATATGGAGGCTGTATAGAAGTTCATGACCCACACTTAAGGCTCTGTGATCAACCTGAGACCCCTGACTACAGTTGCCAACCTCCATGTGGGGCTTGGAGAGTTCTCAGAATTACAACTGATCTCCAGATGACAAAAGATGAATTCCCCTGGAAAAAAGGGAGAGTATATTTTATATCTTGCTGAAGTCCCTCACCAAACCCTGCCCTCCCCAGGCTGCACCCCTAACACCTCCAGAGATTTCCCATGTAAGAGTTGGCAATCCTAGCCTCGGCCCATGGGGGCCCATCCCATGGAGTCTACTGACTTATGGCCTCGATGCTGAGTCAAACAGATCAATTTGGTCATCAAACATTCACTTAGAGTCTAGGACTTGTCCTAAAATAGAAACATGCTTAGCTGTATTGGCTACTCTTGAGATGTTCAAAAATAAAGGAAAGTTTTGAAGATATTTGGAAGAACTTTATGTGAGAAACGGGAAAACACATGGCGAGGGGACAACAGAACTAAGTTCCTTGAGATGGCAGTGCATACGAGTGTCAATGGGAATGCAGAGGAATTTCACATAGGCAATAATTAGGTACAGACTGAGGTAACGAATAGACAGAAGGCATTGAAAGTGACCCACATGTAATTTCTACTGAAAATTGGGAGAGGGTAATCTTAATACGCATAACAATT
The DNA here is from genome assembly GCF_028583425.1 of Eublepharis macularius. Lineage (NCBI taxonomy): Eukaryota > Metazoa > Chordata > Lepidosauria > Squamata > Eublepharidae > Eublepharis > Eublepharis macularius. Next base: position 42,970,316 of record NC_072790.1, read on the forward strand.
GCAATTTCCTTCTTCTCCAAACTTGACTTTCTACATATTTTTTTAAAAATGAGAAGGGATATAACTACAGGTTGTGCTCTTCTATGTGTTAACTGATCAATGAAGACCAGCATGGTAGACAATCTCTCATTCCCTATTCAGCTGCGCTCACATTCATAACTGAAGAGAAATTACTATTCTTGGATCCAAGGCCTTGTAGCTATTATTTTGCTTCTGCAAGAACCACAGATGGGATTCTATGATAATTCCTTAAGTATAAGGGGGGAAGGGGGAGAGAATATGACCGATTTTAGATGTTTCGATACTTTTTCTTTTTAAAAAGAGGAAAACTGGACTCATTTTTTCCCCAGGAAAACAACTAGTTTATTGCACTTCTCACCCAGGTGTTTGCTGTAGAATTTGATACACAACCGTACCCCGGAAAACTATAAAGCAATATAATTTATAGAAATGAACTGAGAATCATTATTTTTTATGGGTACCACTTAGTGTGCAGAAAACGCATGCTTTCCAAAAACATGGAATAAACGTTCTGTTAGACTTATTAGGTCCAAATGTTAGAGTTTAAATTATTTTACTATGCAAACTTTCTTTCATATCTTGGCAGTAGTGATTTCCATTTTTATTCCTTCGGCATCCATAATCTTATTAAAATCAAAAACATATGCTTTGAGATCATTGGACAGCTTCCCTGCTCCCCCCCCCATTTTAAAAAAAGATCCTAACGACTGATACGTAGTACCAAAAATAACAGGACCAGAACAGGAGAAAATTATGTGGACTGTCGAGGTTGAACGGGAAAACAGTTCAAGAGGTGTAGCTAGGTTTCATGCTTTTGATTTGCAAGTCATTAAGCCACAAAAAATTCTCCGAGTCGCCTGCTGGCAGCCATTCAAAATCCATTTTTCCCCAGCATAATAGAAGATGCTTGCACAGCGATCTCAGATTTATTACATAAGAAGAACTCAAGGGATTTTGAGCTTTATAACCCTTAAGAGGATGTTACACTTCCTGAAAGCCATACACACCTACCATGGGACTAACATGCAAAATCTCTGCTACAGATTGATGAATATCTACTTCCATCATCAGGGATATCATTCATCTCTCCTCTTTTGAGTCCCCCAGTTTTGTGGCACCCACAGTCTGCTTCTGATGGGCTGTGTACATATGACAGCTTTTCAGAGAATTGGAGGAGATATGAGAGGACTGATGTTGCCTGGAGGGTATACATTCACCGTTTCTTCTGTCCCATTACGTGTGCCACGTGCCAAATAGTTTTCTGAAGTGTTGCCTTCTCCCAGATACTACTGTAGCAGTCAACATGCAAACATAGATGCCACAAGCACCTATTGTATAGTAGTCATGCCATCCGCTATGTCCTCCCAATTCCTACGCTTAGATCAGTTTACAAAGTAAGAGCTTATTGTATTCCTGGTGGTGGAGAGTGCCCTCAAGTCATAGCTGACTTATGGCGACCCCTGGTGAGGTTTTCATGGCAAGAGACTAACAGAAGTGGTTTGCCATTGTCTGCCTCTGCAACCCTGGTCTTTGTTGGAGGTCTCCCATCCAATTACTAAGCAAGGCTGACCCTGCTTAGCTTCCGAGATCTGATGAGATCTGGCTCACTTGGGCTATCCATGTCAGGCTTTTTAAATTTCTAAATTCTCTAAAATGATGGGCAGTTAACCATCAAAATCAACATTTAGGTGTTTTTTTTTAAAAAAAATTCCATAGGACTAATTCTTCCTCTCAGCAATATTCATGCTTTCATGAATAGTTTCCTTCCTTTCATTTTTCTTTTTTAAAAATTCCCTTTCCTTAGTCATGGAATCAGCTAGACCAGAAAAGTGCTTTTGATTTACTGTAGTCAATTTTGCTACTCCCCTGATGTGTATGTGACTAGTAGAAGTTGCTGAAATGTGAATACTCTCCAAAATACTGGACTATCCAGGGGAAAACCGGACACCTGGCAACCCTAGTTGGAGACCTGGCAGCCCTACTTATTGGCTTTGCCTTTATCATTGCAAATAGAAACCATTGCCTTCTTTTATTAAGGAGTAAAATGTAGTGAGACAACAAGTTTTTTTAAAAAATGTATTTTATCTGTGGTTTCTTCTCTGTGTTGTCTCTGAATCTGTTTAACTGTATTAGCCACCTTGAACACTTTTGGAGTAAAGGAAATATAAATGCTTTTGAAAAAAAAGTAATGCAGAACCTTGTCTAAATGTAAAATCCCATTCTGGCTTCAACTGAGGTTAATCACTGACTTCAGTGAGCTTATAAGGGTGTAACTCTGCTTAGGATCAAATTGTGAGTGGCCTAACACCATTGAGTAACCAGTGGGTATCTACAAATACTAGAGATTTTGGAGCAGGCTCTTGGGTCACAGGATGGGATTTAGGATGTAAAGAGTAAAGAGTTCCCTAGGGGAGAAATTGAAAACAATTGTAGGAGGAAAAACTTCATCTGTTTCCCACCCCCCAAGGACTCCCCCCCCACCAGTTTTTGACTGAAAACTTGAAAAATTTGGGAGAACATGGCAAAGAGAACATATTTTTTCACCTTGTCTTAAAAAGCATTTCATGCAAAGGCCATAAAATTCTTAGAAAGGGCCTGGCCTTCTCCCCCTATGTTTTACTGTTAGATGGCAATACTGTTGTGTTTGCCTGGCAATGGTCACTTACAACATTCTTCTATAAAGCTATAGCTGCTGCCTCTATTATTTTGGGGGTGGCTAAACTCCCTTTTCATTTTTTTAAAAAAGTTTACAGATTGTTCTGTAAACCTGGGGTTTTTCTCAAGTTTAGGAAGATCTGTCTTCTCTGTTCATGGCTCCAGCCTCTGGATTTAAGTATCCACGGATTTGGCCAATTAGATATATTGATACATTTAGGTTTGACAGGAAAATAAGTTTGCATATATTTCCATTTTCTCCCCCAATCCGCCCTCAGACCTGTTTTTTCTGGAGTCTTCAAAATTTCTAGCAATGTTTTTATCTCTAGAGGGGGTGGCTTGGCTCCTTTGAAGGAAAAAAAAAGAATAGTTAATTTCTGAAATGTTTTGCAATATTGCCTTCAATGGGGCTTGCTCTGATGCCAGCTATCCAAATCAAACCCGCCCGGTCCTGCTGTTTTGTCTTCAACAGATGTTTCATATGCAGAAATAACAGATGAAGCTTTTTGTAGCACGGAGATTGGCATTATCCCTAGCTAACATCTACACCCAGAGTTGGGGCTAGTTGAAACATCAACTACTTGACCCTATGCAGCTCTTCCCAGACAATTTTTGTGAATGCTGACTTTTAGCTAGTTTGGTGTAGTGGTTAAGAGCACGGGACTCTAATCTGGAGAGCCGGGATTGATTCTCCACCCCTGCACTTGAAGCCAGCTGGGTGATCTTGGACTAGTCGTGGCTCTCTGGAGCTCTCTCAGCCCCACCCACCTCACAGGATGTTTTGTTGTGGGGATAATAATGACATACTTTGTAAACCGCTCTGAGTGGGCATAAAGTTGTCTTGAAGGGTGGTATATAAATTATATCATTATCATTATCATTATCATTAAAAGCCTTAATTACTTATGCTGAAGGTCCATCAGAGGGCAGAGAGAGCTCCAGTCAGGTCTCAGGGAAACCACCTGTTTGGCTTCATCCTCCTCTGTACTTGAGGCATATTATAGCCTGAGGGCGAAGCTACAAGTGACGAATGACACTTGAACGGCAAGTGTATTTCTCCCTGTTCACTTGTGCTCCACTCAATCCACTTGCCGTTCAAGTGTCATTCTTCACTTGTAGCTTGGCCCTGAGTTGATCATGGTGCTAATTGTTTTGAATTGTTTTTATGGTTTTTAGATATGTATATGGTTTTAATTGTATAATGTATGTTGTTAGCTGCCCTGAGCCTGTTCGCGGGGAAGGCGGGGTTACATTTGATTAAATAAATAAGTTAATAAATTAATTATTTTTTTTTCCTGGGGGAAAGGGACTGTAACCCACTTAATCTGCATCAGGTGAGATTTGTGGTGCTGTTTATTGTACAGTACAGCTTAACGTGATTTTCTTAGTGTAAGCCCTCTTGAATCCTACTTTGCAGGAGAAAGGCAAGGTAAAAATAAATAAATGGAGGAAAATGAATATAAGCTACATTTGAAAATAGGAAATAAAACCTAATTCTCTCTAGGTGCCCTTGATAATTTAAACACCAATCACAAACACATGGGCAGCTTTCGCCGTTGGATTTGCTGGTTCTGTGTTTTTCTTGTAGTAGCCTTACGCAGCCTGAACTGGTGATAGGAAATATACCTGATCTTAGCCTTTTTTGTAGAAGCTTTACACGGACATAACCAGGGCTTTTTTTCTGGAAAAAGAGGTGGTGGAACTCAGGACTGCACAATGACATTACTTGGGGTCAGCTGGAACAAGGAGGGAGCTTTTAAAAGTTTAAATCACCCTTGGTGAAAATGGTCACATGGCTGGTGGCCCCGCCCCTGATCTCCAGACAGAGGGGAGTTTAGATTGCCCTCTGTGCCACGGCACGGAGGGCAATCTAAACTCCTCTCTGTCTGGAGATCAGAGGATGCGGCCACTGGCCATGTGACTATTTTCAAGAGGTGCCGGAACTCCGTTCCACCACATTCCAGCTGAAAAAAAGCCCTGGACATAACCATTTGCAGCATAGTAAGGAGTGATTATCAATACATCCGAAGGAAGCAATAAGATTTTGAACAGTCTTATAAAAGACTGTGCTCTAAACCAGTGTTTTTCATGACATGGGTTGGAACCCTCAAGTATGCATTGGAGTCCTACTCTGATCCTTCTTAAGTGACTTTTCAGGTCCCAGAACTTGAGAAACAGGGGCCTTGCTTAATGCCATCTGTTGAGAAGCACCTGGTTTCAACTTTCAACTCTCATGGTGTGCTCGGGATGGGGATGATATCTGCGCCATGCAGGCTTGTAGCAGCAACACAAATATATGTTAACAAGGTGAAGCGCATCCTCAATGAATGAGTCGTATAGAGAGGGGACCTTCCAAAAGACAATAACAACAAAAAATACATTCACTTTGCTGAAAAAGAACCGCCCCCCCCCAAAAAAGATGCAAGATGTGCTTTATATTAGTGTAAACCATGGGAAACAGCACTCTGCCATTTATGCAGGCCTGACATATGATTTCTATCAAAGACACATTTAATTTACCTTATATGTGTTCAGTACTGTACAGCATTCCCTAGCACAGCTGTACTTGGTTGCTGCTGTTTGACTGTAATTGAATGCATAGTTTTTGGCCCAAGAAAGTGTTGTAGCTTCAGAACTGTCCGGGTTTTGATTTGTTCTTTTTAATGGTGCACTACTCAGTCATCCTCAACTCTCCCTCGCTTTCTCAGTGTTCTCTGCCCCCTTTGGGGGAAGGGAATACAGATAGGTCCTGTAGAACAGTGATTCTCAACCCATGGTCTATGTATCACATGTAGGACCAGAAGTAGACTAGCTAGGGTGCAGTGTTTTCATAAAAGTAACTAAGAATTTGCTGTCCCTCAATCCCCTGTCTACCTGCAGGTGTGATGTGCTGTCTCCTGCTCACACTACCAGTCATGAATTATCTTTTTGTGGCCTTTAGGTATGCTTATAGTAATTCTGGAGAGTCAGGTGTTTCTCCTAATCTACCCTTCCCCTGATTACCATCAGGTGTCTTTGATGTTCCACTTCCTGTCGTCCATACCTGACAAGGATGCGTGCTTCTGCAATTTTTAATGCAATCCTTAAAGCTTATTGTAAATGATAAATAAGAGAATGCCTGTAAACATATAAATGTCCTCTGGAAAAGTGGGTCTTTTGTTTCTGTCATGGTGGGACCCAGTTTCTCTGACAGAGTGATTGGGGCACTGCTAGAGAAGACCATGGTGGTAGAGAGTGCCCTCAAGTTATAGCTGACTTACAGCAACCCCTAGTGGGTTTTTCATGGCAAGAGGCTAGCAGAGGTGGTTTACCATTGCCTGCCTCTGGTCTTCATTGGAGGTCTCCCATCCGAGTACTAACCAAGGCCGACCCTGCTTAGCTTTGGAGATCGGACGAGATCAGGCTCACTTGGGCTATCCAGGTCAGGGCCAAAAAAGAGCATACTGAATCTCAAATCTTCTGCTAGCTGACAAAGTTCAGAGAGAGTTCCAACCCTCAACCCTGCAGAAAGCTGTGCATCAAGACATTATTTCCCCTTTCCTCCAAAGAACGTAGGAAAGTATACATGTTCCTCTGCCATGCCTTTCAACCTCACAAGTCCTCTTTGAAGCAGAAAAACAGAGAGAGACCGGCCCAAGGTTACCTAACAAGCTTCATGGCAGAGAGGGGATTTGAACCCAGGTCTCCCTGAGCCTAGGTTGCCACTCAAACTACCCCACACCAGTTCTAAGCATACTTTTAAAAAGTGTTTGGCTTTAGTATCAGTCACATTTTGCTGTCTTTCACAAGTGAACATGAGCCATTGAATTGCCAGTAGAAACGGTTCTCCCATTACTAATGGTCATGAAGGTTTTGAAAAGTACAGAGGCATAATATATTATACATCTGAAACTTCGATCCCAGGGACTAAGCATTAATGGAACAAATGTGCCTATGCCCTTAGCATCCAATCATTACAGGAAGAGTTAATACAGTAGTAGCTTTTAAAACTTTAATAGGTTTCTATATAAATAAAACCCAGCATCTGGAACCAATGCGGATTCTCTTTACGAATTTTCAGCTTGCCATCGGGAAAGCGTATGTCCCATGTGGAAAATGTGTGGGAGCAGGGTGCCAGGGCAGAGCAAAGAATTGAAGCCGCATGGTGAGCAGGCAAGCTTCCTTTCCCCTATTACTCACTTTCCCATCTGCTTGAATTCGCTCCAGCTTTCTGATTGCAGAAAAATAAGAGGCAGAAAGTGAATCATAGCTGCTTTTAACATTTTGAAATGCTCCCTCTCCCTCCAGAGAATCCTTGGACTCAGGAATCAGCTTAACATTGCTGATAATTGACATGTTGATTAAGAATTCCTACAGTTTCTGTAGCCCAAACACTGGCTTTAGTCCTTTATTAGGAAGTGGCACACATAAGACCTTGCAATAAGTCCTAAGAGCACCCTGCACAACTGGTTTACTGCACTGGCATAAATGGTTCCCACTTGGATTTGTAATTGGTTTATGCTGTAATTGGTTCAAAGCAGTCTGAGAGCCAAGCTACAAGTGACGCCTGACACAGGTTGGACACTTGTCAGCTTCCCTCAAGCTTTGATGGTAAATGTAGGCATCCTGATCTTGCAGCTGTAATGGAGAGCCAAGCTGTAAAACCAGGACGCCTACATTTCCCATCAAAACTTGAGGGAAGCTGACAAGTGTCCAACCTGTGTAAGGCATCACTTGTAGCTTGGCTCTACATGTAGGCCAGATGGTGTATTAAGGATTTCTCCTATCTCGTTTGCATTGCTTATTGTTCCAGTGGCATTGCTATAGAAAGCCATCAGAGCACCATTCCAACACTGTATTTTGATCTGTTCACAACATGCAAAAGAGACTTGATTAGGACAGGTATGCTACTATTATTCCCCGGTGGCATGTTGACCAGCTTCCAGGCCTCCTAAGCAACTTGGGTTCCTGGAATTATGCATGTGTACTTAGCCCATCTCAGTAGCCCTACTTGACACAAAGTTATGCTATATGCGCAAAATGTTGGGAGGAATAGGCAGAAATAGGGAAAGTTAATGTGGTGGGGGTTGCCGACGACAAGCTGACAGCACTTCTGGGTCATCCCAGAAGTGACATTATTGCACTAAGGTGATGCTCTAGCATTCGTTAGAATTCTGTGGTTTAACCATAGAGTTTGGGGCAAATATTAGAGCATTGCCCCAACACAATGACTTCACTTTCAGGATGCACCAGAAAAGACTTCCAGGTTCCTGCTGATGGTGGGCAATTTCCTGGTGATTCCTACCTCTGCCCACCGATTGCCAGCTGATTGGCAGGAGGAGGCAGGCCAGGGAAATGGGCTTGCCCGCACCCATGTCCCCATCCGATGGATCACTTCCAGCTCAGCCCAGAAGCAATGATGTTGTGGCCTGATTGTTAAAGAATCATCCCTGGTGCAATGCCGTTGATTCCAGGCTGCACTGGAAGTGATATAATTGGTCGGGGATGTACATGTGCACACTAGTGCGTGCACACATGAAGCAGAGAAGTGATTACTGCCACCCACACTCACTTCCTGCTGGTTGCCATCAACACCATCAACGTTACTGATTTCTACTCCCTTCCCCTCCCCACTAACCCAGCAAACAGCAGCACGGGAAGGGGGGGGCTGTTGGCAGAATGTCTCCCAGCAAACCAGGAGACCCGGCAGACCTAGGCAGGAAACAAGTAAATTTCAGTGGGATAGCTTGTTCCTTGGAGAGTGGAGAGTGAAACGAAATAGTATAGTAATTCCCAGCCTTTTCAGGTCCTGGGCCTATCTACCCAAGCAAGTTAGATAGGATCTTTAATTTTTTTTTTAAATACACACAAGTGGATAAGTTTTGTGACGTCTGACACCCTGCCCTCCTCGTCTTCTCCTTCTACCTTTTAACAGGATTTGTTTTCACTGAGTACCATTTTGTACAACGTTGCTCCTGCTCTACCAAACCCCGCCCCATTCCCAAGCTTTTAAAAAAAAAATCTTTGAAAAGGGGGAAGAAGTCATAGCTGACTTATGGCCATCCTACATAGGGTTTTCATGGCAAGTGACTAACAGAGGTGGCTTGCTGTTGCCTACCTCTGCAACCCTGGTCTTTGATGTAGGTCTCCTATTCAGTTGCCAACCAAGGCCAATCCTGCTTAGTTTCTGAGATCTGATGAGATCAGGCTCACCTGGGCTATCCAGGTCAGGGTGGCCAACCCTAATTAAGGCATACTAAACACAAATCTATTAGTGCTGCACATTTTAGCTGAAAAGATGCTCCGGACGGGGCTCATAGGATTTGGAATTTTGCCTGCTGAATCAGGAGGCTGAGAAAATTTCAGGTTGCATTGCCACCACCGTCATAACCTGCTGTGTTTTTCTCTGCCTTCCTATTTAATCCAAATCCTATGAATCCCTGATGGGAAGTTATTTCCACGAATACTCAGGATATTCCATTCGGAAGCCCAGTAGCATTGGAATTTGTGTCAAATGCACACTTCTTGTGGAAGGACAGTGACAGAGTGAGACAGAGGCCGTCGTCACACGGGCTTTTTTTTTGCGCTAAAATGGTGCTATTTCCCGGCAAACACCCACCTTATTCCAACACTGATGCGATTTCTTCATTGCTGTTTTTTGCTTGATAGTTGCGATATTTTGCGCCTCAGTGTGAATGCCTCACATCGATGTAGTTTGCCTCGCAACGTCCTATGCCCTCCCTTCAATCCCAGAATCCATTTCTTCCTGCGACTCCCCTTTTTTAAATTTTATTATGTCCTTATAACGCTATTACAACATAACACAATGCAAACTTTCTGCTGAAGTAAAAATGACTCAGTCGCCATGGCAGAGTCTTCAGCGATGGGGATCACGTCAGACAGGGAGTTTTCTGCGGGCAAAGGGCTATTTATATAATTTCAAAGTTGGTAAAACAAAAGGGTCGTAATGTTTTGCTCTAATGGAATGTTTATATGCTGTTATTCCGTTATAGTGGAATTAAACGCCAGAATAATAAAAAAAGGGGGGGGAGCTGCTTCTGCGCAGTTAGAGAGAAGAGAACAGAGTGCTTCGGTGTGGACAGCTGGTGGCGCGAAGAGCCGTTAGGTGACCCAAAGAAACGTTACTGTGCCGATAACAGGTAGGGTGCTATATGCTGTAAATTTAACGGAAGAGATGCCCGTGTGACGACGGCCAGAGCGATAAAGAACCTGCTTCGCATGCAAAAGGTTCGATCCCTTGCACCTCCCGGAGGTGGAAAGTGATGTGAAAAACTCCTGCCTGATACCCCAGAGAGCTGCCACCAGTCACCATAGACAATACTGATCTTAGCAGACTAATGGTCTGACTTAGTATGAGGCCATTCTGCCCTGTGGCGCAGAGTAGTAAGCTGCAGTACTGCAGCCCAAGCTCTGCTCACGACCTGATTTCAATCCTGGCGGAAGCTGGGTTCAGGTAGCTGGCTCAAGGTTGACTCAGCCTTCCTTCCTTCTGAGGTCAGTAAAATGATTTCCCAGTTTCCTGGGGGTAAATGTAGATGACTGGGGAAGGCAATGGCAAACCACCCTGTAACAAAAAGTCTCCCAAGAAAATGTCGTGATGCAACGTCCCTCCATGGGTTAGTAATGACTCGGTGCTTGCACCTTTACCTTTTTTTACCTTAGTATGAGGCAACTTCAGGTGTGTTTGCTCAAAGGTCATCTGGGGATTTTCTTTTTTGCTTAGGAAGAAAGGGGAACTGGCAGAGTAGCTTAGGATTCAATCATTCTGAGTTTACCTGTCTAAAACCTCAGCCACTGTCCTATATTTTCTGTGTGGCAGATCTACCTAACCACCCTCCTATACAGTGGATAAAATGAAACCTATATTGGAGTCATTACATGACTCCAGATGGTGACTACTGTGGTTTCCAAGTTATAATGAGCTTTTGGAGCTAGATCAGAGATTTCACTGTGTCTGTTTATAAGAATAAATATTTGTTGTAAGCATAGGCTTAGAATCAGTCAACAGTGCCCTCACCCTATTTCAATGTGTATCACCAATTGTTAGAAGAGGAGCACTGAGCATTGTCCCTTTCCTCAGGTTTCAGAGGGCGGCAATCTAAAGACTTAGAAAGATAGAGACGTCAAGGCATCTGTTTTCTGTTTACTGCTCTGACTATCCTTTGATGTTTAGATTGCTAATCTCAGAACTTTCTCCTCATGACATCCTTCTCTTCCTGGCTTTGTCACAGCCACTCCATAACTTCTTCTCCCTTCTCTCCATCTTACAGTCATGGATGCAGGATTTGCCCTGGCATCCATGTCCCTCCTTAGATTAGATAGGTAGATAGGAATCTATCTCTCCTCCTTTCTTATCAGAGTATGGAGTTCCTACAATAAAACACTCTTATTTCCTTTCTAAATATACGCAAGTGTATTGTTTGTTATTTTCTCTCCTACACTCACACCAGCCAGCATGAACAGCTCACACCATCCATTATCACACTTCACTGCAAACACTATAACTCTGCTAAATGCCCAACTATAGAATCCTTTAAATAGGTTTCCGGGACCAACATACGATATCGCATCCAGTGCTGCCCACTGTATTGTGCCATATTCTTTTTCCTGCTGCAAGTTAGGCTTGCTCTATCCAACAGAAAAGGTATCTGCCAGCTGAAAAAGTACGGCAAGATTCAGGACCAGTAGCACCTGAAAGATTTCCAGGGTATAGTAGAAGAACAGGGCTACTCACCTGAAAAAGAATAGTAATTCAGCAATGTTGTATAAGTATTCATCCATAAAACAAAGTATCTTTCTTTATCCATTAAATGAAGCACCAAGAACATTCAACCGTACTCATTCAAAACTCTCAGGGGGAAAAAATGGATGGAACAGAAAAAGTTCTGTGGGATTGTCTTCATAACACTGGTCCTGTACGTTGGGTCAACTGAGCCGGTCTTGGCAAGCATCAAGACTTTGGATCATTCATAATAATGATGCAAAGAAAGGAATCCTTGCTCTACCTGTTGGCATTCAAAACTTGGGCTTTATTTTAGTCATTATAAATTATCTTATTGTTTTCAGGCAAGAGTTCCCTAGTTGTGAAAGTAGACCTTGTTACTTGCAATAACTGTGGGCATTAATTCTTTGTTAGGACATAAAACTGCGTTTATGTTTCAAGCTCTAAGGCCTAGACCTGTTAAGGGGGAAAATGTGAGTTATTCAACAGTCCCACATGAATTTAATAACAGACATTTCCCTTTTTGCTTGAGCGTAATGACAGAGTGCCTGATGATCTCCATCTTCTGCTGAAATGAACGGGACTTGTGCAAGGTGTAGCTCAGTTATGTCAAAATTCCTATCCCAGCCAATAAGCCTTGCATATGAGGAGAAGGCAAACACACAATGGCTCCATTTTCCTCCAAAATGGGGATGCAGTGAATTTCTGCCTGCTGTGTAGTTTTGGTGTTGTTATTTTTAATTTAATACAGTGCACGAGCAGGAAAAACAAGGGAAAAACAAAGATTACGATTAGATCAATTTTTGTACATCAAAACACCTGTACAGCCTGAATCATTCCAAATAATGGGTTGTGGATGGTAGGATTTCTACCAATGGAGCACAAATCTTCTCACCTCCCTGACTCCCGCTGTAGCTCCAAATACTCTCTGAAATGCCTTCTGAGATTAGATCAGATGTACTGATGCATATTTTGAATAGCGTGTTCATCTGCAGCAGACAGTGACAGGCAAAAGAGTCACATTTCACAGGTGGAAATCCTTCTACCTACCAAAATGTTTCACTATATCTAAGTCACGGAGAGTTCTTGCAAAACTGGTGACAGTAGCCAAGATGTCAAAGGTGCAAGCCAGTTGTGTAGAATGGAACGTTTTAGCAGATGTAGATGTCTTGTAATCTGAATTTTGATTGCGATACTGCATTACGTTTGTACATTTGTGTCCGTAGACTCCCCTCTTCATATTACATACCTGTTTCAAATTCTCTGAACCCAAGAATCTTCCAGTACGAGCGAGGAAGTCTTCCCCAATCTTCAGCCATCTTGTTCATTTTTTTTTCTTTTTTAAACAAAGCAAGGAAATTCCATTCAAGAAAGAAAATAGCTTCAAGAAAGCAAGAATCCGGAAATTCCAAAGGTGAAGGTTAGACATGTAAAAATAACTCTGATACTCCTGCGCATATACCTTAAAATATGGTCTTTCCTTATGTCATTAGGCTGCATGTGATCTGACACATAATGAAATGCGAGCTGGCATTTCAGGTTGGATGGAGCTGTCAGTTTAGCTTTGGAATTTCCTGCATGGAAATGAATAAGGCTGTGCATGCTAATGGCCACAGCAATGACAACTCCTTTGCTCACTTGAAATTTTGTGTACAGTGATGTCCAATTTAGCTTTTCCAGAAAGCTTGCAAAGGAGCAATCCAAGGAAGGTGCCTCTTGAGGGGAAAGGAGTTCAGAGATGCTTTGAATGCCATTGATGAAAATTGGACAGATCTTGGTTCATCCATAATTATATATACAAAAGGGGAGGGGGCAAGGATTGCAGGGGGATTTCAGGGAGCCACACTGTACTTCCTTCCTTTGTCAGGTTCAGCTTTGGTATCACCATGGTGGCAACAGCTTCTCTCCTTCACTCTCTAGCCTCAGTGTGGTTGCTTCACTCCCCCCCCCCCTTTTGAACTGCCCCCTGATTTGTTTTTGTTGCTGCATGTTTCTAGTATTTCTCCACCCCATCTTATTGGGTCTTTGGCTGCTTTCCAATGCTTTGTTGCCTCGGCCATGGCAGCTCTGTTTCTCCTACCTAACCACGGCTTCATGGTAGCCCTGGCTCCCCCCCACCAGCTGAGCTTCCCGCACCTGCCCATAGCTTTGCCACCCTGCAGACTGTATGTTGGCCATAGCATCTTCCTCCTTCCCCACCACTCCATGTTCTCCATCTCAAAGGAGGAGTCAGCAGGCGCATTTCCCCCCAGTTCTTCACTACAGCCAGGCTCCATCCCAGACTGAAGGATAGTGTTGGCATTCCCACCCACCCCCATCCCAGTGGAGTGCAGCTTAGTTGTTAGGACGACTGTAACCATGGCTGCAGTGGGTGGGTGTTTTGCCCCATCTCATGGCAGCAAAGAGGAGTTTTGCCACTGGGAGAGCTTCCCCCCCACAACCCAGGCCTTTGCTTAATGCAAGTGGGTGGCAGCAACATTTCCCCCAGCCAGTCACCTCCCAGGCTCACTGCAGTAGCAGCTTCCCTCCTGACTAGAGAGCATCTCCCAAAGGAGTAGAAGGTAATTATCTGTGCATGCACAGACAGCACCATCTTGTTTTTGGCAGAGTTTAATCCCTCCAATACATTTTTTCTAGTTTTCACATTTTTCTGCAACCCTGGGGGGTTCTCCAAAAGTTATAAAAATTCTTTATGAGATTCTTTCTCTCTGTCTTGTTTTTCCTTCCTAATTGGAGCGCTGTGCTAGATTGGGCCCCAGGTATACACCAGACCGTTCAACCCCAAAATAATTGTCCCAGTGACACGATCCAACTGTACACATGTAGAGGATGCTTTCCATTACATTGTCCAGAATCATGTAAAAATTCAAGTAACGTGCCTTCTTTGAACTTCATTTGCCGTATTGTTGCCCACTCATTCAATTTGGAGAGAACCTTTTGTAGTTCTTCATCATCCACCTTGGATTTCACCATCCTGAATCATTTGATAACTGCAAACCTGGCCAGTATGCTGCTCACCCCCCTCAAATTCCATATCATTTATGAACAAATTAAATAACATCAGTTCCCATACTGATCCTCGTGGGAACCCACTTCTCACTTCTATCCATTGCATGAACTGCCCATTTTTTTTAACTCTCTGTTTCCCATTGTTTGATAGTGGATAGTACCCTCAAGTCAAAGTTTTCAAGGGGTTTTCAAGGCAAGAGACTAATGTGAGAGAACTATCGTTGCCTGTAGGGTATACATTCATAGTTTCTTCTGTCCCATTATGTGTGCCACGTGCCAAATAGTTTTCTGAAGTGTTGCCTTCTCCCAGATACTACTGTAGCAGTCAACATGCAAACATAGATGCCACAAGCACCTATTGTATAGTACTCATGCCATCCACTATGTCCTCCCACTTCCTACGCCTAGATCAGTTTACAAAGTAAGAGCTTATTGTATTCCTGGTGGCGGAGAGGGCCCTCAAGTCATAGCTAACTTATGGTGACCCCTTGTGGGGTTTTCATGGCAAGAGACTAACAGAGGTGGTTTGCCATTGCCTGCCTCCACAGCCCTGGTCTCCCATCCAAGTACTAACCAAGGCCAACCTTGCTTAGCTTCTGAGATCTGATGAGATCAGTCAGGCTCACTTAACCAATTTTTAATCCATGAGAGGACCTCCTTATCCCATCACTGCTCAACTTATTCAGCAGTGTTTGGTGTAGTGCCTTGAAAAAAGCATATTGGAAGTCCAAGTATGTAAGTTCTTCCAGATCGTTGTTGTGTATTTTCCGGGCTGTATGGCCGTGGTCTTGGCATTGTAGTTCCTGACGTTTCGCCAGCAGCTGTGACTGGCATCTTCAGAGGTGTAGCACCGAAAGACAGAGATCTCTCAGTGTCAAACTGAGAGATCTCTCAGTGTCAAAGAGATCTCTCAGTGTTTGACACTGAGAGATCTCTGTCTTTCGGTGCTACACCTCTGAAGATGCCAGTCACAGCTGATGGCGAAACGTCGGGAACTACAATGCCGAGACCACGGCGATACAGTCCAGAAAATCCACAACAACCATCGTTCTCCAGCTGTGAAAGCCTTCGACATATATTCTTCCAGATCATTCATATCCACATTATTGTTTACTGTCTCAAATGCTGGAGAGGCAAAACTTATCTTTGCTGAAGCCATGCTGATTTCCCCTCAGCAGGCTTTGTTACTTTGTGCGCTTGTTAAATCTATTTTTCATAACCACTTGGCACAGATGTTATTGGGTAGTACAGCAAACAACGAAACACCTGGTTCCTTGAACTTGAAGGTTTCTTTATTAACAGTAACTGTAGGGCAGGTAACTTGGTTTAGAAGAAACTATATATAAGAAAACTTAACAAAAAAGCTGTTTCTTGTTTACTAGGCCCAGGGTTGTCCTAGCCTGTTTCTGAAGAATTCTTGGTAGGCTCTGGACACCTGCAGGCTTTGAGCAGGGAAACTGTGTCCCTCCTACACTTTTGCTTGCACTGAGGCCTACTGGGATAGCCTCTTAAAGATGCAGTATACAACAGAGGTTAACCTCCCTGTACCCCTTTTTGAAAATTTGTGTGACATTTGCTATTTGCCAGTAGGGTTGCCAGTAGGGTTGCTAGGTACCCTCAACCTCCTGGTGGGAGTTTGGAGGCCTGGCACTCACCTGTTGGGGAGCGTACTCCCAACAAGCACAATGACATCACTTCCAGGAAGTGACATCATCGCACAGCCACCCTGGGAGTGTGCCAGTGCTCCGCAGGGGGCTGATTCGGGCTCGCATGCATGGCCTAGCCTCCCCAACTCACCTGTTCAGTGGGTTGGGAGGCAGCCAGGAGCCGTTGAAGCCTGCGTCAGAGCCATCAGAGCCCCCATGGGAGTCCCTGAGATGGGCAGGGCTGCCACGGAGACCAGCTGAGTGTTGGCAAGGGAGAACGCAGATGTGGAGGCTAGCTGGGTGGCAAGCAAGGAAGCTTCCACAGCAACCAGTTGGGTGGCAGGCAAGGATGCTGGGTGGTGGGGGAGGAAGCCACCGCTGAGACCAGCTGGGTGGTGGGAAGAGACGCCGCCATGCAAGCCAGTGGGGAAGTGAGTGAGGAAGCCTCTGCAGCACAAGCCATCTGGCAGCTAAGCCCCAGGTGTTGGCAGAGGATGGAGTGGAGATGCCCAAACCCCAGTGGGGCAGAAGGGGCAGGTGGAGACTGGCCAGCCCCGCCCTCCAATGGGACATTAAGAGCCTGGGCAGAGCTAGGGGCAGCAACCAACCCAAGATCGTGTCTATGTGGAGCACAGGAACACTAGCATGCACCACAGTGACCCAATTCAGGCTGAAATGGGCCTAATCCAGACAAAGCTGAAGTTGGTTCCCAGTTCCCAGTTCCTTATTCGCAGTTCCTTATTCGTTATTTGCAAAGCCAAAGAAAATATTGTGGGAAAACTGAAAAGCTGTAACTCCAAAATGAAGTTTGCAGGGGCACATATTATACACCTCCATATTCAGAAGACTCAGCACTCTAAGTGGACCTATACTGGGTCATCCTACAAAACCCAGATCTTGAGTAAACAGCTTCAAAATAGGATGCCCCCAGAACATTTCAATAAGAAGAAAGTGGCGGCAGCTGCAGCAGAAAAATACTTTGGATCACCCCAAATCACACAGATCTGAACTCCAGAGATTGTCTCCTACAAGAGGACATGTGCTGGTGCTGATCCAGTCTCTGGTTCTGGACCTAAGGCCTGGAATGTGGCCTGTCTCCAAGCACCCTGTATTAGACATGGCTTTGAATAAGGAAGTGGTGAAAATATAAGCCCTCTGAAACCCCAAATAATCTTTGGATCACCCCAAATCACACACCCCTGAACTCCAGAGACTGTCCCCTACAAGAGGACATGTGCTGGTTCTGATCCAGTCTCTGGTTCTGGACCTAAGGCCTGGAATGTGGCCTGTCTCCAAGCACCCTGTATTAGACATGGCTTTGAATAAGGAAGTGGTGAAAATATAAGCCCTCTGAAACCCAAAACAATCTTTGGATCACCCCAAATCACACACCCCTGAACTCCAGAGACTGTCCCCTACAAGAGGACATGTGCTGATGCTGATCCAGTCTCTGGTTCTGGACCTAAGGCTTCACTCTACTGATAATCCACAGCATCATTCAACGTTCTTTACACAATGGATACCTTTTTTGAACCATCTTCATGCTACCAATAAACTGCCGAATGCAGATATGAACACTTTCAGCTTTTTGGCAATCTTATGAGTCTTCTCTAGTATTGTACCTTCTCTAACAATAATGTACTTTTCAGTGATAGCTGATCTCTTATTGACTGTTCCAAGGTTCACTGTTTATGTTTTTTGCATGTTATGTGTAAAATTTTTGTTTAAATTGTTATGTATTCCAGAAAATCAGAAAATAAAAAGTTCAAAAAAAAAATGAACAGCAGACAGCAGGTTTTTTTGCAGTGGCTCAGGGCTTTATGTGCACCCAGATCAGGTTTTCAAACCCCCTCCCCATTGTCTGGAGTTAGCCTGGGGCTTAAAATATGGCTTCAAGCCAATTCCGGTTGCCTGGCTGGAGGCTCCAACAAACAATCAAAAAGAGATGTCCTATCTATCTATCTATCTATCTATCTATCTATCTATCTATCTATCTATCTATCTATCTATCTATCTATCTATCTATCTATCTATCTATCTATCTATCTATCTATCTATCATCTATCTATCTATCTAAGACAAGTGTCCTGACTGACTCCTCAATGCCCAGCCCAAACCCCTGAACCTAAAAGCATGAAATTTGGGGAGAACATTCCTTTTGTGGTGTAGAGGCGCACTAAGAAGGGATTTTAAGAAATTTGTACCCTAAGGAGGTAAAAAGGGGTAAAATGTGTTTTCCCATAGGGATACAGCTTCCCTGTGTGGCTGGGAGGCTGTTCATCCCACTCCCCCTGCCAACTGCCAACTCAGCCGCTGTGCCCTGAGGTCATTTGCATATGTGGCCCTGATTGGTCATCATCCCAACATTCTAAACAGTACTCAGGACACATTCAATGACTCCCTGTGGAGTTCCTCAACATGCTCAACCCTCCTGACTTCCAAGCCCACAAGCTTCTCCTCAAAGTGGGGGCTCCAAAGTGGGAGAAAACCACTCGTGAGGTTTATAAAGAGGTCCTTCAGTAGAAAAATAAGGTTGTACGTATTTTTCACTTTATTTCTTGCACTACAATCTTTTCCTTTTAAAAATCTCATCAATAAATGTTACATTTCGAAATTCACTTCATCAGTTTTAGGCATCAACACCCTTCACTTTATTCAAACACTTTTGTGAAGCTCGGGTACTATGCTATTATACTACAAAACCATAGAATCATAGAATCATAGAGTTGGAAGGGGCCATACAGACCATCTAGTCCAACCCCCTGCCCGGTGCAGGATCAGCCTAAAGCATCTCAGCCTAAACCAACTCAACCTGCCCCCCCCCCAAACCAAAAACGTTACTTACCCATAAATATTATAACTGGATTTTAAGTAGTTAAATACCATAGCGAGGCACGGGCATCAAGCTAGTTAATATATATAGTCAACCATACAAAGGAAACTGCTTCCCCATAGATCAATTCAGTCAGTGGGTCAAAATGAAGGTGAATGCAACAATAATGGAAAGGGGCTGTGTGTGAACATTGAACAGTGGATGAATGTGAACAAAACTTGGTGACATGTCGGTCAGAAAGCTGCACAAAGTGTGGGTATTTGGAGAGGGATTTGACTAAAGCGTCAGTAAGTGCATGGAGAGATGATTCAAGCATATAGAGGAGAACAGCAGAGCTGATTTGAAGAGCGGGAGACTGGATAAGATTGCCAACCTCCAGATGGGGCCTAGAGTTCTCTTTGAATTACAGCTGATCTTGGGGTTCAGATGGAACGTAAGTTAAATATGAGCAGCCAGTGTGATGCAGTGACAAAAAAATTTATATTGGAACAGATATTAAACACGTCTTTATGCAAGCACCTGATGGACAACATAGTGATATGCGGAAGTCAGCATGGATTTGTCCTCAATGGGTTCTGCTAGACCAACCTCATCTCCTTCTGTGATCAAGTGACAGGCTTACTGGATCGTGAGAATTGATGTAGTTTATCTGGATTTCAGTAAAGCTTTTGGCAAGGTTCCTCATGATGTTCTGATGGGTAAACTAGAGGACTGTGGACTGGACTCTAGGATAGTTAGGTGGATAGGGAACTGGTTGGAGAACCGCACTCAAAGAGTAAATGTCAATGCATTTCATCTGAACGGAGGAAGGTGCCCAGTGGGGTGCCACAGGGCTCGGTCCTGGGCCTGGTACTTTTCAATATTTTTATAAATGATCTGGATGAGGGTGTGGAGGGGCTATGCATTAAATTTGCAGATGACATCGAATTGGGAGAAGCAGCAAACAAAATCAGTAGATAGGGATAGAATTCAACGAGATCGGAACACATTGGAAAAGTGGGTGGATGTGAACAAGATGCAATTTAACAAGGATAAGTGCCAAGTTCTACATCTGGGTAGCAAAAATGAGGAACACACATACTGGATGGGGGATACACTTCTGGTTAGCAGTGTGTGTGAACAAGATCTTGGGGTTCAGATGGAACATAAGTTAAATATGAGCAGCCAGTGTGATGAAGTGACAAAAAAGGTGAGTGCGATCTTGGGGGTCTATCAACAGAGGCATAACATCCAAATTGCATGATGTCATAGGGGGACATGATTGCTCTCTTTAAGTATTTGAAGGGCTGTCACTTAAAGGAGGGCAGGGAGCTGTTCCTGTTGGCAGCAGAGGATAGGGTTTTAATTATGGGCCAGATGATACCAGCTGGATATTAGGAAGCACAGTAAGATGGGCTTCGGAGGGGTATAATGCCACAGGCACTGACCTCCAGTGACACCATTGTCTCCAAGAGAGATAACGTCACCATATGGAGTTCAGTTGTAACGGAAACAGATCTCCAGGCGGGTTGGCAACTACTGTAAAGAGGTGCTTCAGACACCCCAGTTGCCAATACCCAATACCACCATTGTCTCCAATTTAGGTAAAATAGGACATATGGAGTTCAGCTGAAATGGAAGGAGATCTCCAGGTACGGCAATCATAATATGGAGGGTCCTCAGTGGGGTATAATTCCACAGAAGCCACACTCCAAAGCCACCATTCTGTTTGAGATAATTAAAACTTGTCATTTGAAAGTCATTTGTAACTCTCGGAGTTCTCTAGGTGGGTTGGCATCAATTGTCAGGTAGTACCTATGTGGGGTATAATTCCACATAGGCCAGCCTAAGAAGCCTCCATGTCTCGGAGAATGTTAAAATCTGTCATTTGGAGATCAGTTGTAATTTGTGGGGATCTCCAGAAGGGTTGGCAACCACAGTGTCATCAAGCCAGGCGGCCTTAGCATGGACCTGCCTGCTGCCAGACCTGCCACTGTCTCCCAAAGAACTCCAGGAGCAGCGAAGGCTGAGGGTAAGGGCAGAGGCATGGACCAAGCACAGACGCGCATGCCTGGCAGTCCACGGCCTTCCCCCTGCTGAGGAAATGTCAGGAGAGCCAGTACAGGATCTGATCTACTACTCCTGAGTAGCAGAGAGGAGCCAGCTTGGAGAAAGAAGCTTAATGAACCCAGCCTCACCTGTAGGAGAAACTCCCTTTATAAGGCCGCAGCTAGCATGGGATTAGCTAGTCACAATTGTGGTATTCCGGACTTGGCTGTTGGTGAGCTCTTAGGCTCTGGCTGCCTGAGTCTTGGTGGGTCATAGTCTTTGATTTTGGAATCTGTTACTTGACCATGGAGTTTGACCTGAGAATCTTTGTTGTTGGCCCTGTTGTCGTTAGAACTTGCCTCCAGCCTAGTGAGCAGGATACTTTTAATCCTTCTGTTTCTATTTGTTGCTCTCCATTATACTCTTAGATTATGTTGCTGCTGTTTCTGTGGGTTTGTCATGAAAATATGGTTTAGAGCACATTATACTAAGTGATACATGTGTATTCTAATGAACTTTGTTTTAGAATTTCATTAGGCTGTCTTGGTTTGGGGCATAAATTGAGCCAAATGTGTAAGTTTGGTTTTCTAAAGTGCCTTTAATAAATAGGAATCTGCCTTTTGGATCTCTTAGTGTATCTTTATGTTGGAAGGGTAAATATTTTTACTTTACCCTTCCAACATAAATTTTAAATTTCAGGCATGGGAGAGATGGAGCTTTTTCAATGTGCTATCATTCTCTTCAACACCGACACCACACCCTCCACTTTTCTCCATTTCTCAGCTTCTTCTGGTGGTAGCTAGGATAATTCATCCCATGAAGTAGGTTCAGGTATTTCTGCTATTCTTAGTGCAGAGGTAGTCAAGTCACATTTATTATTATAGTCTGTGACCAGTACATATAAAACCATTTGCAAATCAGTTTAAAAACAGTTGAGATTGGATACAGGGGAAGAACGATGAATAAATATAAGAGTAAAAAAATAAGATCATCATAAATTAGTTGTTCAAAAGGTTAAAATACATTCAGTCTTCCTTATGCGATTTATGTTGCTTGTAGACCTGGGCACAGAATCTTGCTACTTGATGTGGTGTCTGGCGATTCCGATCAGACAAAAGATAATCAAGTTTGATTTTATTTGATCTTCCAAGGAATCTTTCTACTAATGGGCTAATGGTTTCCGCTCTAATTTTACTATGACTTGGGCAGTTGAAGAAGATGTGTTCCATTGAGTCAGTTTCTCTTAGGGGATAGGAGCAAAGCCTAAGAGAGTAAGGGACAGCTTTAAACTTTCCTTCCAGAATGGCAGAGGGTGGAGTTGAACTCCTAGCTAAAGTAAATGCCCTTCTGGAGTTACTGGATTCAAGAAAGTAAAAATAGGCTGCAGGAGCGGCAATATATTTAGTAGTATCTGAAGAAATAAAACCTGGTGCTCTAAGTAAATCTGTTTGTCTTTCAATGTCTGTCACTCTCTGCTTAATGAGTGATTTTGCTCGGTCTAACCCCATGACTAGCAAACTTTGAGGGGAAAGACCCAATTTTCCCAGGGATTTCAGAGTCGCCTTTTGCCAATTAGATTAAAATTTGTCTTGGAATAACAGAAGGAGCAGACCTTGCGGGTTTAGACGTCCTGACAGCCATTTGAAAACGGAAAGGATGGTGATTCTGGCCTCTACCCTTAACATTCCTGTTTCCAGTCTAACCCATGAGTTAGGCATGCATTTGGGCACTTGTAATAGGGCTCTAAGGAATTTGGACTGCACTCTCTCAAGTTGAGAGAAAGAGGAGGATGGCAGCCCCAAGAATGATCCGTATACTAATTGGGCCAATGGTTTGGCTTTAAACAATCTGAGTGCAGCCGGTACATACTGCCCCCCCCCCTTGTGATCGATAGAATTTCAGTATACCATGTGCTGTTTTTTCTCCCACATCAGCAATGAAGCTGCTATGTGTTGCTTTGGTACCTGAGGCTTGCAAAACTACACCCAAATATTTGAAGCTGGTAACTTGTTCTAACTGATGCCCCTGAAGCTCCCATCGTCTGATCTTTGGATTTTTACCAAAAGCCAGGATCTTAGTTTTTTGGTAATTAGTTAGAAGGTGTTCAGTATCACAGAATTGGGAGAATTTTTTTAGGGCTCGTTTCAGCCCTATGGGGGTCCTAGAAAGTAATACAGCATCATCTGCATAGAGCAGTACGTGAATGTGCCTATTTGCTAATTTGGGAGGGTGCAATCCAGGGTCATTCAAAAGGTTTACCAAATTGTTGATGTAGAAGATAAACAGAAAGGGGGCTTAGAAGGCACACCTGCCTGTAAGTTTGAACGGGGTCAGTCAAACGCCCAATTCAGCTGCACCTTACTCAGGGCAGTTTGGTTGTGCATAGCCCCAAAAAGGAACTGCAGTCCCCTATCAATAGAGGAGGCCTGCAGTTTCCTCCAAAGTCTATTTCTAGAGACTGTGTCAAAAGCTGCTTTTAAATCAACAAATGCCCGGTAAAGTGATGCTTAGTCTCCTGTAGAGTATTTCTCTACAAGGTGTTGCATTACTAGGCAGTGATCTATTGTTGACCTGCCAGCTCTAAACCCAGCTTGCTCAGCAGCAATTATATCTTCCTGTTCTAGCCAGTCTAAAAATTTCTCCAGCAGATGTTTTGTAGACAACTTGCTTACAATGCTTAGTAAGCTGATTGGTCTATAATTGGATGGATCCTCCTTCTTTCCCTTCTTATGGAAGGGGACTACTATAGCCATTCCCCAATCATTGGGGATGTAGCCGGTTTCATCAATATAAGTAAATAGGGAGGCTAGGAAAGTTGCCCACCAGTCCTTATTTGTTTTTAGTAATTCTGGAGATATTCCATCAAGCCCAGGGGCTTTTGCATTCTTTAACTGGCTAATATAAGCTTTTACCTCTTCGGCATGAACTGGGGGGCATTTGGCCAGATTTTCTATTGTTAGGGCAGGAGGGGGTTGAATAGGATCATCATACATTTTTTGGAAAAAAGAAGTCCATTTATCTGGGGGGATACAGGAAGCCAAGGGGGAGGCGGCTGTGGAGGTGCAGTTTGACACTAGTTTCCAGAACACCACTGAGTTTTTGCTCGTAGCTGCTTCAATTATATTGGCTCACAGTTTTCTGGTATGTTCTTTCTTACAGTGGGCAACCAGTTTCTTTTTTAAAAATGAAAGAGAACGATATGCATCCTGTCTGGTCTTTTCCTCAGCTCTCAGTGCTAGCTTATATGCATAGATTAAAGCATTTTTAGCACAAATACAGCTTTGATCAAACTAAGGTTTAGATGACAAATTGGTCTTGACCAGTTTTCCCTCTCGAGCACCTACCAAAAGTGGCCTTAAGGATTGGATGAGGTCATCATAACTCTTTAAAGGATTTTCAGATTTTGAGGAAACCTTAAAAGCTTGACTATATAGTTGTAGGTTCTAGTGCAGAGGTATTTTTCCCTGCACTTGTTCCTCTGCAGCAAGTATGCTCTGCGCATTGCTACAGTAGAATTTCCCTACTTTCCTCCCTTTTATTGCAGCCATGAAGCTGACTTTCTGCCCATTTCTTTCCAGACACAGCAGAATAGCTGTGAAGATTTTAGTGTTTTCCACTCTGCCTCTTCTCTTGGTGTTGCTGGGATACAGTTTGCTCTACGATGTGGGTTTTTTCTTAGCTCTGGAGGCAGTTTCCCACCTTTTCCCTTTTGTTTTCCTTCTCACTTCTTGCTTGGCTTCCTCAAGTTGCTGAAAAGTTTCTTTTTGTAGCATTGGAAGCTATTTCCCCACCTTTTTCCTGGCTGGCACAACAGAGTGTCTTCTACCCCCACCCCCTTCTCATGTTTGCTGTGAGACAATGAGAGAGAGAATTATGTTGTACTTGAAAAGGAGATACTTTTGTCTGCAGTTACTTTGTTTGTTTGCTTTCTTCTTTTTAGCTGGCTCTCTGGAGAGCTAATAAGGAGTAGTTTCAGTAAGGATTGTTCCTCTCAAGTTGACTGAGACTTCTGAGATAACTTTGAGTCTCCTAGACTTTTTTGAGATGCAGCAATGACTGGCAGTATTATCTGAAAGCAGGATGATATAACTCATAAGGTTTGCCTTTTTCGAGAGTTAATGATCTCATATTGCCTATCCAAAGCCATACCATACTGCTGTTATTCAAAGAACAATATACACGAATCACTAGCATCTTTTTCACCTTAATAATTACTTCAACTGGTCCACTTTGTTGGGGGAAAAGGTTAAAAAATAGCTTTTCTTCAGAAGTGCAATGGATCTTGAATCAATAGAGAGTAAGCACACGAGTTTAGCTTTTAAAATCATTTACTTCTAAAGGAAAAAAGGTTAACAGGATTGCCTACAAAATAACAAATGCCTGGAGCTACATTCTCACTACTGGTTACAAACAAAGAGCTGGGATAACTGAATGGAGAATCTTCTTCTTCCTCTGTCTTCTTGACCCTGAAAGAAAATCACCTGACCTGTTGACCAATAACAGTTTACAAACACTCTCAAGTTTCCCGGGCTTGCAGATTATTGGCTTTGAGCCAGGTTCCCCTTCCAGGTCAATCTAAGCAATAGCATGGTAGGTAAACACATTAACCCCATAATGACTGAATCTCAGACCTTGCAACACCACATATATTTTAACACATTTATGGTACAGGTTTCTCATACTTGTTTTACATATTGGGAAATGTCTTGTTGGGGTAGTGGTGCTCATTCGAGAGTCTTTCTCCATCAGGCTGCTCCCCTTGCCAAAGATTGCTGGCATTGATTGTGTGGGCCTGGTGTGGGATGCCGAGGAGAGTATAGCCATCTGTCTGGTGTACTGATCGCCCAGCACACCAGCAGATGCTGTGCCTGGCCTGTTAGAGGCAGTGGCTGGCTGGGCCTTGGAGTACCCCAGGCTTCTGGTCTTAGATTTGATCTTTGGGTTTGGGATACAGGTGGATCTGGATGAAGCTATAGCTGTGCCATGGTCAGACCACCTCATCCTGAGGGCTTGTCTGGGCACCATGACCCCCTCCTGCTTGGGCGACGAGCTGATTTATGCTCGCCCGTGGAGTCAAATGGATCCAATTGAATTGCAGAATGCTCTGCAGGATCCGATGCCCCCTGGTGGCTCATTGGATGAGCTGATGCAGGACTGGAACACCCGTTTCTCTGAAGCTATTGATGAGATCGCTTCCCATCGCTCTCTCCGCCCCCGAACTAGAGTTGCTCCTTGGTATACTGATGAGCTACGACAAATCAAATGGGAGCTGAGATGGCTAGAGCGGGTGTGGCGGCGACTCCATGATGAAGTGACAAGAACATCTTATAGGACATTTATGAAGGCCTATGAGATGGCACTGAAAGCTGCAAAGAGAGACTACTATGCAGCTTCCACAGCGTCCACTAGTTCTCGCCCAGCACAACTTTCCAGAGTGATTTGGTCTTTAACGTCCCTCACACATGGGACAAATAAAAATGTAAATTCGGTAATAAGCTGTAAGGCCTTTGGAGACTATTTTGCGGATCAGATCTTGTCACTCCGCCGGGATCTGTCCACCACAGTTGATGCAGTATGTGTACTGGAGGCCCCTTGGTTGTCCTCACGGTTGATTAGATCAATTCAGGCCACTCTCCCAGGAGGAGGTGGGCAGGGTCCTGTATGCTGTGAAACCTACCACGTGCCCACTGGACCCATGCCCATCATGGCTGGTGAAAAGTGGTGGTGATGGGATTTGGGCACCATTAGCTGACATCATTAACCTTTCTCTGAGTTCTGGTTTTTTTCCACACTCACTGAAAGAGGTAGTGGTGCAGTCCTTATTAAAGAAACCATCACTGGATCCTGCTGATCCAGCCAATTATCGCCCAGTTTCGAATATTCTGTTCCTGGGTAAGGTAATTGAGAGGGTGGTAGCGGAACAGCTGCAGGTATACCTGGGTGATGCCTCTATCCTGGATCCATTCCAGTCCAGCTTCAGGCCTGGCCATGGTACAGAGACGGCTCTGATTGCCCTCACAGATGATCTGCGGCGACACCTGGACCGGAGTGGGTTGGCACTGCTGATACTTTTAGATCTTACAGCAGCATTTGACATGGTTAATCATAATCTTCTGACCCACTGCCTTGCCGATGTGGGGATTCGTGGAACAGTTTTGCAATGGCTGAACTCCTTCCTTCACAATCTAGGACAGAGGGTGGCACTCGGGGAACAGATGTCTGCTTACCATTCTTTGGTATGTGGCATCCCTCAGGGGGCGATTCTTTCCCCGATGCTATTTAACATCTATATGTGCCCCCTTGCCCAGTTAGCCCGCAGCTTTGGGATAGGTTGTCACCAGTATGCGGATGACAGTCAGCTCTATCTGCTGATGGATGGTGTTATGACCTTTACTTTCTCTAGGGTAGATTTTTCTTTTAATCTATCCCTTAACCCTCTGGGTAGTCTGCTGCCACCAGGAATATTTTATTCCAAGATATTTTATTTAAATTTTCCCTTTGGTAACGTTCCTAAGCGTTAGGCTCCTTCGTGGTTCTATGTGGCCCTGAAGATAGGAATGGGATATAGCAATGACAGCTACACTGGGATATAACAAAACAAAAATAAACTTTTATTTAGTCAAGAAGCGTATCGGTTTCATAAACGTAGTTCTTGGTTCTTAAAGTTACTTCATTTACTCTCATTCACACAGCTGGCCTCTCTTTCCCTGACTGAGTGTCCTTTCACAAACATGCTCAGTTCAGGTTCCACACAGGTTATATTTCTCTCATAAACACTTTAACATATTCAGGCAGCACACAGCTAGCCTGCTTTCTTCTGACTAAAAATTTTCTCTCTACTCTCAGTCTCAAACTGCATTCACTCCACACACCCTCTCAGTCCTCAACCAATCATATCACTCACTCATCCGTCTCCTTCACCCCCCACTCTTCACCTATCTCATCAAGCATTTAAAGATACATGCACACATTTACTTGGAATCATTACAGATGGCCAGTCCGATCTTGCTTTGGATTCCTTGGTCAATGGTCTTGAGGCTGTGACGGAATGGTTACATCAAAGTCGCCTGAAATTGAGTCCCCTGAAGACAGAGGTTTTGTGTCTGGATCATGGGGCAATCGAGCTGGGAACCGGCTCCCAGCCCTCGATGGGGTAGAATTGAAACCTTCACTGATGGTGAGGAGTCTGGGTGTGACCTTGGATGCCACACTTTCAATGGAGGCCCAGGTCATGACTGTTGCCAGGTCTGCCTTTTTTCATCTTTGACAGGGCAGGCAACTGGCGCCCTATGTTTCACCCCAGGACCTGGCCACAGTAATTCATGCAACGGTCACCTCCAGGCTAGACTACTGCAACTCACTCTATCCTGGACCACCCTTGGGCCTGACCCGGAAGTTACAGCTGATCCAGAATGCAGCGCCACGCGTTCTTACCGGAGCGCCCATCCAAGCGCACATTCATCATGTGCTGTGCCAGCTGCACTGGCTTCCAGTGGAGTTCCAGATCCAGTTCAAGGTGTTAACCTTGGTATTTAAAGCCCTTCATGGACTGGTACTTCCATACCTGCGGGACCGCCTCCTCCATTACGTCCCCTGCAGGGTGTTGTGCTCTGCAGACAAGCAACTCCTGGTGGTCCCTGGCCCAAAGGACATCCATCTGGCCTCAACCAGGGCGAGGGCTTTTTCTGCCCTGGCCCTGGCCTGGTGGAATGCTCTCCCCGCTGGAGATCTGGGCCCTGTGGGACCTGTTACAGTTTTGCAGGGCTTGTAAAACGGAGATGTTCTGCTGGGCCTTTGGCTGAGTGCCAGCGAGTGTCCTTCTTCTTCCATCTAAGACCACCATTTCTTCTGGAGCTGCCCTCAGCCATCTGCCATGCCTGTATACGGACTCCCAATATTTGTTTAAATAGCCTGCTCCTGGAGTATTTTAATCATTTTAAAAAAATATTATTGATTGTATGTTTCTGTGATTTTAATGTATTTTTTAATGTTGTTAGCCACCCTTAGGCCATCTGTGGGGAGGGCAGGGTATAAATCAAATAAATAAATAAATAAATAAATAAATAAATAAATAAATAAATAAATAAATAAATAAATAAATAAATAAATAAATAAATAAATGTTACCGTGAGCTTTTGAGCTGCTTGATGTCTGTGGACAGGACCATTTAGGGGGTGCTCAATAGGTTTTCTTAGTTGCATTTTTTTCAAGAAAGTAATCTGTATAAAACTATGTTCCTCTTGAGGTCTGTGCCCAAGGCGGCTGCCTAGTTGGTCTAATGGTAGCACCGGCCCTGTCTATAGTTATGGCAAACAGAAATGGGGAAAGGGGACAGCCTTGTCTAGTTCCCCTTGCTATATGGATATCTATCGAATGTACATTGTTAGTCCTAACTGTAGCTTTTGGAGAAAGATAAAGAGCATTAATGGCATTTTAGAATTGGTCACCAAAACCCATTTTTCGAAGTAAAAGTTTTAGATATGGTATTTCCACTTAATCAAATGCCTTCTCTATATCAAAGGCCAGAAGTAATGCAGGGGTTTTGTATGCTTCACAGAAATTAATTATAGTTAAAGTGTTACGTGTATTGTCAAAAAGATGCCTTATTGGCATAAAGCCAGTCTGGTCAAGGTGAATGTAGTTGGTTATTTAAATTTAAAAAATCTTTTGGCAAATATGCTTGTAAAGATCTTTTGGTCTTGATTCAGTAAGGGTAGTGGTTGAGAAGATTTAGTATTTGTAATATCGTTGTCCTTTTTTGGAGTAACTACTATTTCAGCCTCTGACCAAGATAGAGGGATGCTACCTCCTATCATAACAGAGTTGCATGTGGCAGGTAGTGGAGTTGAAAGTAGGTGAATGTATTTTTTTGTAAAAATTTGGCAGGGAATCCATCCCTGTCTGCAGCTTTATTATTTTTTTCAAGGATTTGATAGTGACTGTAACATCTTCTGTTGTGATTGGTTGGTCCAGATATTGTCTATGTTCTTGTGAGTTTTTTTCCAAATAATTTCCTGTGATGATAAATAATTTAAAATATGATTAGTGTCAGGATTGTCTGATGTACAAATGGTTTGGTAGTATTCAGCAAATACATCGGCTAATTTTACAGAATTAGTTTGAGTTTTTCCTGGGAGCCTTTAATAGCTTGTATAGAATGTGAGGAGGTTTTTTCCTTTAATTTTCAAGCAAGTAAGTTTATAGATTGGGCGGCCTTTTTTGTGTTCATCTTCTAGTTTTCTTATTCTAGATATCATTTCATTTCTAATGTTTTCTTTTTGCTCTTCATGACAGGAGGCAATGGAGATTAATTTCCCTCTAAGTACCACTTCCATAGCATCCTACACGTGGATTTGAGGAATGCCACATAGTTTATTTGTTTCTATTGTTTAATTTCTAAAGAGACTTCAGAAGAAATTTTTGTTAAATAGAAGTGATTTATTTAGTTTCCAATTTGTTTGATGTCATTTATTCTCAGTGTACATTCTGTCCAAGCATATTCTGTCCACAACTTGTCACCAATACTTGCTGTAAAGAGTTTGACTAATTAATTTAGGAGATAAGAATATGTCATTCAAATATGTAATTTAGAAGATAAGAATATGTGATCAATCCTTGTGTATATATTGTGGATAGAAGAGAAGTATGTATAGTCTGTTACCAGTGGGTTTTGAAGATGTCACTAGATCAATAGATAAAGCCTAAGAGCCATTAATTGATCTTAGCAGCTTAGTAACTGTATTGTTAATTTTAATTGCTTTGACATGATAGGCAGTAAAATTTAAAAAGTTATTCAGAGAGGAGTGATACAAATGTTTACTGCTGACACATTGATTTACCCATGCTGAACGAAAGCAGAATTGAAAGCCAAGAGAATCAAGTGCACTCTGCATGAAGACAGCTCGCCAGGTTGTTTTGATCTACAAGCAGCTCTCCACACTGAAAGCAGTGAAAGCAGCTTTCTCAGTAATCATGCTTTGCGGTATACAATTTTTAAAGTTTGTATATGTACACTCACACATTATGCAATGCATTTATATTTTGTATCACTTTCATATTTATCAAAATACTTAATTTCACAGGTCAAGGGATGGTGTCATGGAAATATAAATAATAATAACTGTGCTTATATACTGCTCTTCTACACATATTAGTGCCTCACCCAGAGCAGTGAACAAGTTAGTGTTATTCTTATCCCCACAATGGAGCTGGGGCTGAGAGGAGTGGCTGACCCAAGGCTACCTACTGAGCTCATTTCAGTAGTGGGATTCAAACCAGTAGACTGCTGATTATGGTTTAGAACACATACTTAGTGAAACATATGCATTCTAAATAACGCTGTATGAACTTCACTGTAGTTCTTTTTCTAGTATGGTGTATAACTGGTGCTTCTTTATCTTTGACAGCCAATTAAAAATAGTGAACAGTATCAGATAAATGTTCTGTAATTGTTAGCAGAGACCAAGGATGATCTGGTCATGTAACTTTTCCTGTCATTTTCACTATCCATCTCTCTTATCTTGCAGCTGGGCATAGTGGTACTTTTGGCTAGGTAGAATGTCACATGATTGGAAATAGTAAAAAAGAATTAAATTATGATTGATTTTATATTTATTTATGTTATCATATGAAAAGATCTTAGATTTCTGCATAAGATAATATATAAAAATGGTAATCCAAATAGCAGATCAGGGTTTGGGCCAAAAGAAATCTCATGAAGATCTAGGCAGGGAACTTACCCTTGTAATACGTGCTACAGTAACTTGAATGCATTTCATCGTTAATCTGACTGAGTTAGATTTCATTAAGAAATGTTAGGAAACTTAATTCTTGTTGTGTTCATCTGTTCTATTTTTCTGTTTTATTTAAATAAACATTTATATTTTGATACCTCACTTAATGAAAAAGACTAGCGTTTGTTAATGAAAGAAGCCATTATACTCTTAGGAGGAGTCTGTCTCCTGGTTGGGAGAGTGCAACAAAAACATCCATTCCATTTATTTTGTACTGACAAACAGTTTCTCTAAAACAGAGAAACGTGTTTTCAGTTCTCACTTGAAGGTTTCAAGCTGCTCAGGATTTAAGATAAAACCTTCAACCCATCTCTACCGAGTATTTAATACTTTTTACTTAATATTTAAAAGTTATGTTTAATATTTATGCCTAATATGATTATAGAAGCTATACTGTTTGAATTATCTATACATTTATTTGAGTTGGATTGTTAGTAAAATTACAATTTTATGAAATTTTTACCATTTTATAACATTACAACTTTGTACCACAAAAGTTTTAAGTTTTGCATGTAGAAGAGGTTGCCAAAAATAAATTTCCCCATCCCCATCCCCACAGACACAGAGAGACACACAGAGAGACAGAAAGACAGAGACACAGAGAGAGACAGAGAGACAGAGAGACAGAGAGACAGAGACACACAGAGAGAGAGACAGAGAGACAGAGACACAGAGACACAGAGAGAGAGACACACACAGAGACACAGAGAGAGAGAGACAGAGAGACAGAGAGACAGAGACAGACAGAGACACCCGGCCTGCCGCGCGGCGGGCCGGGGGGCCCCGGGGGTCGCGGCTGCACCGTGACCCCTGCCGCCCCCTGGGCCTGCCGCAAAGCATGGATAAGGCAGGGTTTGGGGAGTGAAAGAACCTCAGCAGGGTATAATGCCACAGAGTCCACCCTCAAAAGCAACCATTTCCTCCAGGTGAACTAATTTCTCTGGCCTGGAGATCAGTTGTAATTCTAGGAGTTCTCCAGCCACCACCTGGAGGCTGGCAACTCCATTCATTCACCTTATTAAACAAATTAACACAGGTTTGCATACGTGGGTAAGTTATGAAAACAGTCTCCTCTTGTTCCCCTAGGAATACATACAGGAGAAACATCTTTTTTCCCTTCAAAATAAAACAGAAATCAAACGGCACTTTGAACAAAGTAAGTTTTGACTCATGAAAGCTTACACTCGAATAAACTTGGTTATTCTTAAAGGTACAACTTGATTTCTATTTAATTTTATTACAAAAGACGAACACGGGTACCCTTTGGATGTTTTAAAAGAAGAAACCGAAAGCAAAGCAGAATACTTGCCGAATGATAAAGAAGATGTATTCAATCTATAACCTCTTCCTTCCTTGAGGTCTAAGAAAATATCTATTGTTAAAGATAGTAAACAATTTGAGAAGTGGCAGAGAACGATGTTAAACTTTGTTTGGGCTGGAAAGAAACCCAGAGTTAAAATGAAAGTACTCTATGATGCAAAAGAAAGAGGAGGATTACAATTACCAAATTTTAAATTATACCATGAAGCGGTATGTTTGGACTGGCTAAAGGAATGGATGACATTGACGAATTTGAAGTTGTTAGCATTGGAAGGATATAATAAATTATTCGGATGGCATGCATATCTATGGTATGACAAAGTAAAAGCAGACTCTATGTTTTTACATCATTATGTAAGAAGAAGCTTGTTTGTTGTATGGGCTAAATACAAGAAATATATGGAAGAGACTATACCAATGTGGATTATCCCTGCGGAAGTAGTAAATCCAAGAACAGAATATGCAGGGGAAGCCAAAGAAATACAGTTAAAAAAGAGACCAGGGAAAAAGAAATTATATCAGGAAATTAAAATACTTCAACAACAGTTAACAGCAATGAGTAACAAAGAATTGGAGTGGAACCTTAAAAGACTGAATCAGAAAGCGTTTGAAGGCGCAAATAAACCTGGGAAGTACCTGGCATGGCAATTGAAGAAGAGAAGGGAAAAGAAAATAATAAATAAAATCTGTGAAGACAATAAAATGTATTTGGAACAGACTACCATTAGTAGAGCCTTTTATAAATTCTACGCTAAGCTGTACAATAAGAAAGAGGTAAATAAAGAATCAATAGCGTCATATTTGGAGAAAACGAAACTTCCAGTAATCTCGGAAGTTTGGAGAAATAAATTGAACAGTGAAGTAACGGAGGAGGAAATAAGTAAGGCAATACAATCTGCAAATCTAGGAAAGACGCCAGGGCCAGATGGACTTACGGCTAAATTTTATAAGACAATGGCCAATGAACTGGCACCATTCCTAAAAGAGGTGATTAATGGAGTTCTAAGGGATCAAAGGATTCCAGATACCTGGAATGAAGCGAATATATCATTGATCCCAAAAGAGAGCCAAGACTTGACTAATGTGAAAAACTACAGACTTATATCGTTACTTAACAATGACTTTAAAATTTTTGCGAAGATACTGGCGGAGAGACTGAAGGGGTGGCTCTCGGAAGTTATAGAGGAGGAACAAGCAGGCTTTTTGCCAGACAGACAAATCAGAGACAATTTAAGGACAGTGATTAATGCTATTGAATATTATGACAAGCGTTGTGACAAAGAGGTTGGTTTCTTCTTTGTTGATGCTGAAAAGGCGTTTGACAATTTAAACTGGGACTTTATGTTTGCCACTATGGAAAAGCTACAATTGGGAGAAAGATTCATCAGAGCAATTAAGGAAATTTACAGAGACCAGACTGCAGCAATTGTAGTGAACGATGAAGCGACTAAGAAATTGGCTATAAGTAAAGGAACAAGACAAGGTTGCCCGCTGTCTCCACTATTGTTCATTTTAGTATTGGAGATCCTGATGATACAAATACGACAAGACGAAGAAATTCGAGGAATAAAAATAAAGGACTATTCATACAAGGTCAGAGCATTTGCGGATGATATAATGTTAATTGTAGAGGACCCATTGGAGAACATGCCAAAAGTGACAGATAAGATTAAGGAGTTTGGAGACTTGGCAGGTTTTTATATTAATAAAAAGAAGTCAAAGATATTATGCAAAAATATGACTAAGCAGAAACAACAATTGTTAACGGAAATAACGGACTGTGAAGTAACAAGTAAGGTGAAATATTTGGGAATTGAACTGACTGCAAAGAATATAGATTTATTTAAAAACAACTATGAAAAATTATGGACTCAGATAGAGAGAGATTTGATTAAATGGAATAGGCTGAATCTGTCATGGTTGGGTAGGATTGCAGCAGTTAAGATGAATGTGTTACCAAGAGTAATGTTTTTGCTACAGACAATACCAATCATCAGAGACTCTAAGCAATTCGAAAAATGGCAGAGGAAAATATCAGATTTTGTATGGGCAGGCAAGAAGCCTCGAGTGAAAATGAAAGTTCTACAAGACGCAAAAGAAAGAGGCGGAATGCAACTGCCCAATCTGAGACTTTACCATGACGCAATCTGCCTAGTGTGGTTGAAAGAGTGGATGACGTTAAAGAACAAGAAATTACTAGCCCTAGAGGGATACAAAAAAATATTCGGATGGCATGCATACCTATGGCATGACAAAGTAAAGGTGAACTCGATGTTCCTGCATCATTATATACGGAGAAGTTTATATACAATCTGGAAGAAGTACAGAATTTATCTACAAGAAGGAACCCCTTTGTGGGTAGTTCCATATGAGGTGATAGATCCGAGAGCTGTTGATAATGAGCAACAATGTTTAACTTACAAAGAAATAACTAGAACTGAAGCATCTAAACTTAGAATAAAGACGCAGGAGGAACTATCACCTTATTATGACTGGTTCCAGTACAGACAGATTAGAGATTTATATAATTCGGACTCTGTAAAGGGAGGTATACGAACAGAGAATTCGGAACTAGAGCAGACCCTTCTTAAAGAGGACAAGAAAAGAATATCTAAGGTATACCAAGTACTGTTGAAATGGTATACCGAGGATGAGATAGTTAAAACACAAATGGTGAAATGGGCTATAAATTTCAATAAAGAAATAACAATGGAGGCATGGGAATACTTGTGGAAGACTACAATGAAGACAACGACATGTACTAGCATTAAAGAGAACATTTACAAAATGATCTACTGTTGGTACATGACACCAAAGAAGATTGCGCTAGGGAATTTGAACACTTCTAATAAATGCTGGAAATGCAGGAAGCATGAGGGCTCCCTCTATCATATGTGGTGGTCGTGTGAGGTAGCTAGGCAGTACTGGGGGGAAATAATAAGAGAAATGAGTGAAATTTTGCAATTTCAAGTAAATAAGAACCCAGAACTCCTGCTACTAAACTTGGGAATGGAGGGAATTCCAGCCCATCATAGGACGTTGATATTTTACATGACGGCAGCAGCTAGAATTTTGTATGCGCAAAAATGGAAAGTACAAGAAGTGCCAACTATTGAAGATTGGATCTACAAATTGCTGTATATGGCAGAAATGGACAAGATGACAAGAAAACTGAGAAATCTGGACTCATGGCAGTTTAACACAGACTGGGAGAAGCTGAAACAATATTTGGAGAAGAAATGGGAGGTGGGAGGAGAACTGTGGCAGTTTAAGAACTATTGAAGTACAATAAAATGTAGAGGGGGTGACTTTACCGGGGGGGAGAAGAGGTAAACGTGAATCTCTAAGCAGTTAGGTTAATAGATTGATATATATAGAATAACAAATAGAATATTGATAGAAAATAACTAACCACAAGGGTTAACTATAAGGACTGATTAACTAATAATATTTTCTTTCTGGTAAGATTTGTATAATGTACCAAACTGAATATGTTTATTTGAAGATATATATGAGTCAAATTGATTGATTATATGATGATAGTTATATAGATTTACTATTGAAGGGGAATAGAAATATTAATGTAATTAAATATAACTAAAATAGAAAGAAGAAGATAGAATGAGTAACATATAGAGTATAAGTCAAATTGTTTGATTTATATGAATGTATGATTTATATGGTTTATGATCTATAGAAATATTTGAAATTGGAATTATGAAAAATGGGATAAATTGTCTATCCAATATGGAAATAAGGACTCATAGTTAGGGTACAGAGTATTAAAAATAGTTAAAGAAGTATTGCTTAGAATAAAGGGAGAATATACATTTGTTAGATAGAGGAATTTAAAAGGAGTAAGGGAAAAGGGACAAAGGGTTGGAAAACTGTTGGAAGTCAACAAAAAGGGGGGGAAAGGGAGGGGGTTAGAAATTGGAAAATGGGAGAATTGATTGTAATGTGAAAATAATTGATCCTAATCCAATAAAAAATTTTCAAAAAAAAAAAAGAATATGCAGGGGAAGATTGGTTGACATATATAGAAATGCTTGAGATAAAACAGAACAATTATTTGCTTAAAGGCAATGATGAGTTGCCATTCCAATATGGATGGTTTCAATATATGCAGATAAAAGATTTGTATGAGAAAGGTAGAAGGAAAAATGGTTTTAGACTACAAAATTCTGAGATTGAGAATTCTTTGCTTCAGGGAGGGAAGAAAATGATTTCTAAAATACACAAGATATTATTGAAATGGTTCACAGAGGAGGAGGTTGTTAAAGTTCAGATGGTTAAATGGGCAAAAAATTGTAATAGGGAAATTTCAATGGAAGCTTGGGAAAAGGTATGGAAAAATGTAGTTAAAATTTCAGCATGTACCACAATGCGTGAAAATGTTTATAAAATGATGTATAGATGGTATTTAACACCGAAGATAAATGTTGGAAATGTAAACAGCATGAAGGTTCATTCTATCATATGTGGTGGACTTGTGATAAGGCAAAACAGTTCTGGGGGGATATAGTAAAGGTTATGTTGGATATTTTACAAAGGAATATAAATAAAACCCCGGAATTGTTGTTATTATGCATGAACCTAGAAGATTTTGATAAAATGGACAGAGTTATGGTGTTTTATATGATTACGGCGGCCAGAATGTGTTATGCACAGTTGTGGAAGACTCAGGAGATACCATCTATGGAAAAATGGATTTTGAAGGTTTTGAATATGGCAGAAATGGATAAGTTAACAAGGAAATTGAAAGAACAAGAAGAATTGGAATATACATCAAGTTGGGAAAAATTCAAGAAATACATGGAGAAAAAGTGGGACATGAAGGGCAAATTGTGGTCTTTGGATAGTTGTTAAGGGGAGATAGAAACTTACTTAAGGTTAAAAGGGGGTATATTATTATATTTTAATGGAATAGTATAGAGTTAGAGAGTTACAGTATTATAGTAGTATAAATTTAAGAGTAAGATAGTATAATTATTTGGGAAAGTATAAGATTGAAAAACAAGATTGTATGGGTAATAGTAAGTATATATGATATTTTAGGGATGTAACAGAAGTAATAGATTTATAATATAGATAATAGGGAGTTAAGGAATAGTATATTTTATATATATACACATGTACTTATTATATGGCTACATAATTTTTACACTCTTAATTTAGATATGTATTATATTATAATAGTTAATACAAGTAAATAGACTATATATATATTATATATATTATTATAGATTTTAAGATATGATATATTCTTTAGATTAAGTTGGGGATGGAAAACTGTTGGGAGTCATCAGAAAAAGGGGGGGAAGGATGGGGAAAATGCAATGGGGTGGAAAATGATAATGACTTCTATGTTTATATTTGTTAACCCATCCAATATTTTTTTTAAAAAAAGACAAACACGGGTACCCTTTGGATGTTTTAAAAGAAGAAACCGAAAACAAAGCAGAATACTTGCTGAATGATAAAGAAGATGTATTCAAGCTATAACCTCTTCCTTCCTTGAGGTCTAAGAATTTAAAAATCCCAGGGACAAAAAAAAATAGCAGTAGGGGAATGGGGTGGGATTGGAAGGCAGGATTACCCCTGAATTCATGCAGCTGTGATCCTGCGGTATTATAGGTGCTCCTCATTTCTTCGTAATCCTCTCATGCCTCGTTCATGTGACATGGAAACAATTACATTAAAATGCAGATGTAGATTCCAGCAATCTCCTCGGAATAGACAAATATACTTTGAAATAACTTACAAATGATGCACAAAATCTGTGTGCCATCTGGTCACTGCTGGGGGAAGAAAAAACACATTTCTCCCCATAGGCTTTTTATGTACAATATTTCTGTTTTCACACAGAGAGGAATGGGAAAACAATGGATAGTTAGCTGGCAATCTGGACTTTAACCCATTCAGATACAAGCTGGCTCGCAAAACTTCTTTCAGCCTTTCGTACTACTGTGGCAGAAGGGGAGTAGAAGAAACAAGGAACTTGTGCTTAATTTTTAGTCTCGAGTCGACTTTTCTTAACATGATGTCCCCATGATACTCAATCTCATCCATTTTACATTCATGCTCTTGTCACACACATGTATATACTCTTATCTCTGTCTACTAGGTTAGGCTGGACACACACGGTAAACCTTGTCTCGGCTGCAGTATTTATACATATTGACTGATTCAGTCATGCTCAATAATCAGATTGAAATCTGGGAGGTGAAGTTGCCTTAAAAGGCATTTGAGGTTCTTAACCTGTACTTGATGGTGCCAATACAAGTGATGCAATACCGTGCAGAGATACTCCACTCTGAAATGACCGATTCACTTGGCATGGAGTGGCATCTCTTGGCCAGCACAAGCCAGGTGTAGGGCCTGGCAGAGCTGCACTTCTGGCTTGCTTCTTCTCCTTCCCTCCTTCCTTTGTAGAGGTGGGGTTATTTTTTTCCTCCCAGTCCATCTCTCTGCAAGTAGGGTGGCCGGGGACCTCTTGTTCAGGGGCTCATGGAATTGGACCCCTTGGTCCAATTTGCTTGAAACTTGGGGGGAGGGGCTGGACAGGCAGCACTAGCTCCCCAGCAATTTAGGTGTTATCATTTGGTTAAAAACAGCCACTACATCCCCTATCTCCAAAACAGTGCCCCCATACGGAATAATGAAGCCTGAATAATTCTGGAATCCTAGAAAAAAACCCAAACATGAATCCCAAAACAGTACAAGAGAATACAAAACAATTAATTTCTGAAATCTGAATCCTAAAAGTCCAAGGGTTTTTTTTCTTTCATATGCACATCCAGTGTGGTGTAGTGGTTAAGAGCGCAGGACTCTAATCTGGAGAACCGGGTTTGATACTCCACTTCTCCACTTGAAGCCAGCTGGGTGACCTTGGGTCAGTCACAGCTCTCTGGAGCTCTCTCAGCCCCACCCACCTCACAGGGTGTTTTGTTGTGGGGATAATAATGGCTGACCCACTCACTGCTCTGAGTGGGTGTTAAGTCATCCTGAAGAGTAGTATATAAATCAAATGTTATTACTACTATTATCATCCCTAGTCATCAGTATAGGGATATCACCACTACAAAAATCTGAT
This sequence comes from Eublepharis macularius, assembly GCF_028583425.1. Taxonomy (NCBI): domain Eukaryota; kingdom Metazoa; phylum Chordata; class Lepidosauria; order Squamata; family Eublepharidae; genus Eublepharis; species Eublepharis macularius. The sequence goes on from NC_072790.1 coordinate 43,010,439, forward strand.
GGCCTCTCTTCCAACAGTTTCATGGAAATGTTAAGAAACACAGGGGACAAAAGAGAACCCTAAATAACTCCACAGTACCAAGATTGTGGGGCAGACAAACATTCCTCCAGCACCCCTTCTAGAATTCATCCCCAAGACAAATACCACAAGTGCTGTGCCTCCACTGCCTAACTCCATGAGGCAGCCAAGAAGAATGTTATGTTCAGTGCTTTCAAAAGCTGCTGAGAAGTTCAGACGCAAATGGGGACACACTCCCCTAGCCCTCTCCTGGCATCAAATGTGGCTCAGGGAAACTGATGTGGTTTCTGTACCCGACCTGGATAGGAATCCAGATTAAAGGTTCAAACCTGCTACTAGAAGGAGTATAACATGAGGACCAAACATAATTCTTATGAGAAAGAGTTCCAAAGTCAGCTAATGAAAAAGCCTGCATACAGCTCCCACAACACTATCTCAGAAAATGAGTACTGATACATTACATATATGGCTGTGTACTTGTAGGCAAAAAGTTCTTTTTCTAATTGTATACTATATATAAAGGATATTTACATATTTAAAACATTGAGCATTGTCCATCCAAAGTTAAGCACTTTCAAATTTGAATTGATGAATCCATGACCAATGTTTTTGAGTTACATACTGACTATACTTGTTTGTTATGCTGTTACCGGAATTGGTCTCCTTGCAAGTAAGAGAATTTTGGGGGGAATTAGCAAGCAAGGAAGATAGCTATGCGGGAGGCCGGTAACTACGGGATCTTGTTCACCAAAATAACAAATGAGGCTGATGCTTAAGTTTAAATAACAATCCTTTATTAGAAGGGGAAAATGCATGCACCTACATACAGAAGTATGGGGTAAAATGGTTACACACACACAGAGTCCTAGGAAGCTAGCCAGAAGTTGGGGTAGAGAGAGGGGAATAAGTATATCTACCTATCCTGAAGAGTAGTCCAGTCCATGGGAGAAGAGAGTAGCTTCAAACATCCAGTGTCCTTGGCCAAGAGAGACAGAGGCTTAGGTTGACCTCAAGGGAACACCGCTTAGGATCCAGAACACATGCTCAATTTGACTGCTGCCAAGGCACCCTGCTTATAGGGCAAAACGTGCCCTGAGGTGGGAGACTCCACCCTGCTGTTGGAACAAAGGCTCCAATGGTCAGTTCCTGGGAGTAACAAAAGGTTTGATCACCTTGACTGGTAGCTGCCGGGGTGTGTAAAAGAGAATGCAAAATTTGTTCTAGCACTGCACAAAAGGGCAGGTTGTTGTAATTGATCAATTATATGTGTATAGGGTATTTTGATTGAACCCCATTTTCTACCTCCTTGAGCTCCGGCTTTAGTTGTTGATTGCAGGGTTCCCTCGGGAGGGTTCCCTCTAGAGTTTGGTCTGTTAATGAAGTCCACCAGAGCTAAGTTGATTACTTTAATTGGGGAACGTACCTTCCCATGAACGAATTATAAATACTTATGAATGCTATTTGATTAGCTCCTTGATCAAGGACAGGAGATCTCATCATGGAAGGAGGGAAAGGAATGTGTTAAGTGGGGATGACTCTGCAAGACCTTTGTTGCGCTGGACTCCTCCCAGAGCTGGAGGGACTGCAAATCCATCACTATTCACTCCTCGGTCTCCCAGGCGGGACTCAGCAACTGTTAGTGGGAGTTCCCCTGGCTGTCATTCAAACTGCCATTTTAAATCCAGGGGCCTTATGACATTTAATATCACACATAGCGCTATTAAATGGCTATTAAAGATGGTGGAGGCCAGGCCAACTGCTTACAATGCGTCATGCTTATTCACCCAGAATGTATACGTGTATTACACCGTCTGTTCATAATTTTGCCTGCACATATGTAAATTTGTGTAAGAGGAACACTGTGCAGCTGTGGCTGTTTTTTTGGCAGCTAAGAAAAGTGAAACTGGTAAAAATAAAGAAATACTGATTGTGGAGGCAAAAATATTTATCAAAGAGCAAAGGAGCTGATCCCAACAACAGTCGTCAACAGCTGTTAAAAAGTTCATCAGCTGCTAAGGTTGGTGTAATGCCAGCCTTGTTAAATTCTGTTATTATTTACATAATTTTATTTTTTACATGAGCATCTCTAACAGACAGATAGATTTGAATTATGTAAGTGAATATATTTCAAACAGGCAAAGGAAAAATTTCTAATCAGGGGAAGAAAGTGCAGAACTGAGCATGTTCCATAAACCTTTGGAGGCTCCTTTCCAACCAGTTGTCAGGTCTTCTTCCTTGCAGATAGTTCCCCTTCTTTTGCCCTTCTGTGAAGTCAAGCAACGCTGTTGTCTACTTGCTAAAGCTTTGACTTTCCTATAAACCTGTGGAAAGCCATGTCCTGTCAATCTGAGTTCTCGGACTCTCCACTCCCCTCACTCCTGTGAGAATGCAACTCCCCAGTTGATGCTCAATAAGGATAAAACCATTAATCACTTCTGAACAGTTAATGATTCATTTCTAATTATCTCTGACATTGTTGTTTTACCCTTTTAAAAAACCAAACAACAAAATAAAGCAACTGTACTTTCTTGTCTTAAAAAAAAAAAAAAACTTCTGGCAGAGATGTGACCTAATGCAGAAGTTGAGCCAAGAAAAGGCTCAAAGCTGCCTAATACTTTTTTATTGTAGAAGGGTTAAAAGATAGAACAAGAGAAAGAAAGTGGAACATAACAAGAAGACAACTACAAAGAGCCAAGAATGGCCCACAAATCAATCTACAAAGTAAAAACAGTAAGAAACATAATAGGCATATTATTAATCCATTACAGCTTTTCGCCTACAACGCTTCCCTCTTTATTATCAATCAACTTGTGGCCTCATTAATATTTTTTTCTCTGACTTTTCTTCTTGATATCTCAAAGCCTTATTCTGAAGAATCAAAACCATAAATCATTAATTCATTTTTCTTTGTCTCTTGCAGATAGTCCATAAAGGGTTTCCAATTTGTGATGAATATAGAGAGTGTTTTATCTCTAATTAATGCTGTAAGTTTGGCCATGTTAGCTAAGTCCATCATCTTTCCAGTCCAATCTTCCAGTACTGGTAGCTCCTTGCACTTCCTAATACTGAATCAGACGACTGGTCTATTAAGATCATTATTGTCTACACTAGTGGTTCTCAACCAGTGGTACATGAACCACTGGTGAGATGCAGAAGTAGTCTAGATGGGATGCAAGGCTGCCATAGAAAGTACTAATAATTCTCTATCCCTCATTCCTCATGATCATCTGCAAGTGTGAATTTCTGTCTCCTGAGTCCCATAGATTATCCCTCTGTGACCTTTTGGCTAGCTAGTACGGGTGTGCACCTGAAAAATATTCGGAATAAACCCTGAATTCTGAAGTGGCATGTTGCTTCAGATTTGGGTTTCTAAGTTGCTTCGGTATGCTCCGTAAAGATTCAGAGCATACTGAAGTGATGGGGGAAGGGAAGGCCACCCCACCCTTAAACTTCCACCCATACCCTTTAACCCCATCCCCCAACCCCACCCCACTTACCTGGTCAGGCTCCAGCTGGCCTTCCCCACTGCCGCCGGTGCCGGCACGGCTAGCTAACAGACAGGGCCTTCCCTGCTGCCGCCGCCGGCATGACTGAATGGCAGAAAGGGCCTTCCCTGCTGCTGCCGCTGCACTGGCACAGCTGGCCGGCAGACAGGACCTTCCCTGCCACCGGCACAGTGCCGGCGTGGCTGGCCAACAGAGAGGGCCACTGCCACCGGAGGCCAGCGGGAAGGCAGGAGGGCCTCCTCCTCCAGCCGGTGCCAGGTAAGTGGGGGTGGGGAGGAAAGTGTGGGAATTGTAAAGTTTAGAGGGCTCTGCCGCTTGCAAAAAGGTCCTTTAAACTTAACTCCCAGGACCACCAGGATTTCCAAATCGAGGCCAGATTTGGAAATAACGAAGCTTTCCAAATCAGGCCTGCTTCGGTATTTTACCCGAATTGGATACTCGAAGCACACACCCCTACTAGCTAGTACTAACCTTGAACACTCAGTGCTTTTCCTAATTCCTCATTCTCCCTGCCTACCGCCAAGTGTCCTTGGCGTGTGGCTTCCTGCCTACCAGAGATACTAGATATCTACCAGAGATAGTTATTGAGTATTCTTCTTTTATTCCTGATAGGGACCCAGAATATCTTTTAAGCACATGTAAATAAAACACTGTATAAAAAAAATGAACAAAAGTCAAAAAGTGGACAAGGCATCCTGGATCAGGTTAATCCATCTGGCTAAGACTGTGATTCCACAGGCCAGGAGCCAAGGGCCCCTCCGTGCTCAAGGGCTTGTGCCCCCAGCTACCTGAGTTACCTATATTCACCCTAGATATTGCAAACTGGCAGCTGTCTTTCCTCCATTCCTCCTTCTGCTGAAAAGCCCCTGGCCATAACCAGGCTTTCAATACCTGCTGCAAGTATTGTGCTTCTACAATTTGTATGTCCGTAAGACTTATCGTAAATGATAAATGTAATAACAGAATGCCTGTAAACATTTCAGTGTCTTTTGGGGGTGGGAGGTGTGTGGCCAGGTGCCAAGGGAAGATGCTGCTGCTCTTAACTTATGCTTACCAGCTGAGCTTATGCCTTACCTGCGTCATTTCTTCCTGTTCTTAAATGGCCTGTGTTGATACTGGTGGTGGTGGAAAGTGCTGCCATGTCATAGCCAACTTATGGTGTCTGCTGCTGGGATTTTCAAGGCATGAGACTAATAGAGGTGGTTTCCCATTGCCTGCATCCATGTAGTGCTCCTGGTCTTCTTTGACAATCTCCCATCCAATTACTAATCCAGGCTTCTGAGATCTGAGGAGGTCGGGTTTGCCTGGGCTATCCAGGTCAGGGCATACAGTTTTCCTGCGGGCCTTCCAATAGAAAACAGAGATATAAGATATCTTAAGATATAAGAACTAACCTACGGGCAGAAGAGAAACATAAGAAGGAGGGGGGGGGGGGACAGACAAGTACTCAACAAACTCTGCACAGTCGAAATCATACATTACATTTCCCTCTAGAGTTCAGACTAACTAAACATGCATTTGTAGTAGCTGGATGCCCGTGCTTCGCTATGGTATTTAATTACTTTAAATACTTATGGGTATGTAACATTTTTTGGTTTGTGGGTTTTTTTGGGGGGGGGGGAGCTGGTTTTGTAGTATAATAGCATAGTACCCGAGCTTCACAAAGGTGTTTGAATAAAGCAAAGCGTGTTGATGTCGAAAACTGATGAGGTGAAATTTCAAAATGTAACATTTATTGAAGAGATTTTAAAAAGAAAAGATTGTAGTGCAATAAATAGAGTGAAAAATACGTACAACCTTCCCCCCTGCCCCTCAGGTGCTAGGATCACCAGGCTGCTGGGTGAGCTTACTCTGGAGCAGGCCACGTAGAACTGCCCATGTGAGAAGCAGTCCTCCCTCAAGTCAATTTTTGCTATCTTCAGTGTCTGTCCCTGGGACTTGTTGATTGTCATAGCAAAGTAGGCCTTGAGGGGGAACTGCAGTCTCTTGAATTTGAAGGGGTTCTCTGATGGTATGCATGGTATGCGTGGTATGAACACTGACTCCCCCCCCCCCACCCGAGCACTGTCAGTGAACAATGTGGCCTCGATGTTGGTCCTGTGGAGGCTTTCACACGTAGTCTGGTGTCATTGCAGAATTGGCATGGGCTGAGGTTCTAGAGCAGCATCACTGGAGCCCCCACTTTGAGGAGAAACTTGTGGGCTGGGAAGCCAGGAGTGTTGAGCATATTGAGGAACTCCACAGGGTAGTGGACCACATCATGCATTTGCATGAATGAGTCCACAGATCTGTACTCCATTTTGCGTGAGTTAAGTTGTTTCATTAATGATAGCAGCCTTGTCAATCTGGGGGGTCAGAATGGCATGCTTGCACAGCCAGTCCATGGAATTCTCCATGATAGTATCGATACCAGGGTATATTGTGGCTGTTAGGTCTGCTAGAGTTGTCACTACTGTTCCCAGGCCTGCAGGGATGGTCACCTTTCCCTTGGAATTGGGATATGCACCATCCCCTCTTTTTAGTAGGAGTTCAGAGAATTCCCCAGTGGACCCTCATGTTCTTTCTTAGAGCAGAACTACAAGTGACAAAAGGCACAGGTTGGACACTTGTCAGCTTCCCTCAAGTTTTGATGGGAAATGTAGGCAGCTTGGCGGAATGTTGGACAAGTGACAGTTGAAAAGTACATTGGACAGCAGTCAGAGAGCCAAGCTGCAAGACCAGGATGCCTACTTTTCCCATCAAAACTTGAGGGAAGCTGACAAGTGTCCAACCTGTGCCTTTTGTCACTTGTAGTTCTGCTCTCAGTGAGAGTTTCCTGATGAGGGGCCACAGATACGATGCCTTGACATACACGGTAACCTTGTCAGATTGAGTTCCCCTTGGGACTACTGGCAGAGTCTTTCAGAAGTCTCCAGCCAGCAGCACTGTGACTCCCCCCCATCGCTCTCTCATTGCCCCTGACATCTTTGAGGGTTGTGCTCAGTGCCTCAGAATGCCCCCTAAAGTGCCATGGTGCTCTCATTCCAAACAATGAGCTTATGGTTCCACAGCACTTGGGCCATGTTGCTTTGTTTTGAGATGCTGAACAGGGGTGTTTCTGCATGGATGAGGTTAAGAGAGGCAGCTTGAAGGTAGCGAAGGATCATATGCCATGCCTGAGTGAGCCTTGACCTTACATGGAAGTGAGCGCCTCTCTGCTTGTCTTCCAGGATTGCTTTGTTCATAGAGAGACTCTGCTGCTCTGTGCACCTAGGGGTGATCTTCCTGGTATTTGGCCACTGCTGCTCAGTGCACTGCAGGTGCAGGATGTGCATATTTCCTTGCCACATCTCTAGGTTGCTTACTCTTTTTAGTGTTGGTGTATCTTGCACAACGTCTGCCAGGAGGCTTCTTAGTGGCAGTAAGAAATGATGGCTGCAAGAGGTGTGAGGTGTTGGACTGAGGGAGAGGTGGTGTGATGGGCACTTCGGCAGATTCATGTAAGAGGTTCACATTGAAATGGCCCCTAGAAAGGTCATGTACCATCTCCCCATGAACATTTAAAAACTTAGTTGCCATACTGAGTTTTATATAAAATCCCTATTCAAGAGTCTTGTACTGTCTTTCTTCAACTGTCTGCAGTTTCCTTTACCTGATTTTTACCTCAGAACACAGAATTCCACCAATCAGGCTGCATATGCAAATGACCTCAGAGCAGAGCGTCTGAGTTGGCAGTTGGCGGCGGGGGGGCGGGTGAGCAGCCTTCCAGCCACACAGGGAAGCTGTATCCCTATGGGAAAACACATTTTACCCCCTTAGGGGGCAAATTTCTTAAAATCCCTTCTTAGTGAGCCCCTACATCACAAAAGGAATGTCCTGCCCAGATTTCACATTTCTAGGTCCAGGGGTTTGGGTTGGGCGTTGAGTCCGTCAGGACACTTGTCTTCATACATATAGAAAACTGCTCACATGCTGTTGCCTCTTCAATGCTTTTAAAGCCTCTTTCCTGACCGCGGGACTTTCCCCAGGCTTTTATTCTCACTGCTGCAAGAATGCGATCTCATAACTGGCATTCCAGTTTTCTAATGTACCTCCTCACCCCTTTTCTCTTTGGAATTCTGCAGGGCTTGTTCAAGTGGGCTGCTCCAGATTACACAAGTTAATTTCAGTCAATGAAACATCAGTGATGCAATCGCTGTTTATGCTTCTTGCATGGACGGCGGAGCAAGTTCTCCCACAATGCTTTTATTTATATGCTGTTCAAAATCACATTTTGTATATACCTGCATCAAGTTGGTGCAGACCTAATATTACTATTATCCTAATAGCCTAGTATTGCAGCTGCTCACAGCTGGGCAATTTTGCTAATTCGTTCAAACACAATGATACCGTTACCTTTTCTTTTTCTCTATGTTCCTTTATTTCCCCCAGTTTTCTCTCTGTTTAGATGATATGTTCCTCAAAGTCAGGACAAATTTTTAATTCTGTGGAGAAACACGACTATTGATAATGCTATGTAAATAATAACCATCATTTACACCCTGGGGCTGACATTAGGCTGCGGTGCAAATTATTATGAGAAGGGCTGATTTTGATCATGGCCATACTTAAACTAAGTTCTTTTTAGTTTCAGAATGACTTGATAACACATGAAATAATATTTACATTGGCCCACTATGAGAGGAAAACATGAATATTTCCAGCAGCGATCCACATGTTTACTTTCCAAATCCTCTTAAGCTAGCTAATTTCTGCACTGAGTCGGTACATTGGTTCTTTGACATTGCAGCCTCATAGAAAATCTATATGGAAAAGATCTAAAAGGGTCTTTATGTCAATTCCCTGCTCATCTAGGATTATTTCCTGCAGGGCATTTGTTCCTAAGTGGTTTGTTTCATCTTGTTTTAAGAGGCCTATTCCGGGCAACTCCCACAGCTTTGCTTAAGAGACTTCTGCAGACGTCATCAGAAGGTTTATGTTCCCTGTGTCATTCGGCCTAACTTTTCCAAAAATGCATTGTCATTTTACATTTCTCCTTTCCTGCTTTCCCAGTTTGCTTGACCATCTAGAACTACCCATATCTTTGAAAGAGGATATAGCTATGTTATAGCTAGAGATGGGCATGAACAGCAATACAAACTAAAAAAAGCCATGAACAGTCCAATCAGCTGTTCACGAACAAGCTGTTCATGAGGCCCCATTCTAAACGGACAGGTGGTCATTGCAAGCCTCGTTCATTGCTGTTTGTTGCTGTTCGTCAAGCCAGACAATCTGGCACCTGCAATCAATTCCCTTGGCAACTGGAGGCATGGACTGCCTGAACTTTGTCTGAACTCCTGCTGTTGTCCTGGAAACCCCAATCTAAGCCCAATTTAGCTTGATAGGCAGGTCTTCCTTCCACGTGTGGACTGGAGCTCCAAATTTGTTACAAGAGGAAAAGACCAGGGGGAGGGGGGCTCCCAGCGCTGGCTTTCAGGGAGAGACAGCTGCTATTAGAGAGACAGGGTGAGTGCATTGGAGCTTGAATTTTCTTTGTGTGTAGTGGGACAGGGATCTACCTCTTCAAGTTCCAGGGCTGCTGCCAGGCTCTGGGGCTAAGCTGTTATTTATTACTGGTACATTTCCTGCTGCCTGCTCAGGTAGGGTTTCTGGGAGTGGTGCGGTAGGGATCTTGATGGCTGGAGAAGAGCCTGCTGGCCCCCATGAACAATGAACATGTTTGTGAACAGGTCATGTTCGTCAATGTTCATTGTTCGTTGTTCATGGATGGCAATGAACAACGAACACCATGTTTGTTTGTTTTTCCTGTTCATGCCCATGTCCAGTTATAGCACCCAAAATAATTTACTTACTTACTTGTAGTCTGCCTTTCTCACAGAGACTCAAAGTGGATTACAGTGCAAGTCCATACATTGTATTGTGAAGACACATCCAATAAGCAATGTAGTAGGACTAGGACTACAGAAAGCTGACTAACCGTAACGTATTAAACACGATAGAGAATGAAGATATAATGCAGAAAAATACTATTACATTTGTAGATAACAGTGTAGCAACAACATTATATGAGACAAACAGATAATATATTCCAAAACACAGTGGTATTGTCCATGACCTCACCCCCACATTGTGCACTCCATCTCTTTCATGACTTTTACATTTACATGGCCCTCATTCCTTGCACCCTCTCTTTCCTCCCCATATCTCTGGCCAGTTTCTTCATATCCTCCATTTATCTGACAAAGAGAGCCATGGTTCTCGAAAGCTTATGGTATAATAAAGTTTGTTTGTCTTGAAGGTGCTACTGGAATCTACTATTTTGCGACTACAGAGTAAAATGGCTAACTTTTCTGGATCTGTACCATTCCGTTATAGCCTTATTAAAGAAATAGGGATCCCAGGTCCCTTGGTGGGGACAGGGGATCCCCCGCTCCCACCCGAGGGTTGCCAGGTCCCTTGAGTCCCCTGGCGAGGGACTGGGAACCTGGCGGTGGACTGGGAACCTGGCACTCACCCTCTGTGCTCTTCGGCGACTCTTCCATCTTCAGGAAGTGATGTCATCACATGGGTCAAAGAGGCGGCCTGGTGTGCACTCCTGTGCTCGCCAAAGGGCTGAATCACTGCCCCCCCCCATGATCCTGATTTGGCCCAAAACGGACCCATTGCTGCCCGCACCCCCCCCCACTGTCCAGGTAAGTGGGGTCAGGGGGAGGAGGTGGGAGCAGGGGATCTCCTGCCTTGGGCGGGGGATTGGCAGCCCTATCCCACCCTCCACCCCCTGCCACCACTCACCTGGCTGGCAGGGGGAAAGACAGGGGAATAGGCCTTCTGGGAGTGCTCCTAGGACTGTGCGATGACATCATTCCCAGGAGTGACATCAATGCATGGCCCTGGGAGCACTTCACAGCAGACCAAAGTGCTGCCGTGCTCCCAGCCCCTGCACGATGATGTTACTTCCCAGAAGTGACATCATCGTGCCACCCTGGGAGTGCACTGCCTTTGCACACGTGAAGACACCCAAAAAAGTGAATGCTGGGTACTCTCCCTATCAGGAGGGTAAGGAAACCTAGCAATCCTATAAAGAAAATCCCTCCTAAACAACTCTGCTTTACATAGTTCTCAGAGTGATGAGTGTAGGAAGCCTTATGACTTATGACAAGAGGTGCCCCTTTTCATAAATAATATATTTATATTTACTAGTTAGACTGTCGCATTTCCAGGACTGAACATTGCAATCTTAGACAGAATTACACCCTTCTAATTCCATGGATTTCAAAACTAATTTTATGACTGCCGTGAAGATAGCTTACATGAATTTCTCAGGAAGTTTCTCATTTAGGCACTGGTTAGGCCCAGCCTGCTTAGCTGCTTAGCTGAAGATGGTTTTATTTAGGACAATTTTTCAATATATTTTAACTGTGCTTTAGTTCTGTTAACTGCTGCTTTTTGATACTTTACATTGTAAGCCACCTTTGGAGGAAAGATGGCTAATAAATATTTTAAATAAAATGGGGGTTCTGGTTTCAATGAGGAGAGACAAAGATGGATTACTTCAATACTTGAGAAGAATGAGCTCACAAATATTAATCAGAGCCTTTCTTTTCTTTTGCAAGATAAGGACCCATACATTACCAGGTCACTGGCATCCTACCTTTTAGTAATCCTGTCTAAAATTAGAAAACATTCGTGATTGCAGTGAGATTCTTTTATTATTATTATTGTAGTATTAGTAGTATTTTGGTTTTTGTTTATTAATATGAGATAAGGCTCAAGGCTATAGCCAAAAGAGCTGTACCGGGAAAGGAAATAAAATGAATGAATTAATTTAATTAGCTTCACAAAGGGTTCCTGGGACTGATATAATGCAATTTACTTACTGCATTTCATCAGGTCTACAAGGAGGGCTTTTTTTCAGCTGGAACATGGTGGAACGGAGTTCCAGAACCTCTTGAAAATGGTCACATGGCTGGTGGCCCCACCCCGATCTGCAGACAGAGGAGAGTTCAGATTGCCCTCTGCACCGCTGAGTGGCACAGAGGGCAATCTAAACTCCCCTCTGTCTGGAGATCAGGGGGCGGGGCTACCAGCCATGTGACCATTTTCTCCGAGGGCAACCCACTGAGTTCCACCACCTCTTTCCCCAGAAAAAAAGCCCTGCCTACAAGGACATCAGTTTTAGGCACAGCCGATTTCACAAGAGAGTTAAGTGTGTTCTTTCAAGTCCCACAGGTTTTAATGGGAGACACAACCTATGGCACATGGTGAGTGGAACTTAGAAGGAGCTGTCTTTGGCAGCAACGTGCCCTATTGTGAATACAGACGTATCCTTTCAGATTTGTTGAATGTCATGGTAGACTTTGAGCATTACTGGGGTTTCTTCCCGCAACGCGATAAACAAATAGTTATGCTAGGAGCATGCCTTACTTGTAATCTCCCAGAAGCCCCACGGATAGAAACAGAGCACTGGACTAAATGGATTTTTGTTCTGATCCAGTTGGATGGTTCTTTTTATGTTGATTGATAACTGAAACAATTCATTTAGATGAAATAGAAACTTTTAGTCAATTCACAGTTTCATCTTCAAATGACTGAAACCAGCATTTGATTACTTAGATTATCCCAAAGCTCTTCAGAAGGCGATGGCAAACCACCTCTGCTTCTCAACTGCCTAGAAAGCCCCTTGCTGCAGTTGCCAGAAGTCAGTTGAGATTTAACAATGTTAAATGGTCCCACAAACATCATAAAAGCATCACAAGTTTATAATACATGGAACTGTTTTGAAGATCCGGTTGTGTTGACTTCAGAGACACAATATTAAAGGACCTGGCATAATCAATTTGCAGATCACAACTATGCATCAAATCCATTGGGACCTCATTTCTAGACTCCTAAATCCCATCGTTACCATGTGTGTTCATAAAGCCACGTGTAAACTTTCAGTGTGAATGTAACCAACTTTTCAATTTGGTCCAATCCATTCAAATGTAGTCTGGGTGTAAGAAGGAAACCCTTACTTTACCACTCCTACAACTAACTAGGCAGTGCGGTTTATAATGAGGTTTACCAAAAGTCTCAGCAATTACAATTTTATTGAAATCAAAGAAGAATCTTGACTGTACAACTTCAAAGCAGGGACTGGCAGTGACCAACAGTCTCAGCTATCTAGTGAGGAATACATAGACGCAAAAGCACCCCAGAAAGCCAAATAAACCTCACCTTTAATGGCAATGGCAATAATAATTTCAGGTCATGGCCTCTCAATCTGAAATAAAAGACAGTATTAGGAGCAAGTAAAACTGTGCTTTTAAGAACACTGTGTACAGTTCCAGTTGCCCCATCTCAAAAAGGGTCTTGGAAAGCCGGGTAACATGCCAAAAAGTGCCATCAAAATGAATAAAGTTGAAGTATCTTCTGTGTAAGAAAAGGCTTAAATATTTGGAATAAGATGACTGAAGGAGATTTATAAAACTATGAATAGTGTTGTGAAATGAATAAGGTTGAAGTATCTTCTGTGTAAGAAAAGGCTTAAATATTTGGAATAAGATAACCAAAGGGAGATTTATAAAACTATGGACAGTGTTGAGAAAGGTTTTTTTTCTTCCTCTGTGATACAAAGATTACCCAGTATTACTGGACTGATTCAAAGAAAGATGAAAGAAAGTCCTTTTTCCTGTGTGTGCCATTCTTTACCTTTCTCATCATTGCCAATATCCAAAAATAGCACTGAAATGCCTGGAAGGTCCCTTACTAGATATTCCTGTGACATCATTTTTGCCACCTCTGTATGATGCTACCCTAACAGAGATCCCCCTTACCTATAACGAACTCCCACGCAGGTAGAATTCGTTCACTTCTTTGATGCTGTTGCTTGCTTCTGCTTCTTTGCATACCTGCTCCTTGCTGAGTTGACTCCATGCCACGTGGAAGACTGTCCATGTTTTCTGTTCCGAGTGATGGGCCAGAGGGCTGCTTTTTCTGGCTACATGCAGTTAATGCTGTTCTGGAAATGGATTTCTCTATAGCGGCATAACTATGTAAGATTCTTGAATGTGCCTGCTATAATACCTTGGGTCAAGTAAATAGTGAGGGTTTTTCCCCCTTCTAACAGAGGGCCAGTTTATACAATTAACAGAACCAAATGGTGGGGAATAAAACCTGGGATCTTATCCATACAATGTAGATGTTCTGCTACTCAGCCATGCCCCCAATCCATGCTGTACATATATGTGTGTGAGAGAGAAGCGGTTTTAAATTGGACATTTTGGGACAAGATGATGGCAGAGCAACTCCAAGCATACCTTAATGATACATCTACACTTTATTTCAATCAGGCTTCAGGTTCTAGTATGAAGACAGCAGTTATCTCCATTTGTAAATGGATCAGATAGATACTTTTATTGCTACTTTTATTAGATTTTGCTGCTGCTTCTGTTACTGCCCACCACAGTATTTTTTACGTGGTGGTGGTGAGTGCTGTCAAGTCATAGCTGACCTATGGGGACTCCTGTTGAGTTTTTCAAGGCAAGAGACTAACAGAGGTGGTTTGCCATTGCCTGGCTCTACAACCGTGGTCCTCGTTGGAGGTCTCGCATCCAATTACTAACCAAGGATGATCCTGCTTAGCTTCTGAGATCTGATGAGACTGGGTTTGCCTGGGCCATCTAGGTCAAGGTGGTATCTTATTATAACTGTTATAAAAAGTATGGGGTGGTTAGTATAATTCTTCATGGGTTTTAGTACTTTTTAAAATGAGTAGAACCCAGAAAGTAGCTATTGGAGTCAAGAACTTGGCTTCTTCACTGGTCTGTAGCCTCATTCATGTAGTTTGATATTTATATATGACTTTTGATTGAGATCAATCAAAGCTTTGGTATTGGGTATCCATATGCTGATGACAGTGAGCTCTATGGCTCTTTAAGTTTCCAGATACAACTGCCTTCATCTTACCTTTGTGCCTGAGACTGATGGTCTGTTGGATGGAGGTGAATGAGCAGAAACTGAATCCAAATCTGAGTAGGATTGTTCCACCTGAGAAAACACACAGTGTGTCTTGGGCTGGTACCCAAGATGATCAGGGCCTGGGGACGGGACTCATACAATGCTGAGGTCTGTTCTTCAAGAAACTCCTGCTCATTGAAGGTCCAGTGGGACTTGGCCAGCTTGGAGGTGAGGTGGCAAGGAAGCATCAGTTCTGTATCCACCATCACTTATCTCAGAGCCAAGCTACAAGTGACTTTTTTCACGTGGAGAACACTTGATTGTTTTGGCAAGTTTTCCTGGGAACTGAAGTCCGAATGTCCTTCCCCTCTCTGTTAGAATCACTGCCTGAAGAGCCAGAGAAAGCCGGTGGCAGCAGCAGCTTTTGCAAATCGTTCCTCCAGGCAGCAGCAGCTTTTGCAAATCGTTCACAAGCCTGCTGGACAAGAGGGCTCTCAACGATCGTTTGGGGGTGGGCAGCTGCTACTTTCTCCCTGGGCATCCTGCTCCCAGGGAGCTGCTCTGGAGAAAGCCGCTGTGTGATTTTTTCCAGCCGCAGTGACTGTGGAAGAATCTGCTGCTGCTGCTTCAGGCAGTGATTCTAACAGAGAGGAGAAGGACACTTGGACTTCAGTTACCAGAAAAACTTACAAAAACAATCAAGTGTTCTCCACATGAAAAAGTCACTTGTAGCTTGGCTCTCAGTTGCTGGCCTGATTGTTTGCATGGGATTGTTACCTGTACTTCCAAATCCTGAGAGATCATTAAGGACCCATCATAGGTGTCTGCAGAGGTTACATAAAACTGTCCTCAATAAAATAAGTGATGGGTGTGGTCATGTTCTAAAATGGATTGATGTTTCTTTTTTAAATAAGGTAAAGCTTTATCTTCAGATCAAGCTAAAGAGATTTGGAGTACTTGACTTTTGGTTACAGTCAAACAAATATGTTCAAGCTGTGGCAAAGTGTGCTTTCTTCCAGCAGCTCCTGATTAAGAAATTGTCCTCCATTCTAAACTCAAATGATCTGACCATGTTGATCCACGCTACTGTACTCATGAGGTCAGATTACTGCAATGTGCCCTTTGTGGGCTGCCCTTAAAGTCAATATGGAAACTTTGTCTGATAAAAATGTGCCTGCTGAAGTATTGGCTTGTTCTAACCTGGTACTTTAAACAACTGAGCTGGATTCCTTGATGTCAGTGGTTACCTTTATGACCTGGAGCACATGCACCTGAGGGACTGTATCTTTTGGCATGAAGCTCTGCAACACTTTACACCTACTCAGCTTCTGTTGCTGTTGGTTCCGTCCCCACCAGACCTCCACTAAGTGCTGTGTTCTTTCTTATTTAGAAACCCCCTTCTGCAATAGCCTGAGGCAGTGTGGCAGGTTCCATCCTTGTTGTCCTTTAGGACTTTGGTAACTGCCTTGAGCTCCTTGGGAAAAGGTGGAGTACATGAATAAATAAAGGTGCCCAAGAAACCAGCAAACTCCCTTTGCAGCTCTGTGTCCCGTTAGTGTATCCATCCTGATGCAAAGATATTCATGAAAATTAGCAGGGAATTATCTGCAAGGTTCTCCCGAGTCAAACAGGTGATCAGTATTGGCACCAGTCATCAGTTGATTTTATGATGTCACAATGGAATTCCTAATATTTCACATGGCAATTGGTGGTTCTGTCCTCGAGGATGAGATCCGTGATTCTTGAAATCCCCTGTCTCCATTCTGACCACACTTGGTCTAAGTCATAGCCAAAGTCCCATAATTCAGTATCCGCTTTATTAAATGTCTTCTTTTTAAATGGTATGGAAAGAATATAGGTTCCTCTTAAAATGATTTATTTAAATTGGTAGACTAGCATTACACTTAAAACGAAGTGTCTAAATGCACCTGTTTAAGTCAGTTTCTTGTTCTCCTAGGTATTATTTAGGCATTGAATTTTCCCCATTAGTCGAGTGATTGACACCATGGTCCTTACAATAACACATGATTATAACTCCTGAAAATAGCAATTACATAAAATGGAAACCAGATGCGGTGTGGAATTTGACTCTCTTGGTTTCTGGTGAAGTAGGTGAATTTGTAAAGCAGAAAACCACAATCATTATTCAGATGGATTGTACATGAATCGTACATGAATTAATGACATAATAGCTAAATCATATATGGTCAAAAGTAATGCTTAACTTCGGCTATCAAGATAACCTAATGTAAAGCAGATACTTTTTAAAATATATATCTATATATAAGGATCTGCTCTTTTGTGTCTGTTTTATCTTTAGAGTCACTACAGGAACAGATCTGTTTAGACCATTTCTTCATTTCCACAAATAGATAGAAGGATTGTTTTAAAAATCCCTCCAATAAATAATTTAATCAGAGAACAGCAAAACAGAACTTGGTGAATCTCTCTTGTACACATGCATTGGGGGGGGGGGAATACTTTTCTTCCCAAAGTTTCTTTCTAAAATAAATCTTCAATTAGTTTGCATGGGGAATGTGTGCTGTCTGTGCATGCTCATCATGAACACAAAGGCAAATGTGGTGTCTTGCTTTTCAAAATGCCTAACTCGTATGATGATACAGTTCTCGTGTTAAGGAACAACACCCTAAGTGGTTAAATGTTAACCTTTAGCCCATCACTTTCACTGTCATGTGTTCCCTGTGACATCATCGCTGTAAAATTAGGAACTTTCTTTTCTCTCTTCCCTACAGATGTGGAAATTTGAAATTGCATTCCATGGTCCTGTGCCACATTTCATCAGCGTTTTTCCTTCGCTTTCTCCAAAGACTGGCCACATGTGGTGTGTAGATTGCTGGTGCTGTTTGGGATCTCATATCAAATGCAGCTACCTAATCCCAGGCGGGCTTTGGCGGGCCCACACCTGCAGCTGATTGAATCCTCCTGGAGTACAAAGGCTTGATTTACAGCGTCAAGGATACAGGGCCTGGTTGCAGCTGGGCTTCAGCAGGAAAAGGAAGTTGTTTATCATCTTTGTGTGCATTTCATTAACAATAGTGTACCCGATATGCGGCTCATACAATGATTTCAAATCACTGACAGAGAGCTTTATGGTATTTGGCATTACTGGGAGAAAATACTTCAGGATGGGCAAATTAAATGTGAGTGAGTTTTTTTTTCCCTTCTGACCCAGTGAAGTTACAACCGCTAGTATAAAACACCATCATGTTTCCTTTTCTTTGTTTACCTTTGTTTATGTTACTTTTTTTAAAAAAAAGTCTTTGGGATAGACTGACAGAAACCTAGTCTGTAGCAAAACAATCTTTTTCCTCCCACAACTTTCAACATTGTAATGGCCCTGTGCAGTTGGGTTTTGAAATAAGATTCTATGAAACTTCCTTTCACTGTGTGTTATTAGTATCAAGCAATAGCTGTGGCATTGGTTTCCATCCTGAGTCTCTCCATAATATTTCAACAGGCAGGTAACGGGCAAATAAATTGGCCAAGGGCTCCAGCCGTTGTACGATTTCAGATATCCATCTTCTGTACCATGTAGACATTTTAGAAATCACTTTGTGGGCTTTTGAACTTAAGTAGCTTGTATGAATGGGTCCAGTGTGGCAGCCCATTTGTCTGAATCCTAAGCTATCCTACTTCCTATTTAGTTCTGTTCTTCCCAAGGAAGTCCCACTGAGTACAATGTTTACTTATTTAAAAATGGATTCCCCACTTTCCCATCATTCAAGATGTTGTACAGAAAGTGAAACAATGCAAGTCATTTAACATCTACCACAGAATTTTTTTTAAAAAATATAAAATTATATAAAGGCCTACTAAGAGCCCCAGGGCACAGAGTGATAAGCTGCAGTACTGCAGCCCACGCTCTGCTCATGACCTGAGTTCGATCCCGGCAGAAGCCCGGTTCAGGTTGCTGGCTCAAGGTTGACTCAGCCTTCTATCCTTCCAAGGTCGGTAAAATGAGTACCCAGTTTCTTGGGGGTAAAGTGTAGATGACTGGGGATGGCAATGGCAAACCACCCCGTAAAAAGTCTGCCAAGAAAACATTGTGATGTAGAAAGATAATAACAAGCTTTACACTTCTCCTCAGATGTCTTTCTGCATCAATGTATGGGTACACATGCAGACATATGGTCCTCTTGCCTTTAAAAGTGCATTTAATTTTCTTCTAGTTCTATTTTTCCGAGCTTGCCACTGTTCACCTTCAACAAGCTATACAGTCCAGAATCCAACTGATATATCCCAACAAAATCTCAAGAATGAACTGAGCGTTACTCAGTCGGTAAGAATATGCTGTGAAGGCAAGGTCGAAATCAAGGAAGGAGCACTACTGGTACTCCCTCAAGTTTAGAAAACAATCCCTCTGCTAATGTAACTTATATGATACTGGATTTTCAGGCCACTGAGGAAGAATGTGGTATGTCAAGTGGCCATCAGGACTAGTTCTCAATATAATACTTTAAGGCTGGAATTTGTCAAGATAACCCATTCACAGTTCTTTAGTAAATTATTTCAGGTTTCACTGACTTGAATTTGTCCAGATGTTTTTTGGAATACTTCTTTGATGCCCTTTCCCAATTCATGAGTGTGTGTGTGACTATCATATCAACCAAAGCGGAGTTTAAGATCTCTCTCTGCTCTGGTTAATATTCCCAGGCTACATGTTTAAAGTAGGGCTACAGTATAATTCATTAACATTGTTCTCAGCTTAAGGTGAAAGGCCTGCCTCCATATAAAAATGAACCTACTCTGTATGGATCTGGAAATACGATGCAGCGGATGGTTGTGACTGCTAAAACTATAACATCTGGAATGCCATCCTGGAAAGCTTCCAAGAGATTTCCACGAGGAACACTTTGTAAAAGTTGTTACCCTTCTAGGCATTTCAAAATTTTGTAAGTCAAATGTGTTCCCAGGCTTGCATAGGAGCAAAGATTGGATTATAAAGTGCTAAATGTTTTTTACAACTGTATAAGCAATGTTACTATATGGATAATCATTCAGGAGAAAATTATTTTAACAGACAATTTTAATGGATTTGTTCCAGCGCTCAATTAGACTCGTATTTCAGGAATCCAGAAATGCAAGACGTTTCTCTTCGACTCGTCCCCTGCCTAGAACCCCAGGAACCCAGCTTGAGAAGAGTTGGCGTAGTGTCCCTGCTTCCTATTTCCTCAGGCACAAAAGATTGGTTAGGAGGAAATAGACAGCTGGAGGGGGGTGGAACACGCAAGGAACAATTACGCAGTCATAATCTACATTTGGGGGAAGCTGCTTCTGTGTAGTTCTGACAGTACAAGAGGCATATCAAGGCTGTAGGCTGAAGGTATGGAACTATGGCTCATAAGGTAATCAAGCGAATCATTTTCTCTTCATGTTCCATTCCAGGACTTTATTTTCCCCCACACACTTTTTGTTGTTGTGATTTTGTTGTTATGATTTCACTTTTTGTTGTTGTTATGCCTCATTTCCCTGCATTAAAAGCCAACTCACATGGCTTCCACATCAGCCTGGGGAAGTGTCAACATAAAGCACCTGATTATTCTGATTTGCCCTGAGAGTAGGTTCTTCTGCACATTAGAAGGCCAGTAGAATAAATGCACTCAAACATGATGGGCCGATTGGTTTATATCCACTGAATGGCCACCAGAATGCTGGTTTCTCTTGGCTTTCCCCCTCCCCTCCTTCCTTCCTTCATTTATACCCTGCCTTTCTCCCCAGTGGGGGCCGTAATCAGCTTACATCACTTCTCTCCTCCATTTTATCCTCACAACAACCATGTGAAATAGATCAGGCTGGGAGTGTGCGACTGACCCAAGGTCACCCAGCAAGCCTCCATGGCAGAGTGGGGATTTAAATCTGCTTTTCCAAAATCCTAGTCCAGCACTCGAACCACTATACAACGCTATCTCTCTTTCTTCTGCAGTCCTTTTCAACCCCCCGCTTTGTGAAAACCGCAAAGACGAAGAGCTTTGTGCATCCGGGGGATTTGTTAGGGGAGGGGGGAGGAGATAGAATTGCCCTTCTTTCCTCTTTTAAGTTGGTGCCATATTCTACTATTACCATACTTCATATTAACCATATATTCAAGTTCAGTTTCTGCATGGAAACAATGGAATGGAAACAATTTATTTTTACTTTATAAGAATTCTGAAGTCCTCGGGGAATATCTTAACACAGCGATAAATAGTTACAACAAGATTATTTTTGTTTGATTGCTTGTTGTCTGCAATTCCTATTGAGACTCAGGACAGGTTATAAGAGAGCTGCTAGGATAAATAATTGTCAACTGGCAAGTAAGAATGAGATGATTTTTATTTATTGTTTCATGGGTTTGATCTGCCTAGCACTTCATTCCTCCTCACTAAGCAATCACTAAAATTGTTTCAGGAGTTTGAGCTTGTTCACCTTCACTAGTTCTTTCATTTGCTGCTCTCTCTTGTCCCAGTGTTGTGTCACCAGGGCTTTTTTCCAGAGGGAACGCGGTGGAACGGAGTTCCGGCATCTCTTAAAAATGGTCACATGGCCGGTGGCCCCACCCCCTGATCTCCAGACAGAGGGGAGTTTAGATTGGCCTCCACTCTGCCGAGAGGTGTGGAAGGCAATCTAAACTCCCCTCTGTCTGGAGATCAGGAGGCAGGGTCACTGGCCATGTGACCATTTTTGCTGAGGGCAATTTAAACTTAAAAAAACTCCCCCCTTGTTCCAGCTGACTCAAAGTGATGTCATTGTGCGGTCTTGAGTTCCACCACTGAGTTCCACCACCTCTTTTCCCAGAAAAAAAGCCCTGTGTGTCACCATTGTGCAGCACATACACATCCATTGTGCATACTGCACAAGAAGCTGGCTGCTTTCACACATCTTTACATCATGCAAAACTCATGGAATGAGAGTGTCTTCATGGCGCGATTTCTGACGTCATCAGAAATTGGCCTCTGTCTTGATGTCTTCATAGGTGCAGTTGTATCCAGATTGGTGTGTGAGTGTTTTACAAATACACAACAGCACATGCATGCTCCGTGTAGAAAGAATCTGAATGAAATCATACACATAACAATTTAATTTTCTTTGTTGAGTCCTCCCTTTTGCAGTTCTAGAGGGGAGATATCCATGTGGCGCCCAAGAGGTGGAATCAGTCAAACATATACTGTTTTACTGTTGTTTTTATCAGGAAACTCGATCAAATATAATTTCCCCTCTGCTTAAAAATTTTACAGGCTGTTCCAATGCCAATATTTTAAAGAAACTTTTAATGAGTATTAACCAATAGGCCACTATTAGCTCTGCTAAATTTTTCTCAATGGCCTGCAGAATTCGTCGTGAAATTTATGTATGGATTTTAAATTTTAACTATTGGTCATTGGTTAGACCAATTCTATTTTCCTATTACTTCACTATATAGTTACTGTTTCTGATTTGTACAGGTTGATGGTCGAATAAAGACATCGATTGATTTGTTGATGCATGTATATGCATTGGGGCAGAGGTACAAATAAGCAAAAGGAATTCAACAGCACTTATATACCACTGTTCTAGACAGATTATTGCCCCACTCAGAGTGGTGAACATAGTCAGTGTCGGGGCTTTTTTTCTGGGGAGAGAGGTGGTGGAACTCAGTGGGTTGCCCTCAGAGAAAATGGTCACATGGCTGGTGGCCCAGCTCCCTGATCTCCAGACAGAGGGAAGTTTAGATTGCCCTCCGCACCGCTCCAGCAGTGTGGAGGGCAATCTAAACTCCCCTCTGTCTGGAAATCAGGGGGTGGAGCCATCAGCCATGTGACCATTTTCAAGAGGTTCCAGAACTCCGTTCCACCGTGTTCCAGCTGAAAAAAAGCCCTGGTCAGTGTTATTATTATCACCGCAATGCAGCTGGGGAGCTGGGGCTGAGAGGAGTGGCTTACCAAAGGCCACTTGCTGAGCTTATGGAAATAGTGAGATTTAAATCAGCAGAATGCTGATTCACAGTCCAACCACAACCACTATACTATATATTATCAAAGATCTAATTCCCAGAGTGTGCAGAGAATAGAGAGCAGATGTGATCAAAATGGCTGCCATTGAGGAGTGGGGCCAATTACAGAATGGCTGAAATGTGGGTTCAGTCCAATCACAAAACTGAAAAGTTCCAGAAAATGTCGAAGAAGTTCTAAGCCAAGCATCCTCCCATGATGGAGGAAGTTGTTTGTATGCTCAGAAAGCTTATGCCTCCTAGGGTCTACTGAAGCACCTCCTAATCCGACATAGTGGAGAAAAGCCAAGATTACTCTTTGCTTTGAGGAAGAGATGCTTTGGGGAAGAAGCATGTGGGAACCAGGAAACATGCTGGCAGGTGCCATGGCACCAAGGGCCACATATTGGGACATTACTAGACTTCATGTCGGGAATCACTGGTTTCAAATGGGATGAGAACCTGGGGACATGATTCAATATGAAATTCTGGACATCCTTATTACAGGCCCAAATGCCTAAACTATACAATTAATACTTTGTTCCAAGGGTAATCTTCTCTGCATGGGCAACAACTGAAAAATATAAAAAATATACTGGTGTATGCTTCCCACTTTCGATGGAGTTGAACTGACCTTGCTGACTCAGTTAGGACCCTAGGGGTTATACTGGATCCAGCATTACTGCTGGAGAAACAAGTTAATGCAGCTGCAAAAAACGCTTTCTTCCCGCTCAGTCTAGCCCAGAAGGTCTCCTTCTACCTTGATACAGATTATGTGGCCACTTGAATCCACACCATGGTAATATCGAGATTAGACTACTGTAAGGTACTTTACATTGGTTTCTCCTCAAAAAGGACTGAGACTGCTGTTGATGCAGAAACTCATGGCTCAGCTATTACTGAGAGCTAGATGGAGCATATATATTACTCCCATTCTGCAGTCACACCTTTGGCTGCCTATCAGTGACTGGACTCAATTCAAGGTTTTGCTTATTGCATACAAAGCCTGTAACAGCCTCGGTCCCTCATATCTGTGAGATCGCCTCTCCCTTATGCGCCACCACAACAGCTTCGCTAATATGAACATGGCCTTCTGCAGGTGCCAACATGCAAAAGGGCAAAATTAACAGCTGTCCCTAAACATGCTTTCTCCATTGTGGCCCCCACCTTACGGAATGGCTTGCCAGATGAGGTCAGGAAAGCTCCCGGTCTCCTGACTTTACACAAATTATGCAAGGCTGAATTATTCCAGAGGGCTTTTCTACACTGGTAATAGGGCTGTACTGTAAAAAATAGTTTAGAAAGCTACTTGAGTAAAGGTTTAGGACAGTGGCCTATAATACTGTGCACAGCTCATGCTGCTAGTTGTGTAAGGAAGACCCTACTATGTATATTTTGCATCATTTAACACATCATGTTAATATTTATGTTTGCTTGAGTTCTGTTTTCAGATTTCTGGTTCATTCCATCCTGTTGATTGTAGTGACTTACTCTTTGTAATCTGCCTTGAGCCCCCGCGAGAAAGGCAAACTATAAATAACGCAAATAAATAAACACAGAAAAACCATTTGAGGATGCTGGAGATATCCTTTTGTAAATGGTGTGCTGCAGAAATAATAAATATTGAAGAATATACAACAAATAATAAATATTGAAGATTATACATCAAAGATTATCCTCTTTCAAGGACTGTATCCACTTAAGACAATTTCTTCTGAAGAAATCGTCTCAATAGCATTGGGCCATTTCTCCCCCTCTTGAACATTTCTCCAGATGATCTTTTCTTCATCCTCTCCTTTCCAGCCGCAGCCCCTTAGCGTTCCAGCCAAATGTTCATTTACTTGCCTCCGATGCTGCCCAGAACAGTAGGCACACGTCCCCAATTGCTTCCGAATGAAACTCATGCCAGAAAGCTGCAGGATTTCAACTCAATTGGCAAATGGATGTTTGCCCAGAGTGTCAAATACAATACCTGGCACCCTCTCGACTGCCAGGTCACCACGCTTGGTTATGCCAGTGTATGTGTGCCTCCGTGGCTTGCAGCAGCGTTCACAGCTGTCAATGGCATATACAAAGCACTTTACCAGCATCTTGAATTATTCCAGCTGCAGCCATTTTTTTTTTTTAAAAAGCCTTCTACAAAGTATGGATAGCTATAGTTGAAGCTTACATGCAATTACCCAACTGAAGCACCGAGACTAAGCCCGATTTATGGAACAGTGCTGATGAATGACAATTCAGTTTTGCTGCTGATGCAACATTAGTTCTTGGTTCTTTTCAGGAGGCAATGCTAATGGCTCGGCATGCACACCTAATCTGTATCTATGCAAGTGAAACCCAAGCATTGGAAATAAGGGCAAGTTCAAGGCTTAGAGCCTTCTTTCTTAAAGCCCCCCTCCCACTTGTTGGCAATACGTCTTGTGTACAAAGAAAGCAGAAAATATAGAATACCTGCAGAGGGCAGCAGGTCTGACACATAGATAGCAGGATGGGATCCTTCTTTCCTCCTCTCTTCTTTCCTTCTTACATGTCTCCAGATTGGTATTCTTAGGCTACTTCCTGCTTCCTGCTTCTTCCAGGAAGTCCCTCTTCTCTGGTTTAGTGAGGTAGTTAGTATCAGAAGCAGGCCTCCAGTGGGAAGTAAAGTTCTCAGGGCCTCTCTCTCCTCACCATCCAAGAGAAGAAATCTGCTGAAGTTCAAAGATAGATGGTCTGGGGGCTAACCTCCTCCAGAAGATGTGATGTCCAAAAAAGGATGGCCCGCAACAGACAAAACCTTCTTCAGCCAAGGCCTTCCAGTACTCCAGTCCCTGGTGAGACCAACTGTTACCAGAACTGCTCTTTATTATAATGGGGAATTAGCTGTAGCAGTCTGTAACTATTAATATTAAGCGAGGATCATAACCTATGTTTACGGAGGTCCCGATCCCAGACACTCTAGTGAAAAAGAGGCAGACAAGGAGTAAGGTTCAAACACGTGTATTGAGTGTAGCGTAAGCCTAGCTTGCACAATCATACAAAGAACATACAAGGTCTAAGAAATATAGCGTAGGAAATACAGAGACGTTCGCATTAGCTGGTTCCCAACGATGATAGGGGGAATACTCACTTATCCTGAAGCGAAGCAGAGACACAACAGCGAGGTGGCCCAATGCCAGCACTGGAACCACAGACGGACAGCAAGGAAGTCTGGATAGGAATGGCCTAAGCCACGGGCAGCAAGGGGGGGGATCTGGATAGGAATGGCCTAAGCCACGGGCAGCAAGGGGGGGGGGTCTGGATAGGAATGGCCTAAGCACCGAGTGGTCTGGGAGACCAGCTTAAATACCCCAAAACGTACCCTGGGGCTGGTGCTGTACTTGGTGGTTCTCACAGATTAAAACAAAGGGTCTAATGGGTCACTGAATGGCTTGGATGGGCCACTTTGGTAATCAGATTGTGATAAGTGACACCTCAGGAAGAGGGGACAAAAGAGGGAGGGGGAAATCCAAATGGGCTGAAAGGATGTTCCAGCGGACAGGGCTTGTCCTGATGTCATCAGCTTCTGGAATGCGGAGGTTTCTTTGAGATGCATTCTCTAAGTGCTTGGGATGGTCGGCACTTAGTTCCTTCTCCGGGGCAGCTCCTAAGATATGCAGAGCGGGGCGAGGGGCTCTCGCTGCGGACGTGGTGTGCCCGCTTCGCCGAAATGGCTTCTCAAAGCAGTCTTCTTCCCAGGGTCTTCTGGCTGCCTGAGAACATGGATGCCGGCTGGGCATAGCTGGGGCTGGATAGCAGGCTGCCCGGTAGCAAGGGCAAGCGTGGCGACCGGCCCGCGGGAGGCTCCAGGCGGGAACTGACCAGGGAGCGCCTAGCCAGGCTCGCTGGAGGTTTCCCCGGCAGGCGCCCGGCTGCTAGCAGCGGCTTGGGCCCATATGAGGCAGGCTTCCATGGAGGCAGCGGGAACAACACTTTAAAACACAGTCCAAGGCAGGGAACAGGCACGGTCCGTGGCAGATGGCAAAGCAGGCACAGGGAACACAGTCCAAACACACACTGGGAAGTCCAGACACAGGTCAGGGCAGGGCTGCCCAGAAAGAGAGTCCTTTGTGCAGTTACCCAAACATGGAGTCAGTAAACTACACAGTCTATTACAGCAGCAGGGTAATTGACACGCAGGAAAACAGCAACGCAGGAAACTTTAGCACAGTTCATAGCAGGCTTCAAAGCAGGGGAGGGGGCCTACTTGGCAACAATTCCCCCCCTCGGAGACCCCGGGACGTCAGGCGCGCGGGTCTCCGAACTTGACTTCAAAGGCGAGGTGGTTGGCAATGTCCGGTGGTCGAGCTTCGAGCGAAGAAGGAGCGGGAAGGGAAGGAGGGGGAGGCGTCACTCAAAAATTTAGTTTGGAGAACCACCTAACCGAATAAGTGCAATTTAGATCAGCCAATGGGCTGCCGGTCTCTGGGTTCACACCAGGGGGTGTGCTAAGTGCAATTGTCAGAATAAATAGTAATAATTCATGGCAATAGTAATTCATAGTAATAGGCAGCAATGAGCAATTCATGCATATAAATAGCAATAATTCATATTTGTGTACTTCGATTGATTCATGGATGAGGGTAATTCATACGGAATTCATGATGGGTTAAAAGCATTAAAAACCAGGAGCAATTCATATACATGGATCAATTCATGGATAGTTAAAATCATAAATAGATACATAGGATTAAAAGCAGGGACAATTAAAAGCAATTCATACAAGGTAAAGTGGAATGTGCAAGCAAGGCATAATTCATTGAGGGTAGGCTAATTCATAAATGGTTAAAATCATAAATACATATATGTGATTAAAAGCAACAGTTCATGAAGTTAAAAGCAGCAAGAATAAAAGCAAGTGCGTGGAAACAATTCATGAGGGGTAGGCGGCGGAAGGGCTCATGGGGGCAGAAAAAAAAAATACACTCTGCAATTAAAAGACCAACTCATATAGTCAGTTTAAAACCAAATTCATCGAGCTTAAAATTAGAAATAAAATAACCTTTAAAAAGGGACCGTACAGAAGGGGTCCCGGTTAAAACCAAATTCATAAGATAATAGATATGCTAGAATTACCTCGGCGGAGGGAGTCAGGTTAAAAAGGCAATTCAAGGTTAAAATCAAATTCATAGGGATAAAGTTCATGGGCGCACTTGCAGTAGATAGAGAGGGGGACTAGTTCGGGGCTAAATTCATGGGAGTTAAAATTCATAAAAGCAAGGGGGAGAAATTCATAAGACCATAGAGTAACAAAGATCACAGATGGCTCAGTCCGCAGTACAGCTGCTGGACTGGGTTGCATATTTACAGAAACGAGCAAGCTTAGTCCATGTGTTCCAAAACACACTTCCACCCCCCCTTGCTGTCTGCGTCAATCCGCAGAGCAGGGTCGGCAGGCGGCGAGAAGGGCTTCAGGCACACAGTTCTAGTCCTCATGGAGGTGGCGCTGCTGGCGGTCATTGGGAGATGGGCCGTAGGCTGGGAGGCGGGGTAATAGGTCCCCCCCTAGTCCACAAGAGGGCCTCGGAGCGGTGTCCGGCAGCAAAGCGTCCATGGGGCTGGTTCAGGATCCGTACACATAATAAAATACAAGCATAGTTCATACCAGCACAAGCAATAAAACAAACAAGGGTTAAAGGAGGGCGCCAAGAATAACCATTAGGGCAAGAGGAGGTCTGGATTGTAATGATCCAAACGGTAAGACAGCTGGAGTTGCTGGAGCTGTCGGCGGCTCCAACAGCCCAGATAAAGCAGTGAGGCACATAACAAAACTTGAAAGGCCAAAATAACGATGATTGGGTGCAAAGCCAAATTGTAAATCCCAGTGGCAGTGGGGCTCCAGCCAAAGAGGGTTTCCCACCACGAGTGCTCACCGGTGGTCTTAATCCGCTGGGCAAGATCCAAAATCTCCTTTCCGTTGTGGGACACAACCAAAGCAGTGGTGTCCCCGTCCCTCTGGATGCTCTGGAGGGTGCGGTGGAGCTGGGGGTGGGTCAGGAGCTCGTGGATTAGTTCCAGACCGGTGCCAAGGGAGACTGGCTTCACATACCGATAGATGGAGGGTGCCACCAGGATCTCTTCTTGGGTCCAGACCGGTACCGTGTAAGTGAAGTCGCAGGCTGCCACCGAAGACAGGTTGCAAAAGCAGCGATTGACTCCCGGGATCACGGGCTTGAGCTGGAACGAGTTCAGGATCACAAAGTCGCAGGCCGTTCGCACGCAGGCACATCCTTTTCCAATGTAGACCACAGCGGAGCTGTTCTCCCGGACGACCTCGAAAGAGCACTCGTTGAGGGCGTCGACTTGCGGGGCTACACAGGGGTGATGAGGTGCAAAGGCTTGGTCCTGGCAAATGAAGCCGGTCTGGTCTCGATGCTGGCACCCTTGGAGGCTGACGAGCTGCCATCCGGTCGGGGTGAAGCGGGCCCAATGGTCGGGGTGGCGGGCGTAGAGGACCTCGGTGTCGCTGACTTGGAGTCCCAGAGGCACGACTGGATACACATGGAATGACTCGTGCGCACTGGCCGTTAACAAAAATAATTTAAGCTCCTGGGTGGTCGGTGAGAATGAGGAATTTACGAGAGACCACCAGGATTCAAGCTCCAGTTCAAGGGGTGACAATTTGGGCATAATCAATCTTTTAATTTCCAGGGGCAAGTGCCCGTCCGTGGCTTGCCGAATTAGCCCCATGGCCACAGCCTGATTTAATTGTTGGGCTTGCATACATGCCATGGCTATTGACACGTTGCGTTCCAAAGACTGTGTTCCTTTGAGCAGCAGAGAAAAATCTCTTTCAATTTGACTCTCCCAGTTAACTAAAATGGAGCTGATCTCGTGTTGCCCATTCGAAATGGAATTTAGGGACTGCACCACCGGTTTACCTAAGTCGGAGATGCTAGTCGTAACATGGGCAAACTTGTTAGCGAGAGTCTCA
Source organism: Eublepharis macularius (assembly GCF_028583425.1). NCBI lineage: Eukaryota > Metazoa > Chordata > Lepidosauria > Squamata > Eublepharidae > Eublepharis > Eublepharis macularius. Next base: position 43,039,798 of record NC_072790.1, read on the forward strand.
ATATTGACCGAATCCATGATTGCTAAGCCTCCGGCTGCAGGAGCAGTCCAGTCGGGAATGCTTCGTCTGGCACGCGAGAGAGAGGAGGAGGGATCGATCCACAGTTGTAGCCATGCATTCCAACCCTTGCTACCGGCCTCCAGATAGGGAGCGCACTGCGGCAGCCTCTGGGTTATATTTAGTTCAGCTAAGTCTATGCGGATCTCTTTTAAAGACATTTGCGGGCGGACTAGAACTCTCTCTCGAATGTCAGTCTTCAAAACATGGGAGCCCACTATATGCGTGCCGCCTTGGCTTAATTGTTCATTGCTAGCAATCAAAGGGTCAATTTGGATGGTGTGGGTCTCCTGGGTCCGGATCAGCAAGGAATAATTGCCTGGTTCATGAGTCAAATTTACAAAGAGCAGCCCAAGCCGGTGAAATTTCTCTACTAGGGGCTTGGTTTGGCATTCGGGCGTCTGTTGAACCAGTATCCAATCGGGTGGGCCGTGTTTGGCTAGGTCTTCCTCTTTTACAATCCAGGTCAGGTTCTCCCAGCGCTCTATAGCAAAGGAGAGAACTGCGCCTGAAGGGGGCGTGATAGTGACTGATGCAGACTCAGTGGCAGTGGTGCCTAGTAGGATGGTCATTCTAAAGGGGTCTCCTGCCTTCCATACTGCGGCCGACACTAGGATAACTTCACAGTATGGTCCGAAAGCCTCAGTGACAAATGGCGAGGTTTCGAAATTGGCAGGGGTGGTATATTTGTCTACCACCGGGACTGCGGTGGGGGCTGGCCTGATACGGGGAAGAAACATACATGGGATCGGAGCAAGTGGTGACACTGTGTCAGTAGGCGAGTAACATACTAATTCTTGAGACAGAGTTTTTACTCCCACACATAAAATAACAAGCTCTGGGGGTCGGATCCACTGCTCTTCACAACTGCGGAAGTTAGTGCGATCCGTAGGGGTGGTCATATTGCTCTGCTGCACAACCTTGCAGACCATCATTTCATTTCCTGCCAGGGTGTTGATACATCTCCAGTGGGGGTAGGGCATTAATTTGGACGGGCGTCCCTCTATTAGGGTGCCTGCCAGCACGAGCAAACACAGAGTAGCCAGGTGCCTCATCTCCTGGCCTTCCTTTTCCTTTTGTGGTGAAAATATCCTGGGGAGACCTGCGGATATAAGTACAGGTTCCCTGAGTTTATTGCAGCGAAATAAATGAAGTGAAGCAGGGAAAAAGAAAAGGGAGGGCGTTTTTCTGCCAGCACTGTCTATTAGGTGGGGCTCGAACGAGAAGTCCCGGAGCACTAAGCGAGCCTTCCAGCTTGTTGCTCTGGGGAGCTCTTGTGCGACGGTTTCTTTCTAAAGCGTGTATATTTCAGAGGGGAAACGTCTTTGCGTCGAGCAAGGGTCGGCTGTGCGTTAGGCGGGATTATGCAAACTCGCCCCAGGGGTCCCTGGGTGCCTAGGCTATGTGGCCTTCAGGTGCCCCTTGCTCGGTGGCGGGCTATTTTTATTTCGCGGGCTGAGAGCTATCGGTCCGGCTTGGCCTGGCCTTGCCGTTTCAAAAAGAAAAAAACTAGAGAACGGTTTTCATTAACTATAAGGGTTGCTGCAGATGGGGGCCCTCGCTTTAATTTCCTAAAAATGGGCTTCGTCATATATTTGCAGGACAACCAATTTTTGGAGGGACTCCCTCGGGGGGGGGGGCCCGTTTTCTGGTTGAAAAAAAAGAAAGGTACACTGGGCGGGCGAAAAAGAAAAATACACTGAGCACAAAAAGAAAAATACACGGAGCTACACGGAGCACGAAGCATATGGGTGTGGGGTACTTTCGGGTTGCCCTCACCTGGAAGGCCTGGCATGGCTTCATTAAAACTTCAATATGTCTCCCCCCTTATACGGTACGGGCAAGGGAAAAGATTACGTGGGGCGGGCGGCTGCTGGCGGAAAGGGCCGAAGTGGAGCCGAAGGCGCTCGGCGGCGTTTATCGAAAAGCGGCGGAGACGGCCGAGATCTGCCGGCGCCACTGGGTCTGGGTGATTCGGGGGTCATCTTGGCGCAGGGGATTCTGGCTATGTAAATGAGGCACGCTGCCCCTTGTGCGTGGCGAACGCACCCCAATAACATATTCCAGAGGGCACATATTTACAAAATACTGGCGGGTCTTTTACCTTTGCACTAAAGCGTACTAGATGGTGGCGCCGTATAGCAACTCACCATGACGAATATGAACATTAGTAAAAGAGGGATGTTGGGCTATCTGGGGGACCTTTTCCAGGGGAGGCACGGCCCTCAAAGCCAAAGCCGACCATCATGCGAAAGCGTGGGTCTGGCAGGTGAGACCCCGAATCTACGTAGATGCGGGATCTTCACCAGCACGGCGGGTGAAATGTTTTCAAACAAAGAAATCACCTTATTTGGTGGTTTCAACGTTGGAAGACTGCATTCACTTCTGGGCTAAAGCCTCTCCAAACACTTTCACACACAGCAAATCTCTTTTGCCTGTGTAATTTTTTTCCGAACATGCGGCTTAAAAATCCAATTAAGAATCACTTTCGGTGGTGGTCCTATTTGTCTTGATTGCCGTGTCTTTCCCTAAGGGTCCCAACTGTGGGGCCCGCCTAATGAAGTTAAAGAATAGAACCGAAAAGAAATAGCAAAAACACTAAATGATTATAGGAAGCTAAGTTGGTCTTTTACATGATTATAGGAAGCTAAGTTGGCCTTTTACATCTAAACTCAAAAGGGAATTGGGCTTCAGGTTCACACACACATAAAGTTAAGACTGCACAACGAAAAGGGACGGGGGCTGCAGGGACTTGAACTCAAGTCTCCTTAAGGTGGCTTTTCCTCTCCTGGTTCCAATCCCTTCCAAATTCTGACAGGGAACCAGTGATTACATTTATTTGGGCTTACTTCAGCCTGGGAGAGGACAAAAGGAAGAACTGGGAGGAGGTCAGAATCCTGGTCTGGCCAGTTTTTCCATTTCAATGAGGGGTGGGGGTGTAACGCTGAGTGGGAACAGTCTGTTTTAGATGCTGCTAGCAACTGGGAGTCTTTCTGGAGTCTGCTCACTTGCATTATTACATTCCTGACTGCACTTACTGCTGGAGGCTCTACCTTTTCTTGGCTTGAGCATTTTAAAATGAGGAAACAGATACACAAATGTCTTTGAATTAGCTCGAGCACTACTAAACCACACAGGTCCGACATGAGGTTTTCTTCAGGGGTGTTAGTCAGGGAAGGCTGAGAGAAAGCTATTTGGTGTGTAGTTGCAAGCACTGGATTTTCAAAGCATTTTAAATCTTTTAAAGGAACTGCATTTTTACTTTTATTTACCTGTTCTTCAGGGCCATTGCAAGAGGGCACAGTCACGGTGGGCTGTGTATAGCTTGGCTGGGGGCAGTCTATGGGAGCCAAGACAATTTCTTGGGGAATGACTTTTAAACTCTGCACATGCTCAGAGGCTAAAGTGAATTCTGGCTTCTTGGGCGTGGGGGCTGAGGCAGAAGTTGGAGGCAAAGGTGACTGGCTACCTGTTTCACTGCCTTTGGCGGGGCGGGGTGCTGATTCAATCACTGATTGTTCCTCTAAAGTCTTTAATCTGACCTCAGTGAGTCTCTGGGATTCTAGGAGATTTTGCATCAGGGTTTTTAAAGTGGCAGTTTCATTATTCTGGTTTTCCAGCAAAGTCTGCATGCTAAGGAATTTATTGTGGAGCTGCTCTTTCTCTGTTGTGCAAGCATTTAATTTTTCTTTTAATTCCTCATTCTCTTTATTAAGATCATTTATTTTTAAATTCTGTTCCCTATTTACACTTATGAGCTCCTGAATTTTATTTTGCAGCTCTGCCAGATTTCTTTCAGAGGTGTCTGGCAAAGTTGGTGCTGGGTTCTGGGTTCGAATCACCCTTTGGAATCTTTCCTTCTCTCTTTTAAGTTCCAAACTATTTTTAGTTCCCGGAGGTCGAAGGCTAGCCTCAACCTTTGGTTTTCTCCCACAGGCAGTTAAGTGGGCAGAATAATGTGTGACCCCCGGGCATCCCTATTGGAAAAAGGGGTTCTCAGCTGGTGGCGGCTCTCCTCTTACTGTAGCCACTGGCTGTGTATGTTGGGGGGGGCCTTTCCCAAAGATGTCTAGAAGGGCAGAGAGAAGAACTGAAGTGGGCTGCTGGTGGAAGAGCTCCATGTCTGCCCCATGATCCTTGAGCCGCTTCCAGAGTTCCCAGCGGAGTGAGTCCCTGGCTGGCGGCGGACCGCCTAGGTCAGAGGGCTCCTCATGGTCCTTTGGCTGCGGTCTCCAGGTGTCAGCCTGACTTGGGGGAGGGTAGACCTGGTGATTGTAGGGGTGAGGTGCCCGAGGGGACGGGGGCGCTGAGGGCAGCGCAGGTCTCCAGGGCTCAGAGGGTACCTGTGGGGAGGAAGGGTAGTGACTGAGGGTGGGCACAAAGGTTACTCCTGGACGGGAGTCCCTCTGGCTGTGGCCCCGAGTGAAGCTACCACTTCTCCCACGCAAGATGCCACCTCTAGGCTCCGAGTACGAGCTATGCCCTTGGGGCCGATATTGGGAGTGGGGACCATGGTTGGCATACGTGACTGTGTTGATGGGCTCACTCTCTCTCCTATGGGGGGCCGGGGACTTCACATGGCGGATGGCGCCGGTTTCTCGCAACAGGCCAGCAATGCTCCTGATGCGGGATTCCAGCTCTCCCCATGTAATGCTCCCGGGCTCTACTCCTGCTAGGGCCAGGCGAGTGGTGCTATTGAGTCCATCTAAGACTGCTCTCCTGAATTCTAATTCGTCAAAGTCGGGTACATCGCTTGCATCTAGGTCCACTTCGTCTGCTAGCTCAGCAAGAAGCTGTTTCCTAGCTAAATATGCCTCTGGATCCTCCCCAGGTTTCTGGGACTCTGCAATGTACAGGTCTTTCAAGCTCTTGGTGGGCCACAGGAATGCACAAATTTCTTTAATTGCTCCATACTGGCTGCGTGTGGCTAGCCTTCGGTTAGAGATATAGGCATTCAGGGCCGAGACTATTTCAGGGGCAGCGCATTGGCGGGCCAGCTGGGCTACATCGGAACCACTAGCGGAAGGCTGAGAGGTGGTCACATGGGTGAACCACTGGATGGCTGTGTCTCGGTTTAGGGGTCCCATACGGTCGGCTATGGCTTGGAGCTCATCAGGCCTCCAATTGCGGGTTTCTTTAACGACCCGGTCTGTCTTCCTGCCATCCTCGTCCATGGATACTATTTCCTTGGTGGCTATTGGGTGGAGGGGCTGTGGGGCTTCCTCGGGTTGGGACGACTGAGATGCCCAGCTATCCTTACTATCTTCTGGGAGGGCCAAGAGGGCTGAGGGGTGCACAGCGGAAATTACGGCCTGTTGCATCCCCAAGTGTCGCTTTAGGGCCTCTAGCTCCCTCTTACAAGCTGAATGGTCCACGGCTGCGGTTTTAGACTGGTTGTGGTCCGCCATGAACCGGGCGGCATGGGTGAGCTTAGTAATCTCTTCTTGTCCCTCCGTTAATGCGTGCTCAGCCATATCGGCACGAGCGGTGGCCGCTTCAGCCTTGTGCTGAGCGTCCTGGAGGGCGGTAGTTAGTCCTTGCTTCTCTAATATGAAATTGACGCGTTCGGCGCGCCACTCAACTGCTTTCTCCTCATGTTCTCTCTCCTGGTCGGTTAGCTTGGTCCTGAGAGTCTGGATTTCTAGGCGCAAGGCGTCCTGCTCTCGCTCTGACCTCTCCTCTAGCTCCTCCTGCGTGGTTTGTAACTTACTAATTAGGGACACGCTGTCCTGCAGGGCAGTGAAAAGTGCCCAGGCTCCATATCTGTCCTTTTTGCTAGACCTAGGTTTCTCCTTGTCACAGAAGTCCTGGAAGGCGCTTCTAACTATCTGGAGTGGGTCGGGTCCCTTGAAGGAACCGGCTTCCCAAGGGCAATCTCCCTTCTTAACTAGCCACTTCTCCAGGCGGGGCACGGTGGGGTTTGCCCGGTACATTTTACTTTCGTTTAAGGCTGATCTCGGGGAGGTTAAAGAGTAGATCAGCGACACCAGGGGTGGGGCGATTAAAGCTGCTCAAGGGTTTTAACAACTTCTTCCTCTCTATGTTCCTTTTGGGAGGTTTATCCTTCCCTCAGGTCCTCAAGGGTTTTTACCAGGGGGTTTTAAGGTTCTACTTTTAGGTTCACAAGGGTATTTCAGGGTTCTCCACTCGGTTCTTCTCCACCGGGGGAGAAGGGAAAATTCCTATTCCCGTTTCAAGCTTGCCTACAAGCCACGGGACCAGGAAAAGTTTACTGGCTCAGAGGGTGCTCTCAAGCTCTCTCAGCCCAAGAACCAAAATTCTCAGTGCTTCCAAGCCTCTGCTTAGAAGCCAAAGCTCAGGGGTCTCCCAAGCCTATACTCGGAAAACCAAAGCTCAGGGGTCTCCCAAGCCTCTGCGCTCAGAAAACCAGAAAGTGTTCCCAAGCCTCTGCTCAGAAACTGCAATTAAGGGGTCTCCCAAGCCTCTGCTCAGGCAACCAGAAATGCTCCCAAGCCTCTACTCAGGAACTGAAGTGCTCCCAAGCCTCTGCTCAGAAGCTGCAAATGCTCTCAAGCTCTCTGCCCAAGAACTATACTCAAAGTGTCCCCAGGCCTCGTGCTCAGAGACAAACGGTTAAACTGTCTCCAAGCCTCGACCAAAAGACTGAAAGCGCTCAAGGACTGCCTCTGCAAGTCCCCAAGCAAAAGTGCTCAGGAGTAACACTTACTGTACTCCCAAGCGGAAAAGCGCTCAAGAGTTCTAACAACTCCCAAGCAAAAGTGTGCCCAAGAGTCCCACTGACTCCCAAGCGAGGTGTGCCCACGAGTCCTGACTTAAAACTCGCAAGCGGAAAGGCGCCCAAGAGTCTACCTTAAAACTCTCAAGCACGGTGCGGCCGGCTGCCGCGGGGCTTCAGGAACCTGGCTTTAGATTCCCAAAGCTAAACTGACTGAACAACCAAACGGACTATCGATCCCTTCACGTTTCCTCCGGAGCGGGGATTGAAGCCTAAGTGCTGGCAGGAACGGGGTTTGGACGGACTTAGGAGAGACGGGGGAGGGCGGAAGAGAATTTTATATGTGCTGCTTCAGGATGTATATATATCTATAGAGCCTACTTCTGGGATCCCACCCACATAGACGCGTTTAGGCGGCCCGGAAAGTGGCCAGGAACTTCACCAGTTCAGAGGTCCTCACCCACAGTACACCGGTTATAACGGCTGGAGGGCCTCGCGGTGCATCACAAAAGGCAAGTAGTCCAAAGCTGGCTGAAGGAGGAAATGGGGAAAAAGCCAACCCACAAGATAGAAATGCTCACTAGAGCCACACACAATCACACTTTTAATTCCCTGAGCTAAATTGCGCTCTTTACACTGAGGTCTGGAAAATTTTCCTCTACGTCAGTTCGCTGAAAACACGCGTGTCGACTCACGTGTATTCACACGAACTGGGTTATGCCCGCATTTTCTCCACCAGTAAACTGTTACCAGAACTGCTCTTTATTATAATGGGGAATTAGCTGTAGCAGTCTGTAACTATTAATATTAAGCGAGGATCATAACCTATGTTTACGGAGGTCCCGATCCCAGACACTCTAGTGAAAAAGAGGCAGACAAGGAGTAAGGTTCAAACACGTGTATTGAGTGTAGCGTAAGCCTAGCTTGCACAATCATACAAAGAACATACAAGGTCTAAGAAATATAGCGTAGGAAATACAGAGACGTTCGCATTAGCTGGTTCCCAACGATGATAGGGGGAATACTCACTTATCCTGAAGCGAAGCAGAGACACAACAGCGAGGTGGCCCAATGCCAGCACTGGAACCACAGACGGACAGCAAGGAAGTCTGGATAGGAATGGCCTAAGCCACGGGCAGCAAGGGGGGGGGGTCTGGATAGGAATGGCCTAAGCCACGGGCAGCAAGGGGGGGGGGTCTGGATAGGAATGGCCTAAGCACCGAGTGGTCTGGGAGACCAGCTTAAATACCCCAAAACGTACCCTGGGGCTGGTGCTGTACTTGGTGGTTCTCACAGATTAAAACAAAGGGTCTAATGGGTCACTGAATGGCTTGGATGGGCCACTTTGGTAATCAGATTGTGATAAGTGACACCTCAGGAAGAGGGGACAAAAGAGGGAGGGGGAAATCCAAATGGGCTGAAAGGATGTTCCAGCGGACAGGGCTTGTCCTGATGTCATCAGCTTCTGGAATGCGGAGGTTTCTTTGAGATGCATTCTCTAAGTGCTTGGGATGGTCGGCACTTAGTTCCTTCTCCGGGGCGGCTCCTAAGATATGCAGAGCGGGGCGAGGGGCTCTCGCTGCGGACGTGGTGTGCCCGCTTCGCCGAAATGGCTTCTCAAAGCAGTCTTCTTCCCAGGGTCTTCTGGCTGCCTGAGAACATGGATGCCGGCTGGGCATAGCTGGGGCTGGATAGCAGGCTGCCCGGTAGCAAGGGCAAGCGTGGCGACCGGCCCGCGGGAGGCTCCAGGCGGGAACTGACCAGGGAGCGCCTAGCCAGGCTCGCTGGAGGTTTCCCCGGCAGGCGCCCGGCTGCTAGCAGCGGCTTGGGCCCATATGAGGCAGGCTTCCATGGAGGCAGCGGGAACAACACTTTAAAACACAGTCCAAAGCAGGGAACAGGCACGGTCCGTGGCAGATGGCAAAGCAGGCACGGGGAACACAGTCCAAACACACACTGGGAAGTCCAGACACAGGTCAGGGCAGGGCTGCCCAGAAAGAGAGTCCTTTGTGCAGTTACCCAAACATGGAGTCAGTAAACTACACAGTCTATTACAGCAGCAGGGTAATTGACACGCAGGAAAACAGCAACGCAGGAAACTTTAGCACAGTTCATAGCAGGCTTCAAAGCAGGGGAGGGGGCCTACTTGGCAACACAACACAGTTTAGGGTTGCCAGCATCCTGGTAGTGGCTGGAGATCTCCCGGAATTACAACTGGTCTCAAGGTCACAGAGATCAGTTTACCTGGAGAAAATGGCTACTTTGGGGGGTGGACTCTATGGAATTATGCCATGCCAAGGTCCTTTCCCTCCCCAAACCCCACTTTCTCCAGGTTTCTCCCCCCAGATCTCCAGGAATTTCCCAACTTGGAGCTGGCAACCCTAACACAACTAGGCCCCTTGGTGCACCCCTTCCCAGTACATTCCTTCTCCCAGTATGCAAAGTAAGTAGTTTCATTACTCCACCCATAAGTATATATCCTCAAAGCTCTACATAAGTGTGTGGTGTAATCCTAAACAGAGTCTCACTTTTTTAAGCCCACCAACTTTAATGGACTTAAAAGGGTGCATCTCTGCTTTGGATGCAACTGACAAGTTGCCTCTGCTTAGGAACATCCATCATCTTGATTTAGATAAAATCAAATCCTAGCACAGCTGGATGAGAAACTTTATTTTACTGTCTCTCACCCACAAACTGAACTGTGACGTCTCTTAGAATAGAGGGCAGTGATGTTTTTTTTTAAAATAAAGAGCCAAACTGCATCAAAATTTACATCAGCAGATCAACAAAGAGCCAGTCCAAGAAAGCCTATTTGCATAATGGAAGACATCTTAACATTACTGATAATTGACATGTTGATGAATACCCCCCAAAGGTTCTGTAGCCCAAGCACTCCATGTTCAGAGTCCACATGAAGTGAACACATGAAGTTGCCTTATAGTAAATCAGGTCATCGGTCTATCAAGGTCAGAATTGTCTACTCAAATTGGCAGGTGCTCTCCAGGGTCTCAGGCGGAGGCCTTTCACATCACTTCCTGCCTCCTTTAACTGGAGATGCCGGGGATTGAACCAGGGATCTTCTGCATGCCAAGCAGATGCTCTATCACTGAGTGACAGCTCCTCCTCTTATGGGACACACATGAAGTCTTAAGTTATAAATACAAGAGCATCTTGTGCAATCTCCACATGGTTTCCACTTGGATTACTGGCAGCTGTTTACCTCTGTCATTGCCTTTTATGTAAAGCATCTCTGAGAAAACCATGAGTCCCATAAAAAGTTTTGCCTGCTGTTGTCTTCACATGCTTGTTATTCTTGTATTCACCTACCCCTCCAAAATACCTTTGGATTTCATTTTCTTTTTAAAAGAGCCGTATTTGGTTCATTTGGCTGTAAAGCCATAGCTTGTAGACCAATAGCTTGCTCTGATTGACTGATTACATTTGTAGCTTGCTCTCCCCGTGAACGGGCTCGGAGTGGATAACATCAAAATTACATTTACATTAAAACTGTAAACATTAAAACTACAATAAATAACAGTTCAGTCACAAAAACAATTCTAGATGGCAGCCCATTTTTCCCAGCCCTAGTAAAACATTTCCATGGGGTGGGCGGTGAAGAACAGCAGTGCTTTAGCAGAATGGAAAGATGCATAATGTGAGATAGATTGCATGCACGCTGCGTAGCGGTGATGTGAATGCTGGTGGTGGTGTGCAGTTTAAAAGTGGCAGAGCAAAGGTGGATTTAGTTTATAGGGGACTTCTCAATTACAGGATTATTTATCACATACGAAGCCCTTGCATTGAAATGCAACCTGTTTAAGATACTTTGCTCGATATGATATCCTTAAAAAAAAACCCCTAGGAATAATTACAAGACAAAATTAAAACATATCCACCCTGTTTAAATGAACAGGGTGAAAAAAATACCTGGGACTGAAAGCCCTACTAGTTAGGGCACTTCTGAAATGTTTTATTCGATTAATGCTGAATCATTATCAACTGCAAGGTGTATCTGTGCTGAATTGCCTCCTGTGCTGTTTCATCTGGGGAATTAACACGATGTTCATTTCAGCTGTGGAGTTCACCTTTAAATATTTAGCCTGGTTGGCTGATGTTGGCTCTTATGCCGGGTTGATGCAGATGTTACACAGAGTCTTTGGGTGATCCAGTACCATTGCAAAGCTTGTAAATGCCTAAATTGTAAACTCCTACACCACAGATTTTTCCCCTGCTTGGCCAATGACTTCCTTTTGAGTGCTTCATGATTTTTTTCTTTTCTACTTTTTTTCTTCCTCCTGACTCAGTCATTCTGGCTTTAAATTGTGATTACAGGCCAGATCTTACTGCATGACATTGTTTCTAGAAGATTAAGTTTCATGAGATCTTAATCGCGATACTTGTTTCAGATGCAATGTCCCAGATTATCTTTACAGATCGGCTCTTTAAAAATAAAAATGAAACCTCAAAATTTTCTCTAGTAGCTGAAAACAAATAGTATGTCTAGGAAACTAATGAAAGAATTACTTGTTGAGCACATGCTTTCAGCAACCGTTTTTTTTCTACAGCTCCTTTCATTAATGTCTTATCTCTTGCCCTTCTTTTTTCTGATCTTTGTCTCCCTTCATCACTTACCTGGCCTGTTTTTTAGTCTCTACCTGTTCTATGTTTTTACTCCAGTGACACTGCCCCCCACCCCATCTTTTAGTTTATGTATTTTCTGTGGCCTTTTTCCATGAGATCTTCTTCTTCTTCTTCTTCTTCTTCTTCTTCTTCTTCTTCTTCTTCTTCTTCTTCTTCTTCTTCTTCTTCTTCTTCTTCTTCTTCTTCTTCTTCTTCTTCTTGGTCTGATAAGCATTTACTTCAGTTCCTGAAGCTGGAGTGTCGTGAACATTCCAATGCTGACAACTTTCCTTAGTTGAATGAATTCCAGAAAATTCTATAATGGCACATTAACTCAGCATTGTGCCAAAAATTTCATTGCTAATTCCATCTCTGCAGTGCTTTATGACACAGATATCATATATTCCTGCAATGTGTTGCAATTATACCTTTAAAAAACATTTCTGTGTAGCCATATGATTGATTAGTTCGATTCGTTTGATTTTGGGATATGGCTGGGAACTTCTTTCTATAACATTGACGATCTCCTATTTATTTATAGTCTGCCTTTTTCACTGAAATTCAAGGTGGATTACATAGTACAAGTGAATACAATGTAATCAATAGCTAGAACATTCACAGAGCAAAAATACAATATGATCAACAGTAAAGGCATCTATATCAGCGGACATTGCCCAATAGCATAGTCTACAGTGCCTGTTGCTTATCAAGGTAACTCTTTGAGCTATTTCTTATGACACAGCCCTTTAATCTGAGTAGAAAGCCCTCTTGAACAATTTAGGATTGAATAGTTTGCCAAAAGCCAGGAGTGTGGGAGTTTCCCTGACCTCCTCAGGCAGGCCATTCATTCCACAAGGTGGGGCTACCACAGAGAAAGCGCATGTATGGGCAGTTGCTGATTTAGCCCAAAGGCAGGGTGGTATCTGCAGAAGGCCCTGTTCAGATGAGCAAAGCTGTCATGGCAGAACACAGGGAGAAAGGCAGTTTCACAGATATGAGGGGCCTGGGCCATGAAGGCTTTGAATGTAACAGGCATGACCTTGAACTGAGCCCAGTAACTGATGGGTAGTCAATGGAGTGACTGCAGAATGAAAGTGAGATGCATGCTCCCGAAAGTAAACATACTGCATTCTGTCATATATGTCTTGTGGGTTTTCCTCAATTCCTGCACATGTGGGGCCCAGTTCAGATCATGAAAATAGCCAAACCCTGAGTATACTGTTTAACCCACTGGGGACCCTTATACTTGTGGGTTTCCTCAAGAACCCAGTAGTGCCCTCTGTATTGTTCTCATCAGGTATTGTATTGTTTCAGGTCAGGAAAATGGTGTGAGTGAGAAAAGACTGAAGCCCCTTCTCTACATGTGCCACAGTGGCAAGTGATTTGGGCACTGCATGCATGGGAATTGAGGAGAACTTGCAAATTCTGTGTATGACTGTTACCCAGAACAGGGGTGGGATGTGTGCCCCAGACCCAATCTGTGTACTCCATTGCTGTCTACATTATGTGTATGGAAACATCACTGTCCATGTCACATTAAAGTATAGCATAAGCAGGGCTCATTTCGAGGGGGAACGCACAGGAACGCAGTTCCAGCAGTTCCCCAAAGAGGTCACATGATCACTTGACTCTAGGCCGTTTTGGGCCCATTTCAGCCTGGATTGGGGTCAAAACGGCCCGGACTGGACCTCTGATGGGTCACTCTCCCACTCAGCAGCGGCCCGATCCTGACCATTTTGGGCCCCTTTTCATTCATTTTCAGCCCCTTTTTGCCATTTTGGGCCGTATTTCGGCCCTGAATGGCCAGGATTGGGTCCAAAACAGCCAGGATAGGTCATGTCAGGGGGTGTGGCATATGCAAATCAGTTATGCTAATGACACACTTCTGGTGATGTCAAGGGGGTGTGGCATATGCTAATGAGTTATGCTAATGAGTTTCTCCAGCTCTTTTTCTACAAAATGACCCCTGAGCATAACCAAAAAGAAATGGACAGGTGTCTGCCCTGAGGACCTTACAATCTAAATGTCAAGAGCAGGGAGAATTTAAGGAAGGAAATGCATGGCTTCCTTCAAACACCCCTGTCTTAGGATTTAAAGATGGCTCATTGTTTACTATTTAATGTACTGGAGTGCTGTCATTTTTTTTCATGTGCCCTTCTACTGCACATTAACCTGGTGCTCAGAAATTGCTATCAAAGTCATTATCTCTCTACAGGTTGCAGTCACAGTGGGTGGTTGTTATCCTGTTCATTTCAGTGGAGTTGTACCTGCTTATTTCAGCACTGAACTCAGTTTTGACGAACAAAAACAGCACAGTCATACAGGCAACTGCATGCTCCCCCCCTTTTTTCCTATCAGCATATTAAACAAAGGATAATATTAAGTTTGGATAGTGGATAAAGTTAAGCTCTGCTAATACTTAGCATCAAGTACCACTGTGTTGAAATTAGAAATTACACATTCCTGAGGTTTCTAGCTGTCTTGCTTGCCAAGAACATGGAGCGCAGAGCTCTCCAAGATGCAGCAGCAGGTCCTCGGATGAGAACAGCAACGTGGGCAGCTGCCACTACAGTGCAAAAGAATCTGCCGTTGGGGAGAAAGCCTTCATAAGACAATTCTCTCCAAGGAATGTTCCGCTGCTTTTGTACTTTGTCGTCTTGGACTCCACCCAAAGTGCAATGTTCGACATGTGGATTGCAGACCGAGGCCTGGTTCAGACAGCTGGGATGGCTGTAACTCCATCTCGTGGAAGGGGCTCAGAGTGCACACCGCTTGCACTACACAAGAGATGCTGTGTAAGTGGGATGATGTGTTTGCTTCACACTGTTTCATTCCTCTTTTATTCTGGTTTTAGTGGGGGGAATTTCTGAAATGAACAGTGAGGGTTGACCCTCCCTCCCTGTAAGGCTGATTCCGAATGAGTGATCAAGTGGAGCGCAAGTGGAGGGCAAGTGAACAGGGAGGAATACACGTGTTCACTTGCCAGGGAAGTATAATTCACCACTTGTAGCTTGGCTCCCAGGGAAGTCCCTCTCTTCTTGGAGTATATCTGATGGCCACGGCATTGTGATTGGTGTGAAAAGATTTGTGTACAACGGCACTCTGAATGGCAGCACAATTTTGCTCCCTGCCAATCTCTATGTTGAGCTTTGTAGAAATGAGGATGAGGGTTATACACCTGTAGACAAGCATGTTCTCTCTGATATTAAATGCAATCTTCTCATCTGGCTGTCTGGAGACTCACACAAATGAGGTTGTTTCTGTGCGGTGTCAATTCCTTCATTGTACAGCCATCGCTGCTGCAAATGGAGAGGGACTCACAGTAGTAATGGAGCATCCACATGGGAGAAGATAATATACAGGCCTTGATTGTCTTCTCATGGTAGTCACCCTTCCTGAATCATCGGAGGGCTTTTTGCCAGCTTTGAAAAACAAATCAGTAGTTGCTATATCACTATAGTGTTATAGTACTGTAGCGACAAAGCAACAATGGTTTTTTTTTAAAAAGCCACGAATTAGAGCCAAGCTACAAGTGACGCCTTACACAGGTTGGACACTTGTCAGCTTCCCTCAAGTTTTGATGGGAAATGTAGGCATCCTGGTTTTACAGCTTGGCTCTCCATTATAGCTGCAAGACCAGGATGCCTACATTTCCCATCAAAACTTGAGGGAAGCTGACAAGTGTCCAGCCTGTGTAAGGCGTCACTTGTAGCTTAGCTCTGAGTCTTCAGGTGGCACATGGAGATAAGGAGTGACTTTGAGGCAATGGTGGCTGCAAGATGGTATAATGTGGGTGGAAGGTAGTGTTGTTAATGGGAAGTGGCATTTGGTTTTCCAAAATTCATTTTTTTAGCTATAGCTATTTATTTTTTTCTTTCAAAGGAGGAATTGCATTCATTTTTCTTTCATTTTAGTTCTAGTTTTCTGTTACATCACACATACAACCCTTTGTAAATTCAACCCTTGAGGGGGATTTTATGTTACACACCAGAGTGCTCTCTAGCAAGAAGATCAGCAGGTTTGAGAAGACATTGTCTGCCTCTGAGCATCTGCAGAGTGAAATTTTCAAATTTTGCAGAACCTCCTTTCCTGCTCCTCTTCTCTTTGATCAAGAAGGAATTGATTTGAATTAGGCTCCAAGTTGCTAAAAAAAAAGGAAAAGAAATGGATGGCTGGATTTCCGGAAAAAACTGAAGGCTGGATTTCCGGAAGAAACTGAAGGATTAAGACACTTTCTTGTATCATCACTAGCAGGAGGTTAAAACATGCACATCTTCCCCTCCATGCACCATGCAAACCCACTTAGACTGCAATATTTCAGGAAAGATCATAATAAAGCAGGTGTGGGAAATACTGGAAGAAAGCAGGGGAACCCTGGAAAGTGGACAGTTGGAGCATAATGTTGTGTGGATATTCTGAAAGACCAGTTGCAGTTCAAAAGCCAAGGTGGAGAAAAGCATCCACGGAGAAGCAACTTGTATCAAATGATGCTGACAAAATCCTGAAATGAGCATTACGATATGGAAGTTCTGGTGCTTATAATTGGTGTACTGCTGCTTGGTCTCATTTTCCGTGTTTAAAAGACTATCGCCACTTGGCTGCCAAAATAGACATAGGAAGACGTGGAAATTCAAGTACAAATGGCTACTCAAATTATCTATGCATATATTAAGTTTGAGATACGAAGTATAAATTTCATTCTGATATTCATTTGTCTTATCTCCCAATCAGATATCTGTAGAGTCAGAGCAATAGGATTTGGCCCGCATGTGGGTGTTCTAGAATCCATATGGAGTTTCCTGTTTATATACCAATTTTCCCACTGATGTCAGTATGAAAGAGTTTCTGTTCTGCATTTTTAAAAATTTACCTTTAACAACAACAACATTTGGTTTATATACCGCCCTTCAGGTCAACTTAACACCCACTCAGAGCAGTTTACAAAGTATGTTATTATTATCCCCACAACAATCACCCTGTGCGGTGGTTGGGGTTGAGAGATCTCCCAGAGAACTGTTACTAGCCCAAGGTCACCCAGCTGGCTTCAAGTGGAGGAGCGGGGAATCAAACCCGGTTCTTCAGATTAGAGTTCCGCTGCTCTTAACCACACCACCAAACTGGCTTTAATGCAAGTGACATTCAGAAATTTGGTACATAATGGAATGCTCATGAAGCTACTGAATTATAGTCCGGTCAAAGCTGAGCTTTTATTTTGTGTGGAACAAGAGTACTTTGCATTTATGTACCTGTAAGGTGTGAGAAGAATGGAGACAGTTGGCCCTTGGTCGTATGTCTGATAATGGTCAATAGAACAAGTTCAAGAGGATGCATCTTTAGGAAATGTGCCCAGTGCCCACCCCTCTGCACTCAACACCTTTAAGTATTTTGCTTAAAAGGTGTCGTGTGTTTTCTTTAGATTTTGCTTACCTTTTCACATCAGCTTGCTGTAAAAATACTGCCCAAACTCTTGTATAATGGAGTAAAGCTGAAAAATTATTTAACTTACGCAATATGATGCCCAACCAGCCATTCCGAAGTCTTTTGGCTAACTCCAAGCAATGGACCCAGACAGTCTGTTTCAAATCATAGGGTTTGCCCTTCAGGAACACAGGTATTTTGGCAATGGAGTTGGTCAAGTGCTCTTTGAATGTGAATTCACTGGCTTTCTTGCGGGAAAAATGTGTTTTTATAAATAAATGTAAAAGTTAAGAAAACACATCCGGATTAATAATTATCCATGGAGTTGAGGGTGGGGGGGCTTTCACAGCTGTTGACCTGCTAATGCTCCCATATAATTTATATTATTGCCCAGTATAACATTAGGCAACTACATCACTGTGCCCATTGCAAAAGTATATATGAAGAAGAGTAGAAGTACTGTGAGACACAGAGGTTATGCATCAGATGGTAGAGAACGTACTTTGTGTACAGAAGGTCCCAGGTATCTAGAATTACAGGATTTCAGCTCACTGCTGGTTAAATAGACCTTTCTCTACCCGAGACTCTAGAGAGCCACTGCCAGCCAAAGTAGACAAGACTGAGTGAGATGGACCAGTAAAAGGCAGCTTAATCGGTTCAACTTCAGGTGTCGGATTGGATCCTATGACTCCCTTCCACCAAGTCTTGTTTCAACAGAGAGAGAAGAGAGAGAGATTTCCATTAACAAAGACTTTTCTGTATCAGAGGAAGCCTTTCTCCATCAGAAAAAGTCATTCTCTATCGGAAGAAGTCTTCCTCCCTCTAAGGTAGGCTTTAAAGAAGAGTCATAAGTTCCAACTTAGAGGAAGAGAGTCATGGGGTCAAACCCATAGTTCGGATTTCCGGTTTATCCAAGACATTACCAGATTTGGGTAACCCTCTATCTTTAGATCCAGAGGAGTTAGCCGTGTTAGTCTGTAGTAGCAAAATCAAAAAGAGTCCAGTCAGATGCACGAAGAGAACTGTGATTCTCGAAAGCTTATGCTACAATAAAATTGGTTAGTCTTAAAGGTGCTACTGGACTCTTTTTGATTTTGCCTCTATCTTTAGGCAAAGCAGTGTAAGATAATGCAGCCATATGAAACCAAAGCCACTGTTAGAAATGAGAAATAACTCCTAGTTCTAGCTAAAACATTGAGTTGTATGTGAGGGAAAGGAACCAAGAGCTACTTTTTCTCTACCTGTAGAGCTTCCACATACCAAACAAAGGCCTTGTTTTTCCTCACATGAGATTATACCACAAGTTGCTTGGGTGAGGATGAAAAAGCTCTTCAGCAGGGGTTATTTTGTAGAAAAAGAGCTGCAGGGACTCATTAGCATAACTCATTAGCATATGTCACACCCCCTAATATCACCGGAAGTGTGTCAGAAGGTAAATAATAAAAGTTAATGTTGCCAGTGCACACTGTGCATCTGGGGAGGGGGGGACATACAGTAACATTCAAGAACATTGTGTTTCTATCCTTTCCAAGGCAGATTAGAGCAGCTCCACACAGACAACAAAGCCAGCAAAATACACCGGGGGAGGGGGGAGAAGATATACTCACTGCTTGCAGGCCGGGAGGATGGGCAGCGCAGGCCACAGCAGTGCCGGCTGACCACGGGGCCAGTTCTGGAGGCCCCCCCGCACGGCTGCCCCCCCCCGCATGGCCGCCCCCCCTGCTTCCTACTTGCTGCTGTTGCTGCTGTTGCTGCCTCTGCTGCTAAAGACACGGGCAGCAGGAAGGCAGCGGGGAGGAAGAGGAATCACGTGGGTGAGGCAACCACCCACGTGATCTCTTTTCGGTTCTTCCAGAACGCCGTTCTGGCGAGTTTCCCCCCCTCCCCCAAAATGAGCCCTGGTCTTCAGGAAGTTTTAGCCTGCTTCCTATAAACAGAAGACTGGAACATTTCCACTTGTGCTAGAGCTCTTGTGTAAGTGGAAACCAAAGAAGAAGATCACAGTAGTTGCTTTGTTTGCACTAAATCATACTTATTATATACCGCTTGTGTTTTGGCTTATGCAAGATTTTGTGCCTTTTTTGAGGCAAGTGTTAGGTGCTGCATACAATTTTGTGCCAGCAGAACTGCACAAAGTCCATGGATGTTTCCTCTTGTACATTGCTGGATCTGAACCATTAAGTTTGGGGAATCTGCCAAACTAAAATATAGTTGAAGCTTCAAGTAGGATCTTGGGTTGGATCCATCACAAAATTTCCACTTGTACTAGAGCTCTTGCACAAGCAGACCATGATAGCCAGGTGTGATAAGTCAAACAAAGAAGGAATTTATACCCTCAGTTCCCCACCACCACAACTGCCAAATATCGTTCTATTTTCTGTACATGTTCTATTTCTTCTCAGAGACTCAAAAAAGTGTACCCTGGCCTCTCCTTCTGTTTGGTTGTGGCTAGGGGTATGCACAACTCTCTCTCTTTTTTGAGGGGGTATTTTTTGGATTTCAGTATTGGAAAGATGATAAATATCAACATTCTTGATATTTGGGTTCAAAAATACTGGCTTAGTATTCAGATTTGGGTGTTATTCGGGAATCTGAATATATTTGGCTCCATTATTCCCTATGGGGGAAACTATCTCTGTGTGTGTGTTTTTAATGCAAACTCCACCAAAATCACAGTGAACCTAGTCCTTGATGTCCACTACAGAACTCCTAGATTTCAAGAAGATTGGACAAAGGGATCCAATTCGATGAGCCCCTGAAAAAGGTGCCCCTAGCCACTCTCTATTGTTTCCGGGGGGGGCAGAAATTCCAAGGTTTTCCAGGACAAGCACAGGGGGGCAACCCCTGGCCAAAAAAACAGTCCCAGTGCAAGCTGAACCAACAAAGCCCAACAGAACCAATGTCAAACCAGAGAATCTCAGCAGACTCAACACTAAAACAGAGAATTCCAGAAGAACCAACATCAAACCAGAGAATCTTAGCAGAACCAAAGTGAAGGAAGGGACACCGTTGCAAGCCCAGAAGAACCCGTGTCACTCAAAAAGGCCAGGCAGAAACCAAGGCCAATGTAGCAACACAACAGAACACAACCAAGTACCAACATCAGCCACGCAGCAGCAGAACCACCAACTTGGCACAAGCACAGCCAGTCACCTGGCAATCGCGCAGGCAAGAATACACACATAGTAGATTGGTATAAGTGGGAAGGTGAGAAAGTGAGAAGGAAGGGTAATTCTGGGTGACCCAAGTTCTCCTCTCTCTGCAGTCTGCAGCCTACGCTGTCACTCTCCGGCTCAGAGGAGCCTTCAGACAGAGCTGGAGCAGCTGCCCTTCATCACTGGCCTTCCTGTTCCCTCTCACTCCTGTAAAGAAGAAAATGCAACAGCAAATGACTGACTTCATTTTGTTTCTGTGGCTTTGGCTTCTGCTGCTTTCAAAACATTGGCACATCTATGGTGTCAATTCTCCACTTTCTCTAACATCTCTCTTCCTATTCCAGTGGCAAGAGAACAACATATTTGGTGCCACTTTTCTTAATTTTCTGCACAGAATTGTGCCAAAGTCCAATGACTGTTCTGGCTGGGCTGGTGTTTTTTTCTGGTGGTGGCAGTGGGGGAGGGGGGCAGTCCAAGTTGGAAATGTGGATTTTATATAGTGTCTCATCGGGATAAACTGGCCTGCTGGAGAGGGGCACCTCTCCCCATTTCCCCAGTACAAATTGAGAGAGGCTGCAGGCACAAGTTGCATGTTCTCCCTTCACTCACTCTCAAAGTCCAGAGTTGGGAAACTGAAGAGCTGCAAAAAGGCCTTGATGATGACCAACTACTCAACTCTCCAGGGATGCAAGCAAATGTGATGAGAGCTGACAATGTTGCCAGTATGGGAGAAGACATGCGTGCTGGGCACACTCATCAGAGGGCATGAGAGAAGCCTCTGAGCCTTGAGAGAGAGAGAGAGGTCTAGCCAGACTGCCTCTTTCTTAGCCTAACCACCCGCAGGGCTCTGAGAGGTAGTCCCTGACTATTGTCTCCACCAAACCCTGGCTCATTCCCCTCATGTCCCCAGATGGGCCAAGCACATCCCTGATGGCCACCTCTAGGGACATCTGGGGACTGGCCATGGGGGAACTTTGCCAAGAAGGGGAGGGGGGACAGCAGAGCTGGTCTCCCCCTCCTCCTGCTCTGCTGGCAGCATGCCCTTCTTGGCCTGTGTATGCAAAATCCACCAAGAGAGCTTGTTCTGCAAGCTGGCGAGTTTCCTGGCTCACTAGGTGAAGCTGCCATTCACACATGGTCGCCAACATGTACAACTTATTCTCGGTGAGAGGTTGCAGGTGAGACTCGACGTCCTCTTGCAGCCTTCTCATGAGCACACACACTGCTGAAACGAAGGCTGCACGTCCTGTGGTGGGGTCTGGAAAGGCAGCAATCTTCCTTGGAAGCATTTGGATCAAAGGGATGACCAGTCCCATGTTTGTCATGTCAGACGAGACCATTATGGTGAAGTCCTTAAAAGGTGTAATGACCTCCACCGTATGGGACATAGTCAGCCAATCCTCTTGACTGAACTGACTCTTCGCCTTCCAAGTGTCACTCTTGGAAAGCCACAATGTAAAGGAGGCCTTCTCCTCCACCAAATACTCAAGCATGGCATGGGAGGATTTCCAGTGAGTGCTAATGTCATTGATCAGGCCATGTTCTGGCATGCCTGCTGGGACCTGGGCCGATTCCAGACGGCCCTCTCCATGCCGAAACGTTGCACGTCGTTGCGCGGAAAACGCGAAATATCGCATTTTCTCGCGCGAGTTTTGCGCAACATCATGCGACGTCGCGCAAAACTCGTGCGAGAAAACACGATATTTCGTGTTTTCCACGCAACGACGAGCGACGTTTTGGCATGGAGAGGGCCGTCTGGAATCGGCCCAGCAGTTGGTGCAGCTGATGAATAGCTTTCACGTTGTGTAAGAAGTGGCCTGTAATGTACCAGCATCTCCTGATAAGCCACTGGGAATCATGAGTTGCAGTGTCCAGTCTAGAATCTTCAGGGTTTGGACCCAGAGCAGCTCATTCCTAACCAAGAGGTGAAGTTTGTGGGCCATGCAGTAAATGTGTTTGAGGCTGTCTGGATGTTCCTGCTGCCATCAGTCACCATGTAAACTGTAATGACATCCCTGCCTCCCACCTCACTAATTACAACTCAGTGGTGGCAGAGATATTGGCTGCTATGTGTGCTTCATTAAGAACCTCAACATGGAGCCAAGCCTGGAAGAAGCTGACCTGACAGCCACCCATCTGCCTGATGCTGGTTGTCCCAACACCACTGGGAAAGTTGTCAGGTTGCCACCAGTGCATAGTTGGCAAGAGGTATGTATGCTGTAAATGAGGGCAGGTCCAGATGTCTGATGTGAAGTGCACACTTCTCCCACTAGCACAGGATAACTGGGCCTTCTCATAATCCTTGGCAGCCCTGGAAAGAGAAGTCACCACAGTTCTGCTCAACATGGTGTGAGCAGGAGGCACGTACCAAGGAGCAGCCTGCAGAAGCTAACTTCCTCGACTACGGAAAAAGAATGTCCATCTAGAGTGGCCATCTTGCTGTTGAGGTGAGTGAATCTCTTTCCTACCTTCTGTTTTCCCCCTCTTGGCACACTAGTGCCACCCTCACAAAACATCTCAATCCAAGGTGCTTGGCATCCCTTTCCTACAAGAGACCTGATGGGATGGGGTCTCCTGATCACCAGAGGTGGTTGTGGGATCACCTCCCCCTCCTGGCTTACTGGCAGCCATGCAGAACCAGCATCTCTCTTCCCTCCAAGAAGCACCACTGGTAGTGTTTCTGCAAGTGGTTCCTGAGTCCGGTAGTCAAGAGAGGAGGTCAGGGCTGGCACTGTGCATAGCAGGGATCCTCTATCTTCTGGAAGTGACCTCAGATGGTGGAACTGTAAGGGGACCCATGCTGCCCTGCAGCTGTGGGCACCCCAGCAGCTGCCTCCTGTGAGAGCTCAGAGCAGACACAGAGATGGCACAGGGTGGGGGGGAGAAGGAGATGGCCAAGTGTAAATGTGTTGAGATGGAAGCTCCCTCGGGGGCACTTCCTCCATCTCTTCCTCTTCTGTCATCTCCATGCACTTCACCTGCCTTTCAGGGAGAGGCACCCACTTTGAGAAATGTGGGGTAAAATGAATGTTCTGTGGTGTATGATCTGTGACAGGCTCCTTCATGGGAGTCTTGTAACATTTTAAAACCTTTTTTTATTATTCCATCATAAGCTTTTGTGGACTAGAGCCCACTTCCTCAGATGTTATCATAGCATCTGAAGAACTGGGCTGTGGACCACAGAGGTTTGATGCTGGATTAATAAATATTAGATTTTAAAATGCCACAGGACTGCTGCTCATTTTTGCTATGATAGAGTTACATGGTGACCCCTCTGGAATTATCATGCAAGTTACCACTTCATGCTAATGTCATCAAGTGACGAACTCCTTGTATGTCTCTGACACGCTTCATGAGGCCCTTTGAGGGGCAGCAAGGCCATTTTCAGCCTCTTCTGTCCCTCTGTGGGCCTGTGCAGGGGCAGGGGAGGCCTTGCCGCCCCTCACAGGAGGAGAGGGAGGACCCCATGCCACAGGGGGAGGTAAGTGTGGGGCTGGGGCGGGGGCGGGGGCTGAGGGAGTGGGGTGGGGTTAGGGCAGTTTAAAGGGCCCTGACACCAGCAGGTCCCTTTCAACTATCAGGTGGCAGTCGGCAGGGGATCCCCCCTGCCGCCTGTCAGCTGATAGTTTAAAGGGACCTGCTGCTTGCAAAGTAGGAAAGGGCCCTTTAAACTGTTAAGTGCCCTTTCCCTGGTGCTGCTAAGCAGCTGGAAAGGGGCATTTAAACCCTACAAACCATGAACCACGAACTGGGTTGTAACTGGCCCCAGTTCCATGCCAGTTCATGGTTTTTGGTCCGTTAAAATCCACGAACTACGAATCTCATTTTTCATTTTTTTTTTGGTCCATGCCCATGTCTAGTCACAGCTCACGTTTTCAGATACAGCTAGAATTCAACACATTCTAGCTGTATCTGAAGAAGTAAGCTGTGATTCATGAAAACTCCTACCCTACCACACATTTTGTTAGTTTTATAGATGCTGCTGGAGTCTCGCTCTTTTCTACTGCTACAGACAGACTAACATGGCTACCCATAGTGATCTAAATTCCACTGAGTTCAACGGGACTTACTTCTGATAATGATTGTGTCTTAAATATGCCTTAAATTACTAAGACGGTTGAGGAGTAATGAATTTTCTGGACTGTGAACTTTTCTGGATTGTATAGAAGATCACTGGTGATATGTTCTCATGTGTATAACAATCCATAGGATTTGTTCCAAATTAGAGGCTATTATCTGCAATCTAACAGGTACAGGCACGAATCTCTCCATCTCGTTGAAAGTAATCTGTTCCCTGATTTATGGACTTGGTATCCCCAAAGAGACTCCCTAACCCACACAGACACTCCAGCTGCTGGATTTTGCATTTGGATTTTGGAGCCTATTGAAAGAAACACAAGGCCATATGCAGCAAGGAAGGTCCCCTGTTGACCATGTATGGGAGAAAGGCTGCAAGTGTGGAAAATCTTACCTTTAAAAAAATGCTCTGAATAACAGCCGCTTAGAATGGTAGGATATGAATAATTCGAATAGAGGATGAAGACCTGCTGCTCCTCTTTCCAACTTAGGCTGCCTTGGGGAGATGACTCTCAAGAACAGATGTCAAAGAGTTCTAAACCACACTGCAGGCTATACTGTGAATCTGGAAAGTCACAAGTTAAGCACGGTCAGTGTGTAAGTTGCTGCTTCTGAATCCTTGAACACATGCTGTTGATCATTCTTCCTTTTGAGGAAAAACAGGCTGATTGTTTGCCATAAGAAACCATTTGACGGTGTTTGGGAGGTGGAAGGAAGATGGTCGTTATGGATAATGAATTCCCAAGGCAATTTATTGACTTCATTTATACCCTGCCTTTCTCCCCAACGGGAACCCAAAGCGGCTTACATCATTCTCCGTCTTATCCATAACTACAACAAAATGACAATTCAACATTGTTAAAGGAAAACTAATCTGATCCTAACTCCATCTTCCCCACTCTTCAGATGAAATTATGTTGTTGTTGAGGGTTTTTTTTTTTTTAAAGAAACAGATTGCATTCGTGGGGACTACCATTTAAAATGGCAAACTGGTATGGAAAGCAAGAGGCTGTTTAACTCTTTCTCCTTGTGCCTTTTCACAGCTGAGGACAACTACCCCAAACTCAGTTTTCAGCTCAGTTTGCCCTATACCATGGCCAACTAACTCAGCATCAGGGGTGGATGTGGATGCATGGATGAGGCCTTCATGGTACGAGTTCTGAAACATGCATTCTTCCCCTTTGGAAGGCATGAGGCAAGAAAAAAAAAGGATCTCCCAAAGGAAACAAAGAGGAAGGAGGAGTCAGGAGGAGGCATTTCCACCTTAGACAAAGAGAAGCAGCTTACTTATCAAGACAGTACTGCATAAACACAGAGACTACTGCACCCCTCTCTCCTCACCACCAATGTCCAAGGCATACTACTGAGTTGCCTATTGTAGAAAAAACTAGCACTTTGCACTGAGGCACATCTACACTGGACATAAGTTTAACACCCCAATACAGACATTGTACAGACACTGGATATATTATCTGCTCCAAACTTATTATGTCTATGAGATGTGGGCACAAGTTCCTGGGAGAAGTAAAGATTGTGCAAATAGAACATGCATGTATTTTTAGTTCATAGACTGCATTTATAAGTAGTATCCAATGGGGGGATGCGAGGTGGGTTCCAGGAGGAACAATCAGGCCAAAGTGAAGAGGAAAAGTCTTCAGGCCTTCTCCTTTGCCACATTCAGGGCTCCAAACACTTAAAAGTACATATGAACAAGGCTGAAATCCCATTTTGTCAAGGTAACATGGCAATCCCTGGCCTCAGCCAATTGCCGTTATGGCCGGGTGCTGTGGTTTGCTGCCCTAGAAGGAGAAGGGGCAGCTCCCTCTTTCCTGGGCATATGGGACTTTAAAGGGGAGAAGCCTGGCACATTAGAGCACGCTCCACCCATCGGCATCACATTCAGCGCCTCATGCTTGGCCCACCCTCTGCCCCCTATAGCAGAGCAGGCTTTGCTGGTCATTGTTTCTGGGGCCAGGTAGGAATTTTTCCTCTTTTCACCAAATTGGCCTGGGTGAAGGTTTTTTTTCGCCTACCTTGCTCTGCACACAGAGGTTGTGATAATTGGAGCCACATTAATTAGGTTTGGCAGGTTCGAGTTGGGAAATGAGAGTGGGCCAGTGAGCACCCTTGGCATCTCCTCATTGGCGGGGAATTGGGGTCTGTTAGGAGCAGCTGAAGCTTCATGGCCCAGCTGCGAGGGCAGACTGCCTGATGGGACCTCTTGGACAAGTCCTTCCCTCAGGAGCCATGGCTTGCGGTGTTTGGAGCTTTATGGGGGGAACCATTCACCTGGCTGGCCGGGCTCAAGCCATGCCTGATTGATGACTCATGCCCGGGGCAGTGGGTCTTGCCCAAACAAGTTCAAGGAGGAGGCCCCAAGGTGACCACTGGCTTGACCTGTACTGCTAGTTAGCCCCCCATTGCCACGTTAACTGTTCATGTTGTTGCTTTAATAAAGTAGCCTTTAGTACCCAAGCCTGTGTCTGCCTCTTACTTCTGACTAAGGTAGCAAAGGTCTATGGGTGCAAGTTGTTCTACTAAAGCCTTTCAAATATGGTGTTCTGTGGACATATGGACTATGATCTGAACAACCGAAGTTCAGTTCCCCACTCTGCCATGGAAGCTCATGGGATGACCTTTAGCCAGTAACACCCTCTCATCCTAACCTACCTCACAGGGTTTGTTGTGAGGATAAAATGGAGGGGAGGAGAATGATATAAGCTGGGGAGAAAGGTGGGGTATAAATGAAGTAAATATTTGAATAAATACTTTTGAATATGCATGTTTAGGTTGATAATAGAGCCTACTATACCATCCTGTCCTCCGTCTGAATCTGAATGGGCCTAAATGATTCATTATATTGTATTCAGATGGCGTTCATTCTTTTACTCAAGTTTTCTGACTTATATATGTTGCAGGAATAAATGCTCAGTTATGAAAGAAGTTAGCTGAAAAACGCCCGTCTGAACTAAATTATGGGACCATTTAGTAGCGTCCAGCATTTTGTGTTAATGCTTTCGGATGGCGAAAATAACGTTTCCAGTTTGAGATTCCCCCCCGACCCCCTCAATTCTTAAATCGAAGAGAGAGGGAGTTTAGGACAATGGCTCATTGATTTATAGTGAGTGTAGCAATGGGTTTCTAACTGCATGAATCATGCAGATTGCTCAATTCACCACATGCCTTAATAAAAGTTTCACTTTAATAAAACAAAGTTAAGGCAAATATTCCCAGAGTCTGGCTTGACATTCCTTATACATTACCCTGACTCAGGAAATTATTACTATATATTTTACAGCAGCTACAGTAGGTTGGGGATCAGGATTAGAAAATACTAACTACTATGACATTTAGCAGAACTCCTGTGTATATGTGGTTAACTCTTGAAGGAGCGTAACGGAAAAGGCATTGAGATTTGTAACAGTTACATGCTATCTATTTTCTTTTGGTTTTTACCATAGTGGTTAGTAATGGCAAACATTCATATACTGCGATCCCAGCCAAATTGCAGGTTCTGAGCACCATTCTTAAACTTTCGGGGAAAATGCTAGCTGTTTAATGAATTCTCTCAACTGAGTTCAAATGCTTCACGCATGTGTGTTCCTGCACTGCAGCTCGAGAACTATCAGTGCAATCCTAAAACGAGTTACTCCAGTCTAAGCCCATTGATTTCCCACTGTATGTTTCCTAGATGAAATCACCAATCTACTGCAAATTCCGCACACTGTCCTCAAACATTTTAAAAAATGCTTGCTTTTTATTGAAAATTTCAAAAAGAATGCAACCAGGTCTGGTTCTAGATTTTGGGGGGCAATGGGCAGAGAGTGTCTAGAGTGCTACCTCTTCTCCTCTGCCTACTGCCTGGCCTTCCTCTTATGCCTTCCTTCCCACCATTGAGCCACATGCCTGGGCATCCTTACCCAGGGCTTTTTTTCTGGGAAAAGAGGTGGTGGAACTCAGTGGGTTGCCCTTGGAGAAAATGGTCACATGGCTGGTGGCCCCGCCCCCTGATCTCCAGACAGAGGGGAGTTTAGATTGCCCTCCACACCACTTGGTGGCACAGAGGGCAATCTAAACTGCCCTCTGTCTGGAGATCAGGGGGCGGGGCCACCAGCCAAGAGGTTCCGGAACTCTGTTTCACTACGTTTCGGCTGAAAAAAAGTCCTGTCCTTACCTTACCCCCTCATGAGCCCTCTCGCTTCCTACAATCACAGATGCATGCACCACCCACATACCCGTCCCCTGGCAATGCTGGGTGGTGTGCCCTTAATGCAACTACATTGTTACTTGCACTTGTGTTTGCAAGAGGACTATGTTTTTGTGTGTAGGAAATCTCTAATCCTGGGCAAAGCTGTGTGGCTTCCCAATTCCCTATCCTCTCCGTCTGACCAACCAAGATATTTGGGGGTGGGGGACCTCACAAAAGAGGCTGCATCACTCATTTTGTTTGCCTATCTGGCAGGGGGCAGATAGTGGTGGGGGTTTGGCTTTCTTGCCATATTGCCTACTTCCTCAAGCCTTGATTTGGGCGAACCAAGAATTTATTGAGTGTTCTAAACTGCACTAGCAATATTGTGTGTGCATTCAGCATGGTTTGTGTTAGAGATGTGAAAGAATTTCTCACATTGGCCGGCATGAAGAATTTTGATGGTTCGAGGGGGTTGTTTTAAGCTGAGAGATGATATCAGGGCCGCAAATAAAAATGAGAGATGACACTGGGCTGCTGAACATATTCCACTTTGGCTGATTAAGTAGGGTTTCTATTTTCTTAACCTGATCTCTGCTGCCTGATCATTCTTTTGTTATTGTGATGACTCAGAAGAATGCTTCATGCTGAAAGGTTATAAATTAGGAGACAAGAATTCTACACTACAGGAAGTCAACAGATAGGGAATGCTTGGCTTAAAGGAAAGCATTTTGTAGTCACCTTGGGGTTCTCTATCCTTTAAAAAAATGTTGCTCTCTGCAAACTTTGCTACCTTGTTGATTCACCTGAATGCCACCCCCAAATTGCTAAAGGTGCATTTGATAAAGGAGACTTTGGCTACCTTATTTATTTATTTATTTATTTATTTATTTATTTATTTATTTATTTATTTATTTATTTATTTATTTATTTATCATCTGCCTTTTTCACTGAGATTCGAAACAGATTACACAGTATGAGATTAGTACAATCAGTATCAAGTACATCTCAATACAGTATCAAGGCTATTTCCATAAACAATGCCATATGGTAAATAGATACAAGTTTAAAAGACATAGTATAAGCAAGAATCCAATACAGAGTAGTAAAAATACTGAAACAGAACATAATCAGTTCTAGGACTAACATTAGACAACATGGAGCACAGATGGTACATAGGAGTACATATTCAAAGCAACAGTTAATATGTAAGGCAATATAGTGATGAAGTCTGTGGTCCCTAACTCATAGCGAAGCATCTGAGAGCTGAACTACGTGATACAAACAACACGTGAATGGACTTACACATGTCTCCCCGTTGCTTGCTTGTACACTCACCAGCATGGCCAGACTGCACTTGATCCCATGTCTGTGCTGGCACGGGTTTCTTCTGTGCTCCTCCAAGACACAGGAATGGTATCCCATCATGCACTGCCAGTTTACACATGCTAAAACCATCCCCTGTAACTGTTCCCTTTCCCCTATTGCCTTTCTGTGTGGGAAGAGGGAAGCGGAAGCAAAACAGAATCACCACTCTGCAACAGCAACTCGATGATATGGTCCGCAGACACTCGCCAATATAAACCGCTTTTTTGCTGACATATGCACAGAGCAGAGCCATGGACACAAGATGCTTCGCATTTGAGAGCCAGTTTGGTGTAGTGGTTAAGAGTGCATTTGAGAGCCAGTTTGGTGTAGTGGTTAAGAGCACGGGACTCTAATCTGGAGAGCTTTCCCATTTGATTCCCCACTCCTCCACTTGAAGCCACCTGGGTGACCTTGGGCTAGTCACAGTTCTCTGGAGCTCTCTCAGCCCCACCCACCTCACAGGGTGTTTTGTTGTGGGGATAATAATGACATAATTTGTAAACCACTCTGAGTGGGCATTAAGTTGTCCTGAAGGGCAGTATATAAATCGAATGTTGTTGTTGTTGTTGTTATTGTTATTGTTATTATTAAGTTCATCAGGGTAAAAGAGACACAAGAAGGTGAGGGGGAAAACTAATCCGGCCACTCATATAGACTCGTGTAATTCATCTTGTCTAGTTTGACTCTAAGACCCCATCCTTACAATACAGCCCTCCCAACCTTTTTGAATAGTTTGGTTTTGCATCGTTTATGAAAAGCCAGTAGAGTGGGGGCTCTCCTGACCTTATTGGCTATCATTTGAGAATTCTTCTCTAACCAGACCTATGCTGGCTGCTTTGTTATGCTGGTTATTCAAAGTGATTGGCTATGTGTAATAGACAGTTGTAAATTAGGAGATAAGACCTCCAACCTATGGGGATTCATCAGTTTGGAAATATTTGTCTACTGGGAAAGCACTTTCCAGTTAGATTGGGATTTCTGAATCTTTAAATAATTTATTGTCATCTGCAAACAGTTTTGGTACAACAATCCATTCAAAAATGATAGATAAATGAGGCATTAAAAAGGTGTGAAACAGCCATATTTTAGTCTACTAAAATTCAATAAAACAAGCATTAAAAAGAATTTCAGTGGGAAGAATCTGACCTTCTTGATCAGAAGCAGACACAAAAAGAATTAAAAATGTACAAGTTCATGCATCCTCAGTTTGTATGACAGGGAGGCCCTGAACTGCCCAAGTAATACATCGATGCTTGGAGTATGTTATACATCAGGATACTTTGTCCGTGCTTCTGAACATTTACCAACAGCAGCTACTGGCTGTCTGCCTAGTGTGATGATGAATGCAGCCAATTGTGCAGTTGCAAAATCAGCACATATTTTTTAAAAATACCAGTTATTTTAAATTGCAAGCATATTGGCAATTTTTAGAGTACAAGTGATTGGCTCAAGAAAAATGGGCATTGGAAAGCAGAGTTCATTGGACACATGTACGGACTGCAAATCACTTATAGGGAATATGAGTATCTGCGCCTTTTTGTTTCTTTTTGTTTTCTTAAGTTGCTGTCGCGAGCATTCCCATTTTTCTCATTTGTGTTCCTTGCATCTCCAAAAAATTTGTTTCTTTTATAACATTTTTACAACAGCCATTTAAAGCCATTCCTGTGCTATTCCATTGCAGAGGCTATCCTCCACTGCAGAGCACATGAAATCCTAAGCAGAGTTACACCAGTCTAAGTCCACTGATTTCAATTAGCTTAGACTGGAGTAACTCTGTTTAGGATTTCACTGCTAATCTACGGGACACTTCACAACTCATTGAAAGATGTTGTCTTTGTGTGAGCAGAAGGACTTGTGCCTGAAGGACTTGCACTCCACAGTGGAAGATAAGCTTGACAATAGCTAAAGAGATCTCAAACAGAAACAAGGTATTGCGTGATCCACCTTGGATCTGTGAGAAAGGCCGAATATACATAAATAAATAAAATTAATTAATAAATAAAAATAGGATCCAAGCCTACGATTCAGTCATGAAATCCAACAACACTAATGGAATCAGTCATGGGGTGTGTTGAGGCCATCATACTGAAGCTCAGGCCAAACAGGATTGAGGTAATTTTCATCTCTCTGGGAAGGTGGAGGCAATGGCTTGGCCTTTTAAGAACTCATCACCTACTGCATAGCTGAGTGGCAGCAACAAGGAGGTATGGGAGGACAGGGCCAGCTGGGTAGGAGTCCATTGGAGGAGGGGAGGCTGGAAGCCTGAACGTAGCATGCGTGGCTTACAGAGTTGCCTCCTTATGAGACTGGGGAAGAAGCTTTTGGCTTCTCACTCCCAAGCTTACAGGAAGAGGGCAGAGAGACTAAAAGGATCCAGAATACCTTACTAACCCCCTTCCTCACTCCAAGGCCTCTTGGCTCCCTTCTCACTAAACCAGGGTCACTGATCAGTGGCATGGAGCCCCATACCCATCCAAAAACCTAACAGAGGTTGATGTATCAATTTATTTTGGATGGGTTGCACATTTCCTTTAAAAAGCAGATTTATAACTCAGGGTTCTATCGCGGCTGTACTTACGGATTTTTAGAAATTGTATATTGCACTTCTCCAGAGACCTGCTCAGTAGAACTACAAGCCAATGGCATGAACCATCCTTAACTTGCTTTGGCTGGTGTCCCAGCTGCAGCTCTGTCTTGAGAAGCATGATTTGGCCACAGAAATCTTTGCCCTGGTTCCCCCCCCAAGCTCCTCCCTCTTCTCTGCCTTTGAGACAGGGCAGATCTCCTTTGGTGGCAGAGGGGAAGAAAGCAGAACACATGAATTGAGGAAAGGGTTAAAAGTTTGTTTCAAAGTGTTCATGAACCACTTTCTATTTGTTTATTGGGATATTTATACCCTGCTTTTCTCCTCTTGGCTGAAAAGGAGAGGGAATTTCAATCTGAATAAACAAATATTTTTCCTACTTTCACTATCAGCTTTTTGCCTACTTGTTATCCCTTCCACTGGATGAGTGGCAGGGACCTCCCCTGCTCTCTCCCACTCTGTGTCATCCTCACATCAACCTCCCTTTTAGGTAGGTTAGGCTGAGACTGTCCCAAGATAACCCAGCAAACTTCCACGGCAGAGTGGTGATTCGAACCTGGATCCCCAAGAGTCTGATCTGACATTCTAACCCCTACACCACATTTGCTCTCATAAAAAACTCAGTAAAAACCTTGGTCCAAAATTAAAAATATCAGTATGAATGCACAGTAAAAGCATCACTTCAATTCAATCGTAAGTCCTCTTTGAAAGCTCTGCCTGGCACGGAGTGGCAAAGATGTCACAGATCTCACTTTACGAGGCAGCCCTGGGGACAAAGGTCATTCAATGGGGCTTACTCCCAAGAAAGTGTCTGTAGGATTGTAGCCTGGGTGTCCTTTCTTTTAAAAGCACTATTGTGGGTGAGCTGAGCCACAGTGTTTACCATTTGACACTAATCTTCCCGCTCGTGTTTACTGAGTCCTCCTAATAAATTGCTTCCTGATGAACTGGGGTTAGCCCGTTAGAAAATAGCCCAAGTTTGAAAGGTGACATCAGCAACTGCTAAAGTGGATTGAAATCTCATGTTCTGTAACTTCAGAATAATCATTCACGCAACAAGCAATTAGCATCAGTCATATTCAACATATTTTTACCATGTACACATATAGTAAGGAGGTAATTTCCTAATGGCCAAACATCGATTCCGTTTTTGTTTTTAAATAGTATTCCCTTTGTATACATAGAAATAAAATTTCATTTGGCGTGAAGAAAATGTATAAAAGCGAGCTTACTTTTCTGTAATTATACTGTGCTCCCAGGACCCTTAAAAGAATGGGGGAAATACCTGAGAGGCTAGCAACCACTTTGGAATGGAAAAAAAACAATATATAGCTAATATATGTGCCTTACATATGCACTCCAGCAAGACAATCCCTACACAGAAGCAAGCATTCATGTACAGATTCCCTAGTGATGAGTGCATTCTGAGTATACAAAAGGTGCAGCTTAGAATTGGAAATTTTAAAAAATGCATTCCATGGTGCTGCACACCATGCCTTGCTGGGCTGAGTCTTCCAGCATATCTCCCAAACTCTCAGTCATATATCATATTTGTATTCCACCCTCCCCTCAATGAGTCTGCCTTGCAAGAAACAGTGCCACCAGAATTGGTACTGCGATCTAGCAGCATGCATGGGCAGAGATCCTTGCATGATGCACCACACTGCCACACAAGGTCTGGACTTACTACACAAGTGCCTCTGTGTTTTTGTCTTCCTTTTTCTGATTTCCCTGTCCTAGGGTCCCTCTCTGGGTCCACAGAAATCAGTTCCTCTGAAGAAAATGGCAGTTTCAAAGGGTGAACTCTATGGTATACCATAGAGTCTAGAAGAAACTTGGTAACATGCCGGGTGGGGGAATTAGCTCAGGAATTTTTCATTACTCAAAAGCAACTCTCGTTTTAAAAAAAAAGTTGGCAATGCCTGTTCTCAAGATAAAAAAATAGGGCAAAAAGATCTTCAGTACTAAACACGCTCTGGATTATGGAGTTGTTCTGGTCTGAGGACTAGGTACAGGGCAAGGGCTGATTTCTGAACTTTTGTTCTCTCCAGAGTATTTGATTGTGATGGGTTGGTTCCCACTCTGTCTTTTCAGAATTTAATGACCAGAATCCTCTGGTTCTTGATGCTTCATGACTAACAGACAGAAATTAACCTTCTTCCTTCAAAACAGATGGGGGGTGGGTAACACAAATGGAGCTTGATGGCAACAGGAGGGGGCATCATATAACATGGTTACTTCCCTTGGCAGTAGTACAAGCTTCTGTGGTAAGGGGACTGTGTCAAACTGGCACCAAACTGAGAGCCAGTTTGGTGTAGTGGTTAAGAGCATGGGATTCTAATCTGGAGAGCTGGGTTTGATTCCTCCCGCCTCTGCTTGTAGCCAGCTGGGTGACCTTGGGCTAGTCACAGTTCTCTGGAGCTCTCAGTCCCACCCACCTCACAGGGTGATTGTTGTGGGGATAATAATGATGTACTTTGTAAACCGCTCTGAGTGGGCATTACGTTGTCCTGAAGGGTGGTATATAAATCGAATGTTATTATTATTATTACTATGTATCCCTCTAAATGCCACCGTACGGCTCTGAGATGAATGCATTTTCCCCCTCATCGTCTGCGAGCTAATGCCGTAAAGCCACAGTACAGCTGCAGTAGTGGCACATTACATGATTCGTTGCCTATAAAAGTAAGCCTAACATTTACAGATAGCTATGAAATAAGTGTGCCTTTGTGAGCAAAGGCACTCTGCCGGGCTTTACACCACATTGCTTAATCTGGCCTACAGCCTAGGTAAAGACACATAGATTATAAAGAAAACACTTCTTTCAGAATGCAGTGTGAAAACTTGTAAAACATAGTCTTTGTCCACACAACATGTATTTGTTAAAGAATGTTAAACAAACACGGTAACATTTCAGGTTTCCCCCCCCCCCCTCCTCTTCTGCACTTTCTTTCCTTGCCTAAATTCAGGTCCAGGTATAAAATGTGTACATTCCCGAGCAAGGTCATGAGTGTGAAGCATGTAGAAAAGCTCGAGAGGTCAGATAGTGTGTTTCTTTTTATGGAAAGGGACAAAAAGGTATTGAATCCACCAACCTTGCTGCAGCAAAAATATGAGGTCCTATACCCTGTTCATTAG
Source organism: Eublepharis macularius (assembly GCF_028583425.1). Taxonomy (NCBI): domain Eukaryota; kingdom Metazoa; phylum Chordata; class Lepidosauria; order Squamata; family Eublepharidae; genus Eublepharis; species Eublepharis macularius. Next base: position 43,075,098 of record NC_072790.1, read on the forward strand.
CAAACGGTTGCCATGATGACAGGATGCCGGACTAGGTGTACTGCTGGTCTGTTCCACCAGGGCTCTTCTTATATTAGGTTAGTTTTACACATACAACACAGAATAATTTCTTTGCTGGATCATTATGGTCCATCTAGTCCAGCATTCTTTCTCCAGTGGAGCATCTGGAGTTTCACAAGTCAGGCCATGAAGCGGACAGCTTTTTCCTCTTGCTGTCCAGATCATCTAGTACTCAGGGATATGCTGCTTTTGCACATGGAGCATCTATTTAGCTCTTGTGGGCAGAACAATCAACCAAGAAGAGATGGACTTGCTGAAAAGGAATGTTTGTGAAGGTCAGCTATGATGATCTCTTTCTCTCCTTCCTTGCATATATTTTCATCCATTCGTCTGCAACTCTTGAATGATATGCTCGTTATTAAGATCAGAGAGTTGAAGCAACTTCTTGCCCAACTTGTAAAACAAGTCTTCTACTACGACTGAACACAACAATGCTGGGTAACTGTACAGCCCATTACTGTTATGGTCAACCATTTGGGAAAGTGTGCCAAGTATCATGCCCAAAATTTTAGACCCAACAATTCTACAGTTGCTTCCTTTCCTTCACCCTATTCCTAATCTTTACTCAACAAAATATGATTTTATCATTGATCCAAAAACTGATGGCCCACATTGACTCATGCATAGCATAACAAAGATCTCTTATGCATAAGAGGTAGAATTCCTATTGGTTTCCCTAGACAAAGGGACTTTGCATGCACGTGTAGAGTTATCCTTTCAAGAAAGGGAATATGAAAGTCTGCTTGTGTAGGAACTCTGATTATGCTTTAAGAGTATACATAGGGAGGGTCTGGAATAGGGAACTGAACTGAAATACATGCTACAAAAGATATTATTATTATATTACTCAAATTATCTGAAACACAATCAACAATAAGCAGAGGTCACCTGTTATTATTGATTGGCCTTCCTAAGCTGATACAAGTTTCCACCAGAGACCTAAGTATCAACCTGATATTGGTGTAATATATACGCTGTTCCAAGTAGAGATGGGCATGAACAGAAATACGAACCAAAGTTCATGACAAACCAGGCCAGTTCATGGTTCGCAAACAGGTGGTTCATCAGAGTCCATTTCTGACGATCTGCCACGAACTTTAGGCTGGTTCATTTGTTTTGTTTTTTGGTTCATCACTGCAGGCAGCCTGGTGCTGATCAATAAATTTCCTAGGCAACAGGAGATGGACTTTCTGCAGACCTCTGCTGACCCAGAAGGGACCTTCTGCTGGCCTAGAAGTCACCTTCTGCTGACCTGGAAGTGATGATTTGCTCACCTAGATGTGATGTTTTCACGAACCAAACAAACTGGTTCGTGAACTGGGGCAGGTTCGTGAAAGTTCGTGGTTCGTGAAATGGGATGAACCACGAACAGCATGGTTCTTTTCCCCCCGGTTTGTACCCATTTCTAGTTCCAAGTAGCGCCGTCTTGCAGTTCTGTAGGTGTTATGTCAGAAAGCTGCAGTTTTTCCATATGAATTGCAAAGTTTTTCAAAATGGTTCCAAGTGCCCTGATGACAATGGAGACTTAATATTATTATTATTCAGATTTCACACAACACAATCAATAATAAAGAAAGATCACATGTTATCATTGACTGGCCTTGCTGAGCTGATACAAGTTTCCACCAGAGACCTAAGCATCATCATCATCATCATCATCATCATCAATTTGTTGTTAGAAGGTTGGATTCCAGGTCATCTCTCCAGAGCTGTGCTCATGAAATGGAACTTTCTGGCCTTTCCCCTCCCACTACAACCACTGAGCCAGCAAAATGATGCCCTCCAGCGGTAACATTGTCCCTCGATGCCCAGAAACTGCCAGGGGGCAGTGGAGGGGGGTTCTGCAGTAAGAGAGGACAATTGTCACGCATTGCCTCTGTCTACTGTGTGGGAGGAAATGCCTTTTTGCCAGCAGATCACAAGATCTGACTCTAACCCACTGATGATAATGTCATCCTCTTGGAATACATCATCATATTCCATAAATACATACATACATACATACATACATACATACATACATACATACATACATACATACACAAACTCAGATCTGTGTCCCCGGCAACTTTCAAAACCTGATAAATTATGTTCCCACCTGACATTGGATTATAGAAAAATATTTATTCTTGTAATAGGGATTGGCAGTCAGATTTTGATACAAGGAAGGTTAATGATACAAACCGTGCTAATTCATAGAGTTGAAAGGGGCCATGCAGACTATCTAGTCCAACCCCCTGCCCAATGCAGCAACAGCTTATAGCATCTCTGACAAGTATTCATCAAGCTGCTCCTTGAAGACTATCGATTTGGGGGAACCCACCACTTCCCTAGGCAGCCAATTCCACTCCTGAATTACTCTTAATGTGATGAAGTTTTTCCTGATGTCCAGCTGTAGTTTAAACCCATTGTTTCATGTCCTATCCTCTGTTGCCAACAGGAACAACAGTGACAACCTTTTACATACTCTAAGAGAGCAATCATGTCTACCCTCAATCTCTTCTTCTCCAAACTGAACATTTCCAGGTCCCTCAGTCTTTCCTCATAGGGCTAAGTCCCTGATCATTTGGGTTGCTCTCCTCTGCACCCGTTCCAATTTGTCCACATCCTTTTTGAAATGAGGCCTCCAGAACTGCACGCAATACTCCAGGTGTGACCTGAACAACATGGTATACAGTGGGACAATGGCATCCTGTGACTGGGATGTTATGCCTTTGTTGATAAAGCAATATGTTCCCCTCGGGCAACATTTGACAGACTTTTCTGAATGTGGAGATGTTACTCGTGATACTTTCACTGACATCCAGGTGGGTTTTTGCTTTTGCACTGGCAGTCACATGGCACTCGTCCATGTTTCAGGAGGTTTCAGCCGGCTATCTTTGTTTCAGTTATTCCTTGAGCTGCTCCGAGAAAATAAGGCTGTGTTTTTCTGGTGTATGGTTTGTTTCCTTTACCCCTGGCTTTTAGAAGGGAAAAAGTGAAGCTCTCTCTGGGCTGACTCCCGTTACTCTTTACAGACTCTAATCTCCTTTTATAATTTCCGCCTAACCTCCCCTTACCACGAAATTTGACAAGAGCATCTTTTACTCCACTCCTCCTGGTAGTGCTGACGATGACCTCAGCTCCTTCTCTTATTTTCCCACCTGACTTGGCACCTGTTTCTGATTCCATAAATAAGCACAATTATGAAACATCTTGGACTGGTACGCAGTTGGCACAGGTGTGAAAACATTCTGTTCCTTCATGAGTAACCTATCAGCATTTTCAATCTTTCAAAATGGAACAGCAAGCACAAAGAGAGAGCGAAAGAGAGAGAAAACCTACATATGCTTTCAGTTTCTTTGTGTTTGGTCGGACCATGCCGGGGCTTTTAAAAACCAGGAGGCTGGATGACCTCTTTTGCTCCCCTGGATCCATAGAAGGAGCTTTTCAGGTGCTTGCTTCTCCTATGGATGTGTTTCTGCTACTGCCTTGCATCATGTTCCTCTCAAGCTGATGGGATTTTCATGTGCCATTTTGCATGGGTTCCAGACTGGAAAAGGAGGTCAAATTGTTTTAATTAGAGCCTCCAACTAGAGGAACATTTTATTTCAGGGCTTGGCAAGGGGAGGCGGCATTAGGACAGGTGGCAAAAATAAAATTGGGTCCATTTGAGGGCAAGAAATAAACCTTGGGGCCTATAGACCCCCCACAACAGCCTTGTCTCCAATGTAGACTGGAGACAGATAACAGCTCTACCAGGAAGTGTGGTTAGAAAAAGGGGGTCCCTCTGAATCACACTTTTCTTTCTGTTAAAAAGATTTTGCAAGTGTAGTCATTTTTTAAAAGGCTACCAAACTTATTTGATCAAGCACAACCACAGATCTAATGAAATAGGTGTGTATGCTATGGGAAATGATCACTTTTAATGAACTTGCTCTTTGAAATGATTACCGATCTCCAGCTTTACAGAACGTAAGATTTCTGCTGCATCAGACCATTATTCTGTTCCGCGTACTGGCCAACCAATTACCAACAGGGCATAGAGGCTGAGGCTTTCCCCTGACATTGCCTCCAGATACTGGTATGTGTCTCCTGGACTCAATACATGGAAGTTGATGTCTTCATTGAACTGACCACTACAACCCCAAGGTCTCTTGGTTTCAGCAAGTTCAGAACACATTAGCATATAGTTGAAGTTGGGATTTTGGGGGGGGGGGTCCAGTGTGCATCACTTTCCTCTTGCCTACGTTGAACTTCATTTGCCACATTGTTGCCCCCTCACCAAATTTGTGGAGCTCTTCACAGTCAGCTTTGGTTTTCACCATCCTGAATAGTTGTGTCCTCTGCAAAATTGGCCACTATAGTGTTCACCCCCAGTTCCAGGTCATTCACGAACGAATCAAATAGCGCTAGTCCCAGTACAGATCCTTGTGGAACCCAACTGCTTACTTCCCTCCACTGGACAAACTGTCCATTTATTCCTACTCTTTGCATCCTTCCTTTCATTTAAACAATTTTTAACTCATAAGAGGACCTGTCCTTTTATCCCATGATTGCTTTAAGCTTGCCCAAGAATCTTTGGTAAGGAACTGTATCAAAGCAGTTTAAAAGTCCTAGTATATAATACCTACTGTGTCACTATTATCTGCACTGCTTTCTCATACAACTCCTAAAGATTGGCGAGCAAGGATTGCCTTTGCAGAAGCCATGCTGATTTTCCCTCATCAAGATTTGTTCTTCTGTGTGCCTAATAATTCTGTCATTGATTAGATTTCTATTAATTTTCTGGGACAGGCTAACTGGCCTGTGGTTTTCTGGTTCCCCTCTGGACCCCTTTTAAAAAATTGGTATAATATTTGCTACTCTCCAGTCTTCTGGTACAGTAGTGGATTTTAGTGATAAGTGACATATATGGGTTAGTAAATCAACAATCTCACATCTGAGCTGTTTGAGAACTCTTGGGTGTATGCCATCAGGACTTTGAGACTTACTGATTTTTAGTTTTTTAGTTTCCTCAATAGGTCTAAAACTTCACCTCTTGTCACTTCAATTTGACTCACTTCTTCAGACTCGGTTCCTGAACATCATGGCTGTAGCCTGGGTACATGCTCTACACTTTCCACAGTGGACCCAGATGCAAAGAATTCATTTCATTCAGAGCCTCCTGGAGTCTATTGCAAGGTGGGTTTTTCTTGGAGTGAGCTCATGAAAGCTAACTGGTCATAGTGGTTTGCAGTGATGCAGATGCTGGCCTTATTCTCTTTCACTTCCCAAACGTTCTCAGGAGGAAGCTTCTGTTTAAACTTGGAGACGCTACCGCATAATCCACTTCCCACCAGAGCAACATGACCACTGCCAACATATGGCACGCAGGCTGGAGGCAGGACTTCTCTGCCTCTTCCCTCCAACTCCAAAATCCTTTGAAGGCTTGTGCTGGCAAAACAGATTCATCACCTGGCACAACGGGAAATGGAAACTTGAACTAGGCTTCTTGCCACCAGCCAGGCATTATACCACAGCCTGCTGGAAGAAGGGAACTAAGTGGGTGAACAAAATATCCTCTTTCCACCACTCCAGTCCTAGTCACCACAGCTTACCTTGTTGGGCCATTGTTTGCAAGAGGAGTAAAACCTCGACCGTGATGGTAATCCAATGCCCATTTGGGCATATATACAAGTCACACTGATTTCAGGGGCTCTTATGAGTGCACAAGATGGTATCCTATCACTGCAGTTCTCTATGCACTTACTCACTAGGAGCTGATTTCAACGTGTTCAAGCCACCTTACTGAAAACAACAATAAAACATCCACTGAATTGAGTAGCACTAGATGTAACCCAATAGCTCCACGTGGAAGACCAGATGTGTTACATAAGAAAACATATCTGTGGGCACTTTCTGGTCATGCCCACCAAAAATGTGATCAGTGCCATCAGGGGAGGGACTATGGGAAGGGGGAGGGAACATGGCAGTTCAACCAATTTGTTGCACAATTCTTCCTTTCTCTTGCCTAAGAAAAGGTTGCTTTTATTTGAAATGTTAGTATCAGTCATCTGTTATGCATTGCAGGTACAATATGCTCACCTGTGATGCTGGATAGATGTTAAGCTACATCTCACACACATGCTCTTTGCTTCATAGCAGTTTCATCCATGCATGGAAACTGTGTGCTTGTATATAATAGAGATAAATGAATGTTTCCTATTTCATGTCTTTTTGTATTTGATTATATTTTTTGTCGGTACTTAAAGTAGAGCTGTTTCGAAGAGGAGAATTTCTTTTTCTGAAATTCACTTTTTTTAGATATAGCCATTGACTCCTCTTACTCTCTTTTTAATCTTTTTAAAAAGAGAGTAAGAGGAGGCAATGGCTATATCTATAAAAATGACAGAGAAATCCTCTTTTTAAAAAGAGGATTTCTCTGTCATTTTTTAAAAAAATTTCTTTGAAGAGAAATTAATGTACCCTTTTGTATTTCAACCCTTGCACTTGTTTTATACTAAACAACAAAGGGCAACGCTCTAGCGGGAGAATAGGAAGGCTTGGGAAGATAATGACTACCTCTGAGCATCTACAGAGTAAATTTTTTTTCTGAAACTTTTTGAAACTCCATTCCCACCCCTCCTTTTTTTGAATTTCTCTTTGATCAAAATGGAATTGATTTGAAACAGACTCCAAATTCCCAAAAAGAAGAAACAGACTGTAGCATTTCAAAAAGAAACTGGATAAAAAGGAATCAAGAGAATTTCTCTTAACAATGCTAATTTCAGTTCTCCACTTTTCGCTTTTGGCTTTTGTAGGTTTTTTTTTTTGAGTACTCATCTTGCATGGATTTAATGTAGTATTTATAGATACAGGGTTAGATCAAGAACCAATTTTTCACTTACGCTAGAGCGCTTGTGCAAACACGAAGATGACTGTGGTAGCATTTGTGCTAAGTTAAACTGACTATATCCCCACTTGTGTTTCTGCTTGTGCAAGACCTCATGCAACCAATTTCCAGGCACTATAAATTTAGGAAGGAAAGTGGAAGATATCGCACAAAATCTTGCACAAGCAGAACAGTGCTGAGTCCATTTATGTTTCCTCTTATGCATTACTGGATCAAGCTATAACATCCATTCTTTATATATGGAGTGCTGATTCACTGAGGTGCACCAAATGTATACATTTAATGGAGAAAACTTGCTGCAAGGCAATCAAAGTGCAAGATTAAAGAATTGCAGATGCCATATACTTTAGGGAGGAGCAAAATTGTGGTGGGAATTTTGGATGAGAAATTCCAAGCCATCCCCAGCAGAAACAGAGTGGCAGATCCATCTGGGCAAGCATGTGACAGCCTGCATACTTTCCAAAATTCTTCCTTGTAGGCATCGTTATGTTTGCATAGTGTAATGTCATAGAGGCATGGAAACAGAGGGAAACAGAGCAAAGCTGCCGTTTATGCAGTTTGGGGCTGGACTCAACATACCAAGGAGAATTGTGCTGAGGATGACAAAAAAGGTGGCAGAGGGTAGGTTGCCAGCCCACCTTTATACTACCAGGTTCAGTAGAAAAGAGCAAGAGTCCAGTAGCACCTATAAGACTAACGAAATTTGTGGTAGCTTTCGTGAGTCACAGCTCACTTATTCAGATCAAATTTGGTTAATCTTATAGGTGCTACTGGACTCTTGCTCTTTTCTCCTGCTACAGACAAACACGGCTACCCATCTTGATCTACTACCAGGTTCAGGTCAACTAATTTCCTGCATCTGTTCCACGCTGCTACTTGAGCGGCAAGACCACAACTTGGAGAACACTGAAATAACAAGTTGTTATCAATTAATAAATGCAGACCACATTTATGCTGGCTCAGCTTGTTTGTTGCAGAGCCGGGAGTGCTACTTCAGAATCTTAACTATCTGTCACCACATCATCCATCTCCTCTGAGTATTGAGAAACAGTTATTGGATAATGGATGTGTTTTGGTACAAGGGGTGAATACCCAAATGTCACAAAATATCCATGTTTCATTACATTTGTCTGGATGGTTTTCACCAGAGGCTATTTGTGCAACCACTGATTTGTGGTAGACTTGGGAAGTATGGTGCTGTCTGTCTCACAACTATAATGTGTTACAAATCACGTTTGGGAATAAAAATATTATTTCATCCATTTTAACGGGTCATTTACCTTAGCCTTTCGTTAGGCCCTGTGACTGTTCTTCGGTTTAGACCCTTGTGTTAAAGGGTTACCAGTTTGTTGCAAATTCATTCTGAGATTATTTTGACAGATGCCAAGGCTGAGCATAGAAACAACATTGCCACCCGTGACAGCAGCATATGCACTGCTGTCGTTTGTGCTTGCAATGCAAGGGAAGCTTTTCAGTAGTCCCTGCCCCCCCAAGTCTCTTCACACAAACCATAATTCGCAAGTTCGCAACAACAAAAAGTAGAAAGCTGTAGAGCACTTTTCCTATAAGGAAAGGGAGAAGAGTCTGGGACTTTTAGTTTAGAAAAAAGTCATGGGGGGCTATGATTGAGATTTATAAAATTGTGCACGGGATAGAGAGAAGGGACAGCGAGAACTTGTTCTTCCTTTCGCATAACACTAGAACTCAGGGTCATGCAATGAAGTTGATGTATAATAGGTACAAGCAGGGCTTTTTTCAGCTGGAACATGGTGGAACAGAGTTCCGGCACCTCTTGAAAATGGTCACATGGCTGGTGGCCCCGCCCCTGAACTCCAGACAGAGGGGAGTTTAGATTGCCCTCCCCACTGCACTGGCCATGTGACCATTTTTGCCGAGGGCTATTTAAACTTTTAGAAATTCCCCCCTTGTTCCAGCTGACCCAAAGTAAAGTCATTGTGTGGTCCTGAGTGCCACCACTGAGTTCTCTTTTCTCAGAAAAAAAGCCCTGGGTACAAGAGGGGCCATGGCTCAGGGAAAGAGCCTCTGCTTTGTATGCAGAAGTTTCCATGTTCAATCCCCAGCATTTCCAGGTGGGAGGTAATGTGAAAGACCTCTACCTGAGACCGTGGAGACCCACTGCCAGTCTGAGTAGACAATACTGACCTTGATGGACCAATGACCTTATTCAGTATAAGGCAACTTCAAGCATGACCGAAAAAAGGAAATACTTCTTTATTCAATGAGTAATTCACTGCCAGGGGATGTATGGATGGTCATGAGCATAAATGGTTTTAAAAGGGGATTAGACAGATTCATGGAGGAGAGGTCCATCAATAGCTGCTATCCAGAGAGCCAGCTTGGTGGAGTGGTTAAGAGCGGCAGGACTCTAATCTGGAGAACCGGGTTTGATTCCCCACTCCTTCGCTTGAAGCCAGTTGGGTGACCTTGGGTCAGTCACAGCTCTTCCAGAGCTCTCTCAGCCCACCCATCTCACAGTGTTATTGTCATGAGGATAATAATAACACACTTTGTAAACCACTCGGAGTGGGCTTTGTCTGAAGGGCATTATATAAATCAAATGTTGTTAATATCATCGTCCATGGTGGCTAAAAGAAACTTCCACATATAGAGGCAGCAAGGCCATCGCTTGGCCTCTATGCCAGTTTTTTGAGCCTCCAGGGCCACTGACTCACTGCTGTGTGAAACAGGATGCTGGACAGATCCACTAGTCTGATCCAGCAGGGCTCTTCTTACGTTCTTGCATTATACATTATCTGCTCTGAGCCTGCATTGAGGGGAGAGTGGACTATAAGACTAATAAATAAGTAAAATACAAAGATACTTAAATTTTCTCTTGTGGCAGCCACCTTATGTAGTGGCCTGCCTGCTGAGTCTCCTGACTTTCTAAATTGAATTGTTTTTCTCTCCTGGCAAAACTGAATTCTTTAGGAGGGCTTTTTTACACAAGTAGGAGGATCGTACTGTTAGGAAATGATTCAGACAGATGCTTTGATAAAGGGTCAGAGACAGTGGACTATACTACTGCGTACTGTATGTTGCTGTAAGATTTCTCTTTTTAAAGGTAGCATCTGCATCATTTAATATGTCAAATCTAACTGCTTAAGCTCAATTCAGCATTGTTTTTGGCTCTGTATCAGATTTCTGCTTGTTTTCAAATTTCCGCAATCTATGCTCTATTGCATTGTTTATTGAAAGTCCAAGCTGTTGATCACATTGTAATCTGCTTTGAGTCTTATTGAGAAAGGTAGACTATAAATAACATAAATATATAAATAAGATAGATAAATATTAGGTCCAAATGCTTGCTTAGCTTTTGTCCATGGAGTCATAGGTTTAAATCTCCCTAGCCTAGAAAGCAATGGGTCTCTTTCTTAAAAAAACAAAAACAAGAAACAGTGGTTATAGATAGGTCTATGAATGGATATTAGTCATGATAAGCTGAGCAAAGCCTCCTTCATAACAAGGAATAAACCTGTGGATAAATTCAAGAGCATGTTTATTGTATCAAGAGACTCCTAGCACATTTGGCTGGCTATCAGTAGATACAGCAAAGCGACTTGATCGATTAAGACAATTCTTAAATTCTGTAAGTGAAAATCTATATTCATTTTGATCCTAGAATATAAGCTGATAGGAAGAAAATTGATTCAGTTGAAATGTGGTGCTGGATAGAGATGGGCACAAACAGCAATACGAAAAAAAATGCCACGAACATCGCAATCTGCTGTTTGCGAACAAGCTGTTCGTGAGGCCCCATTCTAAACGAACAGGTGGTCGTTGCAAGTCTTGTTCATTGCTGTTCGTCAAGCCAGACAGTCTGGCACTTGCAATCAATTCCTTTGGCAACTTAGGCAGGGATTGTCTGAACTCCGTCTGAACTCCTGCTGTTGCCCTGAAAACCCCAATCTAAGCCCAATTTAGCATGATAGGCAGGTCTTCCTTTCAAGTATGGAGCTCCAAATTTGTTACAAGGCGTTAACCTTGGTGTTTAAAGCCCTTCACAGTCCCTGCATACCTGCGGGACTGCCTCTTCCATTACATCCCTTGCAGGGTGTTGCGTTCTGCAGACAAGCAACTCCTGATGGTCCCCAGCCCGAAGGACATCCGTCTGGCCTCAACCGGGCCAGGGCTTTTTCTGCCCTGGCCCTGGCCTGGTGGAATGCTCTCCCGCTGGAGATCCGGGCCCTACGGGACCTGTTACAATTTCACAGGGCCTGTAAAACAGAAATGTTCCACCGGGCCTTCAGCTGAGTGCCAGCGGGTGTCCTCCTTCTTCCATCTAAGACCGCCACTTCTTCTGGGGCTGTCCTTGGCCATCTGCTATGCCCGTATACGGACTCCCAATATTTGTCTAAATAGCCTGCTCCTGGACTATTTTAATGATTTTTAAAAAAATATTGTTGATTTTATGTTTTTGTGATTTTTATGTATTTTTTAATGTTGTTAGCCACCCTTAGCCCATTTGTGGGGAGGGTGGGGTATAAATCAAAATAAATAAATAAATAATAAATAATACAAGGGAGCAAAGACCAGAGGGGAGGGGGGCTCCCAGCTCTGGCTTAGTTTGCAGACAGTGGAGAGGGAGAGACAGTTGCTGTTGGCATTTTGATAGAATTAGTGCATTGGAGCTTGAATTTTCTTTGTGTGTGGTGCGGTAGGGATCTACACCTTCAAGTTCCAGGGCTGCTGCCAGGCTCTGGGTCAAGCTATTATTTATTATTGGTACCTTTCCTGCTGCCTGCTCAGGTCAGGTTTCTGGGAGTGGCGCAGTAGGGATCTTGACTTGGATGATGGCTGGAGGAGAGCCTGCTGGCCTCTACAAGCAGCCAACCATGAACATGTTCGTGAACAAGGCCATGTTTGTGGTTGTTCTTGAGTCCCTGTTCGTGGATGGCAGTGAACAATGAACATCATGTTCAGGGTTTTTTTCTGTTCATGCCCATCTCTAGTGCTGGAGGAGAGTTTTGTGAATGGCCAAAAAGACAAATAAGTGTGTACCAGATCAAATCAAGTCTGAATTCTCCCTGGAAGTTAAAATGACAAAACTGAGACTATTGTACTTTTGTCATATCACGAGAAGACAAGACTCTCTGGAAAATTCAATAATGCTAGGAAAAGTGGAAGGCAGTAGGAAAATAGGAAGTCCCAAAACAAGATGGCTTGACTCAATAAAAGAAGCCACGTCCTCCAGTTTGCCAGATCTGAACAAGTCTATTAATGATAGGAAGTTTTGGAGGTCTTTCATTCATAGAGTTGCTTTATTTACTTTTATTGATGCCTCGTGACTTATTCCTTCTGAATGGGGGAAGGCTATTGTTGTGCCAATTTTCAAGAAAGGGAGGAGAGACATCTCAGCAACGTCGCCCCATTAGCCTATTAAATATATGTTGCAAGTTGTATGCCAGGCACCTCTTGGACAAGTTCACCCTCTGGCTTACACACGAGAATGTGATTGCATTAGAATAGGCTAGATTTAGAAAACATAGGTCAACCCTAGACCACTGTATTACCATACAACATCTTATAGAAATGGCCCTGACTCACTGTTTGCTGCCTTTGTAGATCGGAAGGTGGCTTTTGACTCTATTTCAAGATCCCAGTTATGGGCCAAATTAGAATTCTCAACGATCGACAGAAGATTGCTCTTACTAATGAGAGCACTTCATAACATGACTTCTTTAAGAGTCAGGAATAACGCTAGACAGGGCTTTTTTTCTGGGAAAAGAGGTGGTGGAACTCAGTGGTGGAGCTCAGGACCGCACAATGATGTCACTTTGGGTCAGTTGGAACAAGGGGGGAGTTTTTTAAAATATAAATTGCCCTAGGTGAAAATGGTCACATGGCTGGTGTCCCTGCCCCCTGATCTCCAGACAGAGAGGAGTTTAGATTGCCCTCCGCACTGCACCAGCGGTGTGGAGGGCAATCTAAACTCCCCTCTGTCTGGAGATCAGAGGGCGGGGCCACAAGCCATGTGACCATTTTCAAGAGGTTCCGGAACTCCGTTCCACCACATTCCAGCTGAAAAAAAGCCCTGACACTGGAGGTTACCTTTCCAAACCAATTAGCACCCACAAAGGAGTCAGACAAGGCTGTTTGCTGGCTCCAATGCTATTTAACTTCTATATAAATGATGTGGTGGCTTATCTTAGTTCCTCTGATTTACACCCCTCTAAAATCCAGCACTGCAACATTTCCATCCTCATTTATGCAGATGTTGCGGTCTTATAGGCCAGAACGCCGATAGGCCTCAGGGGAGCTCTCTTAAAATTTGCAGAATTTTGTAGCATGAACCAGCTTGAGATAAATGATCTCAAGTCAAGACTAAGGTTTTGGTAAACATCAGAAGAAGCGATCCTGGGTCATTAATGGCCACTCTCTTGAGCAAGTAACTAGCTTTAGGTACCTGGGCATGGTCCTGCAAGCCTCTGGGTCAAGGAATGCCCACATTAAATCCATGGCGACACAAGGAGAAAGAGCTGCAAATGCTGTACTTAAATTCTTGCACACAAAAGGGGCTCATATTGTCCTGGCAGCTCAAAAATTGTTTCAGGTGAAAGTAATATAGCAAATATGGCACCTTTCTGGGGCCCCCCTCAAGTTTTTCTCCACTGGAGAGGGTTCAGTCTAAATTTTTAAGAGCTTCCCTCCAAGTTCCAAGGGTTTTTTTCCCAAATGCTCTGATTCAGGGCTTTTTTTCAGAGGGAACACGGGGGAATGAAGTTCCGGAACCTCTTGAAAATGGTCACATGGCTGGTGGCCCCGCCCCCTGATCTCCAGACAGAGGGGGTTAAGCGGCGCGGAGGGCAATCTAAACTCCCCTCTGTCTGGAGATCAGGGGGCGGGGCCACCAGCCATGTGACCATTTTCTTTGAGGGCAACCCACTGAGTTCCACCACCTCTTTTCCCAGAAAAAAAGCCCTGCTCTGATTCATCTGGAAACTGGCTCAATAACCATCGAAGCAAGAATTACACTTGCCTCTCTTAGATATTGGCTCAGTATCCATTTCAACCCTCACGGTCTGATTCACTTGACTCTACTGGACAGTTTTCAATCCAAATGGCCGAGGGCAGTCCACAATAAACTACATCTTCTGAGTTTTTCCCCTCAAGCTATTCTGGCTATGAACTGGGATCGGGCCAAGTCTGTCCTGAAACAAAGACTATTCGATATAGAGAGATGGACTGATCTGGCCAGATACCCGGCCTTTGTAGCTTCCGAGCAAACTAGATTTTGCCTGGTTCCCCCTGCTTATTTAACCCATATTGAGGACCATAAGTTCAGGAGAGCTTTTACGCTATCTAGGTGCTCAGCACTTCCCTCAGCAGTGCTAGAGGGCCGCTATAAGGGAGTCCCTATGGAGCAGAGTGACACAGGGGAAGTTGAAACCATGGGGCACATGTTTTTTAGGTGCCCCTGGTATCACATTGCTCGCGCCAAATATATTTCACCCCTAATAAAGGCATGGCATGGCCAGGCCAGTCAGAATCAAACTGTATTATCTGATGAATCCCAGACTATTACTGCTCAGGTAGCCAAATTTTGTGCTGCCTGCTACACAACCAGAAAAGATCACGTAAATGCTCTCATGTTTGCTAATGGATGAGGTTCCAAGTCTCTCCTTTGGGTATCTTAACACTTTTATATGTATTACCTACTCTTTTATTTGTACATAGTTTATTGTATAATTTTAGCTAGTTTTTATCTTTTGTAATCATCTATTTTATCTATTTTATGCTCTTTTGACTTTCAGAGTGATGATATACTGGCACAGTGCTATAATAATAAACATTACTTTACACATTATTATTATAACATGGAATCTTAAAGATGTCCTTTCCTTTTAAAAATGCTTGGTAGCATCTGCTAATTACAGTTTAAACTGTCTTGTACTTCTTCCAGTATTGAAGTTTGGTGACAAAATATTGAATTGACACTGATGAATTGCTTAAAATTAGCAATGACAGTATTACTTCCTGTTCCAAATTTAGAACTAGCTCCAAAATGTTACCTTCTCAGCTCTTCTGCATGCCCTCCTAAGTTAATTGAATTCTAAAAGATGGTGCATTTTTAAAATAACACTGTTCCCACAGCTGGCTTACTTTTCTTCATTGCTCACTTCAGCCATTGTTTCAGCTGCCAATACTTCTTTGAAACTACTTACCATTTTGATAACTCACTGATATCTAAGAAAGAGATTTAGGTTCATCCTTGGCTCTCCTATTTAAAACAAAGGAACTTGAACAGTATTTAACTGTGGTTGTATTGTGTCCTATGTAGTTCTGGAATTCTAGTAAAAGAACATCTACATGGAAGTTTGGAAGGGGTTTTGAAAAAAAAAATCTAAGTACGCCTACATAGTAAGTTGTCATTTAAATTCTTTTTGAACTGGGGGAAAAATTGACAGGAAAGAAAATGAAATGGACCATGTATTGAGCCATGTTATGGTTTCACAAGAGATCAGAGGAGTCACTAAGTGATGATGTATACTTTGTGTTCCAAAGAGAAACTGAAGAGTTTCCATTTGCATTTGAAGTCAGCAACCAACTTCAGTTGTTCAAAGAGAAAACGACAGCCTGCCCACACCAGTGGGTTGTTTCCAGACTGCGTAGGTGACTAAGAATTCTACTCCCTAGACACCACAGGTGGTTTGAGGCCAACAACTGTTTACCAGCCTGTACTGCTTAGTCAGTTATATTCAACCCACCATTAGGATGGCATTTGTTCCACAGTTTTCCCCCTGGCTACAATATTATATTCACTTTCCCAGAGGGAAAATTTCCCACTGCTCCTGTTGAACTTATACAATGTGTAAGCCAAACACAAGGTCTTGGTCCTCACTTTATTATTATTCCCATTCAAGCCTTGTTGTTGTGTTGTGGGGACAGAAGGACACTCCAAGAAATGGCAGGGCATACGGGGATCTGGATTTGGGGGCTCAAAGAGGCAGGCAAGTGATGTGATTTGTTTTCATTTGAAGTTTGGATTGCTGCAGGCTGATGTGAGAGAAGATGGTAGAATCTTCACATGGGTGGATCTTGGCTCCCCTGTCTGAGGTGAAATTTCTTAAACATGTGTGACAAAAGAATTGCTTATCACTAACAAGCTGTCTCTTTGTTCTTGGCTTAAGACTCACTGTAGCTTAACATCACTGAGATGGCACTAAAACAACTAACTGCTGCCTGAAATCAGTATGTATATATATATATATATATACAAAATCCCAAGTGCTGCAAAACTGTGGTAAAACTACTATATTTCAGCAACACTAGAATTGTATAGTCTGCTGAAAGATTCATTAAGATGAAAAACATCTCCTTGAGAACTTGTGTGGATAGAGTGTTAGATTTAGATCCCTGAACAGCTGAAAAGCCCAAAACGATGACTTTTGGCCAGTTATGCTTTGACAACCTAAATTATCTTACCGGTCATTGTAATCATGGTATTTGGGGAGGGGTTTATATGCTTCTGTGTCCTCCTTAAAGAATGAGTGGAATAAAAATATAATTAAATTCTGTAAGATGTGCGAAACTCCAGTATAATCAAAATCCAAACAGATGTCACCACGTGTTTTGCTTTATGTGCCACACATTTTCATAGCATTATTGCATAGCTATATTTATTTATTTTCATAACTTTCTCCCCCATAGCTTTATTTTTAAGGGACTTCTGTTCTTCTCCATAGCCAATAAGGTTCCCTTGAAGGTGTGACACACAATTTTTCCTTGTTTCCCATGCTGCTTAACTTCTACAACAAACCAGTGGGAGAGGGCCTTCTGGAGATTTGGAGATTTGCCATCATTACAATCTGTCTCTCTTTTACATCTCATTTCCAAAGAGACAATGGAAAACCTGGGCGGATTCCAGATGGCCCTCCCCATCCCGAAACGTCGCACGTCATTGCGCGAAAAACGCGAAATATCGCGTTTTCTCGTGTGAGTTTTGCGAGACGTCGCACAAAACTTGTGCGAGAAAACGCGATATTTCGCGTTTTCCGCACGACGACGCACGATGTTTCGGGATGGGGAGGGCCGTCTGGAATTGGCCCTGAACTAATGTCAGGAGACAGTGAGAGGCTAAATGTGAACAAGCAACTTTAAACCAAAAAAAAAAAAAAGAGTGCTGTGTGCTATGGATTGGGAGTAAAGCTGATATAGGAATCAGGGCCGGATCGAGGTGGGAAGGGGGGTAGGCTGCCCCCGGCACTGCCAAAGAGGGGGTGCCGGCCATAGCTGCCAGCCACTGGGAGCGCACCACGGCTTGCCGTGCGGGAGGCTGAGCGCAGGGTTGGGAAGCCCTCAGCTGCCCCGCTGATGGGGCAGCTGGCTTGCCATGCATGCAGGACCTCCCAGCCCTGCACTCAGGCACCCATGTGGCAAGCCAGCCACCCCAGTGCACGCCTGCACCACCGCGAGCTCTGCTTTGCACCATGTGCTGGGGCGGCCGGCTTGCTGCACAGGTGGAATGGGGCAGACGAACCATGCGGAGGGCCTCCTAGCCCTGTGCTCGGCCGCCCGCATGGCAAGCCAGCCGCCCTAGCACATGCCCACGCCGCCGCCATCGCCAGCTCCACGGCACACCAGATGCCGGGGTAGCCGGTTTGCCGCGCGGGTGGCAGGCCTCATGCCCTGCATGATGATGTCATGGGCGACAGGGGCATGCACACGGTGTGTGCGCGCTCAGGCCGCTGGACAAGGGTTGCACCAGGCGCCAGCAACCCTAGATCCGGCCCTGATAGGAATAGATAGATATACACCTGTTATGGATGGAACTGAGCTCCTGTAAGCTTCAAGAATGCAGTTTGGCAGTTTTCTGAGGCTCCTCACTTTCTTTAGGCAAAGAAGTGGTAGAAATGGCCAAGAATATCTTTTATCTACTTAGCCTGGTTCACCAATTGCAGCCGTTCTGGAGAAAGTAGGTTTCTCCACTGTTACTTATACCTTGGTAATATCTAGGCTGTTTCCTCATGTCCCGGCATAGCACTAAAGTTATGGAGTGAGAGCATCTTCCTGACATGATTTCTGACATCATCGTGCCACGATTCCATTCTTGTGGCACAATGAATTTAGAAACCACGCCAGGAATACGTTCTCGTTCCGTAAGTTTAGCACTATGCTGGGACGTGTAGAAACGGCCCTAGGCTAGACTTCTATAAAGTTCTGCACTTGGGTCTTACTTTGAAGATTGTTCAGAAGCTTCAACTGGAACAAAAGACAATAGCTTTGAGCTGTGGTCTGCTGCAATGAACACATAAAGTCTGTTCTTTTTCCAGCTGTGCTGGCTCCTATAGGTTGTTTCCACGGCCAATTCAAAGTGCTGATTTTGATCTTTAAAACCTTATGTGGCTTGAACCCAAGGTATTTGAAGGAACTTCTCTACTTCTATGAACCTGGTTGTGTTCTGAGATCAGGCATTGAGGCCAGCTGTATTATTCTGTTTCCCTGGATTTCTGATCAGTTGTAAAATTGTGATTAAATTCTCCTTACTGGCCACTTGAAGAATCCATAAATATATAGTGAGTGACTGGTAATTCCATTCACACATGCAGTTTTGCTCTCTCAGACAAAAAATCTTTTATATTTGTGTTTGATTTCAGCAATGCTTTATCTCTGTATTCCTATATTCAGATATATGCTTTCCCCCCCAGATTTCTGCAAAGCATATCCTATTGTATTTTTATTAAATGTCCCAGTTGTTGATCATATTGACTTAGTGTGTAATCCACCTTAATTCTCAGTGAGAAAGGCAGACAACCAACCAACCAACCAACCAGCCAGCCAACCAGTAGGCAGTTTCTGCCTACTTGTAAAGAATGGCTTTGAAATGTTAAAACATGGCAAATTCTCTTTAAAATAGGAAGCATTCTCCCAAAGCTCTAGTTTTATTAAATTTTTAAGTGTTTGATATGTGATAGCCAAATGTTGTTTTTGCTAAGCCATCACTGCAAATTAGAACACAGCATTTTCAGATCCGATATAGGGCCTCTTATGCCAAGCTGCTCTTAAATGTAAGCATGTTTGGGCCTAGTGCTGGGTGTTTCTTTTTCCCCTTGAAAGAACATAGTTGTTTCTTTTTAAATCTCCACTTTAACAAGGAAACAGTAAGGAGTGGCAGCTCAAATGATTAAGAGTAATGAAAGTCTTGTAAAAATAGCTACCAGTATAAGGGAGTTTAGGGAATATTTGGGGAAATGGTAACGTACACAGAACAGCTAGAGAAGGCAAACATCGGCCGAGTTGCAGGCTGGCAAAAATTCTATCAGACTTCAGGGAAATGGCATTCTTGTAACATTTCAAACTAGTACACGAAAAAGAGTCTACAGGAAATAGCTCCACATTGACCAGAATATTGATGAGTTCTAATCGGAACTATTGCTCACACCCAGACAAACTTTTGGATTGTTCCTTTAGGTTTAATTGATAAAAGAAATGGGAAAGGAGATGTGAGCTTACTTTCTCATTTCATTTGTGTCACATTTACTCTTGAATACTCGGGTATGGGAGTCCATATTTACTTCATCAGGGACCTCACAGAAAGCTGAACCAAATGGTTCAACCAGAAGCAGATGCCAGGAAACCCAAAGTGACATTTTGATTCTTAGGAAGTGGCCAGAAATAGAAGGGGATAAAATCCGATGTGTAGGTAAGAGCTAGATGAAGGAAGGTACAGAGACTCTTGCTAGTCTTAAGAAACTACCAATGAAATAAACATGGGACAATTGCATGCACTGAGGTTGCCTCTCAGGTCACCGCTGTGATGCAGGGATTAGTTCAAGGGAGTTAAGGTCTTTATTGTTATTTTCTTGCCAGGTTTCCCTTTTATTCCATTAGACCAGTGGGATATTTTCTGAGACAAAATTTTAGGCCAGTGGTTCCTTAAATTCATTCCAAGCGCCCCTTATCCTACCCTATCCTACCCTACCCTACCCTATAAAAAGCATTATTCAGGATATTTACATGACCCACTAAGGAAGATAATAGCAATAAAATTCAACAATAACAGCAATAAAGTTCAACGCACATAGCGATGCCAGTTTCTCAAAACATGGTATACCAGTTTGACTAGCGCTCCGGTGGTGTGTTTACTAAAAATTCTGATGGTTCCCTCTAGATTTCAGCACCATGCAGAGGCAGAAGCTTGAAGGAAGGAAAGTGTTTTGCTCAAAGCTCCAGGCTGGTCAATTGTAAATAAGCAAACTACACATTCAGAGAGGTCCATCTCCAGTGCCCCCTGCCCCCCTTGTCTTGTAGCACCCCCTAGGTAATCCAACTGCCCACTTTGAGAGACATTGGTTTAGGCCAACAGTTAACTGTTTTGAAAAGTGCACTTTTTAGCTTTTCTGTTAAGCACAGGGGTGAGAAAAGGGGTGAGGAGTGCCGATTTGTGTGCTACATGGGAAGGAGTAGCAGACAAAAGCTGCCTAATTCTGCAATGGTCTTGTGTAACAATCACACATGTGTATCAGGCTCTCCTCATTCCCACATATGCAGTGCCAGATTTGGATCATAATTGTGGTGCGTGTGGAGAAGGGGCTTCAACATTGCTTTCCCGGCCTGAAACAATCCTGTGTGTGCTGTTTGGCTTATTGGGGAAACTTATGAGTGTACGCAAAGTTTCTGGATATTGCTGGCCACAGGGTGAGGGCATACACACAGGCATTTCCACCACATGTTTGCACCATGCTGATGACTCTGCGATCATGTGGAGACAGGGGGTGGGGCCAGTATGCTTGTGCCCACTCTCCCTCTCCCTGTGGTGAGTTAGGGCCAAACCACAAGTGACGAATGACACAGGTTGGACACTTGTCAGCTTCCCTCAAGTTTTGATGGGGAATGTAGGTAGCTTGGAGGAATGTTGGACAAGTGACAGTTGAAAAGTCCATTGGGCAGCAGTCAGAGAGGCAAGCTGCAAGACCAGGATGCCTACATTTCCCAAAACTTGAGGGAAGCTGACAAGTATCCAACCTGTGTCATTCGTCACTTGTAGCTTGGCCCTTAGTGTTCCAATGGATCATTGCCTCCAGGGTTTACATGCACCTGCCTTTTGTCATTCCTTTCCAGCTAGAAGCTCCTTCTAGAATCATGGCCTCTAACGTAATAAAGCAGTGTTTGTATTATTTTGAAACAAGTGACAGAATGATTGGTTGACCTCTACAGGTTTGTGTGGTGCCATTGCACAGCCACAGAAATGCCAAAAACAATTTAAGCTTGGCATAGCAAATCCAAAGGGCCACTATAAAAGGGTGTCAGGGAAGGACCTTTGAGTCACAGTATTCCAGAAACACAAATCACCCCCTAACGGGGAAATGGTCTCCTCCAAGTCTGGAGCTTTGTTTGGAAGAAACTGTTTGGCTCATGGTATTAGTCTTCACTCATTTATATACTTTGAACCCTGCTTTTATTTTTATTTTGTAGACAGTGAAGGACTAGCAGAGAATTTTGGAGTGTCTTATCCCATCTAGTCCAAAACCTTGCCCACTAACATTCTTGAAGGGTATTGGAAAGCTTACCAAGAAAAAGAGGTACCTAATCCTTTTGCAGTATGCTCTGCCAAACTTTTCTTACGGTTAGGAGGGTCTATTTTTTCCTCCCAAAGTCTTTCTAGAGCCACAGTAGATCTTTCTTCTTCACAAATCATGCTTACTCAAATTCACTTCCTGTAACTTTATAGGTTACAGTCCAGTGGAAAAACAGCATCCACGCTTCATCATATACATATTCTCAAAGCAAATATAGAGAACAACTAGATCTGGTGGCAAACTTGGAGCTGCATTACATATGCATCTTATATTTGGGAAGGAATAGCCAAGGACAATATTCATGCATATTGTGTCACTTACGAAGGATACCTGTATACATTGTAGTTTTCCCCCTTCAAAATACACATGAGCACAAGTGGGAATGATTGTGATACCACATGAATTTCGAATGTAAAGCCATGTGCTATGTAAGGGGACTCTGTTCATAACAGATGCTTAACGGAGACACATAACAGGTCATCTTTGTTTTCTAAAATCTGTTACTGAGGAAAAGCACTCTCAAGATGCTGTTTCCAAAATCTTTGGCTCCAAATATGCTTTATTTCCTCTTGTTACTTTCACAATGTGCCATCCTTCCTCAACAATCACAAATCTTACTATACTAAATCAGCAGACCTCTAGGTCTTCTGCCTCACACTTCTTATCTGACTATTCATCTGACCCCTTTAACTAGGAGGTTGAACTTTGATATAAACGAATGTATGATCTATATGGTTTATGATATATAGAAATACCCGAAATTGAAAAATTGGGATAAATTGTTTATCTAAGATGGAAACAAAGGCTTACAGTTTGGGCATATAATGTTAAAAATAGTTAAGGATGTACTGCTTAGAATAATGGAGAATATATATTTGTTTTAGATAGAGGAAGCTAATAAAAGTAAGGGAAAGGGGACAAAGGGTTGGAAAGCTGTTGGAAGTCAACAAAAAGGGGGGGGAAAGGGAGGGGGTTAGAGATGAAAAAATTGGGGAAAATTGAATGTAAATGTGGAAATAATGGATTCTAACCCAATAAAAATTTTTCAAAAAAAAAAAACTAGGAGGTTGAACTTATTAATCGTTTCTACAGTCTGCTTTTAGTCTGAGGATTGTTACAGGGATCATTTAAGCTACTCAATGTTTTATGCTCTGGGTTTTTATGTGCTTCTATGCGTCATGGCTTTTATGTGTTTTTATACTTCTGGAGTTTGGGGGCTGTTTTTTCATGGTGCTTATGTTTATGTTTTTTATGATTTTATCATGTTTTATTTTTTGAGCCACCTGAAGGAGGACTGTGAAGAAGCAGTATATAAATGTTTTAAATAAATAAAGTCCCATCACACAGCATCACTTTCTCATGAAAAACAGGTTGACCCATATTCATTAAGTAGCCTGCCATCTGCCTGATGTTAAGTCCTCCAGGCCAGTGCTTAAATAATCTGTGATAGCCCCACTTCAGTCCCTGATATATTTAAATCAGACTTGTGTGTGTGAGAGAGAGGAGGTGGGTGGGATGAGGTGAGAAACTGAAAGAGAAGAAGAAATAGAATTCAACATGAGGTAAACGGAAAGATTTTCAAAGGCTCATCTGGGCTGAATGTACGCGTGCATCTGTGTATGAGAGAGAGAGCAAAGGCCAAGCTAGATGTGGAGGTTTAGACTTGCCTGCAGCTACACAGCAGCTTTGGGGCGTAGCTGTTAAAAAGAAAAGAGGCCCTAAATGGCCCCAGAATGCCTCCATGAGTGGAGGAGTGGCTCCTCCCCCCCAAGCTGTTTTTCCTGTCAAAATAGCAAGGGAGGGAGTCCCCCCCCCTGTTTTTTCTGCTCCAGGTAGAGTATTCTGTGCATGTGAAGCAGTAAAAATGGGGGGGGGACTCTTCCTGTGCTATTGTGACATGGGGAAATGGCTTGAGGGGGCAAGGAGGAACCCTTCCTTCCCCCGCAGAGGCTTTCTGAGGCCATTTTGGCTCTCTGTTATTTTTAAACAGCTGTATGGCTGTGGAAACCTGAGTTGGGTCTGGGAAAGTTGAACCCAACTCTTTAAAATCCTGCATATCTAGCTTGGCTCTGAGAGTGAAAGAGAGAGATTTTATCTCTATTCCTGTTTAATGTGTGGATGTCCCAGCCAGTTCCTTCACTCCCTGAAGTAAGCACAGGTTGTCCACATTAATTAGTACTTATTTAATCAATGGGTGATGCATGAACAAATTAAATTATTTAATATATTGCAGTTGTGATAATATTCCTAACAATTTAGAATCATTTCCCTTAATTTTTATTTATTTATTTTATTCAATTTATACCCCGCCCTCTCCACAGATGGGCTCAGGGTGGCTAACAACATTTAAAATACATTAAAAATCACAAAAACATAAAATCAATAATATTTTTTTTAAAAATCATTAAAATAGTCCAGGAGCAGGCTATTTAAACAAATGTTGGGAGTCTGTATACAGGCATACCGTATAACCTAAAATGATCTAGAACCAGATTAAGTACAGAGGAAGGACACCTCTTTTTATGTAACTCTACTCATGAGGGGAAACAAATCTTTAGTAGAAAACTACCCTAATTACTACTCTTTTTCTAACAGTAGCTCTCCCTGGACAGTGATAACAACCTACTGAGTCACTTCTCTGGGCTTATTGCTACTACAATCATATACCAGTTTGAACACAGTTTAACAGCAATTGTTTCTGTTGTAGAATTATGGGGACCATAGTTTGGTGAGAGAACTACATGTTTTCGGTTAAGAGGTCACCAAGTCCCTCAGACAACCATGGGAACTTGAGGGCTTGGGATTTCTAGCTCAGAATTCTCAGTACCCCTCATCCAACTACAGCTTCCAGTTAAATTGGAATGTGTATTTGTATTTCTAGTCTTGGATGGAGGAAATGGGATATAAAGTACATTTAAATAAATCCTTGGGTAGATCCAAAAGTTGGAACTAGAGGTGGACATGAACTGGAAAAATGGCACTTCATTGTGGTTCATGGTTCGTCACGTTTCACGAACCATGAACCACAAACTGGCATGAAATTTCCCGGTTCGCAAACCAGTTCATTTGGTTCATGAAAATGTCACTTCCAGGGTAGCAGGTCTGCAGAAAGCCCATCCCCCATTGCCTAGGAAACTGATTGATTGGCGCCAGTCTGTCTGCAGTGACATTATTTAATGGCTGATTTAAAATTTTGCCCCACCGTGTGCATCAAATATCCTGAACAATGGGACCTCATGTGGATGGGAGAGATATAACTACATATCTGGGGGAAACTGCAGGCTTACAGGGGGGGGGAATCTGAAAAGTGAAAAATAGAGGTTAATAATCACCCCAAACTTTTTTTAAAAAAACATGTCTATTCATATGCACACATCATGAGATAAAAAGACATTTGGGTGGCATTTCAGGTTGCTGTTACAACCCCAAATGGTGCCCCAATATCAAGATGTAAAAAAAAGTGGTAAAGGAGGGTGGAGTTCGTTAGAGAGAGGAGTGGCTGCAAGGAGAGGAGAGGAGAGGAGAGGAGAGGAGTTGTAAGTGGAAAGGGAGAGAGGATGCCATCCACTTGCTGGTGGTAGGCATACGTTCACCTTTCAGCCAACCCTGATCTGGGCTGGATTAAGACTTTAAGAGGCTCTAAGCACTGAAAAGATTTTGGTGCCCCCCATATGTGATTCAATACTAAACCGTAAAATAAAATTTTATTTTTTGAAATGGCACAAAAAATTGCTAATTATATGCTAAAATTAAGATAGCTCCTTACTAGATTTACAGATTGCAAAAATACCCCAGCGTACACACATACACCAATACCACAGTCTCTCATTCCACAGACAATTTCATGAACCATGAAAAAAGTTTTAGTTATGAAATTACTATTACATATTCAATGGGACTGGAAAATGTCTGCTTTTGCAACTTTTGTTTAATAATAACACCCAGCCTGAGAGTTCTACAAATTTGTTATTTTGTAACTTTGGTTGCTGAGAAGGGATTATCCTGTCAATGTCTTTTAAAAATATTCTAATGGACCACCAAGGCTGCAAAGATTAGGCTAATTAACTTAATGCTTTATTTTCCTGGCCTTTTTCATTGCAAACTCATGAACTTGCCCGCTAAAGTCAATTTCTCTTACAAATTCACACTTAATAGACAAGATGGCTTAACTGTTCTTTCCCCATTGTAGAACATCTACATTTTTGATGAGTGCTAGCTTGCTGCCACGTCTTTTAGCTTCTTCCACTGTCACTGGCTGTGTGCAAAGAATCTGTAGGGCTATGCACACTTCACTGAAGATTATTTGCCACACACTCACAGTCTCTATATTGAAATCATTTTTATCTCGGTTTTCTCTAGTTACTGTATTGTTGCCTGACTGCAGAAAGCCTTGTTTGTTTTGTAAAAACTGGAGCATAGATTGGTTTCCTTTAGCTTCTTTTTGTTCCCTTTCTTTTACCACTTTACATTTCTGACTGCCCGATTTGTATTTATAGCCACCACCAGACTAGAGATGGGCATGAACCTAAATACGACCCAAAACCCCCCACAAACCAGACCAGTTTGGGGTTCGCGAACCAGGGTTCGTGGAAGCTCCTTTCCATGCTGTTCATTGGGTCGTATTTACAGGGGCTGCAGCCAGTCCCTTTAAACTATCAGCTGGATCCCCCCGGCCGCCTGCCAGCTGATAGTTTAAAGGGACCTGCCGCTTGCAAGGCAGGAAAGGGCCCTTTAAACTGTTAAAGGCCCCTTCCCCTGCCACTGTTAAGGCCAGAAAGGGGCATTTAAACCCCACGAACCACAAACCGGTTCGTAACTGGTCCAGTTCCATGGTTTGTGGTTTGGGTTTTTTTTTGTTCCGTGCCCATGTCTACACCAGACATGGCAGCATGGAGTGAGTGTGTTTGCGCCTATAAATGAATCAAACACCTCCATGTATTTTGAGCCAGTGGAAATCCTAACAGAAGCAGCAGCAGCAGCAACACATGCTCCCACTGTCTTATGGTGCTTTGCTTTGTCCTTCCCACCAGGTGTCCCTTCATCTTTCCTATGCAAAAGGCACTATGGGCCTGGTAGTTCTTGATATGATAGACCCAGGAGCCCCAGCAGTTCAGCATATTGCTTGAGATTGCTGCTCTAACACTGCTTCTGATTGGCTCCAGAAAATCTCACAAGATTTAGACAATAGATACTAGGGTAAAGTTTCTATAAATATCCTAAGGTAGGACCTACCCTTTTTTCCTCATGGTAATAGAGCTTTCAGCCTGCTGGTTTGGTCCCCAGTAAAGTGTACCCCCTCATCTGGGGGGGGGGGCTGGTGTAATGGAGTGCAAGGAAGTCCATGATAGACCGTTTCTTCCAACTGAGGGAAACCCACATACAGCCTCCTATAATTTGGGGGGATTTGTTTTGTTTTGAATGGCAACCCTTCCCCTTCATTGCTAGATGTTCTTATGGTAGTGAGCATAATTTCTTTGGATTCTCTGCCATGAGGTCAGTTTTGTGGTCAGTAAGAAGAATTCAGAGATCACTGAAACAGGAAGATTTATTTATGAAAGAACAGAACAGCAGCCCATGTCATAGGAAAAGCCTGACTGAGCCACTTACACTTAAGCTAGTTACAGCTTCAGGTTGTGATTTAAATTCTTTTTAATGCTTACAGGTACAAACAGGATTTCACTGACTAGCCACTAGGTTGGAGCCTCTCACACACAGGATTCCACTCACACCAGCCAGTTCTTTCCCAAGAGTCAGACTAAAGGGGACAAGGTCTGCTTATCACCAGAGATGGGCCTCACAACTCTGTCCTCTCTCTGAGATAGAGTGCATCCACTGAGCCACAATACCAAGGAAAGCTATACACAGAACTGTCTGATCTCTCCCTGAGACAGCTCTGGACTGAACTGCTGCTGAATTTCCCTCTAACCTGCCATCCTCTCTTTGAAAGGTGATTGGATGCTGGGGCAGCACTCCCATAGGCTCAGGGAGGAAACAGATGAATGGCTGTTTTATGTCTTAGGGGCAGGACAAACCTCCTGTCCATCACAAAGTCACGAAAATACAGGCAGACCACCTGGAAACAAAACCATTAAACAACAATGAATATGAATGAATCAATCAATGTAATTTAAGTGCAGAAGTGCTCAAAATGGTGTTAAGTGCCCATACATCCTCTAGTAAATAAATATAATAAATAATGCAACAGTATGAATCCATTCAAGAAACACGCAACAATCAGAATACACATGCATTATAAAGGTACAAAAGTCTTCCAAGCCAACAGATGAGCATATAAAGTGCTTAGTTCAAGATAATAGTTCCTATATCCAACACAGTCTCTTGCTGTGTTGTAACAGATACATCACAAAGTCCAACAAAGTTCTGATTCTCCCCATTACGAGTGCTTCAATGGTTTTCTTTTTTAAATCAAATCTCAAATTGTTTTTAAAAAATCTCTCTTTTTTGGTGCTTTGCTGATGTTCTAAGCACGTAGTCTGCCTGGTGGGGAATCCAGCCCTGCCCCAGATCAGCTGGCCTAGCTTGTGGGGTCTTTGTTGGCTTGGAGCTAAGAGAGTGGGCCCTCAATCAATCCGGAGACTTGCAGCAGAGAGGGAAGTAGGACTCCCCATGAATCTTTATGGGTTACCCGTTTGTTGGTCCTTGTTAGCCAGTCCAGAGATAGCTATCACTTATGCCAATTGAAGTCTTTCAGGAAGATATATCCTCTTTTTTTCTGTAACTGTTAATCATGATGCTTAAGTGAGATGAAAGCAAAGGAGCCTCGGCTTGCTCTTGCTGCCATGTTATAAACGACACAATGAGACATCAGCTATATAGTACATCAGAGTGTGTTTTGGTTCGCCACATTTTTACTCAGTCTCATCCCAACTTTATCTGCTATTCTGTTCTCCAGTGTTGCAAGCTGAGGCGCAAATGTCTGCCATCTGCTGTGGGCTACTCAAGGATGATTTCTCTAATTAGGTCAAATTGACTTTCTGTCAATGATTAAATGTAATAGATAATAATAACTTGGCTTAATCATTGTCCACCATTATTATTAGCCCATTGATTGCAATAATTTCTGAAATTACCCATCAGAATAAAATATGTTTAGCACCTGGTTTAGTCCTTTTTTAAAAAAAGAAGAAACATCTGTGGTAGGTGTGTAATAGATGTGGAATTTGATGTCTCTTGATCTGGAAGGAGGTAAATAATCTTCACTTTTAAGAGTGTGAATAGACGCAGATTTATTATGGAACAAGGAGAAGATCAAATAAAATCATTGCAAAATTTACTGCTGGGATTTACAAAAGTGTCAAAATTGCATGAATCATGTTCACTGTACTGAGGATTTCTGACTGTGTCTCCAAGCTTCAGATTTCTAGAGATGCGTGGTTTTTTGGTATTAAAATTGGCACATGTGCAGATTAAAATTAGATCCTCGGGTGCTGGAGATTTGGGCCAGCACTTTAAAAGGCAAACCATCACCCACACATTTTCTTCTATAGGCTTCCCTCTTTGGACAGCCTATCAAAATTTTTCACATCTAAGCTGGGATTTGGGGGCCCATAATGATGAACATGGGACCGCCCAAAAATCAGACTAGACCTTTATGAAACAATTCATAATTTTTCAATCCTTTCTCCATTACATTCTTTAAAAAGTAAGCTAGTGTGGTGTAGTTGAAGGATGGATGAAAATTGAAGAGGCCTCTTGTAGAATTTCTGTTTAACTTGCTTTTGATCTTTATTATAGCTGCTCGTTACAGAGCCTTAAAAGTTTTGCCTCAGGAGGGCCCTGGTAACAACACCCACACACACCCACTGAGCTACAGAAGTTCTCTACTTTACCCAGGCTTGTTCCCTTGAGAACACTTTCCCTTTAGGGTTTGAATCCCACCACTAATCCCACCCGCAGCATTTTGCTCCCTTTGTGAGACCAATATATTGCGGCCTCCCTGACTCCCTCAGTATTCCGAAAAGGTTTTTGCTGCCACCAAAGGCTTTTACCTTAGATCAACTGGTATTATAGGAAGGTTTTGTTATAGATAATAGTATGACAGAATGGTCTTCATGTGTGGTGGCTATGCCAGATGAATCAGGTGTTTTTTTTTAACCAGAAGTAGAATTTATAAGTACATAGCCGTAATGGTTGCAGAGTATTGATAAGTATATTGATTTCAGAACAGGTTTATAAGCTTGGTGGTTATATATTCTTAAAGGCATATTCACACAGGGTACCAAACCGATTGGAACAAAAGAAATAATTAAGTATAACTAAAAGTGTAAGAGAGTACGTTAAAAACACTGGTATATAATTGAATGCATCACTTCAAAGTAGTACATTAAAAACATCCACAATATGGTTCAATATAAAGTACTAAACCTTGTATACAAGGTTATGTATTTTAAAAGTACCTATTTTGAAACCACTACCCTTATAAACTACTCTGAAACCAATACACTTATAAATTACTCTGAAACTGTTACATGTATATACTTACAAATAAACTCTATTTCTGGTTATGCAAAATGCATTTTTCATCTAGCATAAAGGATCCCATTTTTTATCTCACAGCCACCCCCACGCACTGAATGTTCTGTCATACTACTGTCTACAGTTGAAACTTCCTATACAATAAATCAAACTCAGAGAGATCTAAGGTGAGAGAGTCTTTGGTGGCAGCAAAAGGCTAAGGGCAGTATAATATAGGTGTTATAAACACCACTGCAAAACACCATAGAGAAGGATGTAATTTCTGGTTTCAATGGCAGCTTTGATTGCTTTGATGACTGTTTTCCTCATAAAAGTTGTTTTGCAGCATGTAAATATCATTTCATTTTGTATACTGCCCAAAGATACAATGAGACATGTGGGACTAAAAACTTTTAATGAATACATGAAAAATTAACTCCTCTGATGCTAACAATTGTTTATAGGAACAGATATGTTCCTTAAAGGAACTTTAATGATTGGTACATAGGCACTGTTGCCTGGACCGGAAGTAACAGAATTGAAAGGAAATATTTATTTAACCCAGTGATATTCACTCTGTGGCTCACTTTCATGCCACCTGTGGCTCTTTAAAGCGCTGTTCCCCAATATGGCACCCATATCATGTTTCAGGAAAGCGGACAGTACATGAGAGGAAAGCAAGCTACTCTCAGAGAAGACCGTATAAGTACCACCACCATGGTAGCCATTCAGGAAAACAGCAAACTGATCACTGATTTAACCCAAGTCTTTATTTCTATAGAAGGTGGCCCCCATAGATTAATGGACCTATCACATTTAATTGTCTCCTGTCTTTCTCCTATCAAATGCATTTTAAGAGGAGACCACAACATTGTACAGAATTCTCCCTTCCTCATTTTACCCTCAAATAGCCCTATGAGGTAGGTTAGATTGAGAGAAAGCAATTGGCCCAAGGTTACCCAGTAAATTTTGTGGCAAAGTAGGAATTTAAACCTGCTACACCAAACTCGTCCTCTTAGTCTGTGGTTGGCTGGATGTCTATTATTAACAACAATGCTCATGGTTATTTGCCTAGTTCTTAGCTGATTTGGACAGCTACAATTAATTATGTTTGCCTTTAAAAAAATATTTGCCATATGCTATTAAATCAAGTGTGGTGTTTCTTGCAAATGATCTTTGCAAGTCAATTCTGGGTTTCCTATAATCATATGGAAATGCCAGGGAAAATATACTGTCTGGGAATTTTTTTAAAAAGGACACTGTTGAGACATGTAATGATTTCCAGCTTCTAAGGATGCCAACTAGCTTCCTGCATCCCCATCAGGCAGTCCTGAACATTATCAGTTTTTTTAAAAAAAAAACATACTCCCCAGTGTGTTTAAAAATTGGCTACAGTTATATTTTTCATTTCCCTAAGTTTCCTCTTAAACATATTCATCGCTAGAATTTTATTTTCAATAAACACTCCCTTATTTTTTAAAAAAAGTTCTTTCAAATGTGAAGACAACCAGTAAAGAGTCTGGATACTATTTACCCATGGAACTTCTTTTTTGACTTGCCAGGTTTAACGAACATTCATTTTGGTTGTGTACATCTGTGGCTACAAGAGTTTGAACGACACATTTTTTTTTTTTAATAACCCAGCCTTGGAAAAATGAGTGAGGCTTTGGCCGGTCTCACCCTTTGTCTACCACTTCATTGCCCATTTCCCTCAGATTGTTGACATCTGGAATGTAAATTATATTAAAATAATACTCCCATGTTATCAAATGTTCATTATTTGGCTATTGAACATCATGCAGATCAGTAAAGTTATGCTTATTCACTGTTGTTATTATTCACTGGGAATGTAGTATAATGTCTTTAGGAAATATAATAGCCTAATGTTAAAGTCTCTGATCTTTTTTCCAATGGTTGTTCCTAAGAAATATTGAACCTCATGTACCTCCACCGCCTGCTGGTTATTTCACTTTTTAAAAGAGAAACATAAAATGTGCTCTTCTGATTTCTTTATGGCTTCTGCAGGGGGTTTCTAGAAATTATCACCTTTCTTTTATAGATTGGGGAGACCTGGTAAAGAGATCTGGGGACTCATCCACCTTATTGATTCACTTTTTGCTAACCCACATAGATCTCAAAGGGTCTCTCTAGACGAGTTGGGTCTGAGGAACCCAGACCCAACTCGAATTTCCACAGCCATATGGCAGGTACAAAGTAAATGGCTGTTAAAAAATAAAGGAGAGCCCAAATGGCCTCAGGATGCCTCCACAGGAGGAGGGAGGAGCTTCAAGCCTTCCCCCCCTGTCAAAATGGCATGAGTGGAGTCCCCCCCCCGTTTTTATGGTTTCATGTGCACAGAATACTCTACATCAAGCAGGGGGAAAAAGGAAAAAAAATTCCTTCCCTTGCTATTTTGACAGAGGGAAATGGCCTGTGGAGGAAGTCTGAGGCCATTTAGGCTCTCCTTTATTTTTTAACAGCTATTCCCCAAAGCTGCTATGTAGCTGCAGAGAACTTGAGTTGGGTCTGGGGAACCAAACCTGCATGTCTAGGGAGACCCCAAGCCTCATCACTATATTGTTATATGAATTCAGTTTCACTGCACCTAGCTAAGTAGCTAAATATAGAATAAGAGAGGCAATAAGGAGGTATGTAGTATAAAGGCACAGCATGTGGGGAGGAAGACACTGTTGCCCTGAGCCCTCAGAAGTGAAACCGGACATTTTGCACCTATGTGTGTGTCTGTGCGAAAGAGATTATATTACATTTGTGGCCTGGAGCTATTGGGCTGTGGCTCTTCTTTGTGCAACAATGGGAGCAGAATCCCATCTTGTGACTTTTCCAAGTTCATCATGTAACATTAGTCCCAGAGATTGTGTCATTACCTCTACATGCAGTTAGAGATTCATTGCATAAACACAACCTGAGATTCTTACCGGTAGATCCACCATTCCCCAATCCTGAGAGTCTAGTTCTTTTTAAAGTATGCATAAAGTACTTAGTGGTAAGTATGAATGATGTGGGAGCATCAAAAGTGTTCCCCTTTGGGTGATTTCGGTGTGTGTGTGATTGTAACAAACCACAGACATGAGGCTCATTCTGAATTTTGCAATCTTACCCGTTCCGTCTCTTCTGAAAAATCTGTCAAGAGGTTTCAAGAAATTTTGTCATAGATCGAGCGGCAACAAAAGCCAGGAAGTAAACATTCTATGTAAATATGAGGTTTCATGTTTCGCTGGGGTGTTTCTTCATAAATTCAACTTATTCCCACTTTCCTAGCACGTCTCCTCCAAAGTCGTTTTCTAGTTTGTATTTAAATATTAGCAACTCTAAGTTTTCAAAGCTGAAATATATTTTTTCCCAAACATTGGCTTCGTTTCCAAAGCCAAAAATGGTTAATGCATTCCTCATACTGTATAATAAAAAGCCGAAATAATGATAATTTAATTCTGGGGGAATAAAGAGTTTTGCTCTATGAATTTTTGACAACAGCAAGCTTCTGTGTGTGTTTCTTCACCGAATGAATGATTGACTCCATCAGCTTTGAATGTTCACTTTGGGGGCTACTGATTAAAGATGGGCACGAACAGCAATACGAACAAAAAAAAAGGCACAAACAACCCAATTTGCTGTTTGAGAACAAGCTGTTTGTGAGGCCCCATTCTAAATGAACAGATGGTCATTGCAAGCCTTGTTCGTTGCCGTTCATTGCTGTTTGTCAAGACAGACAGTCTGGCACCTGCAATCAATTCCCTTGGCAACGTAGGCAGGGATTTTCTGAACTCTGTCTGAACTCCTGCTGTTGCCCTGGAAACCCCAATCTAAGCCCAATTTAGCTTGATAGGCAGGTCTTCCTTCCAAGTGTGGAGCTCCAAATTTGTTACAAGAGAGCAAAGACCAGAGGGGAGGAGGAGGGCTCCCAGCTCTGACTTTCAGTCTTTGCAGACAGTGGAGCAGGAGAGACAGTTGCTGTTGGCATTTTTATAGAGAGTGCATTGGAGCTTGAATTTTCTTTGTGTGTGGTGGGATAGGGATCTACCCCTTCAAGTTCCAGGGCTGCTGCCAGGCTCAGGGGCCAAGCTATTATTTATTATTGGTACCTTTCCTGCTGCCTGCTCAGGTAGGGTTTCTGGGAGTGGTGCAGTAGGGATCTTGACCAAACTTGAATGATGGCTGGAGGAGAGCCTGCTGGCCCAAACAAACAGCCAACCACAAACATGTTCGTAAACAGGTCATGTTTGTAAATGTTCGTGAGTCCCTGTTTGTGGATGGCAACGAACATCATGTTCTTTTTTTTTTTATGTTCGTGCCCATCTGTACTACTGATTCTGTTGTTTGACTGGGGCCACAGCAGAAAATTCCAGTTTTTATCATAGGCGTCATAATTATCATTATTTCTTTGCAGTTGTTTATTAGTGTGTGAAATAGAATATCCTTATAATCACTTGACCTTTTCCGTAAAGTTCATACATTCATACATGGTGAGAAATGAAGTGAAATCATTCATTTAGTTGTTTCAGTCCAGATTGCTTATTTCAAATAATTAGGAGGGCTAGTGTCGTGTAGTATAGGAAAGCTAGGTTCAAATCTCTACTCTACCATGAAGCTTACTGAGAAACAGTAAGTTACTCTCAGCTTAACTTCACAAAGTTGTTGTGAGGGTAAAAATGGAAAAGGAAGAATTATATATGTCACCTGAACTCTCTGGATGAGGGGTGCAATTAACAATGTACTAGTTACATGCATCAGTGATCTTTACTTTAGATGTGAACTTTATTTTGATATTTAAGTAAATTTTTATTTTGATTTGATATTTTGATATTTGAAAAAAAAGATTAGATAATACAAAACTGACAGGAAAAATGCTTCCCTTTTTTCTTGCAATATAAGATTACACACACAAACATAAAAGCTCTTTACAAACAAATTTTCTTGACAATAATTTAGCAGTAATTGAATTGCTCTCCCCACCATCAACTTTTTCTGGTCTGTAAATATTTTCGTAGGTAGAGGGTTCCTCAGGATTTGAAAATGTAATGTACGAGTTCTTTTGTGAAAGAAAGGTTGGAAAACACTGCCCTACTACATCCCTAGTCAACACCATGATTTTGCTAGTCTGCTGCTGATCTGAGGTGGCATAATTCCCAGTTCTTGGAATAGCAAAAGTACGGTTATATGTACTGTAGCTCAGAAGGTGTGCAGAAAATGTGGAGAATTGAGGAAGTTTCTAGTCCTTTTGGAGAACACATGTTTGAAAGCAAGGTGCGCTGAGATCTCAGAAGCCAGCAGGATTATTAATCAGATTGCCAGCGGTTGACAGTTGACCTAGATTTCTTTGCCTTCATTGCTAGCAATTGTAATAAAATGCCAAATCTTTTAGAACAAATCAAGAGAGAGAGAGAATGTACAATTGGCCTAATTTTTATAATCTCTGGAGGTTTTCTGTTTCTCTTGGCACATAATGTAGATTGCCTAGATTCATTTTTTCCTCTTCAATGTACAGTTCCTGCAGTTCTAAGATTAAGGCCTTGTCACCCCTGACTGCAGACCTTTTTCATATCGGGGGAGTGGTTCTCCAATAATTTTTAATGTTTAATGTTGAATTGCAGTGTATTTAACTTGTCCCATGGTACTGAAGCTTCACGACAGGGAAAACTATACATAAATGAAGTCACCTTCTGAGGTCCAAAAGCTCAATGGTGAACATTAGGTAGCAACACCTTCTGTTTTAATGCATGCCTCTTCACACATTCAAGTTTATAGGTGTATACCTGAAATATCTGAAGTGTCCAAGAGAATAACATAAAGGTGAATAACATAAAGGCGAATAAAGTAAAGGCGAATAATGTAAAGCTGAATCATGAGCCAGTTTGGTGTAGTAGTGGTTAAGAGCGGCGGGACTCTAATCTGGAGAACCGGGTTTGATTCCCCACTCCTCCGCTTGAAGCCGGCTGGGTGACCTTGGGTCAATCACAGCTTCTAGCTCTCTCAGCCCCACCCACCTCACAGGGTGTTTTGTTGTGAGGATAATAATAACATACTTTGTAAACTGCTCTGAGTGGGTGTTAAGTCATCCTGAAGGGCGGTATATAAATTGAATGTTGTTGTTATTATTACTTTCAAACATGCAGTGTTTGAGCACGAAGCCCTGACTGCGATTTCTTACTGAGAGTATTCATGGTTGTAAATCTGAGTTCTCAGTTATGTTATGTGTGAACTGATTCTGATCAGTCAGATCCAAGGGCATCTTTCGTGAAACCGGGATATGCTGATCGGCTTAACATTTCATTTCCTTTCAGTGAAAAGTGTACTAGGTTGTGTTATAAAATCTTAATTCCCTTTTCAGGGATTCATTTTCCTCTCCTATGACAATGAGTCCAAAATCTTCAAGGAACTGCAGCAGGTCAGGCATTTATAGTTTGTTAAACATAACCTGCTCAATTCAGTACTGCTTACACTTAACCCAAATGCTTTTCCAGGTGTTTCTGCCTTCATATGTGTAAGTTTCCAAAGCTTTCCCTCCAACAGATGTGAAATGCGCTGCTCTCTAGTTTCCTGGTCTTTAATCTCTTGACCCTTTTAAAACTAATGGAGTTGTATTTGCCACTTTCTAATCCTCAAGCATTACCCCCCCCTCGCCAAGTTTTTAAACATGCCAGTTTAATTTCATGTTCTTTATTAAATTCCACAAAATCACATTACCTTGCAATGCATCTGCTTTCTAAGCAAATTCATGGAGTTTCCCCTGTCCTGACTATCAAGTCTTGAATTAACTGCATGCTTTTTGTTGCCTTCACTGAAAAAAATGGAAACTCTTTGTTGGGGTTTCAGATTTGTGTTTTGTTCATGGATGAATATAACACAATAAATAAAACACTCATCCTCACCACAAATCAACACAACAACAGCAACATTCAATTTATATACTGCCCTTCAGGACAATGCCCACTCAGAGCGGTTTACAAAGTATGCTATTATTATCCCCACAACAAACCCCCTGTGAGGTGAATGGGGCTGAGAGAGCTCCAGAGAGCCGTGACTAGCCCAAGGTCACCCAGCTGGCTTCAAGCGGAGGAGCAGGGAATCAAACCTGGCTCTCCAGATTAGAGGCCCGTGCTCTTAACCACTACACCAAACTGGGTCTCAGAAATCAGAAAAATAGGTCATTTTTGAGATGATTATGAACTAAACCAGACCCTATTGTGTATTCTTCAGAGTACAACAGGGTTTGGTACTTCCTCCAGGCCTCCTGTGATCCTGCAAGACTCCTCGCTATGCAGTAGTCAGTACTGCTTGGCCAGAGATGGTGGCCTCAAGCATTTCCCACAATGTGCTGAGCAGTAACTTGTTTGCCAGGCAAGCATACCTTGCTTGAACTCTGATTTCATTCAAGGCAAGTGCATGCCTGGATTGCCTCAATGTTTCCTGGTGAAGTTCATCTCAAGCACAGAACTTCATGCTGTTAATACACACCTGCACGGTAGCTGTTGGTTTGTTATAGCTTGTGGCTGCTTTTGCCCATCCAAGAACTAAGCCATCTTATTTACTGAAGATGAGGCACATATCCCCCCAGGTCATAGTTGTTGGGGTCATTAATCTGACAGGTCTGTATAAAACACTGAATCTCTTTCAGTTCATGCCCTCTTTTGCACCTGCACAGTAGAACACATCCTTGACCAACCTGTAGGCATTTTTGTAGCTTTGTCCAACTGGAAAGAGAGGTGGTGGCAGCAGGGACAGCAGTAGTTGGCAAGAGAGTGGACAGGTAGAGAGTTAAAACATGGGCTGTAACAATCCTCTGATTACTCTGAAGTAGGCTCAGGGCACTCACTGTGAATGTGTTACAAGCAGGGTTATTTTCCTGTTACATCTGTCTTCAGCCTTAGGGTGGAAACTCATACTCCATAATTCTCATTCAACAAAATATTTGGCCATACATTGTTTATATCTCTTCTCTCTTCCAGCATACAGTGCAGACCTGCTTAGATTCAACAGCGTTACTCTTTCATGCGCCTTCCCACCGTACCCGAGGCCACATGAAAACACTCAGGAGGACCATTGATTGGATGTATATTATGATGTTTGTATCATGAAATAACAGGCCTCAAAGAATAAAAAGTAAGCAAAGCCTTGGTGGTTCCAGACTGAGGGCCTCCTCACGTGCGTAGCTCGCCTATAAGCAGTGGGCCTGCCACCCAATGTGACAGAAGCTGTAAACACAGCTGGCCAGGGGTAATTGATCCTTAATCCCTAGCAATTTGCACTTTGTTAGGATCATGTGTATAAGTTTACATGATGAAGCCCATGAGGTGGCGGGTGCCAGTGCTCCAGTTGCTGTCTTTTTGTGTCATAGAGATAGGGCTCTGTGGGTCTCCCCAACCTGTTTTCCTACACATTATCTTAATACTATTTATGAAAAGGCATAATAACGTCTAAGGATGCAAACAAGACCCTTCTCATGTACAAGATACAGGGCTGCTTAGAAAGATGAGATGATAAGAAGAGCAGATGTCCTTACTAAAGAGGTACGGTAGCCAAACAAGGCCCAATAGGGAGTTAAGCGCTAGGGACAAGGCCACAACGTGGGCATTCTTAGATGCTTGTCACTGGTTTTCTAGGATTTCTCTAAGGATATACATTAATTTAGTGAAATGATAGCATCTTTCTCACAAGCGCTGCTCTCTGTGCCACAGCCCGCAGGGTGAGGAAAGAGGCAACCAGAGACAGGGCTTTTTCAGTAGTGGCATCTTGCCTGTGGAATACCCTTTCTTGTGAGACTCGTCTGGCACCTTTGCTCCTCTTTTAGGCAACAGGCCATTTTTTTTTCTTTTACCCAGGCTTTTATTAAGGCATTCAATCTTTTACAATTGTTGATCTTTTAAAACTGATTTTACATTCTGCTTCTAGCCAGAGGTCTGATTTATGAGGATCATTTTATGCTGCTATTTGTTGTTGTTGTTGGTCTCATGCTTTGGATGGATTTTTAATGGCTGAGTTTTGAACTGAAACTGAGCTTCATTCATGGAGTATTAGACTGGAAAACTCCCTTTTTGTGCTCCAAAAGGACTGGAGGGATCCTTTCCCACATCTGAGACTGGTTCTAGCAGGAAAAGGATGTAGCTATGCAACTCTGCTGAGGGCATGAAGAAAACTTTTCAATCCAAACCCAGTTCTCTGCTGTGGACTTATTTCTACTCTTCACACATTGGGTTTCATGAACTGCTGTTTTAGTGCGGCACCTGCCTGAGTCATCTCCTGCTATTCTGTTGCTGCTGCCATGCAGAACCCACAGGCACACCACTAAGTTTGGTGTAGTGGTTAAGAGCACAAGAACCAGTTTGGTGTAGTAGTTAAGAGCACGGGACTCTAATCTGGAGAGCTGGGTTTGATTCCCCACTCCTCCATTTGAAGCCAGCTGGGTGACCTTGGGTCAGTCATAGCTCTTTCAGAGCTCTCTCAGCCCCACCCACCTCACAGGGTGTTTTGTTGTGGGGATAATAGTGCCATACTTTGTAAACTGCTCTGAGTGGGCATTAAGTTGTCCTGAAGGGCGGTATATAAATCGAATGTTATTATTATTATTGTTATTTAAGGTAGTACATGAACCGAGCTTTTGAGCTAAGTGTCTGGGGTGGGGGAGAAGCAGGCTACTTTGATAGACTTTGTATCTGATAAGAATATTTCCTCCCTGCCTTGAGCAGGTAGCCATGAAAAAGAACAAAGGAAGGTAAGAGCAAACCTTGCAGGAACTTGAGACTGTGTTTAGACAGCCTGTCAGATTCACGTGGTGACGTGAGAGATTCAGATATCAAAGTGATGAGTTTGGTGCAATCACCAGGCACGTATCATGGCACGTTAACGGAAGACAGCAAATGCTTGAAATATAGAATTTATGCCTTGAAGAATATACGGTCCAGTGGCAACAATTGATACAATACAGTAAACAAAGGATTTCATGTGGCTGTTGTGATCGGAGTCAATGAGTCAGCACGCGTGTTTTCAAAAGTCCTTTGCAGGGGGAGGTCTCAAAATTTGACATGTGCATCCTTAGAGACAACTGATCAATGACTAGTTTTTATGTTTTCAATTGGAGGCCATCATTTTTTTCTTTTTCTTCCTCAAATGGTAAAGAAGATACAAGTTGATAACAGCTCCACCCAGTGCTGCCTAATCCACTGTTCCCCAACACTGTTGAGCCTGCAGGCAAGAGTAGGTAGTACCGCCAAGGTGGTGGTGGGACAATTACAAAATGGCTGCCACAGTGGTGGGGCTAATCAGTTAACTTTAGAAGGTTCCAGAAAATATTGGGAGTTTCCAAGCCAAGCTCCTTCTCCTGTGATAGAGGCAACTGCTTCTGAATGGAAGATGCTTCCTAGGTTTTTTTGAAACATTTCCTGCACTGAAGAGATGCTGGAAAGCTGGGACTGGCGCTTTGCTTTGGGGAAGAGATGCTGTTTGGGTTCAGTTTCTAAAGAAAAGGGAGGTTTTGCTCCTTCAGTGGTCCAAGAAGAAGTTACAAATCCAGAGACATAAGGAAGATTCAGTCTATGTTCAAGCCAAGGGCATACAGCTGTGATGCACCTACACTGGAATAAGCCAACCCTCCCTATCAGGTGACTGTCCCATTCAAGATCAAGATGTTTCTCCTCAAGATTCAAGAAGCAAGTGGACCTCAGGAAATATGCAGGCAGGCACCATGGTGCCTCCCAGATACCACACTGGGGAATCACTGGTTGAATGACTCTAGGGTATTTTACATGTCTTTTTTCTTCTTCACCCACCCCACTTATAACTAGAGATGGGCACGAACCAAAAAAACCCCGAACCATGTGGTTCGTGGTTCATCACATTTCACAAACCACGAACTTTCATGAACCTGCCCCTGGTTCGCGAACCAGTTCATTTGGTTTGTGAAAACGTCACATCTGGGTCAAAAAACCATCACTTCCGGGCCAGCAGATGGTCACTTCCGGGGCAGCAGAAGGTCTACAGGAAGTCTATCCCCTGTTGCCTAGGAAACTGATTGATTGGCACCAGGCTGTCTGCAGTCACGAACCAAAAAACGAACCAAACAAACCAGCCTAAAGTTCATGGCAGTTTGTCGGAAATGGGATCTGACGAACCGCGATTTGCAAACCACAAACCGGCCTGGTCCGTGCTTAATTTTGGTTCGTATTTCAGTTCATGCACATCTCTACTTATAACATCCAGACTTATAGAATATAGACTTCTATAACACCCAAAAGCTTGCACACTGTTTTGGGCTATTCTGGTTGGTCTTATTAAATGCACTGTACGGGAGTGAGAGAAAGAGGAAATGAGGTGGTAACCACAAATGGTGACCGTTTTCTATGTAAGTACTGACTGTAGGTCTACTGTGGTCTAGGAAGCCTTACCAAGAAAACTGGGCACTGGCAGTCCAAACCAAAAGAAGTGGGAGGACATCACATGACCACTCTGGAAGACAGGACAATAATCAGATGCACCAGAACAGAGAAAGGAAAGGGCTTACGAATGGGACTCTTCACAAGGCTTGGTGGGTGTTTGATCTACGGTCAAAATACAGGGGAAAAAGAGGCAGAGTGGAACTGGAAGACTTTGCTATATGAGTGGTAGTGGAGATAACTTGGAACTTTAATGTATGCTATTTATTTATTTTAGTATTTGTGTCTTATTTCCTCCCAGAGAGATCCAAAGCAACTCACAACAACAAAAACAAGGACAACAATGATTCTATAAACTTACCACTAAACACCAAATAAACAAAACGAACTGGCTCACAATGGGAAACACGCATTTTCTCCTTTTTGAAGAGTAGCGGTCGGGGATAAGATAGGTTTGGGGCAACAAGGTTTCCTGGAACAGGCCTGGAGAAACAGCTTTGCCTTCCCCCTCCCCTCGTTCAGCACTTAGCAACACATGGAAGGGTAGGGTGGGGTGGAAAGTTGCAGCATCCTTGCACTCCCACCCATCATAAAGCATTTGGCACTGTAGCAAGTTAGCAAGGTCAGCTTCCTCAGTGGGGGGTGGGGCTTCTCTCTACCTTGCCTGTCAAACATGACAGGTGGCATTATACTGCTGAGGGCGGCTCTACCACAATGTTTTTTGACACTTGATGGGTGCCAGGGCCTTTGATGGAAGAATGCTATTAGCCTTTTGTGCCTGTTCATGTTTCTTCAGTGGGAGCCATTTGGTAGTTCTCGCCCTGATACTTTTACATTCATGAATGAAGATGACTCAACAAAATGGTAGCTTTGGGGAAGATGCCATAGACCATCCACTAGGTAGACTGCAGAAGTTCAGGAATCAAATTTGCTTTCCATGGGAGGAATTACTACCGATAACTGGCAGCAGTGTCAGGAGTGGGCATCTGCCATGGCTCACACCACAGCAGAGGGCACACCGCCCTCCACAGATACTTGAGCCATCAGTTTTCACTGGCAAAGTGATGTCTTTCCAGAGACCCTTGGAATGATCTCTGAATTCTAAGCACAACATCACGCTGGTTTGTGGGTGGGGCAGGGGGTGGGGAATACTGCTGTTGAACAGTAGCAAGCAGCTGGGCCTAGGTGAGTCATGCAAGTCATGTGATGTCAAGTAACCCAGTATTTACTTCTCGGCCCAGCCCCAATGCGTTCTCTCTCAAAGGCCAAATCAGTCCTAGAAAGAGCCCTACTCCTTCCCCTGCCTTTTCCTGAGAGAAATCAAACCTAAAATATTTCATTATTTTGGGTTTTTTTTTTAAAAAAACTCCCAATGTATTTTTTTTTTAAGATTTCAGATTTTTCTGCAAATCTGGGTAAATTTTCAGGTGTGTAGGAAGATCTATATTGCTCGTTCAGGACTCCAGTCTCCAGATGTAAATATTCACAGATCAGGCCACTTCGCTATTAGTATATAAGATGGAGAGGAGGAGGCGAATGTAAGGGTATGACAGGCAGGTCAAAGTCCTGCTCATTTCCTGAAAGTTACCAACCCCCTTTAAACCAGGTTGGAACATTCACTGACCCCATAACAG
This sequence comes from Eublepharis macularius, assembly GCF_028583425.1. Taxonomy (NCBI): domain Eukaryota; kingdom Metazoa; phylum Chordata; class Lepidosauria; order Squamata; family Eublepharidae; genus Eublepharis; species Eublepharis macularius. The sequence continues at coordinate 43,118,062 of NC_072790.1, forward strand.
GCAATCAGGGCTCTTGGAACGCCAACAGAGCAGAAGGGAGGAGGGGGAATTGAAGCAAAAAGCCATTAAAGTCAAGGGGGGTATTTGGGCCTCTTCTCCCAAATTTGGAGCTGGTTCTGATCTAAGTCAAGAGTGGTTATAATGAAAACCACAGGCCCAGCTCCCAAATGTCCAGGAATTTCTCAAGCCAGAGTTGGCAACCCAACTTACAAGTAGCACCTAGCCCTGTCCCAATTTTGATCACCTCCTTTCGGCATGGAATGAGAACTTGCCTCAGCCTCTCTCTTCAAAAGAGGTGCCTGTGTGGTTGCATGTGGCATTTTGCACATGATGCTTTTGGCCTAGAGAGACAAACAGATTAGGGAGGGGGAGCTCTTCGCTTATGCATCTCACTTCTTGCTCTCCTTTCCCATGAACTGGGCCCTGAGCACCCAGACCTTTAGACATACCACCCCTTTCTTTAAATAGTTTGCCATTCCTGATTTAAGGAGCTACTTGGCTTACCTTTAGTTAGAGTTTCAAAAGTATCTCTGACTATGGAGTTCTCGGGAAGCAGTGTCTTCTAAACATCTAGTTGTCATCATGGACTTTCTTGACCTCTCAGTTAACAACACTGCGATATTAATTTCTTGGCGTAATCATTAACTTTCCCTGAATATCCCAGAGGATACTCATCCAACGAAATCACTCCATAATATATGGGGAACAAGTAATTTCTGGAAATATTTATCATTACTTAGTGTCAACAAAATGTCTTTTTTTGCACACACAAAAAGTCCACATATTTTTACTCTGAGAAAACAGATTTGTTTTGCAGCCATCTGAAGACCCCAAGCTGCAAAGAGGAGAAGCAGGGCTATCTGCAGTGGCTGTCTTTCTTTCGGCATCTGGTCGCAATCCACTGGGAGAAATGTAAGTAACAGTTTACCACGTAGATTACCAAATGTGCTGAACTGCAAGAATGGATATTAAATGAAAATATCCATAGCACCTGCAGCTTGTCCGGGATGATTCCCCCGGAGTAGCGTGGGTGGGTTGACTTCAAACCCCCAGTGACGTGCAAACTGCAACTGCAGCTGCTTGCCGTAGTAGCAGCTTGCGGAGTGTTAGCAAATGGGTTGCAGATCTCGTTCCTTGAAATGAATCAACGTTGATTGATGCTGCCAATAGGCTAGGGGGAAAAGAAAAAGTAGAAATCCGAAGATAATTATTCTCATTATTAACATCAGGGTTTCCCCTTTTTCATTTTGGGAGGATTTTAAAAATTTGGTTTTTTGAGGGGTGGTGGTGGATGAACAGCCTGCTCCCCAGTTTTGGCCAGTCCAAGTAGTCACGTTTAAACAGGTCTGAATCCCAGTTCTAAAATGGGTCATGCAGACATATAAGTGCTTGGAACTGGCAACAGAGAACCTTGGGCCAAACTGAAACACAGGATGTCATTCTGCATTCTGCGCTGCAGAAACCTTAAGGGACCAAAGCTCAGGACCATGACAGCTAGCTGAGCAGGAGCTGACCCTAGAATTGCCAACAACCTGGAGAAAAAAGGGCCCTGCCCCTTTAATAGAGGCATAATGTGTAAAAATGGACATCCGAAGCTTTTCATGACTTGGAGGCAAATAACATCACCTGGTAAATAAAATCCCATGAAGCCTCTATTAAAGGGACAAGACATTTTTTCCCTCCAGGCAGCTGGCAACCCTAGCTGACCTTAGCAAGAAGTGCTGGGAAGCGGCTCCAAGCTCCAAATTCAGGGAGCAGCCAATTTGTTTTTATTAGTAGTAGTATTAATTTTAGCATTATTTCCCTTGCTTGACACATGGAGGGGAGGAGGAGAATGTAAGGGGTCATTTGCAAGCTGAGGGTAGAATATTAGGGTAACATGTGTGGAAGTGGCCAGAAAGTTATGTGTGGTGTGCATCCATCCCTTTCATTATTGCTGTTTGAAAGGGTGCCGTTGCACTGCAAACCTCTTTGCCTAGGAGCAGGCATGTCTCTTGTACAGCAGTGGGCTCAAAACCACTCCTTGCCCCAATGAAAATGGTTCGTGTTTCTCTTTCCAGCTCCCCTGATCCAGCTACAAGATGAGCATGGTGTAGCTCAGGATGCTGGCAACCAGGGGAGGGAGATCAGGCAGGAACACCAAGTGAGCGGGCTAGGGGCACACGTTTCCCTGGGCTCATGTCAGGGCCAAGCTACAAGTGACAAATGACACTTGAATGGCAAGTGTATTTCTCCCTGTTCACTTGCCCTCCACTCAATCCGCTTGCCAGGCAAGTGTCTTTCGTCATGTGTAGCTTGGCCCTAAGGTAGCTCACCTGCTCCATTTTGCTCTCCTGAAAGCAAGGGAACAGCCAGCTTGATGAATTTTGGTCTGGACTGATCTTGAACACTCTCTAGGAATCCATGATCACTCACTTTACTTCCTTTCCCTGGCTTGTAATTATTAGTGAGCGCTCTCCCGAAAGAAGCAAAGCTTTCCCCTGTTCTTAAGGTTTGGTAATGGTAAGCCCCTTTCTTAAGAACTTAAGAATATCAGGCGCTCTGTTGGATCAGACCAATGGTCCATCTTCCCCAGCACTCTGCTTCACCCAGGGGCTGACAAACTGGGCACAGAAATCTCTCTCTCTGGTTTTCTATGCTAAGAGGGAACCTTGAAACCCTCCTGATGTCAGTCAGTCACTTTCACACACTGTCCCTTTCCTTCTTAATTTTATTTCTTTATATAGTCTTTAAATGTGTGAGGCAGGGCTTTTTTTCAGTGGAAACGTGGAGGAACAGAGTTCTGGCACCTCTTGAAAATACTCAGCAATAGCATATGAAAATAATATTATTTCAAAGAATCCCTCATTTCCCTCTTGAGAGTTCCGCCACCTCTTTTCCGAGAAAAAACCCCCTGGTGTGAGGTATGGTCTGGAGGGAAGGGTCCGATGGCCCATGGAAGTTCTCAGCATTCTTGGGACTTGGAAGAATGTTATGGGCCAGCCAATAAAAAAATCCCCTTCCAGGATTCTATCTGACTTGCATTCTCAGGTTTGGCTTTCCCTACGAGCCAAACTATAAGTGAGACCTGACACTAGTTGAACACTTGTCAGCTTCCCTCAAATTTTGATGGGAAATGTAGGCATCTTGGTCTTGAAGCTTGGCTCTCCGACTGCTGTCCAATGGACTTTTCAACGGTCACTTGTCCAACATTCCGCCAAGTTGCCTACATTTCCCATCAAAACTTGAGGGAAGCTGACAAGTGTCCAACTAGTGTCAGGTGTCACTTGTAGTTTGGCTCTCAGTCTCTGGTCTCTGGTCCTCCCAAGCTCGTGCCAGGGTTGTTAATAGGCCTGGAAAACAATGTTCTACTTCTGTAATAGAAGTTTAATAGGATGTTATTTACCAGGTGGTGTCCTTTACTTCCATGCCATGAAAAGCTTCACCTACCCATTTCCACACATTATGTATTTTTAGAATAACATTAACTACCATTGCTTCCTTTCAAGGAGAAAGGCAGGGTTTAAACAATGTACAAATAAATAAATACAGAGAGGTTCCAAAGGCTAACATTCTGAAACCTTCGAAAGGCTACATTTATACATTTTGTATTTGTGGTGCTGGCGGGGAAGCAACATAGTTTGGTCTATTGGTTTATTTGGTAAATATTTTAATGGATTGCTTGTTCGTGAGGTGAGGGTTATTTCATAAAGGTAGTAACTAGCTTTCCCTCCCCACCCCAACAGCCAAACATGTGTACGACACATTTTCCCACACTTCTCTTGAACTGTACATGAAATTTTGTAACTTGGATGTTTCTGGAGAGGAGACTCACAAAGCAGGAGCAAAAATATCTTACCATATAAAAGGCAAGCCATATTGGTGATAACTCACTTTTTATCCCCATGCAGGCATACACTACCACCCGGTATGCTGGCAGAGAGGGCCACGCTCCCACACCGGCCTTCTCTGTCGCTGCAGCAGCCTCCTCAGGGTCTCCATAGGGTTGCACAGCTGAGGCATTGAGGAGGCCCGCCATGCTGGCTCAGCCTTCAGCTTGGCTCAAGCAGGCTGGGGTGTCATGATGGGCTGTGGAGTGCTGTTGCGCTCCACACCAGCCTGATTTCCACCCACCTGAGGCTGAATCTGGCTGATGCAGAGTGTAGGAATGCTGCCAACTGGCCCTGAAGTGCTCCTGTGCTTCGCGCTGGCCCATTTCCCACCCATTTGAAGCCAAACCAGGCCAGTACAGCACACAGAAACACTGCCAGAGTAGTGTGATGGACTGTGGAGTGCTGCTGCACTCTGCACCAGCCCAATTTCTGCCCACTTGAGGCCAAATTGGACCAGTACAGAGCGCAGGAATGCTGTGGGGTGGAACAATGGGCCCTGGAGTGCTCCTGTGTTCCACACCGGCCTGATTTCTGCCCATTTGAGGCCAAATCAGTGTGGTGCTGGGCTCTGAAATGCTGCTGGAGTGCCGCATTCCCTCATAAGGTCTCACTAGAGCCCATTGTATTGTTAAACACAACGGGCTTTGTTGCTAGTTATTCTATAAATTATATCTACTTCAGTTCCCGAAGCTTTTTTCAGCCATCAGCAGGCACATTCCACTATAACAGCTATCTTGTTGAGCACCTGATTGGAGAAATGATTGCCACACAGGTGCAAAAGTAGAGCACACCCTCATAATTTTCTAGACTTTAAGCTATGACCACAAGGACTATTTTGGACAACAAAGTTCTCCCTGGATTATATCCAGGCATTGCAAGCTGAGTAAATTTGTATTCTGAGCTCATTATTTCCAAAACTGAGCAGCATCTCGAATATCAAATTTAGAACTGGAAGGATGGAGACTGAGGAGACACATCAGTCAGAAATCAAACACTCTTTTTAAACCACTATCAAATGTGTGTGTTGGGGAGAGGAAATTAAGAGTCAATTGGAAAACAAGTGCTCTTTTTACTTGAACTCTTTTGATGCTGCATACAAATTCCAAACTTTCCCAACCTAGGCAGCGTTACACACTTCCAAACTTACTTCGATGGACTTAGAAGGATGTAACTCCACATAGGGTGTCCCTACAAGTTGCACAAATCACTTTCACATGTTGGGTGTCTTTTGGTCTTAAAATTGTAATGGGGGAATTCTTGCAGAGTTTACTACTGGATAGAAAGGAATTGTGCTATGTGTTAACGGCCCAGACTGTGCAAAAGCATGCTGGATCAACAAAGTAGTTTTCAACAGTGAGATCCTAAGCAGAGTTACACTCTCCAAAGCCCATTGAAGTCCCTCTACTTAGAATTACACTGTTGGAAACTTATTTTGAAAATATGAACAAATAGTAAAATAGTATGAAGGACGCTTGCTTTCCCCCTTAATGCACTTATCTCACTTGCTTTTCCCCTTAACTTTTTCATTTAAAAGATTTCAAAATAAGTGGCTTCGAAGGATCCTATATATATACTCCTACATACATTTATGTTAAGTGGAACAATTGTTTAGTTATAATACTGATTTATCTTGTTTATTTATTTTCTTTCGTTTTATCCTACCTTTCTCCTCAGTGGGGGACCGAAGGTGTCTTATGTCATTCTCCTCTTCCATTTTATCCTCACAACAGCCACCCTGTGAGTTAGATTAGGTTGAGAGTATGTGACTGGTCCAAGGTTACCCAGTGGATTACCATGGCAGCATGGGGATTCAAATTTGGGTTTTCCAGATCCTGTTCCAAAAATCTAATCATTATGCCGTGATGACTTTCTTATGAAGAAGTTCTGAGTTCATAGATCCATGAAAAATGTTCTGCATGTGATAATACATTGTCACATCATTGCATTAACAGGTGCTTGGTGCACATTTTCACCCATACTTAAAGAGACCAATGTCTTCATAATCCACCATCAGTTTTCAACAGTGGTTATGGCAATGCTTCTGTACATGAAACGCAGGACAAAAAAAGTGACAGCCATCACTCATTCACTGTTGTTGTGCCCTCTATTGAAATGGTGTGCTAAATGATGCAGGTTGAGTTGGAAGGTAAAGTTTTGGTGCCACAATCATATAATGTTTCCTTGTGTGCCCGACTCTTCCAACGTCATGACATGCTAGTTTGGTTGTGTGGATTGGTTCAAACCACAGCTGAAACCCCAGTGCTTTACTCTAATCAGCCTGTGGGTTTCAAGCTGTTCGTGGCTGTGTGGTTTTTCCTGTGAAAGTGAATATCGTACCTATTTAAGATGCTCGTGAAATGCACAGTGAGGCATGCAGGCAATTTTGATATACTGCAAGTTCGATTCATTGTTTACACGGCCAAAAGGTCGAAGCTGCTTTTATTACAACCCAAATCGAGCCGTTGTGTGCATTCTGCTGACTTCATACCCTTTCTGTATCTAGAGAGCACAGCACATATGTGGGACTTGGCTGTGTTTCAAATGGTGTGTTTGAAAGGATCTGACTGGTTCTATGTGTTTTGCATTTGGGCTTCTACAACACCAAATGGTCAGAACAGGTGATGCACACTCCGCTGTCTAGTGGCTCTATAAAGGCTTAAATGTTTGGACATATTGAATGCAGAAGGGAAATCAAAGGCAGATCAATGCTTGGCAGCGCTACAAGGAAATATGACGGGTTTCCCTTTGGGTTTTGTGATGTCAAGATAATAACAAATGTGAATGTCAAGTGGTGTTTAATATATTTATATTTGCAGTAAGATAACATAAATAATCATTTTTTTTAGCTAGGAAAGGATGCCAGCGTCTTCTGTTCTGGATTCTGTGTGGGATCTTACTGGGAGGGAAAATCCTTGCATACAAATATATGCCAATCTACTAAAATCCCCAGAAGAAAACCAAACACTACAATAGGTAGAAAAAGGTTTCAAGCCCTGATTAATGAAAGACACATTGTCAGCATGTGAATCTTTATGCAGAGAAGCCTTGAGTCCATTATTTCCTTCAGATATTATCCTTCTTTCATACAGTCTCCTTAGAATATGCATGGACAAATGGATTTGTAGATCTCTTATAGTATCATAGATCATAGGAATGATGCATACAAATGCTTTCATAGGGCAGTCCTAAACATACTTGCACCTTTCTAAGCCCATTGACTTCAATTGATCAAGAAGGTTGTAACTTTTCTTAGGATTGCACAGAGTGATGCTACGGCTACAAACTTCTCCTTCATGCTTAAGATTAGACATGGGCACGAACCAAAAAAAAATGAATGAACCTGTGGTTCATGGTTCGGTGCCACCAACGAAACCGAACAAATGAACCGTAACGAACATTTCCCGTTACTGAACTGGATTGCAGTTCGAGGTTCGTGGGGCTCAGAACGGCCCCCGTTGCACTTAGAGAGCCCATATTCACAGGGAGTGTGTAGCAGGCTCTCCTCCAGCCGCATCCAAGTTTGGTCAAGATTGCAATAGGGATCTTGGAGTTATACCCTCTCCAATCTGAGGCCCCCAGGAAACTCCCACTCGATACAGTTAGAGCCACCAGTTGACACTGGCCCAGTGTACAAGGGGTTGGCCTTCAGAACGGCCTACCAGGGTTTGTAGGGATGAGATTGGAGTGCCCATGGCTACAGAACACCCCCCTTCCCCCTCCCTCCCCTCAGGTGTCTTCTCCCATGTAACCAATTGTAACCAATTTGCAGCTCCATGGTTGGAAGGAAGACCTGCCGATCAAGGTAAGCTGGGCTTCAATTCGGGTTTCCAGGGCAACAGAAGGAGTGCAGACAGAGTTCAGGCATTCCTCCAGCTCCATTTCCAAGGGAATTGATTGATGGTGCCTGATGGTGTCTGGCTTCACGAACCGCAGGTGAACGCAACGAACCAGGCTTCCAACAAACACTGGTTCATTGGCCATGGACCCTCATGAACCTCCGGATCGCGAACAGACGATCAGGCAGTCTGTGGGTTTTTTTTGGTTCGTAATGCAGTTCGTGCCCAAGTCTACTTAAGATCATATTGTCGATAGGAGTCCTGCTTTCCTTCTAGGGTTGTTGAGGGTGTCTGTCTGTCTTTAACAATTCCTTATATTCAATTTCTTTGGGTTATGCTAGTTTATTTAACTTCAGCCTCTTAAATACACTGCCCCAATTTGCATATATTTTGAAGGAAAACTTGGTGGTGCTTTAAGGTAGCACATCGATAAGAATTAGAAGAGCTTGGCTTCTGCTTGACTGGATCATTAAAAAGTTCTAATGAAGCGCTTCAACCTGCTTCCTCCTTATGGCATAGCCCTTGGAAACTGTTTTGAGTTCTGTCAAGAGGTGTTTCTTTTATGAGGGCAGTTAAAGGGACACCTGCTTGGACTGATACAGCTAATGCTGTGTCAACATTTCCACTGGTTTGGTTTATAACCCAGCTGTGAAAACTCATTTTAGCCTAAGACTTGGTATAAAATATCTAAAACCCAAGAGAGGGGGGAGGGAAAAGTCCATCACCACCCCAATATTGTAAGGCGCGAGAGGGCAAAAGAAAATGAAATGGATTAGGGTCAAACCAGCTCTTTTCCTTCTAATGTAACCAGTTAGATGGAGCATAATTTGGATCTATCAAATTCACTGCCTCAGGTTATTAAATCACATGCATTAGGTTGGATCAAGTAGTACAACTGCTACTGTTTCAATTTGTTCACTAATAAAAACCTTCATCAGAAGGTGTTGCTTCCAGCCTGATACAGTCAAGGTAGTGATAATTCAACACTACACTCTGCCCCAATCCTCTCAACCACTGTATCTTCAAAAGAATTTCAGGAAATTCCTTAAAGCCTGGGGAAGGCAGCTCCTGCTCTTACTTTTAACCTTTTCTATTTTATAAATACACACAAGTAAAAAAAGAAAAAGAAAGAGGTATTTTACAAAGGTTCATAATAAGCAAGTGGATAAAACTTTATCACATATCTCCTCAGTCCAAAATATAATAAACCACAACCAATGTTTGTTTTAAATAAAACAAACCCTTGAAAATTACTTCTACTAGCTCTTTGATAATACATTAATTTTTTTGACAATAAAACAGCCAACTGCAATTCATTTATGTATGATAGTTCCCACATCCCCCAGCCATATAGCCCAGTTTTCTGCTATATCCATTGCAACTATGAATAAACTGAAAACTAATTCCAAGTATGGCTTAGCTACATACCCTTTTTTAAAAAAGATCTTTTTGGACTCAAAAGATATATTATTGCCCAACATTTCATTGACCTACTGCACCACAGTTCTCCAAAATGCCTGGATCTTAGGACATAACCAAAAAAATTGAAATGTGTCAGCAGGTGATAAATCAAAATCACACCACCAACATTTTTCTTTTCATAATTATTTTGGATTCACATAATTAGAATAGGAAGTGTCTGAGAATCACAAAGGATCTTGCAGCACAACCCTATGCAGAGCTGCATCCTTCTGAGCCCACTGAAGTCTACGGGCTTATAACAATGTTTAGGATTGCTTTGAGAGCCAGTTTGTAGTGGTTAAGAGCAGCAAGACTAATCTGGAGAACCGGGTTTGATCCCCACTCCTCTGCTTGAAGCCAGCTGGGTAACATTGGGTCAGTCACAGCTCTCTTAGACCTCTCTCAGCTCCACCTACCTCACAGGGTGATTGTTGTAAGGATAAAAATGACACACTGTAAACCACTCTGAGAGTGGCATTAAATTGTCCTGAAGAGTGGTATATATAATGAATGTTGTTATTATTATTACCTTCCTCTGTACCAACTAGGAACCAGCCTGTTGCAAAGAAATGGGAAGATTTTATGTTTAGAAGTGAGCCTTTTCTATTACGGCAATTGTCTTCCCTGTTTCAGAGCAGGAGATTTATGACAAACAAGAACATGGTGAATCTTAAGCCAGTTTGGTGTAGTAGTTAAGAATGTCAGGACTAGAGATGGGCACGAACCGAAATACGAACCAAAATTAAGCATGAACCAGGCCAGTTCGTGGTTCGTGAACCACGGTTTGTCAGATCCCATTTCTGACGAACTGCCATGAACTTTTAGGCTGGTTCGTTTGGTTCATTTTTTGGTTCGTGACTGCAGACAGCCTGGTGTCAATCAATCAATTTCATAGACAACAGGGGATGGACTTCCTGCAGACCTTCTGCTGACCCAGAAGTGACCTTCTGCTGGCCAGGAATTGACCTTCTGCTGACCTGGAAGTGATGATTTTCTGACCTGTATGTGAAGTTTTCATGAACCAAACGAACTGGTTCATGAACCAGGGGCAGGTTTGTGAAAGTTTGTGGTTCATGGTTTGTGAAATTTGACAAACCACAAACCGCATGGTTTGGTTTTTCCCCAGTTTGTGCCCATCTCTAGTCAGGACTCTAATCTGGAGAACCAGGTTTGATTCCTCACTCCTCCACTTGAAGCCAGCTGGGTGACCTTGGGTCAGTCACAGCTCTCTGGAGCTCTCTCAGCCCTACCCACCTCACAGGTTGATTGTCTTGAGGATAAAAACAACAAACTTTGTAAACCACTCTGAGTGGGTGTTAAGTTGTCCTGAAGGGTGGTATATAAATGGAATGTTATTATTGTTGCTAGTAGCATTTCAAAGTAGCAGAAAATAGAGGTCTTACCAATGAGGATTGCTGGTAGTGTTGCAAACTTGAATTTTATTAATGGTGAGTTAGCAAGGTAGACTTTTTAAATTACTCCAATAATATCATGAGCAAGTTAAACTACCTAAGATCTATAATTTTTTGTCAGTTGAGAGAGGATATTTATGCAGACATTCTGCAAATTTAATGGCCTTGTAAAAATATTTAAGAAAAAAGTGATTGCAAATTTTCGGTGAAGGACTGGATATACAAATCCTTCTTTGTTTGAAGTAATTAAGGTTCTATTAAAGACAGCACTCCTGATCCAAATCCACAGGGGTACAGAAGCCAAGAATACCCATACAAATATGGCACCAATTGCCTATTGGCAGAAAGGAAGGCAATGGTGAGCTGAATCCAACCCATTGCTTCCCAATGTAGCCTGAAGCTGCACGTGTGCCATCCTAAGTGATTCACTAGGCAGAGGGATTGTGTCCATAGCACCTGTTTATGTCTTTTTCAACAAGGGATATGTGTGGAATATGTCACTCAAGGGATCAAGGCTCATAAAAAAATTTCAATTTTGTAAAATCCCTCAGTGGGCTGACAATAGTAAATTAAAATAAACATACTATTTAAAATCCAAATAAAAGGGGAACAGCTGCAGCAAACAAACTAATAAATCCAGAGAGAAAAGTAAGAAGCCAGTAGGGAAAAAATCCGAAGCAGCAGGAGCCAGTGAGTATGCTTAGCCATTGAAGTATTTGAAATGAACCACCTTTAGTGAAATGCTGACAGAGAAGGGGCAAAGAGGTCTTCCCTTGGGCCTGAGATTTTGAGTCTTGGTGCTGCTGAGAAGGCCCTGTCTACATAATTACCCACTGTACTTCTTCTGCCCATGGGAGCACACAAAGAAAGGGTTCTGAGGAAGAATTGTATAAATGTATGTATGAACCCCAGTGCTTTGGCATGGAACCTGCTGGCTGGAGCAAAAATCTTACCAGAAAATGGAGAGCCAGAGAAACTGCAAAAGAAACAGGGCCACTTATATGTAGATGGTATACCATCTATAGAAATGAATTGACTTATTTACTGAATAAACTCTTCATTGAAGGATGGCAGACATTTTGTTGTTCTTCGATTATGTTGGTGCAAGATGTGAAAACATGTGACTGTTTTCTTGAACGATGTGGTTCTTTCAGAAAAGTGAGTCATTCATATGATCTTCTGTCTTCTATTATTAAAGGATAAAATGACCCAAAATGCCCTTTCTACAAAATCAAACAAGTAGACTAACATGTTCAACACTACCAAGTGCGAACTACTAGACGCTCTGTAGTGTCGGAGGCAAAGAATGTTCCTAGTCTACTGGGTAAGATTCATACTAATTGATGTCAGGGACAGGACATAATGCTGACAGTCATTTATAGTGTCATTCTAAGCAAAAGTAAGATTTTCTATATTCGTTGAAGTCAGTCTGCTTAGGATGATACTGTTTGCACTAGAGATGGGCAGGAACTAGAAAAAAAATTACCATGCGGTTCGTGGTTCGTCACGTTTCACGAACCATGAACTTTCACGAACCTGCCCTGGTTCATGAATTGGTTCATGAAAATGTCACTTCCGGGCCAGCAAACCACCACTTCTGGATCAGCAGAAGGTCACTTCCAGGTCAGCAGAAGGTCTGCAGGAAGTCCATCCCCTGTTGCCTCGGAAACTGATTGATCAGTGCCAGGCTGTCTGCAGTGATGAATTGAAAAATGAACCAAATGAACCAGCCTAAAGTTTGTGGTGGTTCATCAGAAATGGGATCTGATGAACCACTGGTTTATGAACCACAAACCGTCCGTTCGTCACGAATTTTGGTTCATATTTTGGTTTCTGCCCATCTGTAGTTGGCATCTTTTAACTTACAGAGACTAGCTAAAGGATAAGGTCAAGACAAAAAGAGAGGTGATATTGCAAAGGCGAGCTCCAATCCAAATCAAATTGTTTCTGACTGTGTCAAAATTTAACACAGATATTGGAAGATCTTTCAGTCCCAACAAGGAAACAAACAATAAAATAATTCCAGGCAGAATAGAATTAATGGTGGACCAAACCTTCTTCCAGAACACAAACCACTATATTTACAAAGAGTAATGTTGAAGAAAAGGTAAAGTTCATAATCATGAATCTTGCTTAAACACATGTTGGACCTATGATCCATCCAAATGGTGGTGGTATCCAGCAGCCATCACATGTGCAGCATAGGCCTATGCACATGTTGAGAACCAGTGTTGTACAGAGGTTAGCGTGCTGGAGTTGAATCTGGGAGGCTCCAGGCCATTCTGCCATAGATGCTTTCTGAGTGATCTTGGGTCAGTCATGCATACTTAGCCTAAGCTATGTCATTGTGAGCAGCGGCGACGCCAGGGTTTTCGGCGCCCGCAGCGGCCAGCGAGCCGGACGCCCCTGTGTGCGTGTGCACACACTCCCACCGGCCTGCGTGATGACGTCGCATGTGACATCATCACGAGTGCACACGCACTCCGGCCCGTTCACTGCAGTGGGCGGCTGGGACAGCGCGCAGGTGGCCTCTGAGCTCTCCCGCTCGGTTGCCCTGCATCACCGCAGACGCCTGCCCGCAGCTGCTGAGCCCGGCCGGGGGCATGTGCTAGCGGCGGCGGCAACACGGGGCGGGAGGGCTGGGAGGCTGCAGCTCCATGGTGCGTGCTCCCGCCCCCGTGCCTCCTCCGGCGCCCCCTCCACCACCCTGCGCCCTGAGGCCACCGCCTACCTGGCCTCCATGGGTGCCCTGGCCCTGATTGTGAGGGTAAAATGCAGGAGAGGAGAATGACGTAGTTGCTTTGGGTCTCCAGTGGGGAGAAAGGCAGGTTATAAATGAATTAAAAATTAGTATACTAAGTATACTATGTAGAAAAAAATGGAAATTAACTTGGAACCAAAGAACCCTTCCATCAGCATAACAGCAGTTATGGCTATGAAACGGCATATCAGTTGGCAGAAGAAAGATATTTCTACTGATTCCTCCCTCCGACTATGCCTCTTCTTGCTGTTCCTGTGGGTTTATAGAACTTCAAGAGCACAATGGGGGGCAGAAAGCCACAGAAGGAGGGGGAAGGCTGGTAAGTTGCCTTCCTCTAGCATGACAGGATCCACACCTTTGTTATTGATTCACAAAAACTCAGGTTAAGCCACAATTATATATATCCTTAAAAAGACATGTCTTGACATCAACATCACACCAAGCTTTGTTGATTGGGATCTGCCCTGTGAATCCCATTATGCTGTGATGTAACACAATCTTTGCCTTGAGAAATGGCTCCCCCCACCCAAAAAAATTAGCTGTCTTAACTTATGCTGCAGTCATCAAGGTGGCTAGCCTCCGGTGAGCTTTCAGTGAGCGTTTAACTCCTGTGGGTTTGCTAAGTATGTTTGTGTGCAGTGGGACAAGTATCACTTGCTTCAGTGAGAAGTAAGTGATTTGTATAGTGGATGTCTCCGTTTTCACTGACGCTAATGTCTGGGATCAAATGTGAGAAGAAAGGCAAAGCTACTCCATCTGGGGTCCAAAGGGATGGAAGTGCATGAAAGTGCGAAGTAAGTGATCTATTACCTCTTCAGGTCAGTGATAATGCATTCCTCCTCTCTCTCTCTCTCTCTCTCTCTCTCTCTCGGCATGGACACACATGGTCTTCCCATGCCCATTGTTAGTGCAAAAGGGAAGCATTTGAAGTAAAGAATTATTCAATTATTTATTCTTACAATTTATAATCTGTGCATTTGCCAAGGAACTCTAGGTGGTAACCATAAAACCAAAATACAAAGCCAACAATCAAGTAAAACAAAAATAATAAATCCTAATATTGTAAAAGAACAAAACCATTCATAGCTAAATGAGGCAATTTTTTTCTATTAAAAGGTTGCAGAGATGTTTAAAAGATGTCCATGTTACAAAGCCTGGCTAAATAATTATACAAAGAAAAAATATGAATTTTATGTTGCTGGATTAGACCCAGGTTCATCTTGTCCACTTTCCGTTTACAACTGCAGCCAGCCAGATGTCTCTGAGAAGCTTACAAACAGGTTTCCTAAGGGCTGGTTATGGGTCTCATCCGGTCAGAGGTGACAACACTGGTGAGTATATTGCAAAGGCAGGTGTAGCCTTAGGGTAGTTTTAATAGTGAATGCCAAAGCACAGGGGCCACCTGCAAAAAGGCCATGCACACTGTTCTTACAATTATGGCTTCCTTCACCATAAGAAACCAGGTTTCTTATGGTGACGGAATTGTAAATGGATTCTCATCCATTGTACATGGATTCTCATGACTGTCCAGGGATCAGGTGAACTCTTATAACCAGAGATATTCTCTGAGATGTGCCAGGCTTAAGACAAGAAGAACAAGGTTTAAATCAGCACTTTGAATTAATGTCAAAAACCAAATAAAAAACTGTGCCCATAGGAATGCTAGTGTTTCTGGGACAAAGGGCTTAATCTTGTGTTTTCCGTGATGTGCTAGTTTTCAGTATACCTTTCTCAGTTGCATTCTGAAGTGGTATAGTCCAGGGAAAGGGGGACCCGTGCCCTTTTGCCGAACATGTAGTTTGGCTTCAGCATCAGATCTAAGGGAACGTTGAGTAAAAATTGTGAAGGTCAACAAGTCTGACAAAACCTCATTTTAAAATCCATCAAAATTATACAGGGAGGATCCCTTTTTTGTTTCTCTCTGGGTTTTTCTCAGCTGTAGCTTGTTAACATTTTCAAGGGAGTTTACTAAAATTTGATTGCCAGAGAACAAATCTCCAGTGATTACCTTCTAGCTGCTCTTGTTTCCAGTAGTATATCCTTTTTATGGCATTTGGCATGTAAATGATGCTGACCTTGAAGTAAGTAAGGAGGGGGGAGAGAAAGATTAACATTTTAATGTCACTCCTTGGCTACTCATGCTGTGTTGGACTATGTTATTTATGATTATTTTTGTGACCACCAACCAATCGGCTTAGAGACTCCAATTTTTTTTTTAAAAGGAATTTCAATACAACCTGCACAACTGCACACTTTATTGGCTTGGCGAGCGTTCCGTGGAATTGTGCGATCATTCCCAAATGACAATCTGTGTCATTGTGGTATCTGATATTTCTGTCCAAAAGAAAGGCCTCAGTGACCCAGTACTCTTATACCCTTTGGAATAAATACGTGTACTTCTAACTGTTTAATGTATAAATAGGATTTGGACTATTTTAGTCTTATAAGAACTGCCAGTGGAGAGGATGTCCTTTAATATGGGATAAGTGCATTGTTCCCAGTATGGAACATGCACTGATCATATTAGGAAAAAGTAGAGTTTCTCTCCTTATATATAGCAGTCAATATATTTCGTCGCACGCTCTCATCACCATGAAACAAAACCCAGGATAGTTCCATGTAGATAAAGAGGTGGATCTATTCTAATGGGAGCAGGCTTGCTACTCAGTGGCTGGGATCGTCATTGGAATGCTTAGATCCCACCTTGTGATGGCCCCAGGGCCTGCCCGCCCATTGAGGTGGAGGGCTAGGAGGATGCACGCCACCATGCGCTTCCCCAGCCGCCTGCTGCACCTGGCCTGCAGCTGCTGCACCCAGCCAGGAGTGCACACTGGTGGCAGCAGCGTGGGGCAGCTGAGTGGGCAGCCTCCCGTTCAGCTGCTCTGCAGGCCAGGCACAGCCGGTGACCAGGGTGGCTGGCTTTGCCTGGCCCACAGAGCAACTGAATGGGAGGGCTGGAAGGCCCCCGTGTGCACGCCAGTCCTGTGTGATGATGTCACACACAGTGATGTCATCACGCAGTTCGGCACGTGCGCACACGCACGTGTACAGGGGCAGCCTTAAGCTGTCTCAGGTGCCAGTGATGCTGGAGCCGGCCCTGGATGTCCCTGAATATATACTTCTTCCCATTTAAGTGAATGGTTGCCAATTTGAACCTATGTGGGAAAAGTATGGTACAGCATTTGGGGATATTGAGAGTGAGGGTAAAAGGCCTTTTTTTCCAGGGCCATATTTCCCCTCTCTCAGCATTCTCCTGAGGAATGCTTACAAAAGGTTGCAACAACAGCATCCCAAGTGCAAAGATTTCCTGAGAGACATCGTTCTCCAGGACCATGAATCCATTCACTGGACAGAACCGTTTCCTAACAATTAAGGTCCTTTGCAGAGATAGCAACAATCATTTAAGAAACATTATCATTCCTTTTGTCATTGCTTCTTATTCCCCTCTACCCCCAGGTATGATACTTCAGGCCAAAGTCATTAGAGTAACCAGATTCCAAAGTCACATTAAATTATACTAGTGATAATACTGATCTTTTTGGAACTCCACCAAAAAGAATCCTAGAGGGATGACTCAGTATCTCCAATAATGACTCTTCCTTTCATATAGAAAGAAACAGACTGTTGGTCTGGGATGCCAACAATGTACTCCTAAAGGCCTATTAGAATAAAGAGTTCAAGTGGTGGCAAAGGCTGTTGAGATGTCTACCAGCATCAATATAGAAGCATTACTGTTGCCCATCTACAGATGCAATTGATTCATCATTCTATCCTATATCCGAGTCTGAAGCCCATTCAAAAGAAGTCAGAGTTGATGGTGGTAAGAACAACAACAGTTAGGTGGGTAGTAGAGATGGGCACGAACAGGAAAAAAATGAACATGATGTTTGTTGTTCATTGCCTTCTACGAACAGGGACTCACGAACAACCATGAACATGGCCCTCTTCACAAACATGTTTGTGGTTGGCTGTTCATGGGGGCCAGCAAGCTCTCCTTCAGCCATCATCCAAGTCAAAATCCCTACTGTACCACTCTTGGAAATCTGACCTGAGGAGGCACCAGGAAAGGTACCAATAATAAATAATAGCTTGGCCCAGAGCCTGGCAGCAGCCCTGGAACTTGAAGGGGTAAATCCCTGAGCCCGTTCACGGGGAGGGTGGAATACAAATTTGAAATAAATAAAATAAAAATAAAATATCCCACCACACACAAAGAAAATTCAAGCTCCAATGCACTCTATCAAAATGCCAACAGCAGCTGTGTCTCTCCCACTCCATTGTCTGCAAAGCCAGAGCTGGGAGTCCCCCTCCTCCCTGCTCTTTGCTCCCTTGTAACAAATTTGAAGCTCCACACTTGAAGGGAAGACCTGCCTATCAAGTTAAATTGGGCTTAGATTGGGGTTTCCAGGGCAACAGCAGGAGTTCAGACAATCCCTGCCTAAGTTGCCAAGGGAATTGATTGCAGGTGCCAGACTGTCTGGCTTGATGAACAGCAACGAACGAGGCTTGCAACAACCACCTGTTCGTTTAGAATGGGGCCTCATGAACAGCTTGTTCACGAACAGCAGATTGGGCTGTTCGTGGCTTTTTTTTGTTCGTATTGCTGTCCATGCCCATCTCTAGTGGGTAGTCATATTAGTCTGCAATAAAACATCACAATTTTAGTCCAGGGGCATCACAGAGGCTAAGAAGAGTTTCAGAGTGTAAGCTTTCAAGAGTCAGAGCTCCCTTCTTCAGACATGAGTAGGAATCAACACCAACAGTGCACTTCTAGACAGATGAGTGTCCCAGAGTGGTGAACAAAGTCAGTGTTATTATTATCTCCACAATTCAGCTGAGGAGCTGGGGCTGAGAGATTACCTAAAGCCACCCACTGAGCTCATGGCAGTAGTGGGATTTGAACCAACAGAGTGCTGATTCACAACCTAACCACTTAATAACTATGCTACAACGTAGTGACAGTAAGACAATTAATGTGAATGTTCAAGTCTAGTAAGACCTTAAAGGACCAGATGTTTTCTTTTGCCATAGGCTCTGGTTTCCCAGACAAAGGGAGTCAGGTTGTCTCTCAAAAGCCGGAAAAATTTGTTGGTCTTTAAGGTGCTACTGGACTCAAATTTTGTTCGACAACTGCTATGGTTGCTAATGTCTAGGTGCAGCCTGGAGTTCTCTTGGAATTACAATTGATCTCTAGACTACAGAGATCAGTTCCTCTGGAGGAAAAAGCAGCACCAAAGTGGATATACCAATGTATGGTATATCCTCTACCCCCAAACGTCCAGGACTTTCTCAAACTGGAGTTGGCAACCCTACTACAGACTAACATGGCTACCTACCTGAAACTAAACATTAACTCTCAGCCCTTCAGGTGTCCAGGTCATACCAAAGCCTTATCTAATTTACAAATTGACACCAGTTGAGGGCCTGAGGCCCTAAATGGCTGAGCCCCTAAGTTAAGTATTGTTTAAGAGGCCCCATGGGACTGCAAAAAATGGTAATTTAGGGTTTTGTAAAACACTTAGAGGCCACTTAAAATCTGAGGCCCTAAATTGTAGCTTGCCCTGACCTGGATAGCATAGGCAAGCCCAATCTTGAAAGCTAAGCAAGGTTGGCTTTGGTTAGAAACTGGATGGGAGACCTCCCACAAAGACTAGGGCTACAGAGGCTGGCAATAACAAACCATTTCTGTTAGTCTCTTGTGATGAAAACCCCATAAGGGATCACCATAAGTCAGCTATGACTTGATGACACTTTCCACCACCAAATTGTAGCTTACTAGTTTGTACATAAATCCAGTTCTGCACCAATTTTTTAAAACCAGTTGTACCGCTATCTTGTCACACAAAGAATCCTGGAAATTATCATTTGT
Source organism: Eublepharis macularius (assembly GCF_028583425.1). Lineage (NCBI taxonomy): Eukaryota > Metazoa > Chordata > Lepidosauria > Squamata > Eublepharidae > Eublepharis > Eublepharis macularius. The sequence goes on from NC_072790.1 coordinate 43,137,273, forward strand.
TTATGCACTGTGATAGCTCTGCTAGAGATCCATAGCCCTCACCCCGCACAAACTATAATTTCCAGGGTTTTCTGGGATGAGGAAATTACTATTAAACCAGTTTTAGTCCATAGTGTAGATTTACCCCAAGGGGAATACAGGACAGATCACATGAGAGTACGTGTACCGGTATGTGGTTTGTTGATGTATGCTGTTTGAATTCTCTGCTTGGTTTCCTAGAGGCAATAACATGGAAGGAATCAATCTTTATATTCCTAGTGGAAAATAAGTGAGCCTTTTTTTCTTTTTTTGGTGCAACGGAAACCAAACAAAAACACCTGCATAAAAACCATACACACATGTGCTGTCCCTCTCCCTCTCACACACACAAGCACACAGAGTATAATGTGTTCAATTTATCATCATTGTCTGTAGGCTGAGCTGAGGAAAGCATTCCAAACAATGCTGTTGCTGTGGAATGCAGTCATTCTTCATGATATCCTTTAGGGCATAAAACATTTTTAAGCCGAAAGTGTTTCACAGCATAGTTTAAATAATCCATCATCACACGGAACTTTCTCAGAACACTTCGGATGGAGAGTGGCTACTTATAAAAGAAATGCTATGAGGTAAAATAACTCAGGTTCTGATTTTGCTTTGACATAATTAGTGTCTGTCCCACCTTCTCCCTCAGCAGGGCTCTCCGAAGGTGATCCTGATGGCTGTTGCCAGATGTCATAAACCACCATTTGTTCATGATGAGACCATGCCAAAAATCCTCAGGTCCACGCTTCCTCTTACCTCCCACCTCCTACTGTTTGCCCTACAAAGCTTGAAGGCTTCCTGGTTTCATATTTAAACAAATTGCTGTTAGCAGTGAAGTTCTTGCCCTGAAGTGGGATTCTAAACTGTGGTTTAATTTGTGTCTTGAATTCTGGCGTGCAGGCAAATAATCAATTTGTTAAATCATCACAATTTGGGCTAGTTTGAAGACTTCCTGAATCAGGAAGCCTGTGACTTTGGTACAGGAGCAAAGGGAGGAGAGAAGAGGGAAGGAGCAAGCTAGCCCAAGGAGTTCTGTTTATTCTCACTACAAGCCACATCTCCCAGTATACATCCACAAGCCAGTGATGTTATTCAGGCTGCTCTCTCCTTGTAATGTGCTTTTAAAGAATATCTGTAGAGCAATACTGGTTTACCAAAATGGGTGTGGTGAATGGTTTCCTTTATTGCCTTTAGGAAGGTGTGAGAGTTCTATTGGGCAGCAGGCAAACTGCTTTGACAGATTTGGCTGCAATTTTATAGTGTGCATTTTTGTGCATTTTTAATTAGTGGGGGGCAGGTTTGTCAAAGGGCTATTGTGAGGGTTCCCAGGTACACACTGGTGGCAGGCAAACTCCTGGGGATTTCCCCCTTGTCTGCCAATTGCTCAACTGGTGCAGCGACGTCCCACAGGCAGTGCGATGTTGTTGCACTGCCTGTGGGAGCATTCCCGCGCTTCGTTTGGGACTGATTTGGGCCCCAAATGGTCCGAATCGGCCCCGTGCAGAGCACGGGAGTGCTCACATGGCTAGCATGGTGACATCACTTCTGGAAGTGACATCATCACACCAACTCCCCGGCACAAGGTAAGTGTCCACCCTCCCAATGGGAAATGAGGGGTACCTTGCAACCCTAGCTATTGTGTTTGTATCCTTGCAACTTTGTTCAGTTGTTAGCCACCTTGCATTTAAAGAAATAAGGCAGGATATAAATCTTAGTAACAAATAAATACACAAATGGTGGTTTATCACATCTGAGCATAGCCATTGGCTATGTTTCCTTTCCCTGTTGCTTTCTTTGTTGTTCTTGTAAGGAAGGAACTGTGAGTAGAAGCCCAATGGAATGGCCAAAGGTGGCATGGTTTTCTGACCCATCAAGGAGTAAAGAGAATTTTGCTACCCATTGTCTGCAGATGTATTGATGTAGTAGTTAAACTGTGCAGCAGAATAGTAAATCATAAGTTTATCACAGTGCAAAGTGAATGCACAAGAGTATTAGAAGATGCATCCTAATGACAGCTGCCTGGCCTCTGCTTTGGAGTATCCAACTAGGGTGCAGAAAGGAGAAGACGGATAACCTCACCCTGCTTCTCCATAGCCAATCCTGTGACCTCATTGTGGAATTATCCCAGGCTGGTCTCATAATCACTGAAGCTATCTAGATTGGTGGGCAACAGTCCCAGAATAAGTAGTTTAGCTCTTAGACTAAAGCCGATCTCAGAAAATGAGTCAAGAACTATAAATGCTCAGCTAAAACATATCATCTCTGGTTGTGCTAGATGATAATTTCTAAACAAACAGCATACTTCCAAATAGCTGGGCACATCCCCATGGCTGTAATTTGGAGGACTGCATGCATATTCAGGAGCCACATCCTGAGAAGTTCAGAAGATACACATTCACAGGAATCACACAGGACAACAATCAGAATGCAGATAAAGGATGGGATGTTTGAAAGCTAAGTCAAAAGCACAAAAAAACCTAGCATTTCTGAATGAGCCATGTTCAGGTAGGTCTCTTTCTGAAGGTAACTCCAAAACTGTATTGTATATCACTGAAGAGCACCTATTTCAGAATATCTCACCAAACAGCAAATTGTCATCAGCATGTAAGATCACATTTTATTTTATTTATTTTTATTTATGTCATTTATAGTCCACCTTTCTTACTGAGTCTTAAGGCAGATTACATAGTGTGAGATCAGTACAATCAGTAGCAAGGACAAGGGTAGGCATTTCCATACAGTGTCAAGGACGTTTCCATAAACAGTGTCATAGGGTAGATGAATACAAGTTTACAGAGACATAGCATTAGCAAGGATCCAATACAAGGTTGAAGAATTGCTGAAACAGAACATAATCCATTCTAGGATTGACGTTAGACAACATGAAGCACAAGCAGTATATACGAGTACATATTCAAAGCAACAGATAATATGTAAAGCAACATAATGGTGGAGCCCATGGTTCCCAACTCATTAGCGAAACATCCGAGACCCCCTACCTACAATACTGCCCTCCTATCTGAGTAAAAAAGCCTTTTTGAATCATTCAGTTTTTCATTGTTTACGGAAAGCCAAGAGCATGGGAGCTCTCCTACCCTCCTCACGCAGGCTATTCCATAGGGTAGGGGCCGCCACAGAGAAAGCCCATGTACGGGCTGCAGTTGATTTTGCCCATGTGCAGGCTGGCACTTGCAAGAGACTCTGTTCAGATGAGTGAAGCTGCCGTGGAGGGACATAGGGAGGGAGGCAGTCCCATAGGTATGTTGGCTCAAGGCCATGAAGCGCTTTGTATATAATAACCAGGACCTAGAATTGAGCACGGTAGCTGATCGGTAGCCAATGGAGTGACTGCAGGATGGGAGTGATGTTCATGCTCCCGCTTGCATGAGAGATATGCCCTCAAATCAACCAGAGTAAATCCTCTTAGATTCTGTGTTGTGTTATTATCTATCCAGCCTCTACTCCTTTTCATGCCCTGGAATAACTCCTGGAGGATTTCTACCTACAGAGAAAGATCCAGCAACATGGGGAGTAAGCCAGGGTAAAACCCCTTTTGTGCATTTAATGGAACGTCAAAACATAATAGGAGAACTGCTAGATCACACCTATGGGCCAACATCTTGATTTCCACAGTGACTATGAAAATACTCTGAAAGGTCCACAAAGGTCTTCCCCCCATTTTTGCCTTTCAGGAACTGTCATATAGAGGTACTAGCTTTGAACATGGAGGTCTCATTTACCTATAGGAAATTGCCATTGATAGATCCATCCTCCATGAATTTGGCTGGTCCCTCTTTGAAGCCGTATCGTGTGATTGAGAAGACAAAGAGAGTTCACTGTGGAATAAGCCATATTATTCGTTAGTTTGTGCACCATAGAAACATTTGTGGCCTAGCCCCTAAGGGCAGGTGGCTTGGGATGGAGCATGAATTTTGACAAACACACTTGACATGAAAGAAACCTCTGCCTCTAGGAGTTTACAGTCTAGATGATAGATTACTCACGCATATGGCTACTAACATATGCCTAGGCCAGTGTATAAGTGTTTTTCAGACAAATAAAAGATGCCCAAGAGAGCATTCAATCTGAACTGTTCAAGAGAAGCATTTTTCTGTGAATCATTTTTAGGACATGTTCCGAGAATTTTTGATTGAATAAATGTCAGATTTTTCCCCCCATCTGAAGAAAAAATGTGAGAAAGTGAAAATGTAACAATACTGTTTTTAAGATGATTTAGGGTTGTTAAATGAACAGACTTTAGCTGATTTTGGCTCCACAGAATAAATCCTAAAGGGGTTACCCATGTTGTAGCCAACTGAAAATAATAGATATTGGAAAGGAATGCCAAACATGGAATAGTCAATAGATACAACAAAGAGGAAAGTGTTAATAAATGTGAGGGGTGCTCTGAGGCCTGTAGGTAACAGAGCTCCAAACCATGCAAGGCCTGCTTGGTTTTGTTCCTGACTAAACCTAGATTAGGTTTATCTGAAGGTTCATTATACTACCTTCTCCTTTCTGAGTGAAAATGGGCCCAGTATTATGTAAAACCTGGAAGAATTATGTGCCACATTTTCACATGATTTTGACATGTAATCAGATAAAACTTGGCAGTTTTTCCTGTGTGCCTCACTGTGGGATTTTGCCTTTATTTGGATCTGAAATTCAGAACATAACTCATACTCTGGGAAATCACTCTACAATACAAAGAGAAGCCATAGAATTAAGGGCTCTGGCACCTCATGGGTGAATCTCCCATTATGTCCCCTGGAGGGCATTGCACTCTGCAGACAAGCAACTCCTGGTGGTCCCTGGCCTGAGGGACATCTGTTTGGCCTCGACCAGGGCCAGGGCTTTTTCTGCCCTGGCCCTGGCCTGGTGGAACGCTCTCCTGGTAGAGATTTGGGCCCTGTGGGACCTACTAAAGTTCTGTAGGGCCTGTAAAATGGAAATGTTCCACCAGGCCTTTGGCTGAGGAATAGCAGGTGTCCCCCCTCACTCCATCTAAGACCACTACCTCTTCTGTGACTGCCCTCGGCTATGTGTCCTGCCCATAGGCTATGGCTAGGATTGCCAGGTCCCTTGTCTCCCCCCGCAGGAGATTGGGAGCCTGGCTCTTACCCTGCTGCTTCTGTGGATTCTTTCTTTGTACCTGCGTGTGCTCCCGGCTCATGTGATGATGTCACTTCCAGGAAGTGATATCATCACATGGGTCAAAGGGTGGCCTGCTCCCTGCACTCCCTGATGGGTCGAATTCTGCCTGAAATGGGCCTATTGTGGAGTGCTGTAGGGCACGATTTGGACCGCTGGGGGCATGGGGGCATGCCGCACTGCCCAGGGGCACAGTGTGCCGCCCCGGAGACACCCTGGGGAGTAAGCCCCCCACCAGCCAAGTAAGTGGGCAAGGAGGGAGAAGGGTGGGAGCAGGGTATCCTCCATCCCAGGCAGGGAAATGGCACCTCTAGCTATGGCCTATATGCAGGTTTCTGATTATTTATCTAAATTAGCCTATGTATAAAGTGCCTGGATTATTTTAATGACTGTTTTAAGATTGCTATTGATTTTATAGTCGATGATTAATTTATTGTATTTTATGGATGATGTGAGCTACCCTAAGCCCACTCAAATAAAATAAATAATAAATAAATAAATCTAGGTACTGAAAATAAATGAGGAAAATGGAGATTGGACTCATCTGTACAGCCCATACTCCAAGGAGGCTGGTGGAGAAAGGAGTGCAATAGAAATCATAGGAGACCATTATGGAGACAGCATATAACTAGGAAAACTACAATGGCTGCTTCCACACACGTTGTATAATCCACTTTCAATACTCTTTAGCGAACATTTGAAACTGATTTTCCATGTGTGGAACAAAAAATCCACTCCCAAAGGATTGCGAAAGTGCATTGAAAGTGCATTATTCAACGTGTGTGGAAATGGCCATAGTGAAATAAAGGAAAATTATAACAAGATTGCTGAAATTGCGTTTATTTGCAAGTTTGGAACAATGAATTCCCAGAGTTGAATTGGGACATAGGATTTTTCTCACATTACATATGCTAATTTTCTGCACTTCGCACCCAGGCTCTATCAAGCTAATTACAACATGCATTATAGCTAGCTTCCTGATACTCTATTTTACAATACCCCTTCCACACTCTGCCTGGATTATATAAACTTCCCTTTCCCCACTCCTCATATCTGATGAAGGGCACTTTGACTCTTGAACGCTCATACTTTGGCAATCTAGTTGGTCTTTAAGGTGCTATTGGACCCAGATCTTGCTCAGCTTGATTAGGAATAGTTAATGGTAGTTGGAAGATGAAATGGATGCAAGAGAGGGCAATGCAAATGAACAGGAGAACTCTTTTGCAGTAACTGCTAGAAGATAATCCCCCCCACCCAAATCACATGTTCTAGAGACTGCTGAAAATGTTCACAAAATATATGACTAATTTCAGCTCATCCCTAGTTGCTGGAGCTCGAGCCTTTCTCTCGTCCTCGTTCAATTCCAGGCCTCCTCTGGCACAGTACGATGTCCTCAACCTCAAGTGATGAGTGTAATTGCAGGAATAAACCAAGCCTCTATATTTTCCCAAGTTTTCTGCCCTTTTGGGGCCTATCATGCAGGGACTATGAAAGCCTACTGTGGTTTCATGTGGAGATCCTCCCTCCGTTTTCCTTTTATTCTCTTTGATTCCCGAGTTGAGAACAAGAACAGAGCTTGCCAGAGGAACCATCTGACTGTCTTATGGATTTTTATTACACTTGAGGAGGCCTGACATTTTGTTTTTGTTTTTTTGCCTTGACTCAGCCTGACAAAGCCTACGAATCCCCAGACTATACGCCCAGCCATTGTAAACCAGTGTGGCACCTCGCTTAGTTATTTATACTAGCTGAGAATTCCACTCTTTTTCTGTAGTGTCGGCTTTATGCTTGCTTCATGTTGCTCCTGAGGGTCCTTTGACCCCTGTACTTGATTTCTTTCCTTCAAAGCATGGTAGAAGAATAGGTAAGTTACACCTCGGCTTGGCCTGGCAGCACAAATAGCCCAAGGCCTTCTAATATTCTCCCACTGATTTTCAGGCCCCTTCTGTAAGCCTCTGGGGTTGCTCTGACAATGATCCCAATATATTTTGTTTCAAATGAAAATAAACTTTATTGCAACTTTCTGAAGCAGCAAGACCCAAGAGTCTGTCTTATAGAGGCCTAGTGGGCAGCTGTGTAATCATTAGCGATGCCGCCAGGACGGGGACCTAGGATCGGTGCGGAAGGTTCCTCAGCCCAGCCGGGAGTATAATTTACTGTGCCACTGTCACGAGACCAACAAGTTAGCATAGGAAAAGCATGTCAGGGAGAGTGACGGTAAAACTAAACCAGCCAAAAGTGGAGAGGAAACCGTTCGCCTGGAGAACTCTTTAATTAAGAGTTCTGCTATTCAGGGTTTTGAGTACAATGAATGTCACTGTCTGTCAGTGTAACCAAATTTACAAGGTTCTTGTGAGAATAAAAGAGAGGGGAGGAGACCCATGGAGTTTGCTGCCCTGAGCCTTTTGACTGAAAGGTGGGATTAAAATACAACAGATAGTTTCTCACAAGGGAGATGCAAAATCAAAATGGGGGTGGCATTCAAACCTGCCAGCTTTTAATGCCTGTAAGGATCCTGAAAAATCTATCCTAAGCCAAGAAGTTGTTTGGGTGGGCAGAGGTAGGGAGGGAAGGTTGCTGGAGATTAGAGCACTTTGGGAGGGGCCATTCATTCATTCACTTAGGTGGAGCAAATCAGTGTTCCAGGCACGCTCATGACACTAGATAGAGATAGCCTATACCTAGGCTTTCCATTCCCCTGCTGGGGGCAGGGGATCCTCTGCTCCCACCTCGTCCCCCCTGTGCCCACTTACCTGGCCAGTGGGGAGTACACCCCCCAGGTTAACCCCTGGCAGTGCAGCGCCCTCCCCAGGCAGTGCAGTGCACCCCCACAACCCACTGCAGTGCACTCCCGTGACCTGCAACAGGCCCATTTCAGGCTGAATTGGGCCTGCGGGGGGGGCGGGATTCAGCCCTGCAATGGGCCTGTTTGGGGCTGAATCGGGCCCATGGGGGGCATTCAGCCCTTTAATGAGCGCAGGAGTGCTCCCGGGCCGCCCTTTGACCCACGTGATGACATTACTTCCCAGAAGTGATGTCATCAGGCATGCTGGGAGCATGTGTGCTCCATTCAAACACGAAACAAGACTCAGAAGCCAGCAAGGGGGACTCAAGGGACCTGGCAACCCTACCTCTACCAAATGTCTGTCTGTCTGTCTGTCTGTGAATGAATTCCTGAAGTTAGTTTATTATCTGTCATTACTCTTAACAATGGGTTGGATCCAACCAGCTTGCTGTTGGCAAAAAAGGAAAAAGTTGTCCTCTTTGGCCCCTCAAAAGGGCTATGCTGAGAATCCTGGAATATGCAGGTACAAAAGCCATGTGAGATGGGGGCAGCAGTGTGAAGGGGAATTGAGTGACATTAAGTGGAAAAGCTAGCTGGTTCCAGCCCTACGGTTTCATATAATCTATGAATGCAGGATCCTGGCTTGTTCTCTGCCACTTCCCATTCTCCTCTTGGCCAAGCTACAGAAAAAAGCCAATAGTTAAAGCAAATCAGGATCTGAATGATTGCCTGTAAGTTTAATCCTGGTTTCACACAACAACCATAGTTAAAATTAACCAGGGTTCTATAATTGAACTGAGACGAATACAAAAACAGTCTGGGAAGTCCACATTGCAGAGGTGTTAAGGCAGTTGCAGCCATAGCCACTTTAGCATGTGGCTGCGAGGAACTCACTATACTCTATTCTCTTTAATTACCTGCAGTGGCTATCAAGAGTTTTGCAGTGAGGCATTTTGGAAAAAAAGAACCACTGCCAAGAATAATAGAATCGGATAGACGGTGTGGCTGTTTCCTCGTCCTGACCAATTTACTCTGAGCTGTTTTGTCAAATCTGCATCTCTAGACTGCCAAACAGATGGAAACACCTTTTCATTACTGAATATTAATTATTGTAGCAAAGTTGGAGATACATAAAATATACTAGTCTGACCCTGAAGATGGAGACACTCCCTCATAGTCATCAGCCTTGCCAGAGACACTCTGAGGGATGCCACCGGGGAAAACAGAGCTCAGTGTGCCGGATGGCAATGGCAAAGGAAAATGGAGATAACATCTTGATGGACTGTTACTGTCTTGCCAACCCTCTTAAACATATGGAGCCTCCACCCAGCCCCTGCATTACGGAGAATTTTTTTGACTTAGAGATGGCTGTGTGTAGCTGCCACGGCGATGACAAGCCTTCAGGTGAAGTAATCCCACTTGACCTCATTAGGTAATGCTTGATCTTTGGGTAAAACACAGCCCCTGTTGCTGGAAATTAGCACATACTTTTGCAGGGCTCAAGAACATTTGGTTGCTTAGTGAGATACAGTATGGATTAATTCTTTTCTCTTGAAAAATCAGATGAACCATATAGCTACCTATTGCTGCTGCTTCCTCTAGGAGCCCATATAATAGATTTGGTCCTACCAGCAGGGCTTATTTGCCATCCCTTTATCGGAGTTCGGCACTGTTTCATCTTGAACATGGGCATTTTCTGCGGCAGCCTCATCCATTTGGAATGTGCAGAGAGGGCCAGTTTGGTGTAGAGCGCAGGACTCTAATCTGGAGAGCTGGGTTTGATTCCCCACTCCTCCACTTGAAGCCAGCTGGGTGACCTTGGGCTAGTCACAGTTGTTATTATATACTATTTTTTTTAATGTACACAATATGGGTGTGTATGTATCCACTGAGATTGCAATGTGCAAAGAGACTCTGTGGGGACATGGGTCTTGCAAGTCTTCATTTCTGCCTCCATGGGACTGAGGAAGTTACTCAGCCTTCCAGGGTTGCCTGCCCTGCCCAGCCCCTCTCCCTCCACTCCCTGTGTCTCATTCTCTCTCTGGGTAACTTTCACTGCCACCAGCTAGTTGGTTATCAGGGCACTTTCCTCATGAGGACGAGCCTTCAGGAACCCTCTACTGATTTATTGTTTCAAGGCTCCACTCTGAGGTCTCATTTCCCCATTTATCACTCTGGTTACTGGAGGAACGACACGCTTGGTTGGATGCTCTAAGGGAGCAGAGTTAACTGCTGCCCCCCCTTCTCTTGTCCCTTTTTGTTTGTGCAAATCAAACATGCTTTAGCATGGATCCCAGATATCAAGCTGACCACATTCAAAATTAAAGGAAATGTACTGAGAAAATGAAAGGCGCCATTGCATATGTGAGGCCAACCACCACAGCATCCTCATCCTTCGAAGAAGACTTAACAGGCCTAGCCCTGACATGTGGATATAATGGATTGGTCAAGGATCAAGCTGCAGTCCTCTGACCCAAGACGACTTCATGAGGAGTTGTTGCTTAAGTGGTAAGAAATCTTCATGTTGAATGGCCACCTAAGAGTTAGGAAAGAACTGAGAGTGTCCTCCTTGTGTTCAGAGATTTTATAATCTCCTCCTTCTGCCCACCCCCTGTGGAACCTTTTTCTCCTCCTGTCCCAGAAGAAAGGTTTATTCTTCCCTTCTGGCCTCTCAAGCTCTGTAGCTTTAAGTATGACTATGGCTGTTTCTGTATGTCCTTAAAGGGATGTCCCACTCACAGAACACTGGCGGCTTTTCTCCTTCACTCCACATGTCTCTGATTTCAAAGTGATAGCAGGTTGTTTGGCTTCTGTTTTTTCAGCGCCTTTTATGAGAACGCAATTTCCCGCACTTTCCTGTGTCCCTGAAAAAGCACCAAAAGACCCCAGAAACCAAACAGCCTGCTACTGCTTTGAAATTGTAGACGTGTGGAGTGAAGGAGAAAAGCCACCAGCATTCGATGAGTGGGACGTCCCTTTAAGGATGTATGGAAACAGCCTATGAGTAAAATGTTATGCTGCCTATTGTCCTTCTCCTGTCTAAAGCTATTTGCTTTCCTTTGACACTGGATGGCTTTGTGCTCGGAATGTGAGTCCTCTTCCCCCTTCCCTCCTGCTGGCCAGCAAAAGGCACTTATAAACTTTGAGCCTGTACAGAGTGCAGATACAGTTATCACAGGCCTTAATACATGCACTGGGATGTGTAAATTCTGAAGTATAAGGCATTTCATCACAGGTTCTACTGAAGGTTATGGTCTAGTTGGGCAATAGTAATTCACAAAAGAGAATGCTGTCATAGCTGTCAGTATAATTCAGTGCACAAATCCTTCCCATCTATCCTGCAGATAATCCCACTATGAAGCCAGCCAAGTGCTCAGTTGCATGCAACTCTGGCTAACGTGATCTACTGTTTCCATGGTTGGGGGAAATACAGATTTAAAGGTCTCTGTGCAATTGGCTTTTCATTGAGGGACTGTTTCTCACTGGATTCCTTTGGGCATCACGGAAGGGAGAAGTTCATACCCTACCTCCATCAGGCTGTTGCAACACCACTATGGACAAAAGCATGCGTACTTCGATGTTGCTAAAGTGGTCATATTAATTACTTACACTTTAATCCAGAAAGGTTTAATCTATGTATTCAGCTTCATGCCCATTTTCAGATTTGTGGCTACCCTACCATATTGTATCTGTTTTCATTGGATGTCCTTACTGTTGATCATATTGTATTTTTGCTCTGTGAACGTCCTAGTTATTGATAATATTGTATTCCCGTGCAGTATGTAATCCATCTTGTATCTCAGTGAGAAAGGCAGACTATAAATAAACAGGAACAACAACAACATGTGCCAGGACAAAGTGTGAAGCAGGCTTCTTTCCAGGAATATGGGCTACAGATGTACTAGTGTCAATCTTTGAGGCAAAAACTGAGTGGAAACTGAAAAACAGTTTGAGTTGGATCTTACTAGCTTTTCAACTAGCAAAATGGGGAGGAGGCTCTGTTTGACCACCAAAAAGGCCATGCTGAGAATCATGGGAACCCATGTGAACAAAAGCTACGCAGGATAGGGACTGCAGTGCAGATGGGAATTAGGCAAGATCAAGCAGAAAAGCTAGTAGTATTCAACCCAATTATTGTCTAAAGATCCATTTTTTAAAAAAATCTGGTTCAGTGCTATTGTTTCTTCTGGCTTCTGCTGCTTTTGGGGTTACTTGCCTCCCCTGCAGTAGAAAAGAGCAAGAGTCCAGTAGCACCTATGGGCCAAGCTACACATGACGAATGACACTTGAACAGCAAGTGGATTGAGTGGAGGGCAAGTGAACAGGGAGAAATACACTTGCCGTTCAAGTGTCATTCGTCATGTGTAGCTTGGCCCTCAAAGACTAACAAAATTTATGGTAGGGTATGAACGTTCAAGCCACAGCTCACTTCTTGAGATACCAAGATATCTGAAGATACCAAGATATCTGAAGAAGTGAGCTGTAGCTCATGAAAACTCATACTGTACCACAAGTTTTGTTAGTCTTATAGGTACCACTGTACTCTTGCTATTTTCTACTGCTACAGACAGACTAACATGGCTACCCATCTTAATCTTGCTCCCCCTGGTCGCTGCTTCTTTCTCTGTTCTTGATGACTAGTCAGTCTAGTATAAAGTCCAATATCACACCACCCATATTGTTAATTATAGGATGTCTCAGTGCCTGCGAGCACAATCTGCTTTTGCTATCTGATGCTGTTAACTGAGGGCAAATGAAGGCAATGGTGAGTGAGGACAACGTTTCCTGGTTGGGACAAACAACTGGATCCTATCCAGTCAAGGATTATACAGTGAAGATGATTAGTGAAATCCTAAGAAGAGTTACTCCAGTCTAAGCCCATTGAAATCAATAGACTGGAGTAACTCTGTTTAGAATTGCATTGGATGTTACGTCACGACAAAGCTGGTCATTTTTGGCTGCATGATGAGGGCAAATAAAGTCAATTGAGAATAAAGAGGTTGCGCTATTTGACTGGGGAAAATAACATATATCTCAAAATAACCTCATCATATAGCAGTCCTTGACAAGTGGGAATTTCCACATAGAGCAATGGCTACAGCATATGTACATGCCTCTTGTGGGAAGATCATGTGCTGTACCATCCCAAACATAGTTACACCCTAATAAATGCATTGACTTTAATGGACATAGAAGAGTGGAACATCTACTTAGGATGGCACTGAGTCTCAAATCTGAGAGTTGTAGCGCCGCCCCCAAAGGAATTCAATTCTTGGGGGCTAATCTGCTTTAACATGGGCTTTAAGTAAGAATGAGGCCACTCCAGTAAACTATAGAAAGGCCTAAATTTTCAGGTGTGGATGAAATTAGACATTAAAAACATGAACAAAAAGTGAAGTTTGCCTCCCACATCTTTCCAGATGTTAAAACAGAAAACTCTCTATTAGGCAGTTGTAATTCTTCTTTATTTGGCCTGGTGTTTGGATTAACCTTCACCTGTTTTTTTCAGTTGGCCCTTTATTACAACATTTGTCGAGGGTTCAGAGGTGGTCCCTCCAAGGTGTTAATTTTAAACTTTCTTTATAATGTAAACATACCCACTGAGCATTCTTTTATTATGGAGGGAAAGCGAACTCCGAACACAGTTTTTCTCACTTAAGCCCCCAATTCTTACATATTTTATCAAAATAAAAAAAAAATACACTTTTCACTCAATAGGTATGTTTCAGTCGCAATGGTGGTGCTGTGTATAATTGAATTAGTGGTGGTAGCTGTCCTTCCCCACAGGGGACTGATTCAAGGCAGATGGCAATAAAATACCATTATATACCACTAATAATTAAAAAAAAAAGCCAACATGTGGTTTTGGCAGCAGGGAAATTTATTTGCTTAGGAGGAAATCTGTTCTTCTGACAGAAGTACTTGTAGTTGCATTCTTTTCTGGGACCCAATTCATCAAAACATCAAAAACACATTTTAAATATTGTTCTTAGTGATGTCCCAGGACTTATTGCTCAATTTGGGCTAGACCGGCCTTTTTGTACCTGTGAAGTCGAGTTAAATAGCATCTTTACAACTCAGTCCTAAAACCATTTTTGTATGTGACATGTAAATTGGGATTCATACCATTTGTGATGACATTTGATTGTTCATTACCTGGAAGAGAACAGCATTTGTCATCAGCAAAGTTGCTGAAGATAATCAGGAAAGGGCTTGTAATCCCACGCTCTTAACCACTACACGAAACTGGCCTAGACTTGTTTTTTTCCAGTTGGTGTATTCCACAGAATATGATGTACCCAAACTGGGTAGCTTTGCAGAAATAAAACAAGACACATTGTGTTACCATTTGTTATTACATTTTAGATAACCACAGGTGAGGAGGGTGGGGCTGAGAGCTCCAGAGAGCTGTGACTGACCCAAGGTCACCCAGCTGGCTTCAAGTGGAGGAGTGAGGAATCAAACCTGGTTCTCCAGATTAGAATCCTAACTAGAGATGGGCACGAACCGCGAAAAAAACTGAACCATGTGGTTCATGGTTCATGAACTTTCATGAACCACGAAACTTCACGAACCTGCCCCTGGTTCGCGAACTGGTTTGTTTGGTTCATGAAAACATCACAGCCAGGTCAGAAAATCATCACTTCCAGGTCAGCAGGTCACCTCCGGGGCAGCAGAAGGTCACTTCCAGGGCAGCAGAAGGTCTGCAGGAAGTCCATCCCCTGTTGCCTAGGAAACGGATTGATTGGCACCAGGCTGTCTGCAGTCAACAACCAAAAAATGAACCAAATGAACCAGCCTAAAAGTTTGTGGCAGTTCGTCAGAAATGGGATCTGATGAACCACGGTTCATGAACCACGAACCAGCCTGGTTCATGCTTAATTTTGGTTCCTATTTCAGTTTGTGCCCATCTCTAGTCCTGACACTCTTAACTACTACACCAAACTGGCTTAAGATTCACCATGTTCTTGTTTGTCATAAACCTCCTGCTCTGAAACAGGGAAGACAATTGCCATAATAGAAAAGGCTCACTTCTAAACATAAAATCTTCCCATTCTTTTGCAAGAGGCCTGGTTCCTAGTTGGTACAGAGGAATAATAATAACATTCATTTTATATACCGCTCTTCAGGACAATTTAATGCCACTCTACGAGTGGTTTACAAAGTGTGTCGTTTTTATTCTCACAACAATCACCCTGTGAGGTAGGTGGAGCTGAGAGAGGTCTGAGAGAGCTGTGACTGACCCAATGTTACCCAGCTGGCTTCAAGTGGAGGAGTGGGGAATCAAACCCAGTTCTCCAAATTAGAGTCCCATGCTCTTAACCACTACACAAAACTGGCCTAGACTTGTTTTCTTCCAGTTCGGTGTATTCCACAGAATATGATGTACCCAAACTGGGTAGCTTTGCAGAAATAAAACAAGACACATTGTGTTACCATTTGTTATTACATATTAGTTAACCACAGGTCTTTGAACTCATTGCCAGGGTGAGAGCATTGAGGGGGTGCCAGTTGGCTGTTTTCTCTGCTATTGTCAACATTTTTTTTTCACACACAAGGTACTTCCATTCCATCAATCATCTTCCACTGTGAAATATGTATAAACTGCACTTTTGAATGCAAACCCAGAAAAGGGATAAATGTGAGACACTTTACCTTTGGCTTTCGAATGGCAGGTACCCAAGTTTTTATTAGTTTGTTCTTTGCTGTCCAGAAGGAAACAAGCTTCTGATAGGTAAATTCCTTTCCATTTTAGTTACCTGTTCCAGAAATAAACTCTTTGGTAACCAAAGGGGAGATCAACAGTGGAATCCTAAGCAAAATTACACTCTTCTAAATCCATTGATATCAATAGGCTTAGAACAGTGTAGCTCCGTTTAGGATTGCACTGATGGTCTCATCCAGTTGTCCACTGACCTTTCATCTCCCATGGCCAAATGCCACCTGGCTGCCAATTGGCTACTGACAAGCACTAGGAAACAAATGTCTCATGGGTAATTCCTCCTCTTATTTTTAGCTTTGCCAAAAACATCACTTTCAACACACCTTTCCTCCAGTGCCCATTTTATCCTGAAAAGGATGCTCTTTCCACAGGTGGTCCTTGAGCTTTTGACCTCGAATAGTTAACTAGCAGCAAAATATCTCTGGATTCACACTGCCCTTAAACAAATTCCCACTCTTGCAAAATGTGTCTTCTTTTTTTAATCCTTGCCCCACCAATGAACTATGAAAACATAAACAGAGAATAATGTGTGAATTCAGGTTGGGAGATACAAAATAATACGGTTGGGCCTCATGAGACAGGAAATGAACAAATGCGGACATACAGCAAAAGGCACGAAGGCTGTTTCTGTTTCATATTGTTAAAAAGCTAAGTGGATCCCAAGCTTCATGAAATTTGCCTTTGTTTAAACTTACTGCATGTTCTGTGACCCTTTTGCTTGGAATCTCCATTGGGGGTATCTACCTGGCTTGACCAAGAATATGTCCTTTCATACATATGAAGTTCTGGCCATTTCCCATTTGGATCCTATCCTGAAAAGCCAACCAGTTCATTTTCAAGGAACAGATACTGCAGCAGTTAGGTGCTTATGACACCACTACTCCATTTCAAACTCTGTAGTGGGGCAGCCGGCTTTGGGGAAACCCTGGCTATTTCTAGACTGAGCACCAAAACATCTATCTAGTACTTTTGAGACCCTGTCCTTCTTAAAAATACCCCAGGACAGCATACATAGTCCCCTGTTCTTTATTTTATCTTTACAAATTAGCTCTATGAGGTAAGTCAGGGTGAGAGAAAATGACTGACCCGAGATGTCCAGCAAGCTTTGCAGCTGAGAGCCAAGCTACAAGTGATTTTTTCACGTGGAGAACACTTGATTGTTTTCGCAAGTTTTCCTGGGAACTGAAGTCCAAGTGTCCTTCCCCTCTCTGTTAGAATCGCTGCCGGAAGAGCCAGAGAAAGCTGGGCAAGAGGGCTCTCAATGATCTTTGGGAGCGGGCAGCTGCTACTTTCCCCCTGGGCGTCCTGCTCTTGTCCAGCAGGCTTGTGACTGGAGGAACGATTTGCAAAAGCTGCTGCTGCCGCTGGCTTTCTCTGGCCCTTTAGGCAGCGATTCTAACAGAGGGGGGAAGGACACTCAGACTTCAGTTCCCAGGAAAACTTGCGAAAACAATCAAGTTTTCTCCACGTGAAAAAAGTCACTTGTAGCTTGGCTCTGAGTGAGGTTTCAAACCCGTCTCCCCGTTCCTTGTCTGACACTCTGACCAAGCTGGAACCCTCACACCTCTGCCTTGTTGGAGTCCTATATTTGTTGACATTCTACCTTGAGTTTTTGGAAGCCATCGGCAACCCTACAAGACATAAATGTAAGTTTGATTGTTAAGAGTTCAAAACTGGGACATTATTCGAAAAGATTATGCTTTCTCTCACACACACAAACATAGTCTGTCTACGCATTACGAAGTACCTTGGGATGCTCAAGTGAACCTCATTTCACGTGCCCCACCAACTTGCTCACACAGTCACACCAATTTTCTCCCCGTACATTCACATGTTCTGATACCAGTTCCTCCTCAACTGCTAAAAGTATCCCAGTTTCCCCCAAATCTATACATTAAAATGCAGTTCTTGACAGTTTCTCACACCTTAAAGACAGGGGCAAGTCAAAGGATCCTACGGCAAACTGGCAAATCAAAGGAGCATCACAAGGAAAACACAAAGGGAGCGCCAGTGAAATGTGCATGCATGTGCATGCATGTGCACCGAGCAAGAACAGCATGCACGTAAATTGAGGGCCACACATAAAATCCTGCACTTGTATTGGCGGTTTTTGCATCTCTAGGCTCTTGAAATCTACATGAGAAATTAACAAACAAGACCTTTTTTGTTCATATTTATTTTGCCTTAAGTTGTTTTTCTTAGTCAGTTCATCATGGCGCTGTATGCTTCCCCCCCTCCTCCTTATCTTCTTACCGTGACTCTCTTGATTCTCTCTAGTTTCCATGGCAGAGCAGGAATTTGAACCTGAGTCTTCCAGCTACTAATTCATCTCTCTAATCACTACGCTCTGGCTCTCATGTTGTATGCTTGTATGTGAACTATGACTGTATGGACTTGAATTTCTTGGACTGGATCTAACCAGAACTTCTGCTAGCAAAAAAAAGGAGAGGGGCCCCTTTGACTACCAAAAAAAGGCTAAGTTAGGAGGGTAATTAGGTGAGATTGAGTTTTAAAAATGGCTGATCCAACCCCTTATATCCAATACTACCCTGAGAGGGACCAAGCTCTTTTGTCTGATGATCTGGATTTACTGAAATCACTTTGCAAGATATCAGATGTTATATTACTAATTTCTGTTTCACATGGATCCAACTTTTTTCAGGCCTTGGTGTTGTTTTGGGTTGGATCTCATATTTGGCTTTGCTGAAGGTAATGGTTAAGAGTGGAGAGGCAGGTAGACATTCATTGACAGGCAGAAACCCAGAGGTGCAGTTCACCCCGTGTGGGAGATGTGGTGACAATGAAATTTTGCCTATAGAAATCATGCTTGTCATGCCGCTGTTAAGATCACGGGGGGGGGGGGGCGCGGAGGATGCCCAGTCTGATTTGCAGTTTCCAGAAAGCTTTAGCACCCCTTTCAAAAAGGGCAATTGAAACTGCAACTTAAAATCTTTCTGAATGAGTTAAATGAAAAAAATGGAGAACAGAGTGAGCCATTAGCCTGACAGATGTGCTAGCCAATAAACACAGGTCCGCATTTGTATTCTCAATACGGAGGACGACACCTGCTTCAAACATTATCCTCATGAGCTGGATGGTGTGGCGGCTTTCTGTGGTGTCTGCCTAATTGAATTAAGCTGTACGTTTTATTCCTGTGCCAGAGAATTACTCCTATCCAGGGATCAGGCTCCAGTGTCGAGGACACACTTTGAAAAAGGCATATTCTTCAACTTCCATTTCCTGTTTTGCCAAGATGTTTTAATCTCTATGCGGGGAGGACAGGAAATGGGACACTTGGAGGAAGAACTCATTCGAGAGAAGACAGCAATTTGCCCGGAATGACCAAATTCTCTTAGCAGATTTTTGGGGGGCAGGTGGCACATATTGCTGCTGTTTGGCATCGACCAATGGAGTGGTGAGCACATGGGAGCAGTGAGGACTCCAATGTGCATTAATGCTTTCATTGCTTGAGCTAAAGATGTGATATAAATCAGATGGAGGTGCTTGGAGGCCCTTCTCTATTCTTAGCCTAGAAGTCACCAACGGGAAAAGTACGTCACTCCTCCAATCAGCACCCCTGTTAATGTTTAATGTAGAACACATGGTGGTTTGAAGAGGTTACAGAATTACAGAAATGTCATTAGAAAATCTTTCTACGTTAACATGGATCATCTGTCAAGTAATTGTTTGTTTTACAACCCACACCTATAGCAGGCAAAGTGGAGTCTATTTATATCGGTTAACAATGAGTGCCTTTAATTAGTGCTTCATGCAACTGGAACATGTTAAAGATCCTGACATATATCTGGCCAGGCCTGCTAAATTCCATATGAATTTGATTATGAAATTACTAAGATTTTACAATGGTATAAGTACCTGGTTTTATACGTGAGCTCTGTAATTCAACAATGGTTGCAGAAAGAAAGGTGTATCTTTCCCCATTAAAACACACACACACACAAAACTGGCTAATTATCATGCCAGTTTGGTGTGTTATAGTCCGACTGACAATAATAGCAGTATCTGAAGCTGTCTCTACAGCAGTATAGCTGTGGCCTAACCTATGCATGCACATAAAGGAAGCCTGACAGCCTTTTTGACATAGGAAAAGACACTTCCAGAGGACACTTAAAATCTTATGAGCAGATGAGCTGTTTGAAGACATGATTTGGGGAAATAGCAAGCAGGAGGTGTTATACATCACTTCCACTGGTGCTCTCAAGGCTGGATTCGGGGGGTTGCGTCTGGGGCCCCAGCCACCCTGGTGCCACAGCGGAACAACCAAATGCAGGCTGTAGCTAGAGATGGGCAGACCCTACCCAGATTGCTTGCTTGCTTCCTTCCTTCCTCTCTCTCCCCCTTCCTCTCCAGTGAATTCTGGGAATTGTAATAGTAAGGGCCCCCAAAGACCATAAAGTACAGAATCTATTTTCTAACTGCATCCCTGATACCTTCCCTGCTCTCAGTCACATACCAGCACCACCACCACCACACACCGGAAGCGCCTTTTCTGGTTTTAAAAGGGCTACAATCAGGGGTCATTTCATAGAAAAAGAGCTGGAGGAACTCATTAACATAACTCATTAGCATAGCTCATTAGCATATGCCACACCCCTTGTCATCACTGGAAATGTGTCATTAGCATGATTGATTTGCATATGCCACACCCCTGACATCACCTATCCTGGCTGCTTTGGACCCAATCCTGGCCACTCAGGGCCGAAAGTGGGCCCAAAATAGTAAAAAGGGGCTGAAAATGGCCAAAAAGGGGCCCAAAATGGTCAGGATCAGGCCGCTGCTGAACAGGAGAGTGATCCACCACCTGTCAGAGGCCTGATCCAGGCTGTTTTGGCCCCAATCCAGGATGAAACGGGTCCAAAATGACTGAGAGTCAGGTAGGCGGCGCCACTTGACATGTGACCTCTTTGGGGAACTACCGGAACTGTGTTCCTGCACATTCCCCCTCAAAATGAGCCCTGGCTACAATCACTCATTTCATTCCTATTTGCCAAGGCTTGTCTGTCAGGAAACAGAAATCCCAAATGTGGAAAGCTTCTCTTCAGTTCTTAGCATATTAGGATCTTCTCTGTTTATTCTATGACAATGAAACTATTCTTCCTTCCATCTTTATATGTCCCAGGCTTCAGCCCTGGCATAGGAAAGAGATGCTGATGAAGCTCTGGTGCAAATGGTTTTTTTAAATATCCAGAATACTTTGGTTGCTCTCCTTGTTGTGCGGTTTGACAGTGTGGTTTGGCTACTTCACTCTGTCTAATGTGAAGAAGCTAAAATGACCCCACGCAAAGGAGGAAAGGTTCTTATATCTTTCATATTTGTGTTGGCGAGAGGATAGCCATTGGTATAGCACGTCTGCATGACAAACTGTACTGACTCACGTTCTGCCCAGGAGACATGTCTCTGGCAGCAAGACTTACAGCCTGCCACTCATGTCCCTTTTCTATCTGCAAAAGCACACTGGGTGGAAGGCAGAAACCAAAAAAACCTCTCCTATTCTTCCAGTGCACTTGGGATCCCATCTTCACCAACCCATTTTGAAGGTAAGTGCAGTCACACCTTAAACATGAGTTAGAATGTGCTTTCCTCCAACCCACCTCATGTTTAGAATCTTGTGTAACCAGACCCCCAGTTATTACTCCAACTATTGCAGAAGCTTGAAAACGTATCACTGTGATTGCTAAATTTACCATCAGAAACTGTAGCTGTATCCAGGGATATGACCAGACTCATTGGTCCAGACATTACACAAAACCATGGCTTATTTGAACAATGGTTATTTGTGAAATTAGGGCTCACTTTCTAGATCATCACACCCATCTTGGTTTTCCTCAATAAACGTTTGTTTCATTTTCTTTACTCTGTAGTCAGGGAGGGTCATGCTGGGGAAGAAATCAAGATTAAGCCAAAGTGTCTGCAGGTGTCTGAGAGCCAGTTTGGTGTAGTGGTTAAGAGTGGCAGGACTCTCATCTGGAGAAACGGGTTTGATTCCCCACTCCTCCACTTGAAGCCAGCTGAGTGGCCTTAGGCCAGTCACAGCTAGAGATGGGCATGAACAGAAAAAAAAATGAACATGATGTTCATTGTTCATTGCCATCCATGAACAGGGACTCACGAACAACCATGAGCATGGCCCTGTTCACGAACATGTTCATGGTTGGCTGTTCGTGGGGGCCAGCAGGCTCTCCTCCAGCCATCATCCAAGTCAAGATCCCTATTGCACCACTCCCAGAAACCTGACCTGAGCAGGCACCAGGAAAGGTACCAATAATACATAATAGCTTGGCCCCAGAGCCTGGCAGCAGCCCTGGAACTTGAAGGGGTAGATCCCTATCCCACCGCACACAAAGAAAATTCAAGCTCCAATGCACTCTCTATCAAAATGCCAACAGCAACTGTCTCTGCACTGTCTGCAAAGTCAGAGCTGGGAACCCTCTTGTAACAAATTTGGAGCTCCACACTTGAAAGGAAGACCTGCCTATCAAGCTAAATTGGGCTTAGAATGGGGTTTCCAGGGCAACAGCAGGAGTTCAGACAGAGTTCAGACAATCCCTGCCTAAGTTGCCAAGGAAATTGATTGCAGGTGCCAGACTGTCTGGCTTGACGGACAGCAAGACGAACAGCAACAAACGAGGCTTGCAACAACCACCTGTTTGTTTAGAATGGGGCCTCACGAACAGCTTGTTCGCGAACAGCAGATTGGGCTGTTCATGGCTTTTTTTTGTTTGTATTGCTGTTCGTGCCCATCTCTAGTCATGGCTCTCTCAGCCTCACCCACCTCACAGGGTGATTGTCGTGAGGATAATAACAACACTCTTTGTAAACTGCTCTGAGTGGGCATTAAGTTCTCCTAAAGGGCAGTATATAAATTGAATGTTGACGAGGGTGGGCCTCTTCTTCGGCCTCTTACTGGAGAGGGGGAGTCCCCCTTCCAGCTTCTGTTTTATCTGCTGTTTGTCATCTGCCTCCGTGGGCCCAGTGGTTATGCGAATGGTGCAATGTGCTGCATGTTATGATTTTTTTGCTACCAGTTTCAACTGTTTTAAATTTGCAGTTATTTAACTGCTATATTGTATTTTGTATTGTATTTTAATTTAGATGAGATCCACTCTGAGTCTGCAAGTGGGGAGAGCAGATTAATAGTTTTTTTTATATATAATATTTTTTATTTTTCAATATCTAACATACAAAACTACTACATACATACATAACCTACAAGACAGTAACTACAAAAGACTACAATAGCACAAGGGATGGGAAAGAAGGGAGAAAAAAGAGAAAGGGAAGGAGGGGTGGAAAAAAGGGGAAGGTGACCTACAAACACTAAACACTACATTTCAATGCTTTCCCTTCATACTGCCATAATAAAAAATAGCTTAATAAAATAGTGACGGAGTGGTTGATCATACAAATTACAAATTACAGTTCAAATTAACTTTTTCCCTCCCCTGGGCCTCGGGCGCAATTCCCTCTGCGCAGCTACCGCCGGAGCGCTCATTGCCTCCCCCCTCCCTTCAGGCTTCGAATCCTCTTCTCTTTGCTTGGTGTCTGGTCCAAATTCTGAATTTTTATCCACAAAATCCTTTAGCTGATCTTCCGAATTAATCTTGTAAGCTTTATCTTTATAACTAAACCCGATTCCTTCCGGGAGTAGCCATTTATACTTTATATCCCGTTCCCTCAAAAGAGCTGCCAACATCTTGTACTTAAATCTTTTCTTCCGCACTAAAAATGGAACGTCCTTCAATATCTTGACTTTATTTCCCAGAAAGTCCAATTCCGCATTGTATGAATTATATAGGATACTGTCCCGGACCCTCCTAGATGAAAACTCGATAACAATCTCGCGAGGCAGCTGCCGCTTCGTTGCATATTTTGAAGATGCCCGACGGACTCCCAAAATGGCGCTTTTCACTTCTTCTTTAGTTGCCCTCGTGGGTGTCGCTAAAAGTTCCGAGGCGAGATCCCATAAATCCTCTTTTTCCTCCTCTTTAACATTCTGGAGACGCAAAATGGTTTGTGTTCACTCCACTTGCAATCCGATCAGCTGATTTTCCACCAACTTTAATTCCCTGTTTGCTGCTCTCGTAAGTGACGCACTTTCCCGGGCAGACTTCTCTGCCCCCCCCCGCTGCTTCTTTAATGGCTTTCACATCGCTTTCAATTAAGCCCACCCTTTGATCTGTTTCATTCAGCTTGTCAACAAAGGGTTTTATGGCTTCCATAACCGCTCTTTTAACCAGTTCCTCAAGCGTCTCGCCCCTCTGCAAGGCCGCCGTAACTGACTTGCCAAGAGAAGGACTCTGCTTTTTCGCTGCCATTTTAGGGGGGGGGGAACCGCCAATCTTCCGAGACTCTATGAGGGGGGAAAAATCCGAGTCTTCTAACCTTCAGACCCCACCACTCCTCACATGCGCTTGTAGTAACAGAAGGGATTCGCTTACTTGCAAGCTTTTCGCCTAATCCTGCTCCTTGCCATTTTCCATAGCCCGGCAGCACACTGGATGCTGCGCTCGTCTGCCGGCCTCCATAGGGACAAACGGGCGATTTACCCCCTGCCTCGATCTGTCAGAGGGCTCTTCCCGCCGCGTCCTGGACTCAGACTCCCTGCCTGAGAGTCTGGGGGCTAACCTTTGCAGATCAGCCGCCCGGCCAGGCGGCTCGGCCACTTCCTCTCGGACCTGCCGAGAGGAGCGTCTGACATGGCTGCGAAAACGAAAATGAATCCTCGGGAGAGCAGATTAATAGTGATGATGATGATGATGATGATGATGATGATGATATTATCACACATCATACAAAGCCTTAGATAAAATTCACTGTTCTTTTCAAATGAGCTTCAAGACAGTTTCAGTTCTGATGAAGTATGGTTAGCGGAATGGCCCACATTCAGACAATCACTCCAATTGTACTTAAATTAAACTATGGTTTCACGGGATGTCTGAAGTGATTCATGGCCTATCTACATGATGACAGGCACAAACACAGATCTGAGGATGGTGCGTGGAGCTGCTTTTAACTGTGGCTGCACCGGCCTATAAAATATTAGGGCTGGTTCACACATTCATGCATCACCTGGTGAGGACTGCAGCACTGAGTGAGGACTTTGATATGAGAATGAGCTGTTAGAGGTAGAATTTTCGTTATTACCCAGTGTCAATACTTTGCATGGAGTCAGTTCACATGCTAATCTATAGATCAAGGGGTGAATTTTACATGGGATAAGAAATCAAGAGAAGTACATCCATGTATGAGCTAGCCTTTAACACTATTTTAATTGAGTTCCTTTGGACTGATTTCTTCTGCAAGTACATTGGTTGCTGTGACCAAGCTGCCTATTGGACTCTTTGCTCCATGTAGGGGAAATTTACCATTTCTATTAGTGGGAGACCGAGGGTTTATTTGAAGACACTAAACTCTGGAGAAGTAGGACAGGGAAAGAAGGATTTGAACATTTGCCAACAGGATCAAGAAGTACAAGAGATGTTTCCTCTTATAAACTGCACAGAGCACCTCTAAGACCCACAGAGCAAAGAAAGGGAAATTACAAAAATATATTGGATTTGGGAGGGATTTCAGCAGCTGAAGCGTGTTAGAGGCAGCATTACAGCCACTTATTAAGGAGGAAAGGCTTGGAAAAGTGGCACTTAGCACTCTTTCCAGCTTCTGCTAAACTATTTATGAAGAGCTAACTATAATTAGAATTTTTTTTAAAGAAAAAGAAAAGCAATTTTTTAAACTTTAAAAACAGGCTCGCGTCCAACTGTTTTTACTAGGTAGCGTTGGAATGTTAATATGGAACATACGCAATCCTGTTGTAAAATGGAATAATCAAAAAAATTAAAAACCACATCGTACTAATACATAAAGAGAATCAATGATAATTATATTAACCACCAGCTGGGAGCCAGCGTAAGCCTCTGGGAAACGGTTACCTACGAAGTATTATATGATACATTATGACTCGTGGTTGTTCAAAGCTAAATGGAGAAGGGTTTTTTTTCTTTTAACAGGACAAAATATCACTTTTTGTTTAGTTAAATTCCTTAAAAAAGCAAATGTCATATAAAACGCATACAATCAAAATAATATGCAAATGCTGCAATCAGTAAGGCCTGCTGATCCGATGGTTTGTTGTACGTGCATGAATGTTCACAGTTCGGTGCCTACTCTCAACCAATTGAATAGGGAGGGCCATTCCACATATGTATCACATGATCTCTCATAATTTGATTACTCAGTCCTAGATGGCTGTTGTAGTTGAGTATATGATATGGCTTCATAAAAAGTGTTCGACCTGTCATCGAAGCATGAGAAACCACTGCAACCCCTTCCTGCTAATATATTTTATAAATATACTTCAGGATCAACTCTAACATAGCACAAAACTATGGTTTAATTAAACTAACTATGTCTAGTGTGAAAGTTTGAGTGAGGAGCACACTACTAACTATGCTTAGTTAGTTTCTTTCAAACCAGGATCTGAAGCCATGACTGAGCTGTTTTATTAACTACAGTAATTGTGCAATCCTATGCAGAACAACAGGATTTGAGTCCAGTGGAACCTTTGAGACCTACAAAATATTCAAGCAATAAGCTTTTGAAAGTCAAAACTCCCTTTTTCACATACAGGGAGGAGTGGAAATTCCTGAGCCTGGGAGGGAGAGACTACAAGAAACTATCCTATACCGAGTTACCCCATTGAAATCAATGGGTTTAGACTACTGAGGTTTGTACAGTTAGCTTTAACTATGGATTTTCATGATGTATAAATGCAGACATCCTGATTTAATCCTGGTTTGATACTGGTTTAGTCCAACATTCTCTTCAAAGCTTCCCAGGCTACAGAGAGTACACACAATAGTTGACACATGAAGCTGCCTTATACTGAATCAGCCCATCATTCCATCAAGGTCAGTATTGCCTACTCAGACTGGAAGCAGTTCTCCAAGGTCTCAGCTAGAGATCTTTCACATCACTTGTTTCTTGATCCCTTTTAACTAGAGATGGGCACAAACCAAAATACGAACCAAAATATGTGACGAACCAGGTCGGTTTGTGGTTCGCGAACCAGCGGTTCATCAGATCCCATTTCTGACGAACCGCCACGAACTTTATGCTTGTTTGTTTTGTTCGTTTTTTGGTTCATCGCTGCAGACAGCCTGGTGCTGATCAATCAGTTTCCTAGGCAACAGGGGATGGACTTCCTGCAGACCTTCTGCTGACCCAGAAGTGACCTTCTGCTGACCCAGAAGTGGTGATTTTCTCACCTGGGTGTGAAGTTTTCACAAACTAAACGAAATGGTTTACAAACCAGGAACAGGTTCGTGGTTCGTGAAATTTGACAAACCACGAACCACATGGTTCATTTTTTTTCTGGCTCATGCTCATCTCTACTTTTAACTGGAGATGCTGGGAATTGAACCTGGCTGTTATATTTTCAGTGGGATGGCTTCCATTTTTTGCTTCTTGTTCCCAAAGTCCCTCCCCTAAAGAATGCATTTGTCAATGCCAACAAGAAGCTGCAAGAGGAGTCTTGGTTTCACAAACTAGCCATAGTTCAAATAAACTAGGCTTCCATGTTCTATCTTACCTGAGCTTGACTGGCACAGTCTAATGAGCACCTTTATGTCAATATGAGTAAACACAAAAGAATTACAGGGATCTCTCCCCTAGTGATGAGAAGTGACCGTACTAACTCATAATACTTATTTCGACAACAGTTCTTTGCAATACCACTAGGTTATTGTATGTCTCATCTTTGAAAGTGGATTCTTACACCTGTTTTTCTGATGCTGGCTTCATGTCCTTTATTACCCAAGTCCAAAAGCTAAATGCATGTTTACATGCTACCTGAGTACATGCTACCTGATCGTATTCATAAACCCATTTCATAATAGAAATGCCCATTTAGATATTGCCCATTTTCCCATATCTTAAAAATAGTGCCCCGCTCACGGAACGCTGGCAGCTTCTTCGTGTGATTTCTGAAGTCACCCAGATGCAGGCTGTGCTGAGCCTGTTTCCGTGTCGCCACTGAGCCCCCACCCTAGAAATTTTGGTTCGGCCCCTCAAAAACAGCATTCAGGGCTAAGTGGGGAACTGCAATTGAGAGGAGGAACTGGTGGAAATGCCATTCTGTTGGAAGAACTGCAGGGTTGAATCATGCCATTATTGGCTACATACGACCTCCTTCTCCTTCAGTTTTACTGCTGATTTATTTTTTGTTTTGGCTTCACATACTCTCAGTGGGTGATAGACTGTAACCCACCAATCCATTCACAGCTGAGAGAAAGTTTCCTTTCTTCAGGTGACTGCCACAATATAAATCATCTGGATTTTTCTAAAGATACAACACTTGACTCTTTCTTCCTGAGCATGAACTTGTTTAGTAACCCTTTTCTGTTTCATCTGGCATTCCCTTAGTGACCCTTGTAATGTTTTGCCATGTAAATATTTGTTGTGTTTTATTTCTGCTAATTAAGGTGGGGTTTTGAATATGTTTACTATGTTAAGAAATGCAGGCCTCTGTTGAAAGAAGGAGGGGGGCTGGGTGGGTGAGTGAAGTGGGCTGTGACTGAACAGTAGCTTTACATTAGGGGGAGAAGTGAACTGCAGTTTAGTCACAATAGTTCTGAGGGAAAGTGTTCAGGGTGTTGTTCAAGTGTTGTGGAGAGCTGTTCTGAGGAAAGATGGTTTCCCCTGTCTCCAGGGCTCTGAATCAGTCCTAGGAATTCTGCCCTGAAACAAGCCCTAGAGACTGGCCAGCAAGTCAGAGCTCCTGGAGCTTCCCTAGTTGGAAGCGGGGGATGAACCACCTCAGTTTGTTACATTTTCCTTTGGCTAGGGATTTTTGTGGCTGTAGAGTGTACAGGTGATTTTTGGCTTTTTTTGAGCAGGCAGAAAATTCAGAAGAGAACCCTTGAAATGTCACTGTACTGTCCTGCAGGTTCCCAGTACTGGTGCCGGGAGGTGGGCTCCAACACCGACTCCAAGATGGGGACTCCAGGGGCTAGGCAAGGCGTGATCGTTCAGTCCAAGGTCGGGGTTCCAGCAGGCAGGTGAGGCAAAGTCAGGCAGTCCAAGGTCAGGGTTCTAGCAGTCAGGCTAGGCAGGGTCAGGCAATCTGAGGTCAGGCTTTCAGGAAATAGCAAGGTAAGGCAGAGTGACCAGCTTCACAGCAATTGCACACATTGCATCCACACCCAGCAGTCTCTCTGGGCTGGTTTTATAGCCCCAGGACTAAAGGCCATGAGGGTAGCCAATTACTTGGGAAAGGATCCTGCACCTACTCTTTCTCATCATCAAAGAGCAGTTGGCGCTGGCTCAGGAGGCATGCACTTTGCCTCCTTGCCTGCAGTTCAATTCTCAGCTTCCCTCTACGGCACTCTAAGGGTGGAGGTGAAGCTGGAGGGCTGGGGCCAGCTAACTGAGTTT
This sequence comes from Eublepharis macularius, assembly GCF_028583425.1. Classification (NCBI taxonomy): domain Eukaryota; kingdom Metazoa; phylum Chordata; class Lepidosauria; order Squamata; family Eublepharidae; genus Eublepharis; species Eublepharis macularius. The sequence goes on from NC_072790.1 coordinate 43,166,408, forward strand.
CACCTGCTGGATCAGAGCTAGAGGGTGTTGGCTCCGCTGCAGCTGTTGGTAGTGACTGCTGATTGGCATCCTGCTGGTCAGCTTCTGTTAGCTCCCCTTCCATGTTAACCCCCTCCTGCTCCTGCTGACTAGTGGGCCTGCCAGTCAGCTGGAGCAAGGGGGATTTAAATGTTAACATACTTTCAGCGCCACTTGCTAGCAGGGTGGGGAGGCTTTAATGGACCACAGACCAACAGGCCGGTGAAAAGTCCGTGGGATCTGTGGAAAACAGGTGTCCCATGACCCACTGGTTCGCAAACACTGAACCAGCCCAGTCCATGTTAAATTTTGGTCAGTTTTCCAGTCCGTGCCCATCTCTACTCAGGTTCAATTAATTCCCAGTTAGGGGAAAGCATAATCTCTGGGGAGTGGGATGTGAGCCAGGCATACATTTGTTATTATTATTCATTCCACACAAAATCTGTAACTGGTTCTACTACTTGTTTCTGGTAAAAAAATCTTTTGTGGCTGTTCTGTTCCAACTGTGTGCTGTCAGTTCAGTCAAAATAGCTGTGGGAAAAGGGTTTCTAATCAACTCACTATCAAGTACAACATTATTAGGGTCACAAATAAAAGCCCTTTAGGGAACAGAATTACATGCTACCATCCAGTTAATAAAAACTTGTGTCCTTTTTATTGATATTGCGGCAGATGGGGTTTAAACAGTGGGATAACCAAGGCTATCAGTTTACCCCAAAGAATAGAAAAACTAAGGATAATAGGGGTAAAAATAGGGATAATAGGACACCATTCAGTGCAGGGAGTTTTTACCTTCAAGTACTCCCCATCAGTTCTCCCTCCTTCTCCATCACATCAGGACTATGCCTCAAATAAAATCAGTGGCAGCCCAAGCCATACAGTCACAATATACAACATAAGTGGTGGCAACCAGGTGCTATCTGTCACAGAGGGAGAATGAGTGAAGTGCTGTAATCTGAAGGACATGTGTGCATTTTTTTTCTTTTTGGATATTATTAGCCTAAGTGGCAACTGGGGAAAAGTCTTTGTGACTGAATCCTTTTTTAAAAAATTGAAGATCTGTACCTATCTTGAAACTGTTACCCTTATAAACTATACTGAAACCAATACATTTATGAATTACTCTGAAACAATTAGGCATATGTACTTATACATAAACTCTATTTTTCATTAAGTAAAATGTCTGCTTCATCTAGTATAAAGCCACCCCTGTGTGTTAACTGTTCTGTCATTCTACCAAATATAACAAAGCCTTCCTATTCTTTTAGATAAGCTGAGAGCTAAGATTAAAGTCTCTGATGTCAGCAAAAACATTTGGGGACACTAAGGAGGGCAGCATAATACAGGCCATTGCAGAGTCTTATAGAGAGGTGCCACTAATAATGATAACAACAACAACAACAACATTTGATTTATATACTGCCCTTCAGGATGTCTTAACACCCACTCAGAGTGGTTTACAAAGTACATTATTATTATCCCCACAACAAAACACCCTGTGAGGTGGGTGAGGCTGAGAGATCTTGTGACTGACCCAAGGTCACCCAGCTGTCTTCAAGCAGAGGAGTGGGGAATCAAACTCAGTTCTCCAGATTAGAGTCCTGCACTCTTAACCACTACACCAAACTGGCTCTCTACACTACAGATATTACATACCAGCAATCTCATAGAAGAAGCTAAACACCACAACCCTCCTTGTTTGTTTTAATTGCTAGTTATCATATATATAGCATTTTAAAAGTTAATTTGTATTACCTTTTTAATTGTTCACCACCTTGATGGCCCTAATTGGACATAAAAGTAGGATACAAATGTATTAAATAAATAATAAATAATGACCTTCTAGGTTAAGTAAAATGGGAAAGCTTCTGGGTTTCATCTAGGGCTACCAAACTTGTGGTGCCTGAATTTCCCCTGGAATTACAGTTGATCTTCAGATGATAGAGATTAGCTCTCTAAGGGAAACTAGAAGCTTTGGAAGGCAGAATCTGTGGTAGGGTTGCACCATATCTGGTAATCAGAGGGAGAAATGGGATGGGGTACAGGGACAACAGCCTGTTTGGTGTTGCACCAATGCACAACATCACTCTCAGTGTCAAATCAGAAGTGATGATATTGCATTTGGGCAATGCTCTAAGATTCATCCAAAATTCTAAAGTTAAACTATATAGTTTTGGGTGAATCCTAGAGCAATGCAATGATGTCACTTCCAGTTTCACACCGGAAATGATTATTTCTTTTGGTGCTTTGCTAAACTGTCCCCACCCCACCCCATTTTTCCCTACAGGCCTGTCAAGTGGCAGCAGAGAATGGGGGCTCAGGCCAGGAGCTCACCTGCTATAGTGGGAGAACCCCCTATTGTATGGTGTATCAGAGAGTCTAGAAGAAACAAAGTTCCTCCCCAGGTACCTCCCCCAAATCTCCAGAAATTACCCAAGTCAGAGTTGGCAATCCTAGTTTCATCAAACACAGGGCTCAGAGTAACTAGGCTCATGGAGGCCATATTTCCATCAATGTAATCTTAGGCAGAATGACTCTGAAACCAATAGAAAACAAAGGGCTTGGATTCAGTTTCGTTTTCCCAGCCATGTCGGACGCTCCTCTCCGCAGGTCCGGGAGGAAGCGCCCGAGCAGCCTGACCAGGTGGTCGGCCTGCGAGGATTAACCCCCAGGACTCCCAGTGAGGGGGTCAGGGTCCGGAGCGCTGCGGGAAGAGCCCCCTGAAGTCGATGCAGGGGGTAAATTGCCCGTTTGCTCCTACGGAGACCGGCAGACTTGCGCAGCACATCACGTGCTGCCGGGCCATGGAGAACGGCAACAAAGATTTAAGGTGAAAACCTGAAAGTAAGCGAATCCCTTCTGTTATTCTAAGCGTATGCGAATGATTGGTGGGAGTCGAAGCTAAGAAGGTTCGGATATCTTCCCCTTCATTGAGTTTTGGAACTTAGTTGGTAGACTCCCCCCCCCCCAAGATGGCGATGAAAAAGCAGAGCCCTGCTGTGGGCAAATCTGTTTCGGCTGCTTTGCAGGGGAAAGGAGAGTCTCTTGAAGAGGTGGTTAAACGGTCGGTCATTGAAGCTATGAAGCCCTTTGTTGATAAGCTAAATGAAATCGCTCAAAGGGTTGGCTCAGTTGAGAACGAAGTGAAAACCATTAAAGACGTAGCGTCTGGGGCAGAGCAGTCTGCTCGGGAAAACGCACTACTCATGAAAGTAACAAACAAAGAAGTAAAGCTTTTGGAGAATCAATTGACAGGGTTACAAGTGGATCGTGCTCAGATGGTATTGCATCTTCAGAATGTGAAGGAGGAGGAAAGTGAAAACTTAAAGGATTTGGTGTTGGAACTTTTGGCGTCATTCGCAAAGGCAACTAAAGAAGAGTTAAAAAGCAATATTCTGGAAGTCCGCCAGACATCTTCAAAATATGCAACGAAGCGTCAGCTGCCTCGCGAGATTATTATTGATTTTTCATCTAAGAAGACTCGGGACACCATCTTATATAATTCATACAATGTGGACTTGGACTTTCTGGGTAACAAGGTTAAGATATTGAAGGACATTCCATTTTTAGCTCGGAAAAGAAGATTCAAATATAAAAGGTTTGCAGCTCTTCTGAGGAAGCATGAAATAAAATACAAATGGTTATTTCCGGAAGGCATCTGGTTCAGTTATAAAGACCAAGCCTACAAGTGTTGGGCTAGGATCTGGGAGACCCAGGTTCAAGTCCCCATGCATACAAGAAAGTCATTGGTTGATTGTGGGGCTGTCAGTCTTTCTCAATCTAACCTACCTCACAGCGTTGTGGCTGTTGTGAGGATAAAATGAAGAATGATATATGGTGCCTGAGCTTCTTGAAAGAAGGATGGGATAAAAACATACTAAAAAAAATACAACCATTGATGTTGTTTTATGGGTACCATATTTCCTTGTTGTAATCTACCTTCAGCCCATCAAGGAAAAAGGCAGGGTGTAACAATTTTAAATAAAATAAAAATAAATACGAAAGTTAAGCATTGTTATTTGTGCTCCTGATATCTGGGGCCTTATTTTAAGATTATTTCAAGGAGCCACCATCTATAGGAGATTATTTAAACACATTCTGGAAGGAGGAACTAGGTAACCCAAGTATAAGGTAATGTAGGTGGAAAAGAATAAGTAGCAACAAGTTTGGTGCCAGTTCGGTAATGTAGGTGGAAAAGAATAAGTAGAAACAAGTTTGGAGCCAGTTTGGTGTAGTGGTTAAGAGCGCAGGACTCTAATCTGGAGAGCCAGGTTTGATTCCCCACTCCTCCACTTGAAGCCAGCTGGGTGACCTTGGGCTAGTCACAGTTCTCTGGAGCTCTCTCAGCCCCACCCACCTCACAAAGTGTTTTGTTGTGGGGATAATAATGACATACTTTGTAAACCGCTCTGAGTGGGCATTAAGTTGTCCTGAAGGGCGGTATATAAATCTAATGTTATTATGTTACTGTTATTATTAATGACAACTAAGGAATTGCTTGATCAAGGGGGTTTCTTCCTCTGAGTTCATGATAAATGCTGAAATCAATAAGACACAAGTGGAACAGGTTACTATGGAATATGAGTAAGCCTAGTAGAATGTAGCCTTAAAATATTTCCCACTCTGGAGAGTTAATTTTTTATATAAATGATGTGAGATGAAGTAGCAGAATACGTGGACATAATCTTCAGTTAACTCACTGCCCAGAAGCCAACACGCACTCATGGACTTACAAGGCCTCCAGTTTGCGAAACACACACACACAACGTTAAATGTTTCTGTTACACATTTTGGTTGCCATGTTAACTTGGCTTGCATTGCCCTGAAACAAACCAAAAACACCTCCTTACATACTTGCTTTATGACATGTTCGGAGAATGCCAATAGAACCATTTTATAGTGAATGTAGGATATGGCAGGAGACTAAAATAACACCGTATTCACTGAACACTTTAATCTAGGTTTAATAATTTTACGATTTTTTTTTTTTAGACATTTGTAACTTAACCGGTGGGCATAATCTAGCGCTTACGGCACCAGGGAAGAGAAGTTATGAGCAGTACGCCCTGAGATTATACTGGATCAAATAACGCAGAGGTTCCAAGGGAAACTAAATCTTTTTAAAACCCTCAAACATCAGTTTAAACTGTTAACTTTAATTTTATTTTAAATTCATGTCAGAGTAATTGCATCAAGCTGGGATTACAGTACATTTTCTCCCTTTTTTGTCTTATGGCTCTTCAGCCTGTTTAACTGTTTCGTGAAATAGCAACTCGGTAGCCTCGTCTTCCAAAGTTGATGCTTGCGCATCGGAAGCTGTTGGCTACCTAGTCCCATGAGGCATCCTTCTAGTTTAGTACTGTCTGATCTGACTGTCTGTGGTTCTCTGGAACTCCTGGCAAAGAAGGCTTTTCCCCAACACCTGCTACCTTAAATCTTTGGAGTTGCCAAGGATGGGACTTGGGAACTTCTGTTTGCAAAGAAGGTAACTGAGGGCCAAGCTACAAGTGACGCCTGACACAGGTTGGACACTTGTCAGCTTCCCTCAAGTTTTGATGGGAAATGTAGGCATCCTGGTCTTGCAGCTTGGCTCTCCGACTGCTGTCCAATGGACTTTTCAACTGTCACTTGTCCAACATTCCGCCAAGCTGCCTACATTTCCCATCAAAACTTGAGGGAAGCTAACAAGTGTCCAACCTGTGTCAGGCGTCATTTGTAGTTTGGCCCTGAGCCACAGTCCTTTCCTATCTTTAAGAACAAGCCACTACTGCAGACCTCTACAGGATGACAGAGGCCACAGAAAGGATTTGCACTGTCAGGTTTACAACATTGCCACATGAGTCTGATCTATGGAACTGCAGCCCAGCTGCCATTTTCCAATTGACATAGTCCCCCATGGAATTCAAAGCTCATTGGCTAATGCCAATATGAATAATTTTAATAGCAATTCCATTAGATGTGTTCTCCTCTAGGTAATCTTGTTAAGCCTGAGCTGGGCCAGAGGTGCCAGGAGGAGAAGGAATTCGAACACCAGCCAGTTATTGTGACCTTGTAGTCCGACCTGTGCTGTGCTCCTTTTTGCTGGTCACCTTTTAAAATCTGTGGTGGCTCAAAGGAGCAAGTGTGTGGCATGAGCTGAAGAGCAGCTCTTAGCCTGAGGGTTGTAGCCGGGAGCCATGTAGATCTGCTAGCAGACACACACACACACACACACACACAGGGTTGCCAGCCTCCAGGTGGTGGCTGGAGATCTCCCAGAATTTCAACTGATCTCCAGGCCATAGAGATCAATTCCCCTGGAGAAAATGTCTGCTTTGGAGGGCGGACTGTATGGCATTACATCCTGCTGCAGTCCCTCCCCTCCCCAAACCCTTCACTCCCCCCCCAAAAAATCTCCAGGAATTTCCCAATATGCAACTGGCAATCCTAGCGCTGCTTGTTTGTGTATGTTCTATTTTTGTTTTGTAAGCTGCTTTGGCTTCCCATTGTGGAGAAAAGTGGCATATGAATGCTTAAATAAATAAATAGAGTTGGAATCACACATGGTGACCCATGCTAGATTGGATTCACACAACTGATGCTGTCCACTCTGACAGCATCAGTTAATTCTTTTGAGCCAGTGATAGGGGATATTGACTCTGCTCTATTGATTTTTTCCCGTCCAAACAGGCAGTCGTCCTAGTCAATGTTTAGGATGTTTACCTGAGCTTAGCACAAGGTTCTTGGGATGGGGGCCAGTGAATGCCAGGATTGTCTCAGAGGAAATAAGGAGATACCTGGCTTTCCTTTAGACCATGCTGTCCCTCCAGAATGTGCTGCAGGAGCATTAAGGCATGTAAAGTACACTGACACATGGCAAAATAGTACAGAGTTCAGTAAGACTAACCAACTTTATTGTGGCATAAGCTTTTGAGAACTACAGCTCTCTTCATCAGACACATGCATCTGACAAAGAGAGCTATGGTTCTCGAAAGCTTATGCTACAATAAAGTTGGTTATCCTTGACGGTGCTTCTAGACTCTTTACTATTTTGCAACTACAGACGAATACAGCTAACTCCTCTGGATCCATGACACACGGCAAAGGATAATGCAGGGATATGAGGAAAAGCGAAGCTGCATTAGAAAAGGGTTCAACCAAGGGCCAAATGACCCTCTGTTGAACCAGCCTGTGGAGGCAAAAACTAAAGCACATCTCTAGCTTGGTAGAGGAAGACTTAGAGATGAATATAATTGAAATAGTAAATATATACATTCTCTGCGCACCTCCCAGAATTGCTGAAGAAAGAGCTGTTCTCTCTCCTTCAGCAGAGCCTACAGTGGCAGAAAGATTAATTCGGCCTGATGTAGTGAATCCACCCCCCCTTGTTGAACAATGTGATGAAGAAAAGTAACTTCATTTGGCACTGCTCTCTTGGTTGTAAATTATGTCAAGAGAAACTTGCTGAAGTTTTCCTGTCCCCCCCCGCCCCCTTTAAAGAATGAATCCAACATATAAATACTGTCATTACACTGATTAGCTTTGTTTTCCTGCAGAATTAATGATTATATCTATTCCTGCCAGGAGAAAAACCTTGTTGGTGATTAATCATTAATAACGGCTGATGGAATCTTGGCTAGTAATTGGAGGGGGAGGAACAATTACAGCTGAGTGAATTCCCCGAGTCATAGCATCACTCTCCGAGTCATGACATCAAAGACGATGATGGCCTCAGGCTACTTGTGATTGGACAGAGGACTACTTTGCTGCAAATACAACTATCACCCTGGTGAACGGAAGCTAGTAATCAACCCGAAGGCCTTCAGGTCCAGAAAACCATGGCACTGGCTGATGTATTCTGGAGCAATACTGAATAAGTCTAGAGGGTAAACAGCCATTTTGAACAAAAACACCAGCAAAATGCAGCAAAGGGATCATAGAATTGTAGGGCTGGAAGGTATCCCCAAGGGTAATCAAGTCCAATCTGCTGCATAAGGCAGGAAAATGCAGAAGTTATCTGTTGCTTAAAATATTTATATACTGCTCTCTCAGTAGATATTTCAGAGTTTCTTGTATAATAAAATACAATAGTTGGATCTGGTGAAATATGTCCAGAAGGAAGGATAGAAGGAACACAACTTCTCAATTTTACCACTATAGCAGCTCAAGATACTCCCTGAATTGCTGTGGGAACACACTAAAAAAAAGAGAGAGAAGAAAACATCCCAATCACCCCAGATTCTGAAACTAGCTAAATTAGGTGCCAGATGAACCTCTATGGGGAAGGAGCTCCCTGAGCAGGGTGCCAGCACAGAAAAGGCCCTGCTTGTATCCTATGTAGTTTAATGTTTTGTGCTCACCAATTGAGGCCTATGCCTCTTTGCCTTGCTCTTCTAAACCCTCCTTCCCCAATTAACGTTGCTTTTACATCCGTTTCTTCCAATGGTCATTCCATGTCCTTAATTTTAGCATGAAATTATTTTTTGTTTAACCATGTATATAACACTTTTGCATCTTCTCTACCTACAAAGAATTGGAACTGCACGGGCAAGTATCGCTGCATAGATTCTAAGCTGTAAGTGAGCAAGAATGTCAAACTGAATCACATCAATACTGTTTGGCTCACACAAGACAAAAATTAAGCCAACAGCTATCACATCCTTTGAAATAGTAAGTGCTTTCTCATCTTAAACTGACTTTTTACTATAAATTCATCTTGTTACAGTTACAGGAGAACTTTATGTTGGGAAGTGGCAAAACTGTATTTATTACATTTCCATAGAAATACAATGGCCTTCTTGGGCAACAGAAAAAGTAAATTGCTTTCAAGATCCCTCAAAATTTTACTTTTTTCTGCACACAGTGAGTTAATTTTAAGGCTTCCCCCCTTTATGGTGTTGTTGGTTTGCTTCACTATTGTGCAACAACAAGAAAACATCAAACAAAAAAATCACCTTTAAAGATAAAATCAACTGGAGGGGGAAAAAATCCTGTATCCATCTGTTCCCCTGCCCAAAGAAACTGCCTTGCTGCTGTGGCTCAGCTGGCTTCTTCCATGTTCAACCAGGAAGTCAACTTGTATTTTTAGTTTGGTAAGACCTTCCATGTTGTTCTGGATGGCTCTAGTCAAGCCTGATTCAGATATAGGCATGAACTCAGGGCTTTTTTTCTGGGAAAAGAGGTGGTGGAACTCAGTGATGGAACTCAGGACCACACAATGATGTCACTTTGGGTCAGCTGGAACAAGGGGGGAGTTTTTTAAAGTTTATTTTTTTTATATATATATATTTTTTATTATTTTTAACATCTAAAACAATAAACTACAAAAAACTACAATAGTACAAGGGAAGGGAAAGAAGGGAGAATAAGAAGAGGGGGAAGGGGGGGTGGAAAAAAGGGGAAGGCAACTTACAAACACTAAACACTACACTTCAATGCTTTCCCTTCATACTGCCATAATTAAAAAAATAGCTTAATAAAGTAATGATGGAATGGTTGATCTTACAAAATACAAATTACAATTCAAATTAAATCTTCCCCCCCCCCGGGCCTCGGACGCAATTCTCTCTGAACAGCTACAGCCGCAGCGCTCGTTGCCTCCCCCCTCCCTTCAGGCTTCGAATCTTCTTCTTTTTGCTTGATGTCTGGCCCAAATTCTGGATTTTTATTCACAAAATCCCTTAGCTGATCTTCCGAATTAATCTTGTAAGCTTGATCTTTATAACTAAACCCGATTCCTTCCGGAAATAGCCATTTGTACTTTATGTCACGTTCCCTCAAAGGAGCAGCCAGCTTTTTATACTTAAATCTTCTCTTCTGAACTAAAATGGAACGTCCTTCAGTATCTTGACTGTATTTCCCAGAAAGTCCAACTCCGCATTATATGAGTTATATAGGATATTGTCCCGGACCCTCCTGGATGAGAACTCAATAACGATCTCGCGAGGCAGCTGCCACTTCATTGCATATTTTGAAGATGCCCGACGGACTCCCAAAATGGCGCTTTTTACTTCTTCTTTAGTTGCCCTCGCGGGTGACGCTAAAAGTTCTGAGGCAAGATCCCATAAATCCTCGTTTTCCTCCTCTTTAACATTCTGGAGACGCAAAATGGTTTGTGTTCGTTCCACTTGCAGCCCAATCAGCTGATTTTCCACCAACTTTAGCTCCTTGTTCGTTGCTCTCATAAGTGACGCATTTTCCAGAGCAGACTTCTCTGCCCCCCCCCACTACTTCCTTGATGGCTTTCACATCGCTCTCAATTAAGCCCACCCTTTGATCTGTTTCATTCAGCTTGTCAACAAAGGGTTTTATGGCTTCAATAACCGATCTATTCACCAGTTCCTCGAGCGACTCACCTCTTCCCTGCAGGGCAGCCGAAACTGACTTGCCCAAAGCAGGACTCTGCTTTTTTGCTGCCATTTTAGGGGGGGGGGACCGCCAATCTTCCGAAGCTCTGCGAGGGGGGAAAAATCCGAATCTTCTAAACTTCAGATCCCACCACTCCTTCACATGAGCTTGTAGTAACAGAAGGGATTCGCTTACTTACAGGCTTCCGCCTAATCCTGTTCTTTGCCATTTTCCATGGCCCGGCAGCACACAAGGTGCTGCGCACGTCTCCCGGCCTCCATAGGGACAAACGGGCAATTTACCCCCTGCCTCGATCTGCCAGAGGGCTCTTCCCATCGCGTCCCGGACCCAGACTCCCTCCCTGGGAGCTCTGGGGGCTAACCTTTGCAGATCAGCCGCCCGGTCAGGGTGCTTGGCCGCTTCTTCTCGGACCTGCCGAGAGGAGCGTCCGACATGGCCGCGAAAAGGAAACTGAATGCCGGGGGAGTTTTTTAAAGTTTAAATCACCATTGGCGGAAATGGTCACATGGCCGGTGGCCCCGCCCCCTGATCTCCAGACAGAGGGGGTATAGAGTGCCCTCCGCGCCACATGGCGCGGAGGGCAATCTAAACCCCCCTCTGTCTGGAGATCAGGGGGTGGGGCCACCGGCCATGTGACCATTGTGAAGAGGTGCCGGAACTCCATTCCCCCGCGTTCCTGCTGAAAAAAAGCCCTGCATGCATTTAAGAAGCCTTAAGCATCTAGTTAACTTTCCTATAGCAAATCATTTACATCCTGGTTAGAAGAAGTACACCATAGAAAATGTTCTTAGGTTTGTTTCCAGATATTATACACATGCAATTATAGAGTCTCTGCTTCCATTTTAAACCTTTATTATTACAAAATATAATTATTTAGCAATCTTAATATCAACTCAAATAACAGAAAATCGTACCATCCATTATAAATATGTAGATCATTAAAGGAGAGCAATTACATGAGTCCAAAAAAGTATCTTACTCAAAGCTACGGAGGTCACAGGCAAGGGGCCCCTTCAAAGAAGAAGCTCTAGATCAGTTTAGATTGTCATATTTATAGGGTTTCAAAACCTTCTCTTAACAATAGCTGCATCAAAGACTCAAATTGTTGGCTAACTTATTATCTTAGGACTTCATACACCAAACATGTTTGAAACATCTTGAAACATGTAATAGTTCATTCTTGCTACTTTTTGTGTTAACAAAGTTGATGTAGAATTAGTGTTTACAGGTTTCTCATACATCTAAATGTCTTTTGGCCCACCACCAAGGCAGCTATCCTCGGATAATATTGCCAGCTTAAACATTCCTGCCATTCTCAGATACTCCCTGCACCTGGGCCTTAATGCATTGTATACAGTGATATGAGTTCGATGGCTCTTCTAATCTATACAAGGCCACACAACTGTGTTACTCCATTGTTTTACGCACCTTTCCAAGGTGATTCTATTCTAGGCCTCTAGGCTCCCTTTGTGGCCTGTCTAGCTATGGAGATGAGTTAGCCCTCTTTCTATGTGCATAGGTATAACACACATAATAATAACTTTCTTGGTCATATCCAGCAACTGTTCCTCTATAGTACTAGCCATATCCATGACAATAAATTTGCTCAAAACTTTCTAGGGTTGCTAAGTCCAGGTTGGAAAATTCCTGGAGATTTTGGAGATGGAGTCTGGAGAGGGCAGGTTTTGGGGAAGGGTGGGGCCTTAGCAGAGTATAATGCCATAGAGCCAGTTTGGTGTAGTGGTTAAGAGCAGGGGACTCTAATCTGGAGAACTGGGTTTGATTCCCCACTCCTCCACTTGAAGCCAGCTGGGTGACCTTGGGTCAGTCACAGCTTCTAGGAGCTCTCTCAGTCCCACCCACTTCACAGTGAGGATAATAATCACATACTTTGTAAACTGCTCTGAGTGGGTGTTAAGTTGTCCTGAAGGTGGTATATAAATCAAATGTTGTTATTATTATTATTATTATTATTAGAGTTCACCTTTCAGAGCAGCCATTGTCTCCAGAACTGGTTTCTGTTTCCTGGAGATCAGTTGTAATTCCAGGAGATCTCCAGCTATCACCTGGAGGCTGGCTACCCTAGAACTTTCCCTTACTTTAGTAACTATTTTAAATATTAATTTTGTAACCTTGTAATGTTGTGAGTGCATAACAAACTTTGATGCAATCAGTGAGTTTTGCAGTTTTTAAAATATAAATCAGCCAAAGGAGGAGCCAGATATGTTTTGTTTGACAAATATAGGTCGCAAACTCAGCCAGCTTATATTTTATTTTTGTGAAAGTTGTCCATATGGTACCCCTCTCCAGACAGATTTTTTTGTGCCAAATTTCAGCACAGTGGCAGAAATTGTCTTGATTTTAGGATGAATAGAAAGATCAGACATCAGAATTTAAGAACCATTCCATAATTCTTGAAATATGGACACAACTCTGTGTAAAATCATTGGAACTTGGGGTAACCACTCACTTTAAATTATATCTGAATACCAAAGCACATCAGTAATAATGGATGCAGACATTTGTGAATTAAGACGGGTTTAAAGAATAAAGTACCAATTTTTGCACATGAATGCCATGATAAAGTACATGGCTGTTTTCACTCTGCTTACTGGCCATGGAACATCGCGCTGAGCTCCCGGAATGACAGTGTCTTCCTGACGCGATTGTTGTTCTTGCATGAAATCGCGCCAGGAAAACACTGTCGTTCCGGGAGCTCGGCACGATGTTCCATGGCCGGTAAGCAGTGTGAAAACGGCCCATGTGCATTTTATGTATTATTTTTATATATTTATTTACTGTATTTAAACTCCACCCTTCTTCTCAGCAGGGACCCAAAGCAGCTTATATCATTCTATTCTCTCCCATTTTTACCTTCACAACAATCCTGAGAGAGTGTAACTGGCTCAAGGTCACCCAGAGATCTTACATGGCAGATGGGGATTCGAACCTGTATTCCTTTTGATAATTCTGAAGGAAATACTTCTTTACTCAATAAGTGATTCAGTTGTGGAATTCCCTGCCATGAGCACAGATGACTTTAAACGGGCAATAGATAGATTCACGAAGGACAGATCCACCAATGGCTACTAGCCATGGTGATCGAAGAGAAGCTCATATACTGAGGCAGCGAACCTCTGAATGCCAGTGCTAAGAAGCAGCACCAGGGGAAGACATTGGCCTCTATGCCCTGTTTGTTAGTCCTTCAGGGCAATGGATTGGCCACTCTGTGAAACAGAAGGCTGGACTAGATGAACTGCCGGTCAGAGCTCTTCTCATCTTATATTCTTATTTTGGTATCTGAATCAAAGTTAAAGGTAACATGAGAAGTCACCTTCACTTTGGAGTAGATAACAATCAAGAACTTTTTTGCCAAACGTTTCTGAGCCAATTCAATAAGTGAAATATGTATGTGTTCTCTCTGGGTGACCTTGGGCCAGTACTGCAGCCCAAGCTCTGCTCATGAGCTGAATTCGATCCTGGCTGAAGCTGGGTTCAGATAGCCAGCTCAAGGTTGACTCAGGGCCAAACTACAAGTAACGAATGGCACTTGAATGGCAAGTGTATTCCTCCCTGTTAACTTGCCCTCCACTTGCTCTCCACTTGATCCACTTGCCGTTCAAGTGTCATTTGTCACTTGTAGCTTGGCCCTCAGCATTCTATCCTCCCGAGGTCAGTAAAATGAGTACCCAGTTTCCTGGGGGTAAAGTGTAGATGACTGGGGAAGGCAATGGTAAACCACCCCATAACAAAAGTCTGCCAAGAAAACATCGTGATGCAACATCCATGGGCCAGTAATGACTTGGTGCTTGCACAGGGGACTACCTTTACTCCTATATTTCTCTCTTTGATCAGTTCATTCTTGATACGTTCATCAAAGAAATTAACAGAAGATTCACAATTAAATCTCGAGATAGGAAATCGTGCTGTTAAAGATGCATGACTTTGTCTAAGCCCCTTAAAATCCCACTGAGTTCAATGGGGGATGCTTCATTCTCCCATCAAAATCGAAGAGATTTAAAAGTCCTCAGTATTAGTTGGATCACACTCATAACAAGAAGGCTTAGCTAACGGATTGAAAGGAAGAAAAAATAATAATAAAGCGGCCCTATGAAACAGTAACCAAGGCAAGTCAGTATTTCTGATTGCTGGAATTTAAAGTCTTGGAAATGCCAAAGGAAAATGTTCACAATGAAGCCACAGTTCAAAACATCTGAGCCTCCAGCTTCCCAGTTAGATACTGAGGGCCCAGGTGCAAGCTACTTTGTGGTTAAAGCGAGTGCTGTACTGCTTATTACAGACATCGGAGAAGATGCTGCAGGATCCCAAGCGGAAACATGACCTGTCCAAAACCACTAGCCTAGAGATTCTTGTGGTCTCCTTCTCCATTTCAGCAAAAGTGAGACTTGAGAATGATCAGACCCATCGCCATCTTTGAAGGTTCCCCTGTTTTGATTGCCTTTCCAACCCAAACACCCAGTCCTGTCTTGCAAAGCAAATTAGTATCGGAGGAAGGAATTAAACAGCATGTTCTTCATTAGGAACTAGAGGCAGCTGGGCCAAATACCACCAAGCAGGCCTCCGCTGTGATGTACAGGGACAACCTACTTGGGAATTCTTCCTCAGGACTAAAATGTCTTAAATAAATATAGCTGTGAATGCTGGCAAGGCCTCCCGATGGTTGCATTGTTTCACTAACAGTATGGTGCGTGTCTGAGGATTTCAGGTCCCGGCTGGATTTAAATCAGTTTGCCTGTTTACCCGCATGACTAAAGGAAGGCCGGAGACACCAGGCAATGTGGGCCCGGCGGCTGCCAGCTCATGAACCAAAAACATCACTCTTACACCCGTTGCCGGTGGCTGCTCGTCCAACCACAGTGAACCCTCAGTCAAACCTCAGAGTCACAAACTTGCTGGGAATAGAGGTTGCTTTGAATGCTGAAATGTTCAGAGATCTCTGCTGCCTGTCATTCACTTTTTCCTGCCTGTCAGGATCTCCGAAGAACTGAGGCAAATTGCCCCCCGCCCCCACAATTCTCCTTTGTGAATTTGAACGTTTTAAGTATTGGGAGTCTGGTTACTTTGAATGCATGTTTCTGGTGGGCGTGGCCTAATGTGACATGTCTGAGGGAGTCAGAGCCAATGACACAAAGAATTGTGACATTTCTTCATACTTGTCAATAGCGCCTCAATTGGATTTAATTATCAGGAAATGGCTCTGATCAAGCACCCGCCAAACCTTTCAAGAAGTGACCCGCCGTTAAGGAGGAGGTTTCTGTGAGCAAAAACAATTAGACAGAGATAGAAACAAGACAGACACCTGTTGTGAATCACCTGAACACCTTAGGGGTGCAGTATGTAGTAGTATGTAGTAGTGGGTCTGTTCTCCTGCAGGAGTTCTTCTGTGCCTCCACCTGTGCTCTATTTGTATACTATTTATAAATAAAGTAAATACTACAAAATGCCACAAGATTTTAGTGCTCTCCTCCAAAGGGAACCAGCCTAGGTAAGCACAGGGACTCCTCTCACCACTTTGAGAAATAGGAAGTACATAACAACATTCCATTGCCATTTTCTGAATACTTGAACATTTCTAGCCACTGCATTTGCGGCTAGATTAACTCCCTTCTTCCGCCAAGGATATCAGAGTAGTATACATGGTCATACAGAGTAGCATACATTGTCCTGTTCCACCACCACTCCCCATAACCCTGTGAGCATAATAATCATGTGCAAGACTTTTCAGTTTCCTGTGGAGCTCTCTGATGCAGTCATTTGGTGAGATGTTTGTACTCTCTCCGCTTTCCCCATGGGTTTGTGTAGTTCTCTTCCCTCACTTCTCCTGTCACTCACACCCATTCCCACTTCCTCCTTCCACGTTCCTCTTTAAGTTTTAACTCTTTCTTCCAGTCACATGCTTTCCATTTTTCTCCTCTGCTGTCGAAGGGTGTTTGTACCACTTTAAAAGCAGGGAATGGAAGGAAGATGTTTTCCTACTCATCTAGGTAAAGAGTACACAGTATTAAAACCATGTGGATTTGGTCTCTCCCACACATCCCATTGCATAATGAACAGTCTGAAGAAGATGCAGAGATCTGTGGATATTTCAGCCACAAGTTATAAGACTTCGTCTTTTTTCCCTATGACTTTGCAGATCTTGTCTCAGAGATGCTTCAGTTTTATATGCCAGGCATCAGCCTAATTAAAAAAAAAGCATCACCCCCAGAGCACATTATATCAGTACTTCTCAAATTTGTTCTATATTTTTATTTATTTATTTATTTTATTCGGCTTATACCCCGCCCTTCCCACTAGCAGGCTCAGGGTGGCTTCCAACAAATATATTATTAAAAATACGATAAAACATTATAAATAGTATAAAAACCAATACTGATACACACAATTTTATATCAGCAGCATAAAATAATGCCTGTTTTCAGTTACACAGCTTGGACAGGTGCCTCCACCACAAACATTTGTCCCTAATTGCAATCCAGTTCTTTTGTTCCCAATGCTCAAATGATCCTGTGTAGCAATTTACATAATCACCTCTTTTCTCCCCCACCCCCACCCCAGAATGGCAAAGTAGCCACGGGAGACTGGAGTTTCCTGGGAGGGATTTTAGCAGAAGTGCATATTCACTCCACCACCATTGGCAAGATCTGGCTAACCATCCTCTTCATATTCCGGATGCTGGTTCTCAGTGTGGCTGCCGAAGACGTGCAATACCTGTGCAATATGTGTGCAAACATCCCAGGGTTGCTTAATCAAGGCAAAAGATAAGGAGCCGACTCACCTGATGGCTGGTGTTCCAAGGCATGGAATCCGCCTCCTCGATGAAAACGGGCCCAGATAAGCCAGCGAGAGAGTTTGACCAAAAGAAGTGAAATGTTGGTGATGTTTGATGGAAGAGGGGAAAATGAACAATTTCACACACACACACACACATACCATGCTGCTGCCTCCTAGCTCACATGGCTTTTAGTCAATATGGATCCCTTGACACCAGTTGGAAAGAACTACTTGGAGGAGAGGAACACAGGAAAGCTTTGTGCATCTGTGGATCACTGGATCCAACTTTTCAAGATCATCTGCCTTTCATAGCAGCTCCCTGTTCCCACCTGCACAGGTCTGTCTTACAATGACAATGCTTGAAATTAATGGGATAATGACCTGATATACATCTAAAACAAAACAAGAGAGAGGCTTCTCCCCACTAATAGCCAAAACAATTAAGGTAGAATACTACATGTGAAGGATAAAAATTAACTGAATATAATAAGTGATTTTACTTATTATAAATAGTCATACACATTCTTACAATGCCAATTTCATTTCAATATTGCATATATCAAGAATAAAGTCAAGTCAACAATGCAAGCCACTATGAAGAACAACAATATATATAGTCCTTAGGGTCTTGAAATTCAACAGGTGCAGAGTCCGGAGAACATCCTCAGGTAAGTTTTCGTGAAGTTAAATGCTATACAAGTCCACTCAAATTGTTAATTTCCATTCATTTGTTTCTTTTTCAGGTGGTAATAAAGAAAATTGGGATGCCTGAAGGGATGTTGCCCATCTGCCCGACAATTTGGGTGGGCAACAATACCTGATGTTTCGTTGCAAGACCTCCTTGGGGGCGGCATTCAATACAATATCTAACTTACAATCCCATAAGGCAAACAGTCAATCACGGTGGCTGATTGGACTCTGCGCCTGTTGAATTTCAAGACCATAAGACTATATATATTATTGTTCTCCACAGCAGCTTGTATCATTGTATCGTTGACTTGACATTATTCTTGATTTATGCAATATTGAAATGAAATGGACTTTGTAAGAATGTATATGACTATTTATAATTAGTAAAATCACTTATTTATTATATTCAGATAATTTTTATCCTTCACTTATAGTATTCTACCCCAATTCTTCTGATATACATCCAGACAATTGGATGCATTGGATGAATATAAAATCAGTCTACTCATACAGTTCCACTTCCTACAATTGTTTAGTATATACGTGCTAGGGTATGTGCCATGCATGTCGCCTTCCATTGTAGTAGGGTTGCCAACACCAGACTGGAAATTCTGAAGATCTGGGGGTGGAACCTGGGGAAGGGAGAGTTTGGGGAGGGGAGGGACCTCAGTGTGGTATAATGCCAGTGGGGTAATTTCCTGAGGAACTGAACTTTGAAATTTGGAGATCAATTGTAATTCAGGGAGATCTCCACTGTAGGGATGGTATAAATTTCATCGTGAACACATTCTCCTTGAACATACCTTGTTTGAATGCTGTGCTGTCCTGGGAACCAAGCACTTGATCTGTTCACCTGTCCATAGATCCCCTTGCATAGCCATTGTGTGGCTTTGCAGCTGCATACTAACTGTGGTGTTAGTTTCACTTCACAGTGGTGATGGATTTAACCTCCTTGCCTTGCAGGGACTTTTGCATCTCTACAATAAGTGAGACGATTCTCACCCAAGGTCATGGGTGGTCAGTTCAGGTAATTAAATGATGTGTGAGCGGGGAACTCCATCTCTTATTAAGCTGTATGGAAATGAATGGGCTTAAATAAATACACAACTCTGGTTTTTTTAATGGAGTGTTTATTTATGATCATTGACTGGTTAACCAATTTGCTCACTGTATTCATACCACTGATTACCATGTGGTGGGGAAGGACAACTGCCCGTTGGGGGAGGGAGGAAAGTAAAGTTGCCAGCAGACTCTTTGGGAACGTGCATGCACGAGAACGTGCACCACTGACGGCTGTGTGCTGTGTGAACACCCGAAGAGTTATCTGACAAACGAGCTTGAACTGCTTGTGAATACCGAACTGACTGATGGATGACGGGCTTCCTGTTCGCAACTGGAGAACAGTGAAAGAGCTGAAGCAGCATATCTTTGAGCATCTCTGTTTCAGTGTCGTTATTGCAGCTGAACCTCCATTTCTTTCAAGCTTGTGTTTCTGTTTTGTTTGTTGTTTGTGACTTGTAATGGCCTATGGCTGAATACAATAAACCTTCTACTACCTACCATTTCTTGAGAAGAACAAACTGAACATTGAGACGAAAAAGTCCTTACAATACTCCTCAAGAGTACCTTCAGCCCAGGCACCTTGATCTATTCATTACATTCAAATTCTTTAAAAAGTTAGAAAAAGTGAATAAGATTGATGAGACCCCAACTCTGGTTCTTAAAGGGCCAACTTAATTATAAGGACATAAAGGAGAGCCCTGCTGGATCAGACCAGTGGTCCATCTAGTCCAGCACCCTGTCTCACACACTGGCCAACCAGTTGCTATAGAGGGCCAACAACATTATCCCAAGTGTTTACACGATCACCCCTTTGGATGTTCTCCACTGGCTAACAAACTCTTCCTTCTGGCTCTACTTTAGCAGTCAGATCCCTTCCTCACGCTAAGAAGGCAGTTTATGGATGAAATATCATAAAAGTCCTTCCTCATATTCCATAAGCACAAGGCACTGCCTAGCCCAAGGCAGAATGGATGCCAACCGGAGAGGAGCCTAGAAAATTACCAGGAGGTGAGTCATAGCGGCTGGCTGACCAACGGCCCCCTCCACACTCTTCAGATGCATTGCTTAGAATGATGAGGCTCCCAGGCAGCTCCTGGCTCATTCTGTCAACACCCAACCTTGCTTCCCCTCATCTATCCACCCTAATCAAGCAACACCTAAGTTATTCAGCAAACCTAGTAGCTTTTCCCACCCGGTGATCAAAGAATCATCAATCACTTTTCACACCTTTAGTCCACCTCAGGACACCTCTCTCAGCTCCATTGTCCACCTCTGGAGACAGCCATTAAGCCATTGTTTGGGGGCAAAGACATCAGCTTTCCCCAGAGAGCATTTTGCCATATAACTAAGCTCCCCAGCCATGTGCTGTGTGTGTGTATGCCAGATCCGTCCACAGCCCCCCAAATTCATTTGGGCCTCTTCTCTTCTTCATGAAACATTGGTTGTTTTGCTGCTTTCCTCCGCAGACCTCTTCTCTTAGAAACCGTTAACTATTACCCTCCTGAAACTGTTTTCTCCCTTTTGTCCTCCCGGATTTTCTTAGTTAGCCTTGTATGTGTCCTGTGTGTGGTTTACTGTAGGTTTGTTTTTTATTTCTGTTTAATAATGAAAAAAACATTTCCGGTTGAACATCTGCTTGATTTATTTGAGAGTTCTCTACGGGAATAATCCCCATAAACATTGGTGGATGTTCCTAGTTACCCTGTCTCACTTGCCTCCTTAATGCTAATTCTCCCAACCAATTAAGGAGACCTCCTATTTGGGTAACATGACTTGCCCTGCACTGAAGGCTCCCCTGATCCTGTTGGCTTTCCCCTGGAGATTAGTTTAAAAGCTGCTTTGCTACCTTTTTGATATTAAGTGCCTGCAGCATGGTTCCCTTTTGGTTCGTGTGAAGCCCATCTCTTTTGTACAGCTCTGGTATCTCCCAGGCTGTTCTCCACTAGCTAACAAACCCCTCCTCTTGGCTCTACTTTCTCATCCATGCACTGAGATCCCTGATCTGTGTCCATCTAGCTGTCCCTGTGTGTGGAACTTGTAGCAAGTCTGAGAATGCTATCTTTGTGGTCTTGGCTTTTAACTTCCTGACTAATAACCGAATTTTTTCCTTCAGGACCACAGGACTGCATTTCCCAGTGTGGCTGATGCTGATGTTCACCAATGACCAGTGTGCACCACGACCGCTGACTCCTCCCCAGGGCTATCAATCTACCTAGACAGTGTGTGATTTCTTCGTGCCAGGCAGATAAGTCACCATTCAGTTAAAACATCTGTCACCGACCTTGCTCTCTATATTCCTAATAAACTGATCATCCACTACCAACTCCCCCAAATCCCAGAAGGGTATCCTCAATTTGCATCAAGTACGCACCCAGAATTTCTGTCCAGTGGACAGATAATTATACTGATGGCATTCTCTGCAAAAAAAACTGGAATAGCTCCCCCACTCCTCTGCTGTCTTTCTACCTTCAAAACCGGTTTGGTCAATTTAAGGATAGAAAAAAGGAGCTTACTGCATGTATGTGGATTTCTATAGCAGGAAAGATACTGCAGTACACCACTCTGCTGTGATGTGGCACTTGTATGGCCTTTCTCAGGGAAATTCAGAGTAGAGTTCTACAGTACACCACTCTGCTGTGATGTGGCACTTGTATGGCCTTTCTCAGGGAAATTCAGAGTAGAGTTCTTTCTTTCCTGGTGGTGGTGGAGAGTGGCATCAAGTCAGAGCTGACTTATGGTGGATACTGGTGGGGTTTTCACAGCAAGAGACTAACAGAGGAGGTTTGCCATTGTCTGCCTCTGCAACCCTGGCCTTTGCTTGAGGTCTCCCATCCAATTACTAACCAAGGCTGACCCTGCTTAGCTTTTGAGATTTGATGAGATGGAGCTTTCCTGCTCCCCTGCAAACTCCCTTGCTTGGCTCCAAAGTTCAGCTCCCCTATTAGAAGCCCTGTTTGAAGTACTGGAAGCAAGCCCCAGGATGCAAGCCCCCAGGAAACTTGTGTGGCTCTTACAAAGTCAGAACTCAAGGTAAAGCCACTCAGAAACCAGACAGGAAAGGACTCAAGGCTGCACATGGTATACATTATCTGATCTGCACTGTTATTTGTTTTATCTGTATGTGTGTCTGTATCCCAGGGCTCAGGAGTTAGGGAGGGCTGTGGTTCAGTGGCTGAGCATCTGTTTGGCATACAGAAGGTCCCAGGTTCAAACCCTGGCATCTCCATTTAAAAAGGACCAGGCAGTAGGTGATATGAAAGACCTCTAGCTGAGATCTCGGAGAGCTGCTGCCACTTTCAGTAGACAACATTGAACTTAATGGATCAATGATCTGATTCAATATAAGGCAGCTTCATGTGTTCCTGTGTCTTCATGTGAGTTTAGTGTATATTTTATGTTGTCATTATGCCCTGACTTGCTTTAATGGCATTGGCCTGTGTTTTAATGGCTTCATTTTTAATGGATGCTTTTTAGTGGTTTTGTGTTATTGCCTTAGCTGTAAGCTGCCTAGAGCAAGTCTCTGGAAAGGCAGCATTTAAATTTTACAAACAAACAAACAAACAAACAAGATTCAAATGTCACAGTCTATGTGCATACAGCAGTAGCAAACATGAACCGATCACATGTACACTAATGAATGAAAAGGGCATATTTGTGATGTTTTTCTAAGCCGCTCTTCAAAGCAGTATAATGTTCAGCCAGGTAAACACTGTGCTTTGTACAACAAAATGTTCTTTGTTTCTTTGTTTTAAATGTGATGTGTTCATACTCCATGCATCAGGTATTATTTTAATATCTAGCACTGTATCTCCTGCAAACAGATGACATTCAGGAAGTTCACAAACATTTTGCACTTACAACCTTTCCCCTTCCTTATGAGGATACTGTTGTGATTAAATGAGTTGGACCAAATTTTTAGTCCCGTGGACCTGCTCCAAGCCACACACCCGGCATTTGTTCGCCAGTTGTGGCCCACAGATGATCCAAACATTACTAATGTAGCCAACAGTTCTATTAATAATTACTCTTACATTTTTCCATTATGGCCTTTGGCTGACACAGCCAAATCTAATCTAAATAATAATACTTAGTCTTCTTAATAATGCTCTCTTGTGGGCGTTCGTTAAATATCTGTCCAGGGTTAGATGCTTTTAAGTCCCATTGGTTTCACCATTGTAAAAATGTTGCAATTGACAAGAACGGACTTTTCCATGGATTTGCATATGCTGAAACCAATTGTGTGGAATGCTTCATCAAATGTCAAGGTTAACACGCCCTGGTTTACTCAACCCACTTTTACAAGAAGCTTGGAAGGTGTGTAACATTTTGTAATGATGGATTGAATGTGTACAGAAATCAGCCTGGAAATTCAACATGTATGGACTTCAATACATTACAAAATGCAGTTATGAATTTGATCTCAGACAGAGTCAAAACTGAAACATGGGGTGGAGGGCACCAGAAACACCTGGTAGGGTCTGAGAGGGGCTGTGGCTCTGAGGTAAAGCATCTGCTTTGCCTACAGATAGTTCAGTTCCTGTCAACTCCAGAATTCAGAGAGCAGGTGCCCAAGGCACCATAGCAGGTAGTTCTGGACTTCTTAGACTGACTTGGTCTAAGGCAGCTTCATGTGTATTCATATGTTTAGCAAGATGTCTTCTAAATTTCAGATCTCTGTCATGAGATCTTGAGTCAGAGCACGTCTGTTCAGGATGTAACCCCACTATCCAATGTTTAGGAATTATTATTAATAATCATTTGGGGAGAGGGGAGTTAAAACTTCTCTCCTTGTGACTTTGGATGACATATATGTCGAATGCAATTGAACTCATGGAAATCTTTAGGGCTTATCATTTGTACTGACTCTTCAAACGAACCTTAAAAAGTCCCAAGAAGAAAGAGCACAAAAGTAGTAGCAAGCCAAGTCTATCCTCCAAGGCATGGATGTGAATGAAGTAATGATCTGATATATGCACAGTCTGAATAGCTAACTGAACAGTTACATGCAGTGAGGTGTGGTCTACTCCCCTATATATTCAAGTGCCGGAATGAGCCTCACTCTGTGAACAGCAGGTGGCGCATTTTCTTCAAAATTGTTCCTGTGAAGAGTTTATGAGCTCCTTCCAGGGGTGGGGGGTGGGGATCGGTATTCCTTCCAGTACAAGTTTGTACACAACGTGTATCTCAAAGTAACCTCATAGGCCTGACCCTAAACCGCAAACAGCAAGCCGTTCTTGCTGAGTGCTAAAGCTTTCTTGTTACTTAGCCTCCCAGGGCCCAGATATTACAACACACTTGGAATTTCTGATCACCGCAGGCACAGCCGGAGCCTGGTAGATGACCTTTGTATGCCCTTCTACAAACATCATTGCCTATCTGAAGACTTCCTTTGCTTTGCGAGTTTCAGCTGGATTCTTAACATTATATCTATGACCGTTTGTGTGCACTTATATCTTTTTATAACATCAGTGTGTGTGTGTTGTGTGTGGGGGGTGTCTTTCTTTAGAATATGCCCAAACCAGGAAATATAAAGTGACTTTACTATGTGAGACCAATAAAGGCCTCTGCCTGATGTTTATCTATTTAAGCTTCTGGCCTGGTAGTGAACCTTCATTGCTGGCCAGGGAATCCTGAAGACCCGGCGGTCCCGAGACGAGAACACTGGCTCTGTGTTGGGCCCAAGCCTGAGAGGAGAACATGGGAACACACAGGAGTTCAGGGGGGCCTGGCCCAGGCTGTAACCCCATTACCTGATATTATGGTCTATTTATGTCATTTCAGAAATACAATAGGTTTTTTTTCCATACTGTATGATGGGACCATGTGGCAAGTTTATTCCAGGCGTAGGAAAGGATTCTCGGACAGACCCTGGCTCTAGATTGGTAGTTTGAGGGTGAGACGAGGGGAATTACATGCAGGTATTTTGTAAAACGCACTCAAAGGATAGTCTAAAATAATCTTTGCTGGTTTAAGTGAAATAACTTCTTTAAGCTTAATTTTTAGTTTAACGTTTTAGATACATGGGGTGGCATATGACGCACAGAAAGATATATTTACTGCTGGGTTTTATTTTGTAAAGTGCCTGGCTGGGAGATGAGCTCGGGATCAGGTAAGCTGCTCTGAGCTCTTTAGAGGAACACTACAGTATAAGTGTAACAAATGGAGATCCCGTGTTGTGTAATGGTTAGAGAGGTGGACAAGGATTTGAGAGAGCCAGGTTCAAATCTCTGTCCTGTCACGGAAACTCTTTGGGTGATTTCGGGTTAGTCACACACGTTCTGCCTAACCTACCTCCCAGCATTGTTGTGAGGATAAAATGGAGGGAAATCATTTAAATCACTTTGAGTCCCCATTGCGGATAAAGGTGGGGTATAAGAAAAGTCAGTAAATAGGTAAATAAATGAGTGAATGCATAGATAGATAGGTCTTCCACTTGAAAATAAATACATTTTAAATAAATTGAATTCAGTTTTTTATGTACATGTTCCAGATTCACATTGCTCGGGTCTGGCCTGGTCTGCTACTTCAAGTGTGGTACAATTATCGGGACTTGGGGGGGGGGGACCTAGGTTCAAACTCATGGTTGCCATGAAATTCATTAGGGCATACAAAAATTCAGACTGGATACACTGTAAGTGTAAAATAAAATGAATTACACAGCCAAAATAAATCACAATTGGCAATATATACACAATACAATGACTTTTTACTTACAGAAAATTGCAGGAACCAAACTCATTCTCTGAGGGCTTGAGAAGAAGGTGGTGTTAACGGACTCATGATTGAATAAACAGCAACTGTGTATATAACTCAATTTGGGGCCAAATCAATCAATGTACTAACTAGAGCCAGCTGGAGGGTACTGAGTCATGAAACAACTTGCAGCCCAAGTTGCCAATTATCATAGAAAGCAAGAGTACATAATCTCCATATTAAGTCCATACGGTGTCAAAGTATTGAATTGAAAAATCCACTTGGATTCCAACCGCATAAGTAATTTACCTATATCCCCTGTATGAGGGCAATCCAAATGTTCAATGACTGAAACCCTGAAATCATGGTATAGGTGATTACACTGTTGAAAATGTCCAACCAGGGGTGCTTCTATCACTCCATTCCTAATCCTCGATAGATGCTCCTGAATTCTTATCCTAAGAGGGCGGGTGGTGCTGCCTACATAGAGCAAGGGACACTGGCATTGGATAATGTAAACTACATTCGTAGATTTGCAATTTGTGAATTTGTTGCTGGGAACGGAACGGGTCGTTATAATCCGGTCCAGTCCCACCATATGCCCACATACATTGCAATTGCCACAAGCATGATGGCCTTTGGGCATAGTAGTGCGTGGAGAGGTTGCAGAATATTCGGACCTGATCACGATGTCCCGAATGGACCTGGTCCGTCTGAAACCAACCGCCAGTCCCGAGGCACAACCACGAATGTCAGATAAAAGATGCCAATGCTGCCTAATAATGGAGGTGATTCTGGGGGCTAAAGGAGTATAGTCCAGTCCCCATTTGATCCTGTCATCAAAACTCCTCACTCTGGGGGTCAATAGACTATCCCTTTCCAATACATCTGAACGTGCACTCGCCCTCTCAATAACCTGACTGGGGTAACCCCTCGCTGCAAAGTTCTCCCCCAGCTCCCTGCGTCCAATCTTGTAAAAATATGGGTTAGTGGAGTTACGCTTTATCCTCAGGAATTGGCCCAAAGGAATGTTATCCCGCAAATTTCGTGGATGAAATGACCGGTAGTGAAGATAGGAACAGCGGTCCGTATGTTTCTTAAAGGGACGCACCGCCAATCTGTTGTTTTTTTCTCTGTAGATGGTCACGTCTAGATAGTCTATACTGTCAGTACTACCGGTCCACGTGAACTGGATTGCCGGGTGCCAAGAATTGAACCAATTACCCAATTCCTCAGCACACCCTTCTTGTCTTAGGACAACAATGACGTCATCTATGTACCGCCTGTAACAAAGGATCTGATCCTTAAAAGGGTTGTTGTGCTCATTAAATACCCAATTGGTTTCCAAGGCGGACATAAACATGTTTGCAATGCTGGGGGCAGCCGCACACCCCATGGCTACCCCCTGCAACTGAAAGTAGAACACATCATTGAACTTAAAAAAGTTCTTTTCCAATATAATGTCCAACAAGTTAAGAAGAAAATGAGTGGACGGCTTTTGCACGTCTCGTGAGAGAAGGGCATCCTGTATCACGTTCCTCGCCTCCTCGTGAGGAATGGAAGTATATAGGGACTTGACGTCAAGGGACATAAGGTACACTGAGGGAGGGATATCTAGGGATTCGATCAAAGAAATTAAAGACATGGTGTCTTTAAGATAAGCTGGCGTGCTGGTAACCAGGGGCTGCAGAAAATAATCCAAATACCGTGACAATGGTTCCAGAACCGAATTGGAACCGGAAACAATTGGGCGTCCGGGGGGAGGATGCCCTGGCTTGTGAATTTTAGGCAATGTGTAGAAGACAGGGGTTCTAGGACTTGGGTTAATGAGTGCATCCCTAGTTTTCATGTCTATCTCATTGTCCACTAACCCCTCATCCAGGACGATCTTAATGAGGCGTTGAATATGCGGTGTCGGGTTGTGAGACACGCGCCTATATTCGGACCCCGTGTCCAATTGCCTAATACATTCTTGGACGTAATCCTTTGTGTCCTGTACGACAATACCTCCCCCTTTGTCCGCAGTTTTAATTACTATGTCTTTATCGTTTCTAAGCGTCTGCAACGCCTCCCATTCAGACCTAGAAAGATTGTAACGCTTGTAAATTCTGCCAGATTCCAATTTGGATATATCCCTTAGCACCACCTTCTCAAAACTATCTATCATGATATCAGATGTACTGGGGCAAAAAGAGGATTTGTAAGTAATACCTTTGGGCACGGGGGGATCCCCCGGCCCAAAAAGATGTCTAAGTCTAATCAACCGTATCAGTTTGAAAAAATCTACTCTTGTGCGAAAAGCATTATACTGTGGGGTAGGGACAAAACCCATGCCTTTATTGAGAGCTGATGTTTCAGATGGAGTGAGAGTCCTAGAGGATAGATTAAAAACTAGGTTCTCTTGTATGGACGTTTGTGGCGGTTGTAACCCCTGCCTAAAAAAGTTGAAGGTCTCATAGGTACACTACGGGACCTCAGATTGCGAGTACTAGAGCCCTCATCTCCCGATGTATCTGTTTCTGAGGGTTCTGTTGTCTCAAATTCAGAGTTCCCTGTAATATTTTTGGCCCATGAAACTCTTTTGCGTGGCCTCATAAAGGTATCCTCTTTCCACTGGTAAATTCTACCAGTGGTGTAGTCCCTCCTGTCTCGTTCAAATTTCCTGACCTTCAACTCCTTAAGTTTCTCCTTGCTCTCGGCAATATGCCGGGCAATCTCCTTAGTTCGTGCATCAAACTCAGCTTGAGAAACTTTGGACTTCAATTCCATTCCCACCTTGTCGATGTCAACAGACAAAGTGTCCGCCTGGGCGTTAGAAGTTTTAATTAGAAGAAGCATGAGATCAAACGCACACTTATTCAGTATAGCTGCCCATCTTGCTTTGAAATCCTCATCTTCCTTGAACATCCCTGGCGGCTTGTGTACACGCAAGCCGCGCGGGATGAATTTGTGCACAGAATAATCAGTTAAAGAAGCCGCATTGAGCTGCAAGCGACACCGTTTTAATTCCAATTGCTCTAGAGTAGACCAATCCTCCAGCGGAATAGGGGACTCAGCCCCCAAGAGGGAAGAGTTACTAGACAAAATTGCCTCCCTCTCCTCTGAAGTATAAGCAAAACACTCGGCTAAATCAGCCATCCTGCCCAACAAATCGTACTGGAAAAACCACGGGCGGCCCTGGAACAATTGTTGCGAAGAAACCACACAATACCAGGACACCACTATAACGAATGTACATATATTCCTGTCCACATGTAAAAGTGCAAAGTGCAAAGTGCGATGTGTTCAAATATATACAATACAGAAATACACAGTATAATCATATACAGCACATATGTAGTTCAAACAAGTCTTTACAGTCCGTACAGTTCCTTGCTTTCATTTAAAGTGCAACATGCAAAAAATTTTTTGAATGGAAGCCCATGGAGAGAATCGTGGAAGATGTAATCACATTCCCAGTCCCAAAATTCAAGATTTATCCAACAACGCCGACGGGGATGTGCAGGCAGGCCTGCACATCCCCGTCGGCGTTGTTGGATAAATCTTGAATTTTGGGACTGGGAATGTGATTACATCTTCCACGATTCTCTCCATGGGCTTCCATTCAAAAAATTTTTTGCATGTTGCACTTTAAATGAAAGCAAGGAACTGTACGGACTGTAAAGACTTGTTTGAACTACATATGTGCTGTATATGATTATACTGTGTATTTCTGTATTGTATATATTTGAACACATCGCACTTTGCACTTTGCACTTTTACATGTGGACAGGAATATATGTACATTCGTTATAGTGGTGTCCTGGTATTGTGTGGTTTCTTCGCAACAATTGTTCCAGGGCCGCCCGTGGTTTTTCCAATGAAATTCATTAGGGCAGCAAACCTAAAAGCACTGTCTTTAAGCCCCACTGAATAAAAATGGGAGTTACTTCTGAGTAGACCTGTTTAGGCTTACTGTCTAGGTGACTTGAGTCCAGAAATTCTCACCTATCCTATGTTGCAGTGTTGTTAACGAGACTAGAATTGGAGGGAAGAGAAGCAGGTATACAGCAATAAGTTCCTCGGAGGAAGGGTGGAATGAAAATGTAAAGACTAAATAAATAGTGACCCTTCCCCCTCAAAGCAATGTTTACATTCTTCTGATGTTAAAAAGTAATTTGAACTTTATTGGAGCAGCTCAGAAGGAAATAGGGCTGCCAACGGGCCTGGAGGAAAATATCCTGTCCCTTTAATAGAGGTTTGTTTGGAAAAATTGTGTGCTGCCTCTCTAGATCTGCTCAAGAGGACTCACAACAAAATCAACCCTACAGTAAAAGCAATAAAAACAAATCAGAATAAACAATAAAAATAATAAAAAATAAAAAACAAAACATAATGAAACAAACCTGTGGTGATGATGATGATGATGATGATGATGATGATGATGATGATGATGATATGAAGAAGCATACCACTAAAAACCACAACAGTAAAAAATCTCATAAAACAGCAGAGCAATCTAAAATACAGAGCTGCTGTAGCATTGTGGTTAAGTACTTGGGCTATGAATCAGCACCCTGCTGCTTTGAATTCCAGTATTGACATGAGCTTAGTAGGTGGCCTTGGGTAAGCCACTCCTTTCAGCCTCAGCTCCCTAGCTGTATTGTGGGGACAATAACACTGACTGTGTTCACTGCTCTGAGTGGGGCACTAACCTTTCTAGGAAAGCAATACATAAGCACAGTTGTTGTTGTTGTTGTTGTTGTTTGTTGTTGTTGTTGTTGTTAAAACAGTTCTCAGGCTATGAGCAAACTATAAAACAGTTGAAAAGGGGGTCAGCCTTAGTTAAAAACCTGAGTAAAGAGAAACAGTTTAGCCTGGTGCAGCTGGTGCCTGAAGGAATGGAAAATAGACGCCCAGCAAGCCACAATGGGAAAAGCATTCCAAAGGTGAGGTGCCACCACCAAAAAGCCCTGTGTTTAGTGGGCTGTTATTTATCAAGTTGCCTACCTCCATGCCCTGAAAAGCTTCCTCTGCCCATTTCCACACTCTTAGCTGCTATTAAAGGAACAGGACATTTTTCTCCAGGCCTGTTGGCAATCCTAGAAATGGCATATATATGAACCCGTGTTCAATGTGTTTAGGATTAGGCTGTAAGAACCTGAGGGTTAAAATCAGAAAGATGCTTCTGCAAGGACTGAAGAAAATATGTTTATGTGAAAATGCTGGTGGCATGTGGAATGATAATCCCCTCATAGTCGTTTTTTCATTTTTTGTTCACTTCATCAAGAAAGCTCCCCCCAAATGATTATCACATTCCAGAAGCATCTTTATTGCAGAAACAGCCATATGGGCAATGGGGAATAGGACTCTTTGTTTGGGAGGAGTGAACAATCCCACACACTTCTTCTCCAACTCAAGATTGATTCCCCTAGAAGCAGGAAATGCCAGTAGCCCATCAAACTGACTCCAACTTCTTTAGGTCCCAGAGAAATGGAAGTTTCTGTGCTCTTTTCACTTGGAGCACACAAACATTTGGGTTTGCAAGGATGTGTCCATCCTGGGAGGCATGTGCTCAGATCTATGGAACTGATAACGAAAGCAACTGACCAGAGACCAATCTAGTTGGGATTACATTAGGGTTTTCTTTGATGCGTTGGCATTCCACCCACGTTTTTCCCCCTTCTAATATTACACCCTGGATTTTCTAAAGCAATCCTTTCACCTTTTTCTCTCATTTGCTTTTCCCAATGAAGTCCACCCCGGCCCCGGAATAATAGCCTGTCAATATTTGTTCCTTATTCAGTATGTTTGCGTAAGTTGTTCCCCTTGGTCCAGTTAAAGAGTCTCGGGGCAGAGGAGGGATGCCAGGGACTGCCTGTCTGTTCTCTGGTAGGGAGCCCACAAACTCTGTGGAGAAATTCAAAAGGTAAGCATGCTATGCACGGTCACTCATAAGCTGAACCTCCAGTCTGAGATGATTCTACCCAGGGCCATGTTGGACAGTTGAGTCAGTTCTTTAAATGATGTGAAGAGAGGAGCCTACACCTCCCCTAAGGTTGCGAGAAAATACACAAAATAACATTGCTATCACGGACTTGAATAAATATGAAACAGAATTTTTTTTTAAAATACAGTGTTTGTTTATAACAGCTGGCTGCCTCATTTGCTCACTGTTTGTGTATATGACAGTGACAACAGGTCTGCGGAGGAGTGGGGGAAATAGAACTCCCACTGGACTGTGTGAGAATGGCACATCGTTAATCAATGCTGAGTTAACTGTACTGTACTGTATGGATATGTGAAAAGTAACCTGATGAACTCTCCAGGAACAACAGAACTGATCGACAAAAAAATGTCTTCTTGTTTATGGATGGCCAACATACCATGATCCAAATCAGTGACTGGGCATCTCTATTCTCTCTCTCTCTGTCGGTCTGTGACCCCATTGGATAGAATGGTGGTGGCAATACCAGCTGCTTTTGCTGAAGGAGCAATGCGGGGGGGGGGGAATCATCTCTGTCTCTTCCTCCTTCCTTCTATCATTCCAGTATATCTGGTTATGGTTGGGTCTGGAAGGCAAACACAAGTCTGCAAAGTGCCAGCCAATTCCACCTTACTACTGAAGCAGCACTTTTTTACGACCCATAATCCCCTTTTCCGTGTTATTTTATTCCTACTGAAACATGGAACTCTTCTTTTCAGACTTTTTGAGAGCCAACATGTCATTGGGTACCATTTATAGCATTTTAGCCACAGTACAAATTAGGCATTAAGCAGGGCTTTTTTTCGGTGGGAACGTGGTGGAATGGAGTTCCGGCACCTCTTAAAAATGGTCACATGGCTGGTGGCCCCACCCCCTGATCTTCAGATAGAGGAGAGTTTCGATTGCCCTCCACACTGCCAAGCGGCGCGGAGGGCAATCTAAACTCCCCTCTGTCTGGAGATCAGGGGGCGGGGCCACTGGCCATGTGATCATTTTCGCCACAGGCAATTTAAACTTTAAAAAACTCCCCCTTGTTCCAGCTGACCCAAAGTGACGTCATTGTGCGGTCCTGAGTTCCACCGCTCAGTTCCACCACCTCTTTTCCCAGAAAAAAAGCGCAGGCTTTAACTATATAGTGGGTGTTTGTTGTTTGTACAGGGAAAATGTGAATAAACGGCTGGCTACATTTCAGCTAAAATGCAAGATTCTGTTACTTGATCAGAGGGAAAGCGAGCCAGCCTACCACTGTCTCAAGACACAGTAATAATTTCTTTAATTCCATTACAGGAATTGATAGAAAATCAAAGCATCGCACATTGTATGTGAAATGCTGTCTTTCATGCAAATGTTAGCACACTAGTATCAATAAGCTAATGGTGACTGATGGACTGGTCAAAGTCCTGCCCATTTCCTGAAAACCACCATCTCCTTTAAACCTGGTTGGAATGTTCACTGAGCCAGGGACAGCCAATCAGGGCCCTTGGAATTTTAACAGTGACCCAGGCAAAGGGTTCCAAATGAGCAGTCATCAATGGCAGCCCTCCCTCACCACCTCCTACCATGACACTGCTGGGAATGAATGGCAATCCCTGGGTCCACCCCGGAAAAAGAAAGGTGCTGACTTCTCAGTGGCTGGAGCTAGTTTTCACAGGATTTGCACAGTGCTGGTATCACACACTTTAAATGCCTGGTAACCCAGTCCTAAGCATCTTTACCTCTACTCAGAAATAAGTTTTCATGGTTTTAATGGAACGTCCTTCCCAGAACTAAACACAGTATTTTCTCCCAGTTCTAGACACTTTTGATCGTTGATGGGACCTCTGAATCTGCATCCAAAACATCACAATCTATTCACTGTGACCAGGTGAGCATCTAGGTGCAGGTGCAAATCCAGATGTGTTGTGTCCACATATGTAAATTGCCTTTGAAAGCAAGTTTCCTGTGGGGAAAACAAATTGATTGCAAACAACATTCTTTGATGGCAAATTTGCAGCACTGGCCTAAGGAGAGGTACACCCTTCTAAACTCATTGACATCGATAGCCTGAGAAGGGTAAAACTTGTCTCTGCTTAGGATGGCTCTGTTAATAACTGAGTGCTTATCAGCAGGGCAGCAAAACGGGGTCATCTAAAGACATCGTACAAGTTTTTGCATACTTGCAGTACTTCCTAAATAATACAGGAATTATAGACTGACATAGCCAGTTTGGTGTAGTGGTTAAGAGTGTGGGACTCTAATCTGGAGATTAGAGTCCCACTCCTCCACTTTCCCACCCCTCCACTTGAAGCCAGCTGGGTGACCTTGGGTCAGTCACAGCTTCCAGCTCTCTCAGCCCAACCTACCTCACAGGGTGTTTTGTTGTGGGGATAATAATGACATACTTTGTAAAACGCTCTGAGTGGGTGTTAAGTATATAACACCCACTCAGTGGGGTATATAAATTGAATGTTGTTGTCGTTGCTGTTGCTGTTATATTTATTTGTTTATATTTATGTTATTTAGAGACTGCCTTTCTCCCAGGGACTCAAAGTGTAAGAGTAAGTCAATAAATCAACATCCATTAAACAATGCATTCAGATTTGGCTTGCAGAAATCTGGAACCAAGCAACATCTGGAAATCAGAAGTGAAGCAAGGCATAAGTATTAACATGACATGTTAAATAATGCAAAATTACCCAGTAGGAGCCTGCTGACAGCAACAGGCAGTACATGCTGTAGATAGTAGTATAAACCACAGTTCCTAACCCTTTACCTTTTACTTTCTGAATCATTTTGTACAGTGTCTATTACCTGTGTAGAAACCCCCCCCCTTGAATAATTAAGTTTTACATAGTAGGAAACCAAGAGATTGGGAGCCCTCCTGACCTCATCAGGCATGCCATTCCACAAGGTGGGGGCCACAATAGAGCATGTGCAGTTGTTGATTTTGTCCATTTGCCAGTTGGCTCTGGCTAAAGGCCCAGATGAGCAAAACTGATTTGCAAATGTTTACAGATTTGCAAAAATATTAATTTGCAAATATTTAACAAAGAAGAAAAACTGGCCTGATAAAAGATGTAATATGTTCTAGGAGCCATGGAATCTTAAGAGTTTTTATGAGCCATTAAAGGAAGGGGGGGAAATAAAGAAAAACAAGGGGATGAGGAAATTGGCCTGATCAGGCCCCTGTGAGTTTACAATATTCTGAAATAGTGGTTTGGATCAGAAGGAGGAAATTTCCTGGTGATGCATAGAGCAGTGCTAAGCAAAGCTACTCAGAATCCAATTCAGGTCTACTCAGTGGGGCTTACTCCCAGAAAACAGATTCTTAGGATTGCACTATTCTTTCCCTTGTGCTTCCTTGCAGGGTGCGAGTAACAACCACCACCAACCACCACCACCACAATAAATCCATATCAGCTGCACATGTCAAATCATGTTCCCTCTACCCACACATATTTCTCTCTTCCTGGTGTGCATGGGTGCATCCCAGGACACTGATCCATGCCCAGTACCATTAGAACTCAATAGGGGTGTGCAAGGAAAAAACTTTCGGCTTTCTTGTTTCGGGATTACCCGAAACAAGATTCTCTACCGGCATTAGCCGAAAGCCGAAACAAGAATCTCTTTCGGGATTCGGGATTCGGCATTATTTCGGCATTCTTTCGGGATTCTTTCGGGTTTTTTTGCTGGGAAAATGCCTCCGTCTTTCAGGACGCCTGGAGGAGGCATTTTCCCACCAAATAAGCCCAAAATTGGTGGGGACCTTCCTCTAACCCTTCTCTAACAACTACCCAAGTTTCAGACAGATTGGACTTTGGGGGGCCATGTTATGGCCCCCCAAAGCAGGTCCCCCCATCCTCCCCATAAGAAAGCAAAGGAGCAGCATATTGTTAGCATGCTGCTGCTGATCTCTCTTCATTATTTCCTATGGGGAAAAAATGAAGAGGCAGGCTTCCTTTGCCAGGGGTGGCATTTTGCATGCAAAATGCCCCCCAGCCCTCAGGGGCCCTTCTCCCACCCCTCCTCCCACCCCCCACCAAGGCTCAGCCTGCTCCCACTTGGGGGGGCCATTTCATGGCCTCCCCAAGTAGGTGCTCTAATCTCTACCACTGACAGCTGGGGGAGGCTTGTGTTGCCAGGGGTGGCATTTTGCATGCAAAATGCCCCCCAACCCTCTGGGGCCCTTCTCCCACCCCTCCTCCCACCCCCCACCAAGGCTCAGCCTGCTCCCACTTGGGGGGGCCATTTCATGGCCTCCCCAAGTAGGTGCTCTCAGCCCCTAAAGTCCACCCCTCACAGCCCCACACAAACCCAGTTCCCCCACCCCAGCTGCCACACACAGACCCAAATCCCCCCAGTAGCCCCTCACAGACCCAAATCCACCCCCACCTGCCCCACACCCACCATAACCCCAGGAACAGGCTGGCCTGCCCTCCCCTTTTGGGAACCCCTAAACTCTCTTTCCCAGGGCAGTTCTGCACAGACAAGGGGTGCCACAATGGTGGCAGTGCCAAATCGTCCCTGGGAAAGAGCACCTGCCCTGGCACACAGACAACCACCCCCCTGACCCCCCCACCACCCGCAGAGAAGGCTGGCCAGCCTGCCCCATTGTTCCCTATGCTGGGAACCAACCTCCCATCAAAGAAGGGAACACAGACACACAATCATTAAGTTTAAAAAACCTTTATTTTCTCATTTTCAAATTACAAGTGGTCAACAAATCACAACATATTACACTTATTGTCCCTCATAGCACAACACAACACAATTAACTACACATCAGAGAATCTTAAACACAATTTTTTTTTTGAAATGGACAAACAGTAAAGTTTTGAACATTACAACAGGTCACATAGTGAGCGGGCACAACAGGGCATGGAAACAGAAGATGATCATAATAACTACCAGCCTAATACAACTCTCCCTCCATAACATGACTTAATGGGGGGGAACCACAGCAACAAAATCCCCCCCCCAACCCTCTGGGGCCCTTCTCCCACCCTTCCTCCCATCCCCCCACCAAGGCTCAGCCTGCTCCCACTTGGGGGGGGCCATTTCATGGCCTCCCCAAGTGGGTGCTCTGCTCTCATCTCTACCACCGACAGCTGGGAGAGGCTTGTCTTGCCAGGGGTGGCATTTTGCATGCCAAATGCCGCCCTTCTCCCACCCTTCCCCCCTACCCCCCACCACATGCATTCCTTGACAATCAAGAAATCTGGAGTTAAATATAATGTGCATGTAAGTCCCTCAAAGACAGAAGCAATATGGAGGTAATGACCCATTTGATTTCCACAACCTCAGACACAATTAGGGATCCGTTTCCCCTTGGTGGGGGATCCCCCACTCTCACCTATCACCCCGAAGGGGGAAAGTCAGTGAATGAGCCTTCAAGGTACGCTCCAGGGGCTGCTGCCGTGATGTCACTGATGTCATCTGGCTGCCCTGAGAGTATGCCTGTGCTTTGCAGTGGGCTGATTTGGGCCCTACAGGCCAAAGCAGGATCCCTTGTGGCCCAAATCTGCCTGCTGTGAATTGTGCGTGCTCCCCAGCCTTGTGTGATGATCACATCACCTCCTAGAACAAACATCATCATGCCAGAGCATTGCCATTAAATGATCATGCGTGTGTGAACAGACCCTAAGTATCCTGTAGGCTTCAGTGATGGTATAGTAATGTTTTCACTCACATTATAGAGAGAGAGAGAGACAGAGAAGGGGGGGAGGCACTGAAGCTAGATTATTTCTTCTATTTTACTGTCCCCTTCCAAAGCCAGGGTGGCATTGGCACAATGCCCCCCTCCCCCCGGCCAGAGCCTTAGTACCAGTATGCATTGACAGGCCCATGCATCATAGTCCTTTTTGAGACCCAGCCAAGTTGTGCCTTTTGGAGAAAAATGTTCAAGTTGCTGGTGGGGGTATGAACAGTTTTTAGATATCCACTGTAGTGCAATGGCTAGAGAGTTGGTCTAGAATCTGGCAGACTCTGATTCTGTGCCTTGTAGGCTTGATGGATGTTCTTGGCTCAGCCTAAGTAAACAATTGTGTTGTGTTTTCCAGAGGCAGTCTACGTGATTTTGGGGCCCTGGACAAATGTTCTGGACGGGGCCCCAGAACCAGTGCCGCCCCACCACTGGCTCCTTGCCAAGGCCAAGCAATTTGGTCACCTAGGCCCCAGATAGAGTGGGCAGGAGTGCGTTGTTTCCTTCCTCCCCCCCCTCCACCCCCTCCAACAACTAAGAAGGCCATCGGTGGAGTCACTCCAATGTGAGGCATGGAGCAGCTGTCTATTGTTAGCCTGGTTGTGATGAGGGTGAAACAAATCAAGGGAGAACAGCAATGTGTAAACCACTCTAGGTTCCCATGGGGGAGAAAACCGGGGCATAAGATAAACCTTTAATTTGGTGGGGAGGGGGTATATACATTTTATGTGTATGTGTCTGTATGTTTTATGCATTCAAATCACTTGTGGTGTACTTTAGAATTATATTGAGCTCCACAGTATCCCAAAAACCTTGTCCATGTATTGCAAACCGCAGTCAATCTACCACATCTAGGGTATTCTTCTTTTCCCTACTGCCTTCAATTTTTCTTAGCATTATTGTCTTTTCTAGTGAACCTTGTCTTCTCATGATGTGACATAAGCACTATCATCAATTGATATCTTCAAGGGAGAAAGCAGGCCTGATTTGGTCTGGATCCCACTTACATGTCTTTTTCGGAGTCCATGGTACATGTAAATTGAAACTTTCTTCCCACTTCACAGTGTGAATGCTTTTTCCTCCTATGAGCTTAGTCTAAATTTTACTGTACTGATACTGCTCATTTGGCCAAAAGGCCTGCCCTTGATCAATGCCACATTAAATACTTCATAATAAAAAAATGTTTTTAGAACCATTTAAAAGTGTCCTTCAGTGCCATACGCTGATTTAAAAAAACATAAGCTAAATGTTTGGGAACACAACCAGATATGTGAATGACTGAAATGCAGCCCAATCCCACTGCTACTTAAAATCCATTTTTGATGGAGGTCTGGATTGTCTTACATTGGTGTCATTGGGCTTGGAATCAGGAACCTGGAAGCGTTCCATGGGGGCTACAACTTTCATGCCAAGGCTAAGAGGGTGGGAACGGGATCTCTCTGGGGTGGCAAACTCTGGCCTTGGAAGTTACTGGCAATTTGGGGGTGGGACTTGTGGAAAGGAAAATCTGAGTAGGGATCTCCCCCAGAATCCATGGTCCGCATTTGCCCTCTAAAGAGATTGCCCTTGGAAGCAGCCAGTTTCTCTGTAGGGAACTACTCTCTCTAACCTGAACTCAAGCCCAACCAGGAGTTTGGCAGCCCTAGGAAAATTTCAGAAAAAGATGGCAAAGGAGGGCCAGCAACTGATGGAGGCATGGAAGCCCACACCAGGACAGTAGCAGGGGCCTACTTGGGCACAAGGGACAACCAGTGCTCTCATCCCCCATAGTCCACTCCTTACAGCCCCACACAAACCCAGTTCCCCCACCCCAGCTGCCACACACAGACCCAAATCCTCCACTCAGCCCGTCTCAGAACCAAAACCACCCTCAGCTGCCCCACACCCAGTACCCCAGGAACAGGCTGGCCAGCCTGCCCCATTGTTCCCTATGCTGGGAACCAACCTCCCATCAAAGAAGGGAACACAGACACACAATCATTAAGTTTAAAAAACCTTTATTTTCTCATTTTCAAATTACAAGTGGTCAACAAATCACAACATATTACACTTATTGTCCCTCATAGCACAACACAACACAATTAACTACACATCAGAGAATCTTAAACACAATTTTTCTTTTGAAATGGACAAACAGTAAAGTTTTGAACATTACAGCAGGTTACATAGTGAGCGGGCACAACAGGGCATGGAAACAGAAGATGATCATAACTACCAGCCTAATACAACTCTCCCTCCATAACATGACTAAATGGGGGGGGAACCACTGCAACAGGGTCCAGCAGAACCTATGTCATTTCCTGTGGCTGTGCTTTCAGTTCAGACACACAAAGCTGAACTGGGCACTTCCAAGGCACTGGACAATGGTATTTCTGGAGCAGTTCTGCAGAGGTCTCCCCCCACCCCCACACCAGCCTCAGAATTTACCTGGGAACATCTGTGAGAGATCATCATTGGCCGGTGCCCATCCACCACTCTACCCGCATCCCCCAACCATGCAAACCCAACATTAACATCAAATTTTTTTTTTTTTAAACATGAACATTCAATCAACTTTTAAAAAACATAATCACAACATTTTTTTTTGGTTTTTTTTCCTTTTTTTTACATGAACGGAACATCAACTTTTAAAAAACATAATCACAACATTTTTTTTTGGTTTTTTTTCCTTTTTTTTACATGAACGGAACATCAACTTTTAAAAAACATAATCACAACATTTTTTTGGGTTTTTTTTTTTTATGAACATTCAATCAACTTTTAAAAAACATAATCACAACATTTTTTTTTGGTTTTTTTTCCTTTTTTTTACATGAACGGAACATCAACTTGCAAAAAACAGTACAACAATTCTTCTACAATTTTTTTTTACAAGGAGTTCATCTGATAAAAACACCTAAGCAATCCCTATCTAACCTGTTTCTCCCTCCAGTAGCAATCCATGTTTCTGGGGCATTATTTCTCATAATAAATTTGGTCCCACAGGGTATGTCTCAGTGATGGGAGATGTTTTGAATACCCTGGGGGGGGGGCTTTCAAATTGCTGGGTGTTTTCCCTTTGCCACTGGTTCCTAACCACCCTCCCTCTACTGGCCGGTTTTAACTGTATATACAGGGTTTTATACAGGGGAGAGCGCGATTCCAAAGGATTGGACTCATAGAGGATGCAGGCCACAAGTTGGGCTCACCTCAGTCACTCTGGAAGTCCAGTCCTGAGAAATCGAAGAGGCGAGAGTTGACCTTCAGGAAGGTCAACTGCTCGACTCTCCATGGGAGAAGGCGAGTGCGATGTGGGCCGACAATGTCGCCCGCATGTGAAAAGACGCGCTCGCTCTCCACGCTCGTCGGAGGGCATGAGAGCAGCCGCTGCGCCTCGAGGGAGAGGTCCGGCCAGACCGACTCCTTCCTGGCCCAGTAGCTGAGCGGATCGGTGGAGAGCGACTCGCAGGGCTCCGCGAGGTAGTCCCTGACCATCGCCTCCGCCGGATCCTCTCTCACGGTCCTCACGACCCCAGAGGGGACGAGGGCCCACCGGAGCATCTCCATCTCCATCGGCACTCCGGTGGTGGCCTCGGGGGGGGCCTGCGCAGAGGGGGCGTCAGAGGGACCCGCACGGCAGGGCCCCTCTTGCGTCCCCCCTGTCGACAGGCGTCCCCTCTTGGCCTGCCTGCGCCTCACCCAAGAGCAGAGCCCGTCTCTGGCTTGGGTGAGGTTCCCGTCCCGCTCGGCGAAAGTGCCCTTTATGCGCGGGTCACACATGGTCGCCAACATGTATGACTCTTCCTTAGTGAGAGGAGTTAGCCTGGCAGCTATGCCCTGCTGCAGCCTTCTCACTAATGCGCGCACCGCTGGAACAAGGTCAGCACGGGGCGCGACCCGGTCTGCAAGGGTGGCCAGATTCCTCTGGAGCGTGTGCACCAGGGGAATGACCAGACCGAGGGTCGCCGTGTCTGACGAGACCGCCACAGTGAAGTCCTTGAAGGGCTTCAGGACCTCCACTGTCTGGGTGATGGTGAGCCAATCCTCCCGGTTGAACTCACCCACCTGACTCGCACCGCGGTGCTCGGAGAGCCACGCGTGGAGTGCGGCCTGCTGCTCCACCAAGCGCTCAAGCATGGCGCAGGTGGAGTTCCAGCGAGTGCTGACGTCAGTGATCAGAGCGTGCTCTGGCACACCTGTCCTGACCTGTGTCTGGCGCAGTTCGTGCGTGGCCTTCACGCTGCGCGAGAAGTGACCCGTGAGCCTCCGACATTTCTGGACAAGTAACTGGAGTTCACGGGTCCGGGTATCCACGGGTTCCTTCGAGGAGCCCAACCCCAGCGCATCTCTCACCACTAGGTGAAGCTTGTGAGCGGCACAGTAGACGCTCTCTCGGCTCACTAGATGCGCCGCTGCCCTCATGTTCTTGCCACCGTCCGTCACCATGCATCCCACGGTGGCGGGTCCCTGGCCTATCCACTCGTCCAACTGTCTCCTTAAGGTGGCAGCGATGTTCTCCGCCGTGTGGGACACGTCGAGCACCTCGGCGTGAAGCAAGGCCTTGCAGTAGCCGGCCTGGCGGTCTCGCATCCTTCCCTGTCTAGCTGTGCTAGGCACCTCCCCCCGGCCCCCACCCAGAACCGACTCGGGTTCCCACCAGTGAGCAGTAAGCGAGAGGTACGCTTGCTGCACACTTGGGCAGGTCCAGATGTCCGATGTGAAGTGCACAGTTCTCCCGGCAACCCGGGACAGCTGTGCCTTCACATGATCCCTGGCAGCCCTGTAAAACGAGGGCACCACCGATCTGCTCAACGACGTGCGAGCAGGGACGGCGTACCAGGGAAAGCAATCTTGGAGCAGCCCTGAGAAGCCGAAGTCTTCAACTACGGAATACGGTTGCCCATCCACTGCTATCATGTTGACGATGTGGCGCGTGATGCGCCTGCTCGCCCTCCGGATCCCCTCTCTGGGCACACTAGCGCCCTGCATACCAAGCATCTCCGGGAGAGAGGCTTGGCGTCCCTTTCCTGCAGGTACCCTTGGGGGGAGAGCACCAGAGGAGCCTGCCTCCTTCTGGCTAGCTGGCGGCCGTGCGGCGCCACTCGAACCCTCCTCCCGAAGAAGCACCGCCTGGTGGTGCCTCTTCATATGGTGCCTCATCCCAGACGTGGAGAGATGCCACACATCTTTGCCACGGCTGACGCGCTGCCTACAATGCAGGCACAGGGCTGCTCGGGGATCCTCCGTTGTCTGGAAGTGCTTCCAGATTTCGGAGGAAAAGGGCATCCCACGCTTCCCAGGAGAAGCGCGTTCGGGACCACCCTGCGGCACCTCCTGTGAGGTGCTCTGGCCGGACACACCGTGTCCCACTCTCGGCCGGGCAGGTGGGGATGGACGAGGCTGAAGGGGCAGAGATGTGGGCTCTTCCACCACAGTCTCTGCCTCTTCCTCCCGCGTCCTCTCCTCCTGCACAGCCGCGAGAGGCCTGCTGCTGGCCTCAGAGGAAACTGGGGTGGACCGCCCCAGGGGGGGTCTCACGGGCAGTTCCTCCAACATCCTCCGGGTTCCTGGGGTGAGCGGGAGCGCAGGGAAAGTCATGTGCTCCGCGCCCATCCCAGGAGACACCACATGCTGCCCCTCCTCCAGCAGCTGGCTCGCAACCACTGGAGGAGGAGGAGCCTCAGCAGCAGGCCCCTGCCCAGTGCCAGCCCCTGCCTCACGCACCCGGGTTGGGGGTGGCCCTCCAGCAGCTGCCTCAGGAAAGAGAGTCTTGCGAACCCTCTTCCTGTCACCAGAAGCCAGGCTGGTGAACGGCAGCAGCGCAGGGGAGGGCCTCCTCCGCTCAGATGGAGGGGCTGCCGCAGCAGTCCCCCTCCCCCTCCCCTCCTCCCCTCTAGATTTCTCCCTAGCCTTTCCCCCGGGTCCCCTCTCTGCTTTCCTCTCTGACATACTTTCCCCTCCCAAATTCAACCCTAACTAATCAGAAAAGATTTAGAAAACAAAGGTCAACTTTGTTTTCAAGACCTAACTAACCTGCTATAAATCTGTGTTTCTAGTGGCTCTGTGACTTGGAGATGAACAATCAAGTGCCTTTTTAAGCAACCCTATTTATGTCAGGGAACCTGAGCCTGCCAATCAGCTGAATTCCTCTGGAATTGAGCTGGCCCTAAACCCCAATAACAGGTGACAAAGCCTTAAACACTCACACACTAGTATGCCCGGGCCGGCCTGGCACCACCACGGGTGCCAGAGATGGGCAGTGGAACCCTAGTTATGGGGGCACTAATGGGAAGCCTATTGACAGCTATTACAAATTTTTATATATATATATATATATATATAGAATTCAAACCTAACACTCACTCACTAATGCTTTCCCTGCTGAGTCCCTATTTAGTTTTTTAAAAAAAACTAGGCTCGGTTTCCCTAATAATTATGTTGAGGGCAATTATCCACTGATCACCTACCAACTGGCCTACCTACCTAAGAGACACTATTTAGCGGGACCGATGTTTCTGTGGTATGTCGGTGTGGGGTGTGGATGTGGTGTTTTGAAGATGAGCCTCCCCCCTCCCAAGCTAGCAAGAACCCACCCCCAAGGCCACCCAAATGTGAACCCGGACTCGCTCACAGTAACACCAGTCCTGCAGTCCAGCGATGTTCAGGCGGTCTTGCAGCTGGTCCTCCTCTCCTCCACGATGCTGTCAAGAAAATTGGAAATGTTAGCAGAGTCAACACCACACGCCGCACACGCAACCCCAAAATTCAAGGCCCCGTTGCACAAGCCAAGTCAGCCCCCCCCCCCTTAAAGGCTAGGGCCAACCAGCAGCAAAACAAAACACATCCACCCAGCAGAGCTTCTGGCCTGTGCAGGCCAGAAGCTGGCACACTCATTTTTTAGTCCTGTGAAACAGCAGTTCATGCCCACCCCACACTCAAACTTGAAAAATGAAACATGAAAGAAAGCAGGCACTGCGATCAATGCTGGCCCCCCTAACCCCCAAACAATATCCTCTTGCCCAACCAGAAAATGCCCCCCCCCCCCGGCCCAAGCCATAAAGACAGAGCCAAAGCATATGCTTGCAGGTAGGCACAGCAGCAGACATAAGCTCAAAAACCAAATTTAACAACAACCCTACCAGTCCACCAGTGCAGATGTCCAGCAATGTTGATCCTCCACGCAGAGATCTGCAGGCCGATGTCAACCAAGTGCAGTCCAGTCCAGAAGAGGTCCACCAACGATAAACAACCTGAATGTGAAGCAAAACAGTGAGTGCCAGGCCAGCAAACGGGAAGGGTTACCAAAGCCGGAGCAGCAGGCCTGTGTGTGGGCCGAAGGCTGGCACAGTTGATCAGGACGGAGCCTGTTGGGAATCCTTGCAAGCAGGGGACCAGACACAGAAACGCAAGCCACACCATTCCAGATTGTGGAGCACAACTGTGAGTGCCAGGCCAGCAACCAAAAAGGGTTACCTTGGCCAAAGCAGCATACCTGTGTGTGGCCCACAGGCTGGCACAGTTGATCAGGACGGAGCCTGTTGGGAATCCTTGCAAGCAGGGGACCAGACACAGAAAAGCAAGCCACACCATTCCAGATTGTGAAGCACAACTGTGAGAGCCAGCCAGAAGAAAGGCTTCTGGCCTGTGTAGGCCCGAAGCTGGCACACTCTGGTTTTAATCTTAAAACAGTGGATCAAGCTTAAAGAAGGCAAGCACAACAAC
Organism: Eublepharis macularius; assembly: GCF_028583425.1. Lineage (NCBI taxonomy): Eukaryota > Metazoa > Chordata > Lepidosauria > Squamata > Eublepharidae > Eublepharis > Eublepharis macularius. The sequence continues at coordinate 43,211,356 of NC_072790.1, forward strand.
CAATGCTGAACCCCCCCCCCCACCATCAAACATTGTCTGCCCAACCTGTCCCCCAGGCCATACCTGTGTGTGGCCCACAGGCTGGCACAGTTGATCAGGACGGAGCCTGTTGGGAATCCTTGCAAGCAGGGGACCAGACACAGAAAAGCAAGCCACACCATTCCAGATTGTGAAGCACAACTGTGAGAGCCAGCCAGAAGAAAGGCTTCTGGCCTGTGTAGGCCCAAAGCTGGCACACTCTTGTTTTAATCTTAAAACAGTGGATCAAGCTTAAAGAAGGCAAGCACAACAACCAATGCTGAACCCCCCCCCCCCCACCATCAAACATTGTCTGCCCAACCTGTCCCCCAGGCCATACCTGTGTGTGGCCCACAGGCTGGCACAGTTGATCAGGACGGAGCCTGTTGGGAATCCTTGCAAGCAGGGGACCAGACACAGAAAGGCAAGCCACACCATTCCAGATTGTGGAGCACAACTGTGAGAGCCAGCCAGAAGAAAGGCTTCTGGCCTGTGTAGGCCCAAAGCTGGCACACTCTTGTTTTAATCTTAAAACAGTGGATCAAGCTTTAAGAAGGCAAGCACAACAACCAATGCTGAAACCCCCACCCCACCATCAAACATTGTCTGCCCAACCTGTCCCCCAGGCCATGCCAAGAATAAACTGCAACACCTTTTTGCAGAGGCAGGCCACAGCAGCACATTGCCCAGCATCAAAAAAATTTACAAAAATTTTAAAAAGGCCTACCAGGTGTCCTCTCAGGATGTCCAGCACAGTTGATCCTCCAGGCAGATGTCCTCCAGGCTCCAGGTGCAGTCTCTCTTCTTCTCCTCTCTCGGTCACAGCTCAGCAGCAGCAGCAACAGAAGTGTTCCAGACAGTCTTGCTCCAAATTTAAATCCCCTGCTGCAGCCTCAGCCAAAGATTTAAATCTATTGGCTGGCATGAGAATGCAGCAGTGGGATTGGTGACTCCTAAAGTCCCCAGTCCCCTGCCTTTCCCCACCCACACTCCAAGAGCCACCCTCCTCCTGCTCCCCCTCCCCTACCTGTTAGTTTTGGCGGGAATCTCTGCTGCTTTGCAAATGCAAAGTGCAATGCAATGCTTGCACCTTGCATTTGCAAGGCAAAGCAGGATTCCCTATCCTCCTTTGCAAGAGGGGTGGGGGGTGACAGAAGGAGTGAGTGATTCACTCCTTCTCCCCCCCTCCCCTCTTCTAAAAGCCTGCAGGAAGCCTTTGCTTCCAGCAGGATTTTGCTAGCCGCTTGCTAAGGCAAACGGCTAGCAAAATCAAAATGGCGATTCTCGAATGCCGAAAGAATGCCGAAAGAATCCCGAAACGTTTCGGGTTTTTCTTTCGGCAATCCCGAAACGTTTCGGCATTCCCCGAAACGTTTCGGGATTCTTGAAGAATGCCGAAACACTTTTGTTTCGGCATTCTTTCGGCATTCTGAATGCCGAAACGCACATCCCTAGAACTCAATTAGAACTCCAGTGACTAGCTGTGCTTGAGCTAGGCAGATGCTGGAATCTGTGGGAATTAAGAATACATAAGTGTACCTTGGATTGCACAGTTGTGTTTAGAGGCATTTCGAAAAGCTGGTATTTGACCTGATCGACTTGTAATGGCTCCAAAGGAACCACTGAGTCATTACCATCCATCAAATCAATGACTGCTTAGGGACATCTAAATCCACTGATTATTTGACTGCTGTGCAGGAATATGCTAAGAGGGGGCTAGAGAAGAGAACCCAAAACCTGCAGGAGAAACATCTGCAGCTCTTATAAAACAACTCATGCAGATTCATGCAGAGGCACAGCAGTCCGATAACTCGGCTGTTTTGATGTCCAATGCTCCGTGGTTTTCAAGTTCGTATTCTGGATGAGTTCCTTGCAAACGATGGGCCAGTGCTAAAATAAGGCCTTTTATAGAATGATAAACAGGGATGTCAATCGCCCTTGATTGGAGGGGAGGTGCTCTGGATTCTGCACAGACCAATAACTTTTTTGTCTGTTGTTAATTATACACTTCGGTGTCTTCTCCTTTGCACATATAGGGCAGCTTTTATAAAACAGACAGCAATAAAACACACTGCTGCGTTCTCCTAAGCTCTGCATCCACTTCCTTTCGTTGGACTCTTGTAACATAAAAACAGATAGATGGTTTCCTCTTTCAAATATAATCTTTTCTAAAAAGAGAAACAGAGAAAGACAGAGGAAAAAGGGCTCCAGGGATCAGCCCGAGGATGCCAAGTTCGAACCTGGATTTCATTTTTATAGCCACTGTAAAACTCCTGGAAATAGGAAATGATAATGGAAATGCTGACATCAACGGCAGCCATGGAAGGAGAATCACTGCAGCCCTGACCTTCAGGTCGAAAAGACATGGGGGTGAAAACCGGACCTTTGTGTACAGCTATTGCCTGGAGCTGATGCAGAGGATCTGCTGCTGAACTATTTCCCTGGCATTTGAGGGGCAAAAAGGTTTCCTAACAGCTCCGTCCTTCCCCCCCCGACTCTACATATTATGAAGTGCACAAGCTGAATCCGGGATCCTTGTTCTGTGTAACATTTACCCAAGACTCCAATCCCCCTGCATGCGGTGCCCACCATGTATTGTGACTGTGGCGCATATGAAGGCAGCATTAGCCTCCACCCTCCCATACACCATTTTCCAAACTTGTCTCCAATTGGCCCATTGAGGAAATCCATGTGGGCCACACAACCTTCAGGCAGGATCAGCCCACTTCTCCACCACAGGCTTTTGAAGCAACTTCACTGCACTCACTTCTGACCCACGTTTCTAACTTACAGCCCACATCATCTGGGCTAAGTATGCTTAACCATTGAAAACAATGGTTTGGGAGGGTTTATCTTTGAGCTCCGTCTAGGATTAGATTGTGAACTCCGCAAAACTGAGATCTGTCTTTTGCTCATGGTACTCAGTACATCAAACTGTTTGCTTGCATGGTAGTGCAATAATAAAAAGAATAATGACTTGTGAACTGGCAGATGTTAGATGTGTCCAAGAAAATCCACTGAACTATAGTACCAAATAGAGCAGTTCAGTTCTATTAGCTCAAACAAGATTTAGATAAGGCTAAAATTCACTGGACTAACCTCAGAGAATCTGAGACCCATGGATGGTATCTATACTTTTCCTGATTACATTGCAATTTTAGATAATTACATCTCATCCAGTATTTCTGTCATTCCTTGATCCAGCTGTTTACAGTTTTTATGGTCTCTTTTATCCAAGAACTTTCAGAGAGCTTCAGGGTTTATCCGGACTTGGAATCTAGGCAATGAAAAAGATGTTGGGTTTCATGCCCACCTAGAAAACACTCTTGGTTATCGACAAATTTCTCCTCTAAGCTTAGATACATGGGAGTTGTAGTTACTCAGTGGTGAAGGAAAGGCATTCTGCGTATGACAACCCTTGGCGGGGCTTTTGCACTGAAAACGGTTTTAAATCCTACTTCAGCTTCAGCTCCCGGTCTCCCAGTCTCTCGTATCTTGCAAGGCGCGCTACTCCTCCATGTTTTCAAAATGGGAAGTCACCTGCTAGTCAACAAAGAGTGTCGTCATTTTCACATCATTTGGATATACCTTAGAGGTGCTGTGAAAGTTTAACAGAGTACTGGATGGCCTCAATATTTGAAGGAGGGATATATTATTAAGTTATTAATGTTACTATCGATATTACCATCACTTGCCGATGCTTGATCAGCTAGACACCCCCCCCCTCTCCCAGACTGGCTTATTTTTCTGGTTCAATGTGGCTTCAGAAGCCATTCCAGCACCTAATTATATCTTTTGGCAATTTGGCTGATAACTAGTAACTAGAGAGCTGCTGTGACATAGTGGTTCAGTGGTTGGGTTGCAAATCAGCATTCTGCTGGTTCTTATCCCACAGCTGCCATGAGCTCAGTAGGTGGTCTTGGGTAAGCCACTCCTCTCAGCCCCAGCTCCCCAGCTGTATTGTGGGGAAAATAACAACACTGACTTTGTCCACCACTGTGAGTGGGGAACTAATTTGTCTAGAAAAGCAGTATGTAAGCACTGTTGTTATAATGCTGCAATCCTGAGGGCCCTTTGAATTCAGTCCCAGTGAATTCACTAATGTCCCACATGTTTGTATTGAGCAAGGAGCCATTTTGCCTAGCAGGCAGTTTGGGTTGTTCACGAGCAGCTTAAACCTGGTTACTGGGCTCTTTTCCATATATACATAGCAGACATTAATCTCCCCACAAGCTGCTGCCACCTCTCTGCACTCTACTGCCAATTGTTTAAAAGAACGAACAAGAAACAACCACCTATCAATAATTACCATGTTCTTTTTTAAGAAGCCATTTGTTATTCATCTGTGTCTATCTGATCAATGTTAATAGGCCTATCTGGACTGCACATGCACAATCCCATAGGAGTTGTAGTTTCCACCATCCTTACTGCTGGCATTATGTCATCACCTGACCCAACCATCCATAACCTGATTGGGGGGGGGGGTGTTCAATAACACCAGCTGTCTAGATATAAAAGTGGCTCCAAGGCAGAAAGAAATGAAACAAGATTTTCAGGGTATATACCTGAAAACCAGGCTAATACCCTGAAAATCTTGCTGGTCTTTAGGATACCACTGGATTCAAACGCTGAAAATGATGGCTGGAGGCTGAGGGAGAAGGGCTGAATAACCCTGAAGTGAAGTCCGATGACCTCGTCTTCATATTGGAGGTTGGAGGGGTAGAATAAAGATCAGTGGCTTAGGACAGGGCAGCCTAGCGCTACCCACGATGTCGCAGAGGCGGTGGCAAAAAGCACCGCCACTACTTTTCCCGGGTTCTTCGGCCTCTCCCGTAGCTGCTGCTGGAGCAGGAATCCAGAGGCCTTTCGGAGGCTGGGCTGGAGCGTGTGGACGTCCCCTTTTACAGCGGAGCTAAAGGCGAAGGAACCCCTCTGTCCCTCCTCGGCGTTGGCGCCCTGCCTGCCGGCTTCCCACGCAACGCGCGGATGGAACTCCGGTCGAGTCGGCGCTCGTTTGGAATCTGTGAAATTGACGCGGGACTGGGACGGAGCCAGCAGCCCCGGACCGGCGACGAGGCGCTGGCAGCAGGATCGGGGCGGGCATGGAGAAGAAGCAGTGTGGCGTTTGCCTTCCTCCCCTGGGTCGCCAATGGTCACCCCTCTTCACGGTCACATTACCCACCCACCCCAACACGCAACACACACACTCCTGTCCACTCGGATCCCACTTGGCGCCGAACGCCTTGTCCATTCGTTCCTGTCGAGGAAGGTTTGCCTTCTGCGGCTGCCGTTTGGGAGGCAAGCCCACAGAAACTGAGTAAAAATGTCTAAGACCTTGACTTGGACAGCCCAGGTGAAGCTCAGATCTCGGAAGCTAAGCAGGGACGGCCTTGGTTAGTAATCGGATGGGAGACCTCCAACGAAGACCCGGGTTGCAGAGGCAGGCAATGGCAACCCACCTCGGATAGTCTCTTGCCATGATGAAAACCCCGCCAGGGGTCTCCATAAGACAGCTATGACTTGAGGGCACTCTTCACTACCACAATACCGCCTAGGAGGGAAGTTCAGGTTCCCCACCCACCTCCTTTTATTTTCGTGTTGATCGCCACACCAGGACATGCGTTTTTTCTGTCCAGCATATGCACATCGACTATTCATATTTTGTTCACTTCATTCACCTTTCTCCCCGATGAGCACCCAAGGTGGCTGACGTCATTCTACTCGCCTCTCATTTATCCTCCCAACAACCCTGTGAGGTAGGTTAGGCTGAGAGAGCGTGTCTGGCCCCAGGTCACCCAGCGAGCTTTCATTGCAGAGTGGGGATTCGAACGTGGGTCTCCCAGATCCTAGCCCAACAAATTGTGCACGGAGACTATATCTGTCTCTGTCCGGTCTTCCCATTTCCACTTTATCCGCTGACTACATAGACCTAATATCTCCAACGCAGCCGCCAGGCTATTGCTAGAGAGAATCATCGTTAGTGTCAGAGGTCTGGGTCCGTGCTGGCAGCAACTAGCAGAACTAAAAATCCTCACCTCTGCATTGAGGCAGAACTTGGGCTGGGGCGGGATCAGCCTTTTCGCCTCTCTGAACAATACTCGGTCTTGCTCTTCTGTGAGACCATTAAAGGGCAGCTTCTCTTTAAGGAAGAAAAAACATCTGCACAAAACTTTGAAATTCGGAGCAGGGTGTGTGTGTGCTGATTGCGACAGACTCCGAATTCTGTTTTAAAAGATGGGCACTCCGCTCTGTTTAGAGCTGGTGTGGTATAGTGAAGTCATGGAGCGGTAAGGCAGCGCTTCGCTGGTTCGATTCCCGCTGCTGCCACATCTCGTGGCCTGTGTAAACCACTCCTCCCAGCCCAGCTCCCGGGCTGTATTGTGGGCATAATGACACTGCTTTTGTACACTGCCGGGGGGGGGGAGTCACTAATCTGTCCAGAAGAAGGGTATACAGAGGAATGGTTATTATCCCCATAGATTTGGCCGACAGCTCGGGAGGAGAGCTCCTTTATAAAATCAACGGGATTTTAAAGTCGCAAGGAAGTGCCATTGGGACCCAGGAGGGAAAGGAAAGGATCACTCTCAACGGAGAGGGGACAGGGGCGGGGAGAGGAAAGAGGCTTTCGGGGCGACGACCTTGGGAAACTCTCCGGCCTGTGCAACGCAGCCGTATTGTGGATCGCGGGAGGATCGCCTGGTAGGATGCCCAGCTGAGGACTGGCTCTATTGGGCTGTCCATCGAGCCCCTTCCCGAGAGGGGCCAGAACCCAAACCCAGCCTTCCGGCGGGTTCTACTTTGGGCAGCGACAAGCCCAAGCAAAGCACCGGCGCTCGCTTAGTTTTTGTATCCAACCCAAAGATGGTGGACTAGATCCAGGGAGGCCCTGGCAAGGAATGACTTTGGGCCAGTCCTTTGGCTGGCAGGGAAACCTACCTTGCCGGGTTGTTGTTGGGAGGAAAAACTGGAGGGGGTCGTATTAACTGCCCTGAGCTCCCAGGAGGAAGGGCGGGATTTCAAAAATGCACTGAATAAAGAAATGGGAAGAATGAAGTGGGATGGGGGGGGGGCGCTGCCCTTCCACTCCCTAAGCGAGGACTTTCCACCCCTCCGATTCGCATCCTATAGAGCAAAAAGATCTTGGGTGGAACTCAATGAGTCGATCGTGGCTGTATAAGCCGCTTTGGCAGAGGCAGCGCCCCCACCCGGAGCTGAGAAGGCTGCGATTCTAATTCAGCAGGACTTCCTTTTGAGTAAGCCTTCTTAGGATCGCCCCGTTGGTTGTGGGTGCCCGGCCGAGGCGCTGGCATCCCGGCGGCTGCGTTCCTGCGCTGGCTGAAAGCGCCCTCGAAATTGTTGGCATTTGCTGCAGAGTAAATGGCTCGAGACGTTGGCCGCAGTTACAACCAGGGCCACTTAGCTAGTAGCCCCAACTGCGTGGGGAGTAAAGCAGGCTTCAGCCTCGACCCCAAATACGTTTTATCCAGCCGTAAGTGGGATTCGTGTCCTAGGAAGTCGCACGGTTGCAGCCTAAGGCTAAGCTCCGCAACATGCTTGAGTGGAAATGAGATCGGGGGAAGCAACCTGGGTTTTGAACGGTCGAGCTTATTTGCCGCTGGAGTGCAGGGCGAGCGGAACTGCGGACCGCCTTGGCTGCAAATCGCGAGTACTTTGGCGGCTGATCGAATTGCACCTGTGCCTCGGCTGAAACCCGCGAGTTTCGGCTTTGCAGGGCAGTTCTCAAACTTAAATCCTCTCCCCCCCCCTCCACCCCAATGTGTCTCCTTTGGGCTGTGGGAGTCCTTGCGTGCGAATCCGGACAGAAGGAATTTAACACCTGAATCTGAACTTGCTCATTGGGCAGGAAATCCTTCCAAATTAGTTGCACTGACTTCCGCGGAAAATGCTTAGGAATTTAGCAAGAACGAGCCGTCAGGGGGGCTGGCACGCAAGGAGAACCGGGCACGATCCAGCTCAAGCGAACCCTTCCCCGATGGACCGGAAGAAAGGCTGAGCTCGTCTCGACGGCTCTGAAGAAGGCTCGAATCTGAATTCAGTGGGGTTTACTTTTGAGCAAACGGAGGATTGTTCCGCACACTTAAGAACACCCTCCACCTCCACATCCAGTGCATGCAATTCACACACACACACACACACACCAACTGCAACACTGCAAAATTTCTGAAGTTGCGTGCCCGGGATCCAGACCGACCTAGCGCTCTTCCTGCCCTAAGCTGGAAGGCTTCGCGCCGTTTATCTTAACGAGCCTCTACGAATATTCAGATAATATTTAGGCGAGTATGTTTTCAGGGCTCCGGTCTCGCTCCGTCCCCTCCTAGAATTGATGCCTTTGGAAGCAAACGGGTTTTTAGGAGTCTGTTTCAATCCGAGAATTCATGTCTAATCGCCTGCAGATTCTTGCCGAGGGAAAGGCGAGGGTATCCCCCTCTGTGAGTTTGAGCGTTTTTAAAAAAATATATATTATTATTCAGTTCTGGATGTTCAAGGGGAAAGAAGGGGTCTCTGCTTTCTGTCTCCAAAGCAAGCGCCCCTCCCCAGCCCAGACTTGAGCAGCGCAAGGGACGCAGTCCTGTAAAGAAAGAAAACTTGCGGGAGAAATGACGGGTTGGAAGCGGCTCGCCCGCTTTGTTATCCAGCCCCCTCCGGTGTCAATTCTCCATCTCTACAGACTTTTCAGCAAACGAAGGAGCTTCCACTGACTGCCGGTGCGGTTCAGGTTTCTCTCCCCCTTGCCTTTCCTAAAGCCTGCGAGTCGATTCCGCTGAAATCAGTGGAATCCGAACTTTTAGGATCGGGGAATAAACCGGCTTCGATCCAACCGTCCCTGGAGTCCTAAACGCATCCAGCTCCTTTGATCTGAGTAGCATTTCCTACTCGGATCGGAAGCAATTGGCCAGGAAGTCAGAGTGCCATCCTAAACAGAGTTACACCCTTCTAAGACCACGAGGAGAGGGGAATTTTAGTAAAGGGCGGCACTGTAAATCCCCTTGAATTTGGAGGGATTTCTCTTAGGATCCAGCCGTGTGCTGGGCATTGCAGCCCCATGGCTGTTATTCACCAAGCGCGATGCAATCCTAAAGAAGTATCCTATAACATCGGCGACACTTGCTCCCTCCTGTAAAATTCACTCCTGGGCTCTCTTTAAATTTACCTGGATTGCAAGAGCTAACTTGACGTGGGACTATTCAATTTCATGTTTAGAATAGATATGGGGGGTGTTTGTGTGATTCTTTAGGTCGTCCTGAACGGAAGGAGACCAGAACCAAGGCGGTGACTTCCAAATATTTCTGAGGCTAGCTGGGAAATCTGCAGCGGCAGTTCTTTTCTTTTTCAAGGATGCTTTTTCTGAACGGATGTTCAGGGTTTTCGGATGCCCGGGTTTTTAAAAAAATTTACATACAGTTTGTTAAAAAAAACCCCAAAAGATGGTCGATGCACGACTTTGTTGGTTTGAAAGCCGCACCGAAATCCCATCGCTCTGCAAGCGAAGTTAAATATACCTCCCGTTGAAATCAACCAGGGCTTAAAAATCTGTTGACGTTTACTGTGTTTATTTTCAACAAGCACCCCCGAGCGTTGCAGTGAAGGCGTTTGTGCTGGGGAAGGGATGTTTTAGCGAGCGCCTCGGATCTTCTGGTTTAGCTCCAGCTGTCAGTCACTGCAAAGATCCCATTTCCCCTCGTCTGCGCAACAGGGGCTGCCCGCTTCATAGCAGGCTCTTCTGCGAAGTTTGCTCAGAGGGAACAGCCGAGGGGGCTGATCTTCAGGATCGCAGCCCTCTCCCTAACGTGCAATCCTAAGCGTGCCTCCTCGGAAGTTAGTCCCCTTGAGTGGCTTTGGATTCCACCCTTGTCTGTGCAATCCGCAGCAGGCAAATTTACTCACAACTACATTTCTTGATTTTTTGGAGGGGGTGGGTGGGGCTCTGCGCTTCGTCGGGGTAAGACTCCTGGGCTCCCGCCCGGGACTTACAAAGGTCAAACCCAGCTCGGCTGATCTCAGCCCCCAGCCTCGGTTCTCCTCTTCCTCACCCCCTTTGGGAAATCCCACCTGCCTGCCGTCCTTTGAGAAAGGAGCGGTTGCAATCAAGAAGGAGAAGCAGAACCTGCCGGCGCTGGATCCCCAAGCGCAGTTATCGGGGCGCCTGTGTGGTACTGGGCACCCCCCCCCCCAATTAGACGGAGCTCCTTTGCAGCGCCGAAGGAAGCGGCCCGGAGGTCCCCTGGAGGTTTTCCGGGGCCAACTCGAAACTGGCGAGTTGGGGATTTGGGGCCCCTTGGTTTGGAGTCAACGGGCGCCTGCGGTGTTATTCAGTAGAGAGATCGGGTCCCCTGCACAGCGCTTGGGAAGTCCTAGAGCAAGGGGACTCCATGGGGTCCCCTAGACTGGCTGGGCCAGGACTCGCGGGATCGCTTTGCATCGGATTGCGCCGCCAATCTGCACACACGCAGCCTTCGGGATCTGCCCGCCCGATTGCTTGTCGATCCCGTGGGATCCACTTTTCCACACACCCGACATAGTAGTTAGCGCCTGACAAGGTGGGCTGCTGAGAAACTGAGTGCGCGCGCGTGTGTTAAGGGTGTGGCGGGTCGATGGGGAAACGGATCCCCAGGGGAGTCTTCCGATCGAGAGCTCCCTGGCCTAAGAAGGGTCGGTCCCAACCCTGGCAGTAGCAGCACGATCCGAGGCAGAGTGACCCCCGCCCGAGCCCCTCGCCTAAGGCCGCAGGGTCAAACACACACCCGGGGTGTGGAGGCGCGCATCCTCTCGGACGAGCTCTGAGACGTCCGCAGAAGCTCATTGGCGCGAGTTCGGAGGCTGAAGCGGGCCGCCTCTCCCACGCAGCTCGTTCACACGCGAGGAGCCAGGAGCGACCCAGCTTCTCCAGAAGGGCCAGGCGCTCTGCCCCCTGCAGTCGCCCCGAGAGGGAGCCGGCCCTGCCGCTTGCGATTCCCAAGGGGGGCGATGCTTCCCTCCCGGGGTGGGGCGGGGCCCTTGACTGCCGTCCAGGGCTTTGCTCCGGCCAGGAGGGGAGATGCCCGCGGGGCAGGCCGGGGGCCGGGAGCCGAGCGGCCCGAAGCCGGAGCTGCCCGGCGCGCAACTTTCTTTTCCCCCTCGGCAGTGCAGTGCGCATGCCCAGGGGTGGGGAAGGCGAGGGGCGGGGGGCAGGCTGGGGTTGAAATAAGGAGGCGGCTGCGGGCAGGGAGCCGTTCAGTCGGAGCTCTTCCACCGCGGCGCCTGGTGCCTGCAGCCTCCCGGCCCGCCAGGGGAAGGGCAGCGCAGCGCAGCGCGCCCGCCTCCCGCCTCCCCCCGGGATCTGCACTTGCCTTGCTGGAGACTGAGCGGAGGGGCCCGGCCCGGCCCGGCCCAGCTAGGGCAGCTCCTCTGGGCGCAGCGTGCGTCCTCGCCCGGCGAGCCCCGCAGGATCTGGGACCGGCTGCCTGCGGCGGAGCAGAGATCGGGATTCGGTAAATATTCCCCCCCACTCGCCCCCTTCCCCGGCACTCCGGGTCCCTTCGCCTCCCCTCCTCCGGGCCGGTCTCTTCTTTCCCAAACAGGGACGCTGAGGCCGGCAGGTCTCCGCTGGAGGGATGCTCGGATCTTGACTCAAAACTTTCAGAGGGGCAGATGCCAGGCGGGGAGCAGCGGCCAGCTGCGCCCCTCGGAGCATCCGTGCTGATTGCTGGGGAGAAAGCCCGTTGAGCTCAATGGGGTTCCTTCCCAAGCGAAAACGGCACCTTTGAAAGGAAGGGTGCGCGGAACGCCCGTTGGGTCGGCTCGGGTGGCAGTTCGAGGCTCCCTCGACCTCCCCGTGAAAGCGGGGGCCTGTATGGCCGGGCAGGCGGCAGACAGAGGCCGCCTTGTTGATTTCCGCGAAATTAACAGCTCGCTCGTGCTGTCATCCGCGACGCGCTCCGGGCAGAGGAAAGCCTCGGAATTCCACCGCACTTGCTCCGCTTTCCGCCCCGAACGCGCCACCGGGTCCCTTCCAGAACGAGTTGGGAGCTGAAGGGCCGGGGAGCTTTGGACGGAGGGGGGGCAATGCCCTCGTGGGAAGCCAGAATAGAATGTGTGAAAGAAAGAAAGAAAGAAAGAAAGAAAGAAAGAAAGAAAGAAAGAAAGAAAGAAAGAAAGAAAGAAAGAAAGAAAGAAAGAAAGAAAGAAAGAAAGAAAGAAAGAAAGAAAGAAAGAAAGAAAGAAAGAAAGGCTCTTCTGTCTGTACGCAGGGTTAAACTTTAAAAGAAAAAATGTTTTGCAGCGCACACACGCCAGCCAAGGATGGCTTTGGGGGAGCACTGGGGTATTTCTACTTGCTCATCGGGGCAAACCCCCCAAATCCAGAGTGAATGGGAGGAAAGGGCTTCCAACACACAGCCCGAGCCGAGGCATCCTCGCGGCGAACTAAGTCCATGAACGCGCCTCGCCAAAGCACCGGGATCAGCAGCCTCGCTTGGAAGTAAACCCTGTTATTTCCCCTCGAAACTTGCCGAGAGCTGCCATTTTAAACAGCGATAAATTCCCAAAGCGACACGCAAGCCCCGCAAACCGGTGTCTCTCCTCTTGGGGTTGGGAGGGCAATGGGAAAGGCCGCTTCCTCCCTTCCTTCCCCTTAACACACACAATAATCGTATTGGGGGGGGGGGCAGCGGAAGCGAAAAACATTTCAGTGCCTCCGCCACAGAGAAAACGTTGGGGCTCCGAATTGGACACAGGTGTACTGCTGGGCCAACCTTTCTACTCACTTGGAGATTTTTAAAAAGTCCAGTCTAAGCCTTTAAAGGGAAAAGTCTCACTAATTTGACTAGAAATCTTTCTGGTTTGGTGTGTGTGTAACAGAAAGAACGTTTACTTTGATGAAAAATACGTGTATACATTAAAGCGCGTGTGCCTGCCTGTGTATTAGGGACGGAGATATCCTTCCAAGGCCTACGGGAGTTTCTTAGCTGTCCCTTGGCTTAATTTAGAGCAATGTAGTTTCAACTGATTTTCGATATCCCGGAACCCAGGCTAGACAGCCACATTACTTCGTATTAGCCTGACCAACTCTAGTTGGTTACATTTCAGTACTTTCAGTTTTCTGAAATTTGCCTCCAATCTTTGACCTCCAAGGTTTTTGCATATCTGCAGTTCTGGGCGTATAGAGAGAGGTTCGGTTTTTGATGCGGGGGGGAAAATGTTCCTGTGTGTGTGTAAATTCCCTCCACTCCAAAAAAATTGGCGTGCAATAAACATAACTGCAGTCCAAGCGAAAGTGCCATTTGTCATATCAACGTTACCTTGTTTCTGTCGAGGAACTAAAACGATTTCAAAGCTAGTCTTCGATAGGACTGAATTTACAAGCGACCCGTACAAAACTGTAGGGATTAGAAGTGCCGCTCAAACTCATCTAGGTAGAGTGCATAATTTGGATGAGAAGTTGTTTAAAAGGCTGCGACGTTGCGAGGTGTGCGAGGGCGGTTGTAGCCAGTTTCCAGAAGGAGGCTTTCTGTTGTCTTCAGGAATCTTTTCTGTAACTGACACAGTGTTGATCTGGGAAAGGGAAATTTGGTGTCGGTTAGGAGGGCTCTGCATGCAGAACATCACTGAGAATAAATCCAGTCCAGCCGTGGGCCTTACTTGTGAGTAAACGTGCACAGCAATGGGCTGAAAGGGCCGGGATTCCCCGTCAACACCAGGTAGAGATCTGTTCCGAGGGACGGGGACTATATTGTCTGGGTTTGAAAGCTCTCGACCGTGCCCACGGGGAGAAATGCCCGAGAGGTGTGCCAGGTTGTGTGTGTGTGTGTGTGTGTGTGTGTGCGCGCGCGCGCAAGTGTGATGCAGCGCCCACCGCAACCGTTTCTCTTTCTCAGATGCCTCGCTCTTCTTTTCGGTTCCCAGCTCGGCACATTCTCCGTTTCTCCACATGTCAATTTCAGTCCTTGATCCGCAGAGCGCTTTCTTTGCGCAAAGCGCTCGGTGCGTTATTCTTTTGTGTGTTTATATAGAAAATTTATACGCCGCCTCTCCGGTGACCTGCTCGAGGCGGACGCAGCAAGTCCAAGAGATGCCAAGTCTTCGCCTTTCTGTCTCGTGTTAACGGTCCCGACTTAAGCCCATTTTCGAGTCAGTCCTGAGGAGGCCAGTATTTTCCTAAGGGGGGGGGTTCTATTGAAATGAGTGGGGTGTGCTAGCTCGTGTGCTGTAAAGGTTATACAACTTGGCCTCAGCACATGATGTTTTCACCCACCCACCCCACTCGAGATCTAAATTCGCTTTTCATTTCCAGGCAGCTGGGCTTACTCTTGGAGACTCACTCGGGCTGTTAGATAAAGTCAGTGCGTCCTCCAATTGCTGATTTCTGAAATCTGACCTGTATTTCCAAATCCCTCTCCCCAACAAGCAGAGAACCCCCCCCCCCCGATTTTTAGCACCCCTTTATTTCCAGAGAGCTGTTGCAGCAAAACTAACCCGGCGACTTCTGGCACCTAGAGATCGATCCGGTTGGGTCTTAAGCAGCCCCGCTGGTCCTGTTTAATTCCACCTTTCTTTCCTGCGACCAAAATTGTTTTGCGTGTTCCCGTTCAGAGCAAACCCTCAATGCAGTCGATATCTAGCGTTGCTCCTGTGTATGCAAACAGCCCCGAGGGGGCCCGCGACGCTTGTCAGCACGATTGCGCTATAACACACGAATGATTCCACCCCCAGCACAGCCCCTCGGGCGCCTTTCCAGGCTTGTTAAGGGGCGCAATTAAGTCGTTCTCGCTGCATTACAGCTCTCCCCAACTCCGCTGGAGTCGAGGCAGCTCGGAGCTTTTCCGAAAGTGGATTTATTCGCCTCTCCTGCAGCCGAGAGGGCGACCCAGCTCCTGGTCGGCCAGGCCCGGTTCCCTTTCCTGTTTTGTTTCCCAAACGCAGGTAGAAGGCCAGGCTCCGTTTCCTCCAGAGCTGCCCGAAAGAGAAGAGAGCCCCGGTCATTTGCAAGGCCTGGCAGTGGCCAGTTAAATTGAGTGTCCCAGAGGAGCCGGGCAGAGCCTCTTCTGCAGCGATCCCTGGCGCTCTGAGCTGAGAGGACCTTGGGTTTTTAACCTGGTTCTTTCTGAAAGCGCCCGGGGATCGAAATCACAGCCTAAACAGAGCGTCTTCCAGATTTCAGCGGGTTTAGGCTGGAGTAACTCTTCTCAGGATTGCGCTGAGAGTCGCCTCCTGCCCCGAGGAACTTGCTATCTCCGTTTTAGGCAAGGAAGAGGGAAGGGAAGCCAAGCCCAGAGGTGACGATTGTAAAAAATAGCGTTGCCAACAAGCCGGGAGAAAATCTCTTGTCCCTTTATGTATGGAAAGGGGCAGGGGAATTAATAACATCCCCTGAGATTTGCTGCAGATCGAACTGATATTCAAGCGACAGCTGGCAAGGTTCAGTTGAAAAGGTGACCAAAATCTACAAGGCCATCCTAAGCTGACTTACTTTCTACAAGGAAAGCCCAGCCATATTTTTATTAAGACCAACCGGAAGAACTCAACCCAGCGTGCAAGCTTTGGAGCGCTCCAGAGCTATTCGTCCCCTCCTTCTTTGACAGCCAGCCTGACCAACAGTTCTGGAGAACCCCGAAGCTTGCACGCCCTGATGTGTTCTTTTGGTTGCTCGTCATAAAAGGGCTGGTAAGGGCTTTGTGTCTGGGGGATTTTGCCTTGGAAATGAATCCCATTGGAACCAATGAGATAGATTTCCAAAGGCAAAATCGGTTCTAAGAGTCCTGAGATTTTAAGCATTCCCTAACACTGGAAGCATTCTGGTGCCTTTTTTAAAAAAGGGGGCGAGCAAGGGTGAAGGGGGACCTGTGTCGACCAGATGCTGAACCCCAACTTGAGGGCAAAGCCCGATTCAAATAAAATTGCCCCCCCCCCCCCCAAGCAGCTCCTGGGGAGTTGATATTTTGCAAAGGCCTGGTGCCCCCTTCCTTCCACTGCCAGTGCCTGGAGTGTGGCATTTCCCCTCGCTCGGTCCCGGCATGTTTCATGTCCTCACTACTTTATCATTGGACAAGAAAGCAAGCTAATTTACTTCGGCCATTTCCACATGTGGAACTAATTAGGACGGAAAAAGCCCAACTCCTTATTTATGAGTCGAGTATTTCATCTGCAAATGCCCCGCCTTCAAAATAATAAAAAAGACATTCCAGGCGCTCCGATAATTCAACCAGAAAAGCCCCCGCAAGACGACCATGAAATTACGGGGGGGGGGGGAATTCATTGCCACCCTTCGAGTTTGGTCAACAGGGAGGGATCCGTTCACCACCACCGGGTTAGCGGTACGGGGGTGTGGGGGGGAGAGTTCCACCTATAGCTCTCTTTCAGCCGCTGTCCTAATCGAGTGACAACCCCTCCGCCAAAACATTTCATTGAACTGCCCCTCGGAAGCCAGTTTGGCCGGGAAGACAAAGCAGGGCCTTGTCAGGGGTTTCTTGCCGGTGGAACTTCCTTCCACTTGAACGCTTGTCCGCGCCAGGGTGGCCTCTCTACGGCACCGACGTCCCTTTCCAAGCGAGCGTGCCTGGTTCGTATTCCTCTAAGAGGGCAAAGCCGTTCCTGGAAGGACCTTTCATTTGTTCCCAGCGTCATCAGCCCCTCGTGGCCCGTCAAACCGAGGCCTGATCTTTGAAAAACAGGCTGACGTTTAAGGCTGAAGGCGCTTACTAGGAAGCCAGCCCCGCTGAGGGCAGCGGCTCTTGCTTCTGGGTTGACAAACGAGGAGGGGGGGGGGCAGGATCAGGCCGCAGGGGAGGCAGCCGGGATCCCCGTTTCCTTCTCTCAGCACGCTTTGCCACGCTTGGATCTTTCCACCTTGCGCCCAAACCGCTGCTGCTATTTTAAACGCCGCTCTGTTTACGCGCAAATGGTGCCGGCCAGAAGCCAGAACGATTTTCCTGGCGCTTGCCAGACAGTTGTCTTTTTTTCCTTTCTCGGAGTTGTGCTTGTCATAATCTGTCATTCTCGTATGTGTGTGTGTGTGAGAGAGAGAGATGGGGGGGGTGCGATTTGGCAAAACGCTTTTGCAAGGCCCGCAGGTGGAAAGGTGAAACTGATCCCCTGCAGAGCGAGTGAAAGCCGCGGTGAGGCTGCAGGGAGAAAGGGAGCAGCGGCCAGAAAGGGGGGGGGGCGTTCTTCATCGTACACATTTTAATTTTGTCATATTTCCCCGCCCCATTATTTCTGAGCTACGGTTAGGCCTAAAGTAACCGTCCCAGGATCTGTTATCAATGGCATATAAAGAGAGAGATTTTTTAAAAATCAAAGTTATATTCTATTACATTAATAAGATAAATGCTGGTGATTTTTTTTTACAAAAAAAACCCTAGAATTCAGATACTTGACAGTATCTCACCGCTTCTGCACCCCTCAGCCGCAATGACTGGAGTAGATTTATTTCCAACCGAGCAATGTGATGGCAAGGTGGTCTGAATGCCTTTAAAATTTATATTTTCTTGTAAGGAGGGTGGAGCTAGAGACCTACTTAAAAATCAAAGAGCCCTGAAATGGGCCTCCCCCCCCCCCCATACCAAGAACGGTTGTCTCCTCCTCCGGGTTGTATAACTTGACCTGCACCTAAGCACAGGGTATAGGGCGGCCTGCCCTGTTTCCAGATGTTTCCACAGACAGCTGTTGGTTAACTTAAGTCAACTTCGGCTCGACACTGACCTACGCTAAACTCCTCATGCGGAAAACCTCTTTGATTTCCACTGAAATCAAACTTATTTGCTTCCAACCAAGTGTGCTTAGACTGAAGGTACCAGAAAACATTTCACCATTTTTTACTACTTTTTAAAAAAAGCACTCTTATTTCCTTGATTTCCTTTCTCATCCAGGTGGTAAATTGCTTTGTTTGGAAAGGATATGGTGCTTTGATAAGGAAAGGAGTGGTGCTTGAGAGGAAGCCACAGATTTGGATTGCTTGCCTTGGTTATCTATTGGGAGCAGGCCTATTCAATCCAATGAGTCTTGCTTCCGAGTAAATATGTACAGCCACGGGCTGCATATACCAGTTGTGTGTTGTGGTGGTGGTAATAGGAAGAAATCTACACTGTGTTCAAGTAGCCCCGTTTAGGACCCCAGCTATAACTGAATGGAGCCTACAAGAACAGGCTTACAGAATGACCCAAAGTACAGAAGGGAATACTACAGGGTTCAATGGGACTTTCTAGTAAACAGAAAGGGATCTCCTTGGGGCACGTTAAAGACAACAGATCTAATTTTATTTCAACACTTCGGATGCCCTCTTGCAGCAGGTGGCACCTACTTCTGAGTAAACTTGCATGGGCTGGCTCGCTTGAGATTCCAAGCCCTCTTAATCGGAAGTACAAGCCTCTGGGTTTTTATTTTCAAGGCTGCAATCGCTGCGAAGCAAACGCCGTTCAAACAGAGGAGAGACTATTGGTGGGATTCGACTGCCTGCGTGCAACAAAAAAGGAGTCACAGACCTTGCAGTGGAAGCTATTAAAGTCCGAGGCAGATCTGTCGCTGGCTTCTGTGGGGTGTCTCCCTTACTTAGAAGTCGCGCCGAAATCAGCGGGACTCCTTTCCACAAAGAAATCACCCAGTCTTCTTTCCCCGGCTCTACCGTCCCCGGTTGCAAACAGAGTAAATCTCTGGTTTGGCATCTCTGGTTGGTCGAGATGCACGCGTTTAAGGGCGGGTTTAAAGGGAAGAGCTCCGTAAACCGCTCCCGTGTTTAAATGCGAGCTGGTTGATCTGGGGATTGGACTGGGCCAGAATAGTACATGTGGAAAGGAACCCCAAGATAGCTCTGAAGTTGGAGAGAACAAGACGTCTCCCTGGGAAGGCACACCAGCTTCAAGGTGGCTTCCTCGAAGGGCAATTGGATATTGGGTGGCAGTTTGCACAGCCAAAAAAGAAACCGGAGGAGGCTAGTGACACTTTAAGATTAACCATTTTTTTTATTCCAGTATAAATTCTTATGGACTAGAGAGGTCCGAATTAGTGGGATTTGTGATGGATTTTTTTTTAAAAAAATTATATAGTGCCAATAGACTCGGTTTAATTCTGCACCGAGGCGGCCGGCTTTTTGCTGTTACTATCAAGCCAGCAAAAGCCAGTGGGCTACATGCCAGCAGGAGTCGCTGGCACTAGATCGAATCGGGAGGCTCTTTTCCCGGGTCGGTGCCCGTTACAACCTTGATCCCCTGAGCCTTTCCGGGTAACGCCATCCCAGAAATGCCCCACGGAATTAAGCAGCGCGACCGTCGTTCTTTCTTTCTTCTGCGATGCTGATTTTTTTTAAAAAAAATCTCAGCCGAGCTGTCAGTCCCGGAGTACCTTGCCCAATTTACTCAGCGATTCGTGACTCCCTTTTTTTGGTAAAAAAAATGGGACTCTGATTTTATTACAGCCGGGCCTGGGGGAAGGCGGGAGCGCGGCTGGCTGAGAACTCCCAGGCTCTTCTCATTAAACAAACCCCCCTCCAAAAGGCGGTTGATAAAGATCTGTTGACATGAAACAGAATTGAAAGGTGGAGGTGACGCCGAAATAAACAACCGCCTCTCCGGCGTGTCGCTCTCGACCTCCAGGGGATCGCGGGCTTTGATGTCCCCAAAGGGACCTGGCGCGGCTGCCTCTGCTCTGGGGCTTCCCTGGGCTGCAGCCCAGCCAAAGGCTCTGGCCCCGAGCCAGCCAACGTGTCGCGGCCCGACTCCTCGCCGGCTCTCCCAGCAACCTCGTCGCAAGCAAGCGCCCTTTGTTTTAAGCCGAACGGCTTCCCCGCCGGGGGGGATCCTTAGCACAAAGGAGGCTATTCTTGAGTCACTTTCTCTACCTGGCTGGGAAACAGGGATCGGTTAAAGAAGAGGGGGGCTTTGGGGGAGGGGGTTGAGGGATTCGTTGGGCTGTTTTGGAACCCATCTCCTCTCTTCAAGCCAGACACTCTCGAGCTGCAAGATTTGTGCCAAACCAAATCTAGACCTCCGATTAAACTCGTGGTGTTTGGGTTAAAGGTGGAGAGGGAGAGCTAGAGAGACCCCTTTTGCTTTGTCAATCTTGAAAAAGGGCCTCCGATCCTAAACTCAGTGACGGTTGAATGTCAAATCACTTTAAAATTGACGTCGCTTCATTGAGCAGGGAATGAAGCTCTTTCCATTGAATACAACGGGACTGACTTCTGAGGGTTGCACCGTTAGACATGTGCGAGAGAGGCGTCCATATTTATGCCAATACTGGTGCAGGGTTTCAAGAAGTTAGGAGCCCAGGATCGGGGCTGCCTTTCTGGCTCAGTTGCTGCCTGGGCGACAAACCCTTTCCAGAAACAAGCTTTCGAAGGGGAAAAGGAGGCTTGGGGTTTGTTTGGCGTCCCCTGGTTCAAAGAGTCCTACAACAGTCCTAGAAGGTGGGCTAGGGGTAAATGGCTGGACTGGGGGTGGGTGGGGACTGAAACTGGTGCCCTGGCGGAGCACCGCTCCTTTTTCTCCGCTGTGCCAAGTCTGAGAAGTTAAAAATCAAAGAAAACCGATCTGGCTGACAAGGCTGATCTCGGATAAAGCCTCAATCCTAAACCCACTCTCCGGAGAGTAGAAATCTCATGGATGAAATTGGCTTCTGCTCAAATGAGTGTATATTCGATGTCAAAGAGAAATAGCAGCAGATATATCTATATATATATCTATATATATATCGTTTTAAAAATGATCTGGTGGGTATTTCCGATCCTAAGCAGTGTTCTTTGGAAGACAGGTCGCTTGATCCCGGGAGGGTATACTTCCAGGTAAATGTGGTTAGGCTCAGCTAGAGCAGAATGCCTTGGAAAAGGTCCATTTCTAGCTGCTGCCCCGGCTGGGACGCTCCGTAGAAAGTCAGAGGCGGCGCGCACCCAGTTCTCTCTTTCTCTCTCTAACGTAAAGAGAGAGACATTTTCAGGCGGCTTGCTTTGCTCGGGCCAGAATTCGCAGGCTCTTAACGAGTTAACGAAAAGAGCGTGGAGGGAGGGCGCTTCGCAACGTACGTGGCTGTCTTTGAGTCGCCCCGATACCAAATTTGTCCAATTAGAACAGGCAAATGCGAGCGGAGTGTCACCCTCGTTTATTCTGGGTCATTGCGATGGAATTCCTGAACGCTTCGCGATTCCCTTTTCGAGGCTGATTTACGTAAAGCGGCGTGAAAGGTGGACTTGGGGCCGCTCTTGAGCGAGAAGGGCCGGGAGCTCCAACGCCGCCCGCCAGACCGCCGCTCGCCTTCTCCTCTCCCTTTCGCTTTTCACCTACTCGGCAGGGAGGCAACTGTTACTTTTGCCTTCCGATTCCACATCCTTCCCCCCCCCCGCCCCTACCGCTCCATTACAATTAATACGTTGCTAGATTTCCCTGTTTAATTGTTTTGTTTTGCAATTTTAAAAAACAAAGGCTGGCTGCTGCGTGGAAACAGAGAAAGGGAATTAAAAGCACGTTGATTTTAAAAGTACCGTTGCCGATAAATCTTGCATTAAAGGCAGCCGCCCTATGGATTAGAATCAGGAGGGGGATTCCGCCCCCCCCCCGAAGCGTTCCACTAAAAGCAGCCCCCTCTTACGCGTGTGTGGCATGACGTCACAAAGGAAGGTGTGGTGACGTAGCAACGCATGATGTGGGAAAGATGAGGAGGCAAATACTGTCCCTGGCTGCAATTCTGCACCCGGTTAGGGAGTCTGTCCTGTCTTGTGTAGGACTGGAGTCCAATAATTCCGCCTTGGTAGGAAGTTGTAAACCTCTATAAAATCTTAGACAAAAATCACGATATACGAATAAAGATCTCTCCCCTCCATCTCCTCGGGACGTCACCATAGCAGAAGTGCACACAATTCTCTTTGAAGTGCCTTCCATGCAGTGCACGGTGCCGTGGAAACGTTCAATGGAAGAGCAGTGCTTCACGTGGGCCGAATATAAATGTTGGCATTCTTGATAGATCTAATCAAAGACCTGGTTCTCGTTAAATTGTATATCTCCAAGATAAATCCGGTTCATTTGTACAGATATTTCTCTTTGACCCTTTTAAAACGGAAGGCAGACTACTTGCACATGAAATTCAGACCCGTTGGAACCGGCCCGGTTTTTAACTTTGGTTACAAAATGGAATGAGGGAACTTTCTCTGTATAGTCCTTTATAGCAGTCGCTCCCCCCGCCGCCCAATAGCTGCTTATTTAGCTGCAACAGATGCCTTTAAAATCATTCACAGTGTTGAAATTAAACATCCACAGTCGCCAAAAGGCCCCTTAAAAATGGACATTTTCTTCCAGTATGAGCTTTCCTGGATTAGAGTCGCTTCTTCAGATGCGAGAAATGGATCTTCATTATAACAATCATTTTACATCGGGGCAAGGGGTGGGGGCGGGCATTATCAAGGGGTCATGAAATGGAGGAAGTAAGGAGGGAATGCAACTACGTAAAATTCAGATCTGACCAAGGGGACAGAGAATAGTTGCCAGTTATGATAAGCTAATTAGCACCTGCCGAGAGTATGAAACCTCGATGGGAGAGACAGTGAAAATAATGTAATAAAACAGACTCCAGGGCACTACAGTTTATGCTCGGAAGTGTATGACGTCTTCAATGCAGAGGATTTTTGCTGCAGCAAACTTGACAGTTTTGACGCTGACTTCAATAAGATGTAGATCAGGGACTCCAGCTCCTGCCGAGCATGAGATTCCCCCCTCACACACACACTATTTTTTATTTATTTCATTTTTATTTATGTCATTTATAGTCCGCCTTTCTCGCGGAGACTCGGGGCAGATTACAGGGTGAGTCATTCCAATAGATTTCAGAGACATTTCAATAAACCATGTAAGAGGGTGCAGAAACGCAAACGGTAAAATATTTCAAACCGAAATCCAACACAGAGAGCAATTCTGACATATTAAACAACATAGAAACTGTTTACAGCAACTGACAGTACATAGTAGTAAATAAAAGTCTGTAGTCTCTCTAATGCATCTCCTTGAGAGCACTTCCTTACGGTACAGCACTGGGGAAATTGTGGGATCCTCCGTGGCTTGATTCCCCCCCCCCATCATAAAACAAAACTGCTCCCTTTAGTTGACCCCAAATAGACGCCAATAGCAAGAACGGCTCCTATTGAGAGAAGGACTGGACTGGTAGGGGAAGCTGCACCCCCTCCCCACTGGACGAGGGCAGGCCGTCCTACAGGGCAAGGAGCCCCCTCCCCACAGAGGCAGGGCTTTGAAGTCAGCCAGGCTAAATCCTTGCCCTCTGCGTTCCTTGGATTTTATGGGTCTTTGACTTCTGCCCGTCATTGAAGCCCCTCCTGGAACTCCGCGCTTGCCACGCTGCAGCCGAGAGGTTGAGGAGCCTGGGATAACGCCCATTGGCTCCCTGTAAGAGCCAATGAGAAGAGCCGATGTGGTTTTTTTCTCCAGTTCTCCGTTCTATGGAACTCTCGCGGACTCTCCCCTTGAGAATGGAGCTAATTTCTGAGCTGGGGACGGAAAGTAAACCTGCGTCTGCCATGTGGTTGCCAGCCTCCAGGTGGGGCCTGGAGATCTCCTGGAGGAACTACAACTGATCTCCAGACCGTGGTGCTCCTAGACAAAATGGTTGCTTTGGAGGGTGGACTCTACGGCATTATACCCCACTGAGATCCCTTTCCTTCCCAAACCCCACCCTCTTCCAGGCTCCACCCCCAAATCTCCAGAAATGTCCCGACCTGGAACTGGCAACCCTTAGCTCCAATGAAAAGCATTGCCTGCCCAAATGTCAGGACTTGGGGGCCGGGCTAGGTTGCAGGCAATCCTAAAGGGATGGAATTTTGTGGATAGTATGTTTGGAGCATGTGCTAAAGTCAGAGTGTTGGTGAGGCATCCTGGAATAAGTCTTTTGGTTTGTACACAGGAGCTTCCCATCCATTCCTCTGTCTCATGGGGACTGTGCAGATCTCCAGGCAGAAGTTAAGCTGCCCCTTTGTGCTTTGTGGAGCACCTAGCACACTGTTTTGGTGACATGAGTTAGCACTTGTTTGGGCTTTCTTCACGAGTGCTCGAGGTAGGCCAGCTTGTCTTTTCTCCCCAGCAAGGACTCAAAGCACCTTACAAAATACAAAAGTTTAAACAAAAGCAAGGAAAACAAAATACACTGCTCCAGCGTCTTGGGCCAGTCAGGGCTTACTCAGGCTGATTCCGCACACGTTGCATAATGCACTTTCAATGCACTTTATCAATCGTTTGAAGTGGATTTTTTGTTCCGCACAAGAAAAAATCCGATCCAAATGATCTATAAAGAGGATTGGAAGTGCATCATCCAATGTGTGCGGAATGTGTCTCGGGGTCACAGGCTTTGAGCCAAAAGCTATCTGGCTCACACCTGCGGCCCTACCCAGGCTTAAATGCCTGTGCTATGCAAGGGACAGAGGATTGGCCCAGAGCTCACTCAGCTGGCACTGCTGGCACTTGTCGCCTTGTTTTCTCCAAAATGTCCAATGTGACCTGCACGGTGGATACCAGGTTTTAGCAGTTGCCCACGTGCCGTATTTCAATCAATTGTAAACAGTGAGTGTCAAAAGATCTCTATGGATACTGAACCTTATAGTGTATTTACTTATCCTTTACTTAGCTCGGGAATCACACGTTTGCTGCTTCCTTTTCTTTTCTGCAGGCACTACTCTCTCTTGTCAAGCTTCTTCACCATCATGGGCAGTAAGACTCTGCCAGCTCCGGTGCCCATCCACCCTTCCCTGCAGCTCACCAACTACTCCTTCCTGCAAGCCTTCAATGGCCTGCCAGCCGTGCCTTCGGACCACCTGCCAAACCTCTACGGCTTCAGTGCCTTGCACGCCGTCCACCTTCACCAATGGACACTGGGCTATCCGGCCATGCACCTGCCCCGTTCATCTTTCTCCAAAGTGCCTGGCGTGGCCAGCCTGGTGGATGCCCGGTTTCAGCTGCCTGCCTTCCCTCTGTTCCCACACGTCATCCACCCCAAGCAAGAAGTCACCGGGGTGCCACTCAAAGCCAAACCCAGATTTGATTTTGCGAATCTTGCCGTGGCAGCCACCCAAGAGGACCCTTCAAAGCTCGGACAGATCGATAACCAAGGCTCCTCGCCCAGCTTAGGCTCTTTGCTTGAGGTGACCAAGCTTTCCCCCGAGAAGAAACCCACCCGCGGGAGGTTACCTTCCAAAACCAAGAAGGAATTTGTGTGCAAGTTCTGTGGCCGACACTTCACCAAGTCATATAACCTCTTGATTCATGAAAGAACCCACACGGATGAAAGGCCGTACACGTGTGACATTTGTCACAAGGCCTTCAGAAGACAAGATCACTTGCGAGATCACAGGTACACGTATCCCTTTGCTTGGTTTGTAACAAAATCTGGGAAATCGCATAGATGTTAGCTATAAATTGCGATGTACCTTGCAATATATCCACTACATACAGCTTGAATAACTTGTCAAAACAAACGTGATGCCATTGCATAATTCAGAGTTGAAGAGGCCCCCTTCTCTCCTAAGCGTGAGATAGCTTCTGGATATGCTTCTATGATATTCTCCTCCTGTTCCTTTAGTCAGTTTAGAGCTAAGCAATCCAAGAATAAAACATTTAGAAGCTCAAATATTCCGTAACAGGATATGATCCCCAATACTTGTATTGGGGCCCTGTGGCGTAGAGTGGTAAGCAGCAGTACTGCCGTCCAAGCTCTGCTCATGACCTGAGTTTGATCCTGGTGGAAGCTGGGTTCAGGTAACCAGCTCAAGGTTGACTCAGCCTTCCATCCTTCTGAGGTTGGTAAAATGAGTACCCAGTTTCCTGGGGGTAAAGTGTAGATGACTGGGGAAGGCAATGGCAAACCACCCCGTAAAGAAAACGTCGTGATGCGACATCCCCCCATGGGTCAGTAATGACTCAGTGCTTGCACAGGGGACTACCTTTACCTTTACTTGTATCCCCATAGTTGCAACCTATTTTCTAAAACCAGGCAGAAATCGTAACAAACTTTGTGAGCAGTATACTCACACATGTCACTGAGTCAGATGGTTGGTCTGTGCAGGTCAGTGCTGTCTCTTCTGATTTCAATGGGCTTAGACTGGAGTAACTCTTCTTAGGATTGCATTGTTAGTCTCAAACATAGAAAAGAGTCCAGTAGCACCTTTAAGACCAACCAACTTTACTGTAGCATAAGCTTTCAAGAATCACAGTTCTCTTCTTCAGATGCATGATGAAGAAAACTGTGATTCTCAAAAGCTTATGCTACAGTATAGTTGGTTAG
This sequence comes from Eublepharis macularius, assembly GCF_028583425.1. Classification (NCBI taxonomy): domain Eukaryota; kingdom Metazoa; phylum Chordata; class Lepidosauria; order Squamata; family Eublepharidae; genus Eublepharis; species Eublepharis macularius. The sequence goes on from NC_072790.1 coordinate 43,237,630, forward strand.
TCTTAAAGGTGCCACTGGACTCTTTTCTATATTTGCTACTACAGACTAACACGGCTAACTCCTCTGGATCATTGTTAGTCTGATTCTCTTGGTTTGTCCCATATAGATTTGATATTGACAGTTGCTCTTACCAGGCAAAACTGACCATATAATCATATTTATTTATTTACTGTATATACAATGTATTTATAGCTCTTCTTTTCTCAATAAAACTCAAAATGGATTAACTGATTATTTAGAGAGAGGAAAGAGAAAGAGCGAGATTTCATAGTGTATAGGGAGTTGTCATGTTTTGCACATCAGGAAGTGTTGCTTAGGAGAGACTATAACTTTGCATCCTGTGAACATTCATGCTTGCACGAATATTGCTGAAAGTATTAGGAATGTTGACACATCAATGCCCAAGCCAGGCTGAATCTCTTTTTCTCTTTTGGTGTGTTTGTTGATTTGAGCCAACACAAGTGATGTCCGCATGGATAAAAATAAGCAGGGCTTTTTTTCAGCTGGAATGCAGTGGAACGGAGTTCCGGCACCTCTTGAAAATGGTCACATGGCCGGTGGCCCCACCCCCTGATCTCCAGACAGAGGGGAGTTTACATAGCCCTCCGCGCCACTGGCGTGGACAGCAATCTAAACTCCCCTCTGTCTGGAGATCAGGGGGCAGGGCCACCGGCTATGTGACCATTTTCACCGAGGGTGATTTAAACTTATAAAAACTTTCCCCTTGTTCCAGCTGACCCAAAGTGACATCATTGTGTGGTCCTGAGTTCCTCCACTGAGTTCCACCACCTCCTTTCCCAGAAAAAAAGCCCTGAATATAAGCAATAACAACACTTATCCTCCAGTATTTCCAGTTGTACCTTAGAAGCATGTGTATTTTCAATTTGTTTAATTGTTGTGGCGCTCAACCAAGAAACTATGGAAAACTGGAGAGAATTCTCAGTGCCTTCACAACATTATAATCCCCAGGGTTCTCTTGGGGGAGCCATGACGGTAAAACTGGCATCACACCAGTAAATAATAAATATGCCCAAGGTACTAATTTAGTAGTGTGGAAAGCTGCTGTATCAACGAGTCCTCTGTTTCCTATTAGGGAATGTCATTTATTCTCGTATTGAGCTTCAGGATTTTTGTTTCAATGGATCCCCCCCCTTTGTTTTCTCACTGACAAATGATTTTGAGCCATAAAGCATGGGTGAACTTCTAAGGAACTTTTCAAAACCCATCAACAATGGATCCCATTGGATTTATGTTTTAGTTATTTATTTTATAGACTGCCCTACCACAGAGGCTTGGTAACAGTATATTTATTTAAGTGAAAACTGAAACTTCCTGATGTTTCACTTTGTATAGATGAGAAGAAGAGTACCAGGAGAGTTTCTGGCTAAAATGGTGGATTTGGATTCAAGAGATGCAAACCATTTGCTCGCTGTGGTTTCAGTCCTATTCCCCTTTCCCTGGTGCAAGGCCCATTTAACAGAACTTACTCCTGAGTAACCATGGGCTCAGCATGATCCTACTGAAATCAGTGGGACTTAAAAGCCACCATGTTAAAAAAACAAACTTACACTCACGGCACCTGGGGTATATTTCTACCCCAATCCAAATCCCTAATGGACGTATCTTGGGGTAGAATAATGGCCACAAAAACACTGTTGTTTGTGGGAGCAGGCGTCATTGTGTTTCAGAATACTAATACATCCAAAACTTGAAAAACAGCTATGCTGTAAGTAGAGTTGCCAACCTCCAGGTGGTGGCTGGCCATCTCCCAGAATTACAAATGATCTACAGGCATCAGAGAGCAGTTCCGCTGGAGAAAATGGCTATTTTGGAATGTATACTCTATGGCAATATACCCTGCTGAGGTCCCCCCTCCCCAAATTCTACCTTGTCCAGCTTCTTTCCCCCCCACCTCCAAATTGCCAGGAATTTCCCAAGTCAGACATGGCAATATTAGCTACGAGGCAGAATATTACTTGTGCATACTCACACCTCCCTCTTTCAGTACTGGATAATTCACACCAGTATGGTTTTTCTACAAAGCTATCATTTAAAAATTTGAAACAAGAACTATGTTTTGAACCTAAGATATTAGTGCACTAACAAACTCATCAATTTTATTTATTTATTTTATTTATACTCCACCTTCCTCACTGAAACTCAAGGAAGATCACACAGTGTGAGACAACATGATAAATGGAAAACATTTACATTAATAATTTCTAATTTTTTTTTGGATCTTGGGGTATTTTTCTACCCCAAGAATGTATCTGTGGTGAGGTAAATATTCTCCAGGTTTTCAGAAAGGATTGTCACAAAGGGCCGTATGTCTGCAGAGCGCTTAAAAATGGTTCTCCAGACTGGTGTTTTCTTAATAAATGCATGGGATATTTTTTTTTAACTCCAAAACGTTAAAAGGACTTGGAGTCAAAAAAAAAAGTGGCAAAATGCATTGATCTCTGGTTGCTTTTTAGTTTTCAGAAAACAAATGATAAGAGGTAACTGGCTAGACTTCGGGGACATTGTTTACTATTGTACAGGTCACAGTGTCCTAAGGAGACAAAGTGGTGGAACCACTTGTCTAGGCATTCTGCCTAGAGAAGTGCAGCCTGGGTGGGAAACTTGTTGGTCGTAGAGAGTGCTCTCAAGTCATAGGTGACTCACAGTGACCCCTGGTGGGGTTTTCATGGCAAGAGACTAACAGAAGTGGTTTGCCATTGCCTGCCTCTGTAACCCCGGTCTTCCATTGGAGGAATCCCATCCAATTACTAACCAAGGCTTACCCTGCTTAGCTTCTGAGATCTGACGAGATCAGGCTCACCTGGGCTGTCCAGGCCAGGGCGGGTGGGAAACTTACCCCAGCCGTAATGATGTAACACTGCTTGTTTGCAGCTGAGAGCTTCCCTCCAGCTATCTGCAGTGGACACATAAAAGCTGCCATTATGCATTTGAGACCCCCCCTCCAGCCCACTCACTTAAAAGAAGGTGGCGGCCCCAAGTGTACCTCACATTGCACATGGAGCATACTTGGTATGTGTGAGCAACTTGCAGACACTGTAGCTACAGAAGCTCATAGTAGGTTTGAAGTGTACTCTGAAGGGATGCCAACTCCTGCTGGGAAATTCCTGGACATTCAGGGGAGAAGCCTGGGGAGGGAACTCAGAGGTATATGCCATAGATCACCCCCTCCAAAGTTGCCATTTTCTCCAAGGGAAATTTTTGTCTAGAAATGAGTTGTAATTCCAGAAGATCTCCAGCCTCCACCTGGAGGTTGATGGGCATGATACCAAGGTTCTAACTTCATAACCATTCTATTTTTCTTTGATACATCAAGGCTTCCCTACAAGGAACTTTCATCAGTACTTTCACCCCCACTTTTGAGTTCCCGGAAGTCGAGACAGAAGTGATTTTTAACTAGAGAGGCCAGGTAGCCAAATCTGTGCCTATTTCACAAATATGTCTCTCTTATTTTCTCTCTCCAGATATATCCACTCGAAAGAAAAGCCATTTAAGTGTCAAGAATGTGGGAAAGGATTTTGCCAGTCCAGGACTCTCGCTGTTCACAAGACACTGCACACACAAGTAAAGGAGCTCAAACCTTCCAAAATTAAATGCTGAATCTTCCAATCCCCAAGAACTTCATTCCCCTTTCTGACTTTTTAGATCAAATTCATGCTAAAGACAAAGGGGAACACACTGAACATTAATTTAATTTCTTTTTTTTAAAAAGAAACAACAGCAACAAATGCACACAAAATACAGCCAGCTTTTCTGCACCCTGGGCAATAACGTTGATTTGCTTCCGAGTTACACAGAAGAGCGTAAATCTTGCATCGCTTCTATTAACTTTATGTCAAAAGGTGGTGCTCAAGTGTTGGAGAGGAATCTTCCCTTGTTAAGACACAAACAACACCAAACTCGCTTCCAAAAGTATTGCTTTTATTTTTTTTTTAGTTTTATCCTTTTGTGTGTGTCTGTTTAAAAGTTTATACACTTCAGATGAGAAAAGAATTAGAAGATCTTCCGGCTTCGCGTTTTAAGCACTGCCGAGACTGACAGAAGGCCACTGATACATTCTGTATTTAACATTCTCAATAACCCTTCTGGAAATGGATCCTGTGGCCCACAGATCGTAATGCTTCGATGATCTTCCATTGACGGGTCTCCTTTCTGCACACTTTGGCAAGCGCCCTGGTGTTTCTGTTTGCTTGTATGTTTGTTTGTTTGTGGTCTGGTGCCTTGAGAGGTGTTTTGTAATTTGTGGATTGACTCCAACCAAAACAAAACACTCAAGGTGAGAAGGGTGAAGGAAAGCTGGGGATGACAATAAATCAAAGCGACTGCTATGTGCAGTGTGGTTTTAGTGGTACTTTCAAGTTGGAGTGTGTCCGGATGGGGGAATGAGTGGATTCTGGGGGTGGGGTGACAAATCTCAGCCTGAGAGCTTTATCTGAAGTTGTTTTGTTTCTTAAGCAGTGTAAAGAACTGAGACATTCCAATATGTTTTTGGTTAAAGTTATTGCTATGTGGCACTTTATGCTGATTCTTGATAATGAACATTTATCACTGGATTTTATTTGTGTTTTTTTAAATATTAAAATAAATCGGTATTTTACAGGCAAGTCTTTGTTGGGTGACGTTTTCACTGTCTGTGTTAAAACATGTTTGATCAACGCCTTCCGAATTTCAGTTGTGATGTCTGGCGTTCTGTTGCTTTCTGGAAATGTAATCAATAGCTGTAGATCTGAAAAGGGCAACTTTTAAACATTTTACTCGTCTTATTTTTAAAGAGATGAGATAGCTAATTGAGATTGCAACGCTGTGAATTCTTGGAATGGAATATGATGGGATTTTCTGCCAAGTCAACATGCCAGGCTGAAAAAAACATGGCAGAATTAAGAGGGGACATCAAACAGTTTCACAGCAAAGTGCTATTTTGCTTTCTTTAAAATGAGAAAGTTGGTTGCAGAGGAAATCATGACAAAGCACCAAGCTGTGTCAAATGTACACAGACACAGTGCTATCAGCAACTAACCCTTTGAAAATCCATTTTTTTTTAAAAAAAAACATAGTCAGTAATTTTAGACCTATTGAAAACAATCTGATAAAGGGAGCTTTGATTCTCAAAAGATTAAACCCTGAAAATCTTGTTGGTCTTTAAGGTGCCATGTAGGGTTGCCAGCCTCCAGGTAGTGGCTGGAGATCTCCTGGAATTACAATTGGTCTCCAGGCCACAGAGTTCAGTTCAACTGGAGAAAATGGCTACTTTGGGGGGTGGACTCTATGGAATTATGCCATGCTAAGGTCCTTTCCCTCCTCAAATCCCACTTTCTCCAGGTTTCTCCAGGTTTCACCCTCCAGATCTCCAGGAATTTCCCAACTTGGAGCTGGCAACCCTAGTGCCACCAGACTTGACTCTTGCTGAAAAAAAATTGTTTTGGTTGCTTCATCGACTATAGTTGATATATATAAGTTGCTTTACTATACTTGCTTTGTGAGACCCACCTAACACTTAAAGCATGAAAAAAATGAAAAGAAAATGCGAATAAGCCATTTAAGGACCAGAAGTTTGCCCTCTCTGTACTTGGTGGAAATTTGTAATGGCTCATTCATATATGCAAAGTCATCGTGGGATGCTCTAGTGACTGAATTCTATACTGAATGCCACGTGTTCACCAGAGAACTATGTCCATGGTTTCTGTAGAACTGAATTATTTTAATACTAGATATATCATTTTAACTGACTCATGGACAGAACCAAAAATGATGTACGGACCATCTCAGAGAACCATTTTTGAAGAGCCTAGTGGTCGGTAGAGTTGGGACTCATTTGAATACATTATTATAAGTTTCTTATGAATACTATGCAAGCACTTTGGGAATTCACAGCCATACAAGGAGATCCGTACAGTAGATTTAAATCCTATTAATCTATCAAAGCAGAGAATAAAATGAGAATAAAATAATGCTAATGGATTATGGGTCCAGAAAGGGGGGAGAGGGATAATTCAAGGCAATCAGCAGACCATGGAAATCCCAGACATTGCTGGTAATGGAGCTCCCAGAAATATTTTTTTCTTTTAAAAATAATTATGCTGGCTGGGGTCAGATTCTGATTGGATTTTAGCATCGGGGTGGAAAGTGGGGGTTTAAGCCACCTTCCCGCGCCATTTGAAATGGCTCCATTGGATCAAAAAGACAGGTCTGGATTGAGGAATGTTTTGTGGTAAAAACATTGGCTCCAGCAGGGTGGGGGAGAAGATGCACCCCTGAAAAGGCTGAGCTTCCTCACAGAGAACATTACTCAGCTAAAGCAAAAAGTGGTCCGTGGAAGCAAAATATCAATTTAAGTGTTGGAAGGATAATAAATTAATAAATATCTTTTAAATCAATTAAGAGCCCCATGGCACAGAGCGGTAAGCTGCAGTACTGCAGCCCAAGCTCTGCTCACGACCTGAGTTCGATCCTGATGGAACCTGGTTCAGGTAGCCGGCTCAAGGTGGACTCAGCCTTCCTTCCTTCTGAGGTCAGGAAAATGAGTACCCAGTTTCCTGGGGGTAAAGTGTAGACGACTGGGAAAGGCAATGGCAAACCACCCCGTAACAAAAAGTCTGCCGAGAAAACGTCATGATGCGGCGTCCCCTCACGGGTCAGTAATGACTCAGTGCTTGCACCTTTTACCTTAAACCAATTAGCTGAAATTCTACACTGGTGAACTTAATAATAATAACTACAAATATATAACATTTCAAACGATGGTTCATGGGACCCCCCACCTCCCTAGTTTCGCTTGTCTGACCATTCTTGGGTGAGAGAAGTTCCGAATGCTAGTGGGATGAGATGACTGCTGTGGACCTTTTCTTTTTGGATACTGAGGCTCAGTGTTTCACACAGGCAGTCTATTGGCATTAGTTTATTGGATAAGATTACTAACTTTTATGACACTATCTGGAGAACAGGTTAGAATAGGGCTTTTTTTCAGGGGGAATGCGGGGGAATGGAGTTCCGGCACCTCTTGAAAATACTCGGCAATAGTGCATGAAAATAACATTATTTCAAAGACTCCCATGTGTTTCTTCTTCATTTCCCTCTTGAGAGTTCCACCACCTCTTTCCCCAGAACCCTCCCCTCCCTGGGTTAGAATAAACGTTGTTTGCAAATGTTCCCCTCAATAAGCCAGGTAATGCCAAAATCTTGGCCGGCTCCATTCATTCCTCCCCATCTTTGTTATTGTTGTTGTTATTAAATGTTTATTAAATTTGTCAATGAAAGTGCAAGGAAAAACAGAGGTCTGTATTAGTCATAGTGAGATTTTTGTGGAAAGCATGGAAAAATAAATGGAGACATTCAAACACTGTCTGGTTTAATTGGCCCTGATGCTAAATGTTACCCCTTCAGTGAGTTATAAAAATATTACAAATTACTCTGCAATCTTAAACCTGTGTTCTCAGTTTATTTTTCCTATGTTTAGCACTTTACAGTTTTCCTTACTGAAATGCTGTTAATGTTTTTACTGTGCATGCTGCTTTCCAGTTTGCCGGGATAATTTTTTGATCTATCACCTGACGCATTTGCAGTCCTTTTGACTTCCACCAAATGTGCAGTTTTGCTACAGAGACTATTCAGGCAATAAATGAAAATGGACCATGAGCTCATCTCCCAGGAAGAGCAAGCAAGAGATTGGGCAGAAGGCATGCCCATCACGGCTCATTCAGTGATGAACTGAAACATGAACCAAATGAACTGGGCTAAAATTCGTTGCAGTTCGTGAGAAATGATCTCCAATGAACCACAGGTTTGCAAAACATGAACCAACCTGGTTCATGATGAACTTTGGTTCGTAATTCGGTTCATGTCCATGTCTAGTTGCAACCCAGTGTTGGAGCTGTTGAGCTACAGTGGGTGAACCTTCTCTCTCTTCCAGATGAGTACCCCAAAGGAGACTGGGTGAGGAGGCATGGGTCATGTACCTTGGCCTGTTGCATTTGGTGCGGTTGGTTGTCACAGGGTGGCACAGTGGGCACTGCATACATTCTGATACCAGAGGGCCAGAACCCCCATATGGTACAATCTAGTAGGTTGTGTTTTGAGCCTCAAGACCATAATTCCAATAAAAATTTTATTAAAAAAAAAAAGATGTTCAGAAGAGTAACTTGATAAAAAAAATCATTTAAAACTTTTTCTATTAACAAATGTTTATGTAGATAATAAAATAGTTTGTCCTAATTTTTTATACCCCATGATAACAGCTAATCCTCACAGTGTCTCCTAGCAGCAATACTGTAGGAAAACATTCACAAAACTAAAGAATGGTCACTTTTGTCATTCAAGGAATGCATTTCTGAAACAGTGGGATATTTTCCAAACCAACATTGCCCTGCACCATTCTGTGTTTTTTTGTTTTTCATTGTAATTGGGTTGGATCTACTGGAATCACCTTCCTGCAATGTCTTCTATACAGGGCTTTTTTTCTTGGAAAAGAGGTGGTGGAACTCAGTGGGTTGCCCTTGGAGAAAATGGTCACATGGCTGGTGGCCCCGCCCCCTGATCTCCAGACAGAGGGGAGTTTAGATTGCCCTCCACACTGCTCAGTGGCGCAAAAGGCAATCTAAACTCCCCTCTGTCTGGAGATCAGGGGGCGGGGCCACCAGCCATGTGACCATTTTCAAGGGGTTCCAGGGAACTCCGTTCCACTGTATTCCTGCTGAAAAAAGGCCCTTCTTCTATATACCTGGCTGCTGCAGAGCTGGCATGTGCCATCCTGCTATTCAGGCACAGTTGAAGGAGCAGAGTTTGGACCAAGCCCATAATCTGAACCTTGGTGGGGGTGGGAGGGTCACACATTCCCAAAAGAGTAGGGCCATGGCCAGGCAATAGCCTACCTCACTCACTGGATGTATTGTAGGGCTAAACTCTGAAGTGAAGGACCTTGGTATGTCCGAAGACTGTTTTAAGGCATCACACAGGAAGCAATACACAGGTTTGCCATGTACACAATAGGGAGATGAAGTTAGTCCCATTTTTTTCTGAATAGTTACAAGTTTCTGAACACTACCCTTAACAATTTAGACTTTCATGTGGAAGAGCTGAGAGCATAGCAAGTGCACCCGAGTCCACGGTAGTATGTAATATTTAAAGGTCTCCTCTGTTTTATTATTGCCCTCGAGTACTAGAATCTGAAGGCGTTCCAGGCCATGTTTTACTTATGGCTCTATATAGGCTGGATCTAGGCAGGCAGCTCTGAAGGACTCTGGTAGGCCTCATTCTCCTTTCTTTGTTTTATACAGTGTATTTTGATTTAGGTTACATAAGAAGACCTTCTGCCTATTTCTCAAGTAACTGCATCTTACATGACACCACCCATATTCACCAATCATGTAACAGTATGCCAATGACAGGTTACACGGTGTCTCTATTAAATGGAGGGGGGGGAAGGAGGGCACATGGGAATGTGCAGCACTCTCCTGAATGATACTCACTTGTATGCGAAGCATATTCACACTCCTCATGCCCAAAATGATGGCATCACTTCTGGAAGTATACTTTGTTTCACAGCTGATTCCCTAAGAATTCTATGTTTAACGCCAATTCTTAAGAAATGGACCTGTGAACTGCACGCATGCTCCCTGTGACCTGCCCGATGACATCATTTCCAGAAGTATCATCACACTGGGCACATGGAGCACACATGGCTGTTTGCTTGGGCTGTCTACTGGTGGTGAGTGATCACTGGGCGACCTGTCTCCTCCCACCAAGTGTCAGCAATCAGCAGGAAGAGGAACAAACCACTGGGAGTTTGTCTGCCCCCAGCAGGAACCAAACAACCCTGCAATGACTCCACCCCCCAGGGTTGCCAGACACATGCCTGGAACCTTCAGGAAACCTTTAGGGGTGGGGCATGGGGGAAAGTAACACTGGCAATGTGTCACTGTCATTTCCAGCAGGAACCTGGAAGTGAAATCACTGGCCCTCTGGGATTTCACCTGATCTCTATGGTAAACATATAGAGAATGGGAAGATTCCTAGAGCATCAGAAATGTAACATCTGGGTTCCAGAAGGAAGTGACACCAACACATCTCCAATGCCCTCTCCCCCATTTTCCTCCTGCCATTCAGGAGGAAACAACCAGGACAGCGGAGCAACAGCTGGAATTTGCCTGCTAATAGCAGTTAAATAACAAGCCTAATATTCCCATCCCATATCAGCCCTATGTGCTGGTACACTTTGCTCACATTGTCTTGCCCTCACCTACACAGAGAATACAACAAGGACAGGCACATAGGAAACACAGCATCTTCTGCTCTATGGAGGACTGTGGAAGCCCTGTCCTACCACACTCCTGTTCATTTTGGAATCCCCTCCTACAAAAACATGGTCCCTTTTGATGGGCACGGCAGACACATGCACATGTCACTCTGTGGAAGAGACCCTCTACAGAAAGGCCCTGGCCTCTGCCAGGCAAAGGATCAGGTATGGGTGGTGGTGGACGAAGATTGCCTAGAGGAGCAGGTTTTTACAAGGCAAGGTGGACATGGACACTAGGAGAGCAACAAGAGGTAGCAAACAGGTAAGGAAGAAAGCTCCATTTCACTCCTATAGTTATTCCCTGGTGTTCTATTGTCACCAGGAGCAGGTCTTGGACTAATGGTGGTTAGGATATCTGAATTGCATGGCTCTGTGGAAGTTCTGAACAGATGCCCGGAGAGGGTAATGGGATAGATAAGGGCCAATAAATGAAGATCAGACCACATATGACTATTGGTCAATGAAAAGCCACTTGAAGATTGAGGAGAAAGCCCTTCTGGGAGCATTAGAGGGGTGGGGACTGCAGAAATTGGTGCTGTATAATGCTCTAGGAATTTCTGAACTCTCTATGGTTAAAAACTATAAAGATTTAGGACATTCCTAGAGTGTTACACAATATTCTGCCATCACTTCTATGTATGTACCCCCTCCCCTATTTTTGCTCCTGCAGGTCCATCAAGAAGCAGTGAGAGATCTGGACCAGAGGCAGGAGGTTGCCCACTACAGTAGACAACCTGGCCTCCCTTCCCTGGAGGGAGCTGCAGGTTCATTTATAACTTGGGGATAGTGTTGGATGGACTCTGACCCAAGGCTGGAGGCTCAGGTCTCCTTCATGACAGAGAGCACCTGATCGTCAACTAAAGCTGTTGAAAAGTGTGATGTGACTACAGCGCCATGCTCTGAGCACATTCAGATTGGATTACTGTGATGCATGGTATTGCCTTTCAAACTGCTGGAACCTCCAACTGGTCCAAAACGTAGTGGTCAGGTTATCGTCTAGGATTATATTGCTCCTATGCTGAAAGATCTTCCTTTCCTACTTAGCAGTTTCCAGCCACAGTTCAAAGAATTAATTCCAAACTAAGATCCAAACAGCGCAATCCTAGGAAGAGTTATTCCAATCTAAGCCCATTGAAATGGCTCAGCACTGGGGTTCTTCGGGGAATACCTGCCCTTGCACTGTCCAGCTCATCAGAGTTTGGCTATTAGAGACAAGGTTTTTCAACGGTGGCTAGAGATGGTAAAGCCCAGGAAGAAGCAAAAAGAAAAAAAGGGGGGAAATCCTGGTGTTTTTTCTAAGGATTAAAAACAAACAAACCTTCCAGTGGAAAAAAATGGGGAATTTGGGGAAGCACTGAGAAAAATTACTAGGACTTTTAAGACAAGGTTTCATTCACTAATTGGTAAAATTAGAAATTTTGGAGGAACACTCCAACCTCCTTCCCCTATGTTTTATTGCATTGATTTTAATTTTTGAGCTGCTTTGACATGTCTCTGGAGAGGCAACTCATCCATATTTGAAACAAATAATAATAGCAACTAAGCCCTGCTCCTGTCCTGGTACATTTCTGGTCTCATCTATTTTTAGCACTACATAAAAGTTGACTTTACATTGGTACAGCATATGGTTGTCATCATCCAGGTGGTGACTGGAGATCTCCCAGAATTACAACTGATCTCCAGGCAACAGAGATCGGTTCCTCTGGAGAAAATGGCTGCATTGGAAGGTGGACTCTATGACATTATACCCATCTGAGGCCCCCCCCCCCCCAAACTCTACCTTCCTTGGGTTTTACCCCCCAAATCTCCAGGAATTTCCCAACTGGGAGCTGGCAACCTTACCACCCTCATTATTCCATTACTGGGCCATTACTCCAGCAAACCTTCTGGTATGTTGCCTTATCTCTAAGTTGCACTAATGAGGCTTCGTTGCTATCCTGGCCTCAATAACGTCAGTGGATTTTTCACATTGGTTCTTCTCTGGATTGTGTCACTTGTACCAATCCTGCTAAAAGCTGCCCTTGGGCTAGCAGCAATCGGTAGAGGGAACAGCTCTGCCTCTTGTGTGACACATCCCATATCCATTGTGCTGGACACTTGAGAACCGTAACATCTGTAAATAGCCCAGGACTCCTCTATGATCTGCTTTATTGAGATGATAGCATAGTTCTTCAGTCTTAGTGCAAGTGTTAGGATTCTGGGAGTGCAGGGTTCACATCTCTACTCACCAGGCAACCTTAGGCAAGTAACCACTCAAACTCTACCCCCAGTGTCTAAAACTGAGGGGCCTGAGTCTTATCTGGATCATTGTGGGGCACAGATACAAAATGGCCATAGAAAAGGAATAACAAGTTAAAAATTCAGCAATAGGCATGAATCCTCCAGCCGCCATGCCTGTTGCTAAAAGAATGTAATCCGGTGAAGGGCTACTCGATGCTGCTGCCTTCAGGAAAGTATGCCAAGCATTTGGGAGCGGTATCGTGCTTGGAAAGTGTGGGCTGCGGCCCTTAGAATGTAACTTCATGAAAAGAAGGAAGAATTACAGATTTCATAGGTGTCAAGAGAAGACAGGAATGCACACCTATCTGTGTTCCATTGTTTCATTCATTTCACTGGGGCTGCTCTTGTCTCTCTGCAGTCCATGCTTGGCAGGGGTGGGGAGAGAAGACACTTATCACCTCCAGCTCTGCCACTTTTTTATCTGAGCAATAAATAAAGCAGAGCTTTTTGATTTGAGGCCAAGGAGAGAAGCAGTCAGATGCAAAACCCCTAAGCTTCCTGGCTCAAGGTATTAATCCACCATGACTGGATCCCTTGAATTCTAATAGGGAATTCAACCCAAGACAAGAACTCGGTCTGATTGTTTATGGCTCCTGAGTCCCGAGAAAGACTGTTCGGCCCATAGAAAAGGTGAGGGGGAGGGAAATGGAATTATAGGGCAGGGGGAAGAACTTCTGCTTAAATAATACACAGGAATCTGAAGACCTGGGCTGGGTTTTTGATTATGAACTCTTGGTGTTACTAATAATCCCTTTATTTTAATTTCAAAAAGAACATTGACATCAGATTTAAAGATTAGTTCTGATTTTATTCCAGGTAGATATTTTTCTAGTCCTTTGAAAAAAGAGTGAAAAACCTTAATGAAAAACAAAACCGAATTTAGGGTGTAAACACTACCCCCAGCGCGTTATGGTGCAGAGGTTAGACTGTCGGACTAAGATACTGGAGACCCCAGTGTGAATCTGCACTCTTCCATGGAAACTTGCTGGGCGACCTGGGGGCAGCTATACTAAAATGGAGGAGGTGGAGAGGAGTATGATATAAGCCACTTTCTGTCTCCATTGGTGAGAGAAGTGGGATATAAATGCAGTGAATAAATGATAAATAAATATTTACGTAAACCTACATTTCATCTGTCATCAAGGAAATTCATGTTTGTGGTAGCAGATGTGAGGTGTTTCACAATACTCAAATTTTCAACCCAAGATGTTAGAAGACTAACATAAACTGTGAAGGAAAACACCAGCCATTACTATTGTGGTGTGTGTTCAGGGTTTGTTTTTCTGCCCTTAGCACACATCTGTCCGTCACGAGGTAAATATTTTCCAGTGAAAGCCACAGTTTGTGCCAAGCTGTTGACCACTTCAGTACTTCCCTGAATCTGTTTTCTTTCCCCAAAACTCATAACATAAGATAATGAACAGGTGACAACATCTGAAGAGAACAAAGTTGTCGAGCCTCTTCTCTGTGAATTCTGCCAAAAACGTATTGCAACCAGAGTGGGATCCCCCCCCCCCACTTCCAAAGATGGTATTAGCTAACACTGCTGAATTAGTTCCTGTTTTATAAACTGTGGCCAACAATAGCATGCATCCAATGAACCATACATTGTACACCAGAGCATTTGCTCAAGAGGAAGTGTAAATCTGACTGTAGGGGATGAGTAAGACTGGGCTAGTAGACAAATATCAAACAAATAAACTTAAATGCTGCCATTTGGATGGTCTGGGGTGAGTATTGGATGTCACAGTGCTGGGTTTCTGGTGTGAGCCCCCAGACATTGCTTGCTTTCCTCTCTCGCTATTTTGCTTTATCCTTCCTTAACACATTTCAGCACTATACTTTGCTTGTCTACTCAGAAGTGAGGTCCATTCTGGTCAATGAGGCTTACTCCAAGGTAAATGCTTTGTATAAATTATTACTTTGGGTCCTCACCTCCTGTTGCTGCCACTCCCCTGACCTTCCGTATTGTCCTCCGTTCATCTCCTCGGTTTCTGCAGCCCTCGCTGATTCTGCTTCTTCTTTCTTCTCATTTCAAAGGGAAGTAACTGTGCTTAGGATCGCAGTGATAGAACTATACCAGTGGTGGGGAGCAAATGTTTTATCTAGTCTCCCCCACCCACATCCAGAGGTAGAATATCATGGTGGTGGCGTGGTAGAAGATACACAGATGGGGAAGAGTTGGGGACTACTGAACAAGCCCCTGCCCTGCAACATTACCCTTTATTAATTTTAGGATATCAGTTTTTTTTTTAAAAAAAAGCTTTGGGAGAATCTTTTCTGACTTAAATGTTTTTGAGTGTGGACTTAATATCCTGAAGCTGAACATGTTCTTAACACTTTCCAGTTGAAATAAATGAGACGTAAAATGCTTTCTTGGATCATACTGTGGCTTTTGAAAAAGAACTGATTGTTAGATTCATATATGACATTACAAGGGAATGTTATATCGGGGCAACACAGGACATGGCTAACCACCACCCATGTGTTTGAGAAGGGATCTCCCAGGTCATCACTATTTTCCTGCCCTCCATTGGCCAACAGTTGACTATGATGTATGTTGAGCTCAATGCAGGATACCTGGCTTTGCAATTAACAGAAAACCATGCATTTCTTTCTAAGAGAGATCTAATGATTCTACGGCTCCTTGGGCCTCAATGTACAGACTTCTTCCTACCCAAAGCATGAAGACCTACTGAGGACTTATTGAGAAGGGATCCCACAATCAGAGGGCATCCCATTCACTGTAGGCTCATAGAGAAATAAACATGCAGCGATGTTCTATGGTGACTCCATCTCCTATGTGCAGATGGATCATGTTCCTAGTTTCCATGTTCACACTGGAAAAATCAGAAGCCGCATTAGCTTTCCACCACCACCATCTTTATTCGGTTCTCTTTATTTTACTGATTACTTCATTGACTTGGAATAGGCATGATGAGCAATTAGAGGGTCAATGTTTTGATTTAAGAAAGGTGTATGTGTGTGTTTGTGTGTGTGTGAGAGAGAAAGAGAGACCTGGCCCAGATATCTTCATGCAATTCAAAGAGGAGGATTATACCAACGGACTCTAATCTGTGTTGGAATTAGGAGCTCTCTGTAAAGATTGAATTCCACTCAGTCTTGAAGCACAATGTGCCTTTCTGTCTTAACTAAATGTACTGTGGTTATAAATGGATTGAGCACCACGAGTCGAATTCATCCCTCGAGTAATCTAATTGAACTCAATAGTTTTTGCAGCAGGGTTTTTGTACCGGAGTCAGTTGGCTGACTTTGGGCAAACGTTTGCTGCATTCATTTGTGGGTTTCCATTGCTGCTAAAAGAAAGATAACCTTCCTTTCCTTTCATATGAAAAATGCCTCCAAATGGGGTTGGAGTTGAAGACCTCCTACACTTGGACATAGATTAAAATGCTTTAAACTTTATCTGTCCGCTAGCTTAAGTTCCTTATAATGAATCAACATAAAAGGCAGCCCAACGAATCCAGAGATTTTGTAGGATGGGCTTTCTTCTGCATGTTGGCTGAAATCCATAAACTTGTAAAATCCAAAACAACATCTGGATTTCAGCCAGTTTAATCTAGCTGCAGGATTTACATTGCAGGTTTAAACATTTGACCTGATGTATCTGGCCCAATGCTCTTTTAGTACAGCCACAGCATCATGTTCAGTGTGTCTCAAATAAAGCATCTGGGGAAGTGGAGAATCTTCTGATCTGCCCATAAATGGGCTTGCATCCAAATACCATGACTAATTAATAATTGTGTGGACTTGGATACACTCAGAGTCCTTGGAAGAAAGACTGTCTCCTGGCAAGGCACATGTCCCCATTTCTCTTCTCCAATCTCTGATCAACTTCCTCGTCTCTTAATATTGGGCTTTGCAGGAGAGTAGGAAAAATCTATAACAACACTACTTATGGGTTACTTCCATCCCGGGGTTCTGACAAGTGTTCCAGCATGGCAAACATGTTGGGAGACAAATGTATGTTTCAGTCCCACATTACATTTAAAACATCTTACATGTGCAGCTAAAATATGCATCATGCAATTACATTCATCAGGGACCCATGATCAGCTACATTTTCTTGCAGAATTTATGTTCAGTGGTAAATTTAGGTTTCCTGATGCATAGTTTGAGCCAGTTTGGTGTAGTGGTTAAGAGTGGCAGGACTCTAATCTGGAGAACCGGGTTTGATTCCCCACTCCTCTGCTTGCAGCCAGCTGGGTGAACTTGGGTCAGTCACAGCTAGAGATGGGCAAGAACCGCATTACGAACTTCAAAAACCCATGAAATTGGCGATCGCACGATTGCGAACTGGCAGTTCGCGATTGCCCACAGCCAACGAACCAGTGTTCAGGAGAGGCCTGGTTCGGTGCATTTGGCTGTGGTTTGGGAAGCCAGACACTCAGGCGCCAGCAATTAATTCCCCTGGCAACGGAGCTATGGGAATGCCTGAACTCAGTCTGCACTCCTTCTGCCACCCTGGAAACCCAAATGGAAGCCCAGCTTACCTTGATCGGCAGGTCTTCCTTCCAACCAAGGAGCTGCAAAGTGGTTACAAGTTTGGAGAAGACACCCAGGGGAGGGAGGGGGAAGGGGGTGTTCTGTAGCCACGGGCACTCCAATCTCATCCCTGCAAACCCTGATAAGCAGCTCTGACGGCCAAACACAGACCTCCTGCATTGCTCAAGGGGACCTGTGCTTATAAATAGCCGTGGGCTCCCAGGCTGGGTTTCACTTTCAGCGAGCAGTGGAGTGGGACAGAGCTCTTGCTTGCCACTTGCTAGCCTTTGGGGAGAGAGACTGAGAGTATAATTCAGCTTGGATTTTTGTGGGAGTTTCCTGGGGGCCTTGGATTGGAGAGGGTATAACTCCAAGATCCCTTTTGCAATCTTGTCCAAACTTGGGTGATGGCTGTAGGAGAGCTTGCAAAACACTCCCTGGGAATATGGGCTCTCTAAGTGCCACGTGGGCCGTTCCGTGCCCCATGAACCATGAACCGCGAACTGGTTCGGCAACGGAAAATGTTGGTTGCAGTTCGCGATCTCGGGATTGTCGTCGGCACCGAACTGCGAACCGCTGGTTCATTAAATTTTTTGGGTTCGTGCCCATGTCTAGTCGCAGCTCTCTCAGAGCTCTCAGCCCCACCCACCTCACAGGGTGATTGTTGTGGGGATAATAATAACATACTTTGTAAGCCGCTCTGAGTGCGTGTTAAGTTGTCCTGAAGGGCGGTATATAAATCTAGTGTTATGTTATTATAATGTACAATTATTAAAGTGTGCAAAGGCTCTTAGGATTTATATAGTGCTTTGGCTAAGTATTTTAAGTGCTTTCCCTATATCTTAATCATTACTATGTCTATTCATACCAATCACAAAAACAGCAAAAACTATCATTGGTTTTTCTACCTATTCAATCTCTCAAATGTACAGAAAACTGTGGTTTTGTAAATTAACTAAAAAGGGGAGGGAGAGACCCCTAAATATCCTGAAAATGACTGAGTATGCTCCAGGCCATATAGAATGCTTAGAGTAATGGGGGGAGACAGAGGGAGAGGGAGGAAATTGGCCCCTTGACTATTGGAACATCCTCCTTCTTAGCATGTCAAGCACAGACATGAGTAACTGAGTGAATTATGGGATCCTGCTTATGTATACCGAAGTCTTAGATCTGGGCAGTACCTCGTATTGAGAATCCAATGGACCAGGAAATAGCGAGAGGCACAAAAGAATCCAAACATGCCAGAAGCATGTGTGCACTCTCACACACACGAAAAGTGCTAAACTTAACAACTAACACATAAATAATAAAGGGGGCGGGGGAGGAGATGAGAGCATATGACTTGTCCTATAGAGTGTGGAAATCCTGTAGAGTCCTGATGTGGAGAGCAGAAGGGTGGAGTGTAGAGACGGAGACCAGCTCATGTCTCTAAGGAGCCCATGCCAAGTCACGCAGGGGCAGTAGCTGGACAATCAGGAAAAACTGCTGCAAAGTATTGGGGATTTGGGGGCTATATTTATGTTGTATAAATGCTGGTGGTGCTGAGAGCAGGATGCTCCTTGCTCGGGAATGGGTTGGAGCCCAAAAGTTTGAATTCTCTTGGGTGATTGGAAGTTAAACTGTCAGGTGGGAGAACATTCAGTGTTTGTCTGTCTCTCAACTAGTACAGATGCTCCTGATCTGGAATGTGCTGGTCATAGGGTGAGGCAATGATAAGTGAACAAAAGGCTGGGAGTGACAGATGGCTGCCTCCAGCAAGATGATGGGTATAAGATAAGGCTGATTATCTGCTAGTTTCCCCCTACATTAAGGGGAAATTCTACATAATTGAACTCACAATTGATGTAATAAGATGAAATGTAAGAGATAAAGAAATAAATAACAGATATTGACAAGTAAAATGATAACTATCTCATGTTTGTATATATATATATATATGTGCTGGAAAACAATATATATATATATATAAGGCTATCAGAAAACCTATTTCTGGAGAATCACCTGAATTTCAGGTGGGGAGGAGGCTAATATGAGAGCCTCTGGGTAAACCCAGTTGATCTAGGCTCCTTCCCTCTATTTCTTGGAAATGCCAGGGGCCTGTTAAGAGATTTACTGGAACCTTGCCCCTTTATTCCTACTGTACACAGTTGCTGCTGATTTCAGGGTATTTGTAAAGTCTGGGTTGTGCACGTAGCTGGGGAGTCTGGGAGAGTTCTCTGGCTGGGTCCCCTTGGCTGTTTCTGCCTGTTGGAAAATGCTCCTTCTCTTCTCAAGCTGAAATGTCATTAAGGAAAGCTTCCAGACACATGACACCCAGTACAATCCTATGCGTGCCTCTTCAAAAGCAAGTCCTCCTGTGTTCAATGGGACATTCCCAGATTAATCTGTTTTGTCGTACATCGTCCTTCCTTCCCCATTTCATTCTTACAACATCCCTGTGAGGTAGGCTTGACTGAGAGAGAGATTAGCCTAAGGTGAACAAGAAAGCTTCATATCAGGGTGGGGATTTGAACCCAGGTCTCCCAGGGTCTAGTCCAACATTAACCACCATCATATAGGTTTGCACTAAGCACACTGTCTTAGTGTGCATAGGATTACAGTCATTCTCCTGAAGCGCCTTCTCCTCCTAGGACTTCTTCTCACTTCTCAAGCCATCTTAAGTGCTCTATCTGTACCCTCCTGTTTTGTGTTAGGATGGAGTTTATATTTCAGTACCCTATCAGCTAACAAATATATCGTGGCATAAACTTTTGCGTGCCAGATTTAACTTGGATAGACTTTTAAATAGCAACAAGTGTAATCCTTGGTTGGCTGTTGTGGACACACAGATACGGAATGGGTGATGGTGGGAATGTCATTATAAAATGAGGCTAGAAGGCTTTGCAGTCCGAGAGCTGGGCACATTACATTACTATGCCGAATATAATACGTCACATAACTGTGCAGGTAAGGCTGTGTACTGGAGATCAAACCTAGCAAAGCTCTTAAGATGAACAAACAAGAAAAGGCATTATGATTATTTTATGGTTAATCTATACATTCCTTATGCCATTTCTGGAACACCACTGGCATCCAATCTGACCTTCCCCTTCGACACAGGGGGTGAAGTTTCCCCCAGGCAATCCACCACTGGAAGGAACGACTTGACATTCCGAGAAGTAAGTTAAAACGAACGCGTCCAACAGCTTGTACTTGAAATCGAGCATATCTTTCAGAAAGCCTCCTAGCCTCAATTTCAAGATTGCAAGGAATGATGAATTTACTATTTCCTTTGGTGGGCTGCTCCAACGGTGACTTATTCTTGCTGTTCAGACAGTTTTTGTCCCGCATCCAGTTTCAATTTTTCTAACTCCAGACTCCAGCCATTATCTGTATATGTACCTTGTTGCCTCGCCTCACTCCCAGACTTTTAAATAGCAACACTTCTTTGGCCTTAATTTTGGTCTGGCTGCATTTCAATTTGTCTTCGTTTAGTGCTATTTGCAAAAAAAAAAAAATCATCTTCTGACTCAGCCCTCATCAATCCTGTCTTGCAATTTTTTCCTTGGCTTTCTCCTCGTGAACATCAGTCTTTCCCCTGACTTCAAAGGCCCAATCCACTCTTCTACCTATTTTGGGGGTCACCTTTTAAGATTATCTTTTTGGGAACGGGGAAGAGGAGATAATATTTCATAAGCAAGGGCAAAATTCAGCCAAATCCAAAGCCCCATTACTAGATATACCGAATGCTAAATTACAAGGATCTTGTGCATTTAAAACTAGTTGCAGTGATTATTTTCTATACCTCACAGCTGCTTATGGGGAATACAACAGGTTGGATCCAGTTTATTTTCTATACCTCACAGCTGCTTATGGGGAATACAACGGGTTGGATCCAGTTTATTTTCTATACCTCACAGCTGCTTATGGGGAATACAATGGGTTGGATCCAGTTTATTTTCTATACCTCACAGCTGCTTATGGGGAATACAATGGGTTGGATCCAGTTTATTTTCTATACCTCACAGCTGCTTATGGGGAATACAATGGGTTGGATCCAGTTTATTTTCTATACCTCACAGCTGCTTATGGGGAATACAACGGGTTGGATCCAGTTTATTTTCTATACCTCACAGCTGCTTATGGGGAATACAACGGGTTGGATCCAGTTTATTTTCTATACCTCACAGCTGCTTATGGGGAATACAATGGGTTGGATCCAGTTTATTTTCTATACCTCACAGCTGCTTATGGGGAATACAACGGGTTGGATCCAGTTTATTTTCTATACCTCACAGCTGCTTATGGGGAATACAACGGGTTGGATCCAGTTTATTTTCTATACCTCACAGCTGCTTATGGGGAATACAACGGGTTGGATCCAGTTTATTTTCTATACCTCACAGCTGCTTATGGGGAATACAACGGGTTGGATCCAGTTTATTTTCTATACCTCACAGCTGCTTATGGGGAATACAACGGGTTGGATCCAGCACATAATTTCTACTCGCACTAGAGTTCTCACACAAGCAGAGCACAAGAAGAATACTGTGGTAGTGGCTTGCTCGCAGTCAACCTTATTATACACTTTGTGTTTCTGCTTGCACAAGATTGTGTGCAACCAATTTCTGGGCACCGTAACATATGGGGTGGAAAGTGCTAGCTGTTGCACAAGTTCTTGTGCAGTAGAACTGTGCTAAGTCTGTTTTTGTTTCCTCTTGTGCATTGATCCAAGACAATGTTATTGGTACTTTGGGATACATGCAACCTATGTGAGGCACTATTCAGTCAAAGCTAAGCATTGTTACCTTTGGAGGGAAAGATAAGCATGTACTTTATTCTCTCCCACTGAAATCAATGGCAAAGAGTCCAGTAGCACCTTTAAGACTAACCAACTTTACTGTAGCATAAGCTTTCGAGAACTACAGCTTTCTTCATCAGACACATCTGATGAAGAGAACTGTGGTTCTTGAAAGCTTATGTTACAGTAAAGTTGGTTAGTCTTAAAGGTGCTACTGGACTCTTTGCCATTTTGCTACTACAGACTAACATGGCTAACTCCACTGGAACACTGATATCAATAGTTTTGGTTTGCATTTATGGGGGCAGCATGTGCATGGATAATACGTAGATTGCCTAGTCCACTTGATATGGTGATTACTCATATCATGTACATGGCAGAGACTGTGTACTCCCCATATGCATGTTTGGCAGGCTTCCAGTTTGCATGAACATAATGTCTATAGAGGGCTTTCGAATGTGAGGCAGAGCAAAATTCAAGTCCAGTAGTGCCTTAAAGACAAACAAAATTTTACAGGATAAAATTTTTTGTGAGTTAAAGCTCACTTTGTCAGATACAAATAGGAATGGAGTTTGTGACAGCTGACAATTTAGTTATACAGGGATAGTATGTACTCGTAGCAGGACTGAAATTCGACCCACTGACCCCGCCCTATTTGCATTTACTGTATCTCATGACAAAGGGCATGCACATGATCAGGCAAGTGATGGCAAATGCAGGTTTGATCATGCAGAAAAAACTTGTATATTAGGGATCCCATTCTCCTGGTGGGGGCAGGAGATCTCCCACTCCTAGCCTCTGCCCCCACTACTTCTCACTTGGCTGGAGAGGGGAAAGGCGCAGGAGTGGGTCAACAACCCCTCAGAGCATGCTTGCACACTCCAGAGCACTTCTGCATCATGCTGGGAATGAGGTCATTCCTGGTGCAAGGCAGAAGCTTTGGGTCATATCAGGGACTGATTTGGTAAAAATTGGCCCCCAATGCTAGATTGAGGAAAATAGGCCCCTAGCAAGACCCTGGTGTCATTCCCAGAGCGATGCAGAAGTGCTCTGGAGCATGTGCTCGCACAGAGGGGTATGTACTCCTGTCATGGCCCTCCAACCCCAACCCCCTCTCATCTCCCAGTTTGATCCCTAGGGAACCTGGCAACCCTATTGTACACACTTGTACACAGGCTCAAGGCCTGGTCATATGGAACAAGTTCTAAACAGGTGCCATGTTGGCTCTTGTTCATGAGTTATACCGAACTCACCTAGCAGTGGATCCAGTGGGCACCATCACACTTCTCAATATATATGTTAATTCCTCTGGCTAGTACTTTGTGAACAGTAATCACAATATGAGGCAAACAGATGGCAAAGCCAATCGGATGATGTGAGGATAACTTAAGAAAAGCTTTGAGAAGAGTAGGGGATGGCTTGATCATTAGAGGTGTGGAGGCTTTGCCAAAGAAGAGGAGCGACATGGCAGAAAGTTTCCTGCTCCATATGCAAAGTAACTCTTTCCCTCACATACAGGGATTTCCAAGCAAACAACGCAGACAGTATTCTTCTCATTGAATCACCTAATTCCTTCATCGAGTCTCATCAGATGGCAAGAACTCTGGCCAACACGCCTCATGCCTATTACACCTTTATTAGTGACAAATTCCAGAGATTAACAATACTAGTATGTTTTAGTATGATTTGCAGTATGTCTGCAAAAGAGTTTGGTAGACTAACTATTCCTAGTAGATTCACTTGCATAATTGAGGAAGCACAGCGTATTATTAACTGGGATTACAATGTGCTACAAGCACTGAGATGAATCATGTCAGATGGAAAGAAATGCTTGATTTTAACAAGCCAGGTCTCCTACAGCGTAGGGCAGAAATCCCACAGCAGGATGTATTTTCAGAGAAGATTCTTTTCCAATTTCAAATGTAGCTCTCAGGTAGACCTGTCAGTTGAGTTCTGAATAGTTGTCTTCAGCAGCAGCCCAGCTTGTCTCCCTCCCATTAGGCTGTGGCATAGAGATGGCAGGTGCCAGGGGCAAGAGGAGGCCCAACTGAAGGCAGCTGCTGCTCCAGAACAGGGTGGGGCATCACCTAGCATGGCAGTTGCAGCTTGAGAAGGAGTGGAAGCGCGCCACCCACCAGAGAACTTTCCCTCACAAATCAGTTGCTGAGAACAACAGTAGAGGCAGGCGCTTTGCCGTTCTGAGGGTTTGGCTTGTCAGGCTATGGATGACAGGATACTGCAGTCAGATCTCTGGCCCATTTGCAGTAAGACACCAGTACTTAGTCAAATGGATTTTATTCAGAAATCAGTTCATTTCAATATACAGTTCCATAGGTCTACTTAGGAGTAATATAAACGTCTGAGCAGCTCGACTAGAGATTGACCAGAATGACGACATGAGAAAGAAATAGTTCTTTTCTAGTTCACACTTCTCCTCCCCCTCCCAGTTATCAACAAATTTTCCCCGCTCCTTCTCTGTGAGAACATTTTACATATTTGTGCTCTCACACTTCATTGCCAAGAAGAAAGACATATCATAGTCTGAGAGGGAACCCAAGGTCATAACAGTAGAGTCCAGTAGATAGCCACCTATAAGCTTGAGAAACAGTTATAACACTAACAAAGCAAATCAAAGTACCTCAAGCCTCTGTTTACAAATGCTGGCATCAAGCATCCAGGATCAAGCACTGAGCAGTAGAATCAAAATTGGCATGGATGGCTGGGCAGAGACATACATGACATGGCTAGGGGTGGGATTGCCGACTTCAGACTGAGAAATTCCTGAAGATTTGAGGGTGAAGCCTGGGAAGGGTGATGTTTGGGGAGAGGAAGGAGCTCAGCAGGGTATAATACCATACAGTCCACCTTTGAAGGTGCCCATTTCTCCAGAGGCCCTTGACCTCTGTAGCCTGGAAATCAGTTGTAATTCCTGGAGAACTCCAGGCCTCACCTGGATCTTGGCAACAAGGGGCTGTGCAATACAGAAAAAAGGGTCTTCCTGAATGGTAATGGCTACAATGAATACAAAACACTATATACCAAAATAAATTGTCTTTCATTCAATGAAAAGTACAGCGTGCAGAAATTAATATGACCATCAATATCATTAATGACAATGTTAATAATTACTCAACAATTATTGTTAGCCACAGGGAAAGATCGACTTAAAAAACTTAAGAAGTTTCCCAGACTAGTCCAACAATTATTCTACCTATCATTGCTTGGAAAAGATAAGTTGACACTATAATGAGACAATTCTGAGAGCTCAAGGTATACTGCAAGTGCCAGAGGTAGAGGTTCATAAACCTGAATGTGTCCTAGGGACAACCCATTGGACACAAAAGAAGGCAAGGCCAGCTGGAGGGCACCTCCCTCTTATCTCTTTTGAATAATTACTCAAATTACATACTTACAGCACACTCTAATTATAATAATATTTCTGTGGCCAGCTATATGCAAACCTAGCTGAGGTGGGGCAAGGCGAGGAAGGGGTTAAGAGGAGAAACATGTCAGATGCACTGATATGTGTCATCTGCTAATCAGTCTGGGAGATCTCCAGGACTCACTTGGTGGCTGGCAAGTTTGGCAACCCTAGCTTACCCTGAACCCTAAGAGAAACTTGGTCCAGTACCCTGGAACTATACCAAAACATGAACTGGGCTTCTAAATATTGCAAACGGGGCTCAGAGAAGGGAGGGGGCAGAGCTGGGCTTGGCCAGCATGGAAGGAACTCCAGGGGTGAAAATGGAGATGTCAAGGGAGGAAAGGGAAAGACAGAGAGGGAGAGGGAGAAGAAGGCAAGCTGGCAGGAAGAGGCTGTAAAGGCACAGATAAGGCAGTCTGGGGAACCCAGAGGAGGAGCAGTGGTCTTGGGCAGGATAAGAGGCCTGGACAAGCTTTGGCGTGGAGGAACCAACCCACAGGAGAAGAGTGGCTTGCTTCTAAGGGTTTAAAGGGGCAGAAGGGGCAGGCGTAGGGAACCACACTTTTCCTGGCGCAAAAGTATCCTTAAGAAGAACCTTTGAGTCTGTATGAGTCTGTGCCTGCCATGGAAAACACTTATTAAGTCCCACTGCCTGTAGGGGTTTCACATGTGCCCATCTGAGATGCCTCAGAGGAAGAAACCAAATGTTAAGAGGAAAGCGAATCTTTCAGGATTCTACAGATCCTCTGAATTCTATCAAGCATTTATGAGCAATTTGTCTAATGGATTCTTTATACTCTTGAGATAGGCTAATATCTTAAATTATCCAGGCATGAAACATCCACCAAAGAAGCCAAATATCTACATCCTACCATCCCACTAAGCAAAGTCGGAAGCCTTCCTCCAGCCTAAGGAGCCAGCCTCCCCAAAAAGTGGCTCTTCATCCAATGGCTTCTTATGCTGGAAGATTTTCCTTCAGCTTAAGATAAGACACCGCACAAACGTTTTACTGTTGTGTATGCTGCATTTGCTCACAAGCAACCCAGAAAAGTTGCAACACCAGGGCTGTTTTCACACTACTTACTTGCTTCCGGAATATCGCAAAATGTAGCGCAAAACCCACAGAAGATAGCATCTTCTTGCAAGAGTTTTGCGTGACATCGCGCAAAACTCTCACAAGAAGACACTATTGTCCGCGGTTTTTGCGCTACGTTTTGCGATGTTCCAGAAGCAAGTAAGTAGTGTGAAAATGGCCCAGGACTTGACTCATAGACGATGTGTGGACCAAAGTCCAACTGGTTCTCAATCTCCACTGGTAGAACAGTGACTGGTGGCCACTTTGTGGTCGAATATGAGTTGGAGATGCTTAATGATGAACTGCTGTGAATATGTCATGGCAGAACACTGAGCTCCACCAACAAAAAAATCCATAAAATTAAGCTCTGGAGAGCAATGAAAGGACAGGGAGGGAAAGGAGGTGAATTCTGATAATAGCAATGTTTTCTGTCCCTGCTTCTCCCAAGTGTTAGGAAGTTCCAGGGCAGCTGTCCAGGATCAAATTCCAAAGGAATAGTCATGTTAGTCCATTGCAGCCAAAACAACAAATGTTCTTGCGGCACTTCGGAGACTAATTTACTTCACTTCGGAGACTAATTTCATAAGGCTTTGCAAACCAGAGCCCACTTCATTGGATTCATGAAGGGCTATCTTCAGTTAACAACAACAACAACAACATTTGATTTATATACTGCTCTTCAGGACAACTTAACACTCACTCAGAGCAGTTTACAAAATATGTTATTATTATCCCCACAACAATCACTCTTTGAGGTGGGTGGGGCTGAGAGAGCTCTGGAAGAGCTGTGACTGACCCAAGGTCACCCAGCTGGCTTCAAGTGGAGGTGTGGGGAATCAAACCCGGTTCTCCAGATTAGAGTCCTGCTGCTCTTAAACACTACACTATGCAGAAAATGGACATGGACAAAAAGGTGTGTTACTGACTGAGGGCAGCAGGCCCAGCAATCCAACACAAAGGCATTTACTCGACAAAGCCAAGCAGTAACTAAAGTAATGCTAATCCTTAAATTGTACCACTTGTCTCAAGGTGCTCTTTCAGCCCCATGACATCCCCCGTTCCTTTTGGCCAGCCCCTCAAAACTCAGAGATTTTTCTCTTTTTTTTCTCTGCCCAAATTCAAACTACTTTTTTTCTTCTCAAATTAAAATTGGTTGCCTGTCAGTTTCCCCAGCTCTGCAAATAATTGCTTGCCAGAGTTATTTCAAATCAGGAAAATGGTGTGTGTGTGGGTGGTGGTGGGGGAAGGCCTTCTTTCCCTGCATGCCACAGTGATGACGTGAATCAGCCCCTCCCCACATGCCCGAGAAGCTTGGGGCTCCCAGAACACATCTGTGACCCAACCCAGGGATGTACCCAGGAACGATGTCATGCATAGTTAGGGTCTTGCTATTCAACTTCCTACCAGGCAGGTGGGTATGCTGCCCACATAGTTAGACTTCGTACAGAAAGGGCAGCTTGGTGGCCCCTCCTTGGCCAGGCTTAAGGAAAGCGCCACCGCATATTGAAAGAGCAGAGTGACACCTGTATTTTCATCTCCTTTGGCTGGCTTCTAGAAAGCCAGACGAGCAGAGGCCATGGCAGATGTCAGCAGACTAGTCAGGGCTACTTCTGCTTCCTGCCTAGCCCTCTTCTGGAAATCTAGTCTGCCCCAAACAGTGGTTCATCCCAAAATAGCAGCATTCAGAACTTATCCCTTGATTCTCCCCCTTTAAATATTTCATCTTCACATTGTAGATGGAGTCATATAATGCCGAGGGATGATTCAGTCTGTGCTCATTTGCCGAACACTTCATTAGCTCAGGCAGAGGTCCAGGTAAAAGCATCGCTTCTGCACAGACAGCGTCTGTAGCAGGAAGGGTTCAGACTAGCATTTGGGACATATTTGTATCCAGCTGTTTACTCCCCTCCCTGGATTAATAACACTGTTTTGAAACACTACAGAGAGACTAATGGCCTTTTCAAAGAGGACCAGGGGAAAGGATCGGGAGGTGAAGGAACGCCTCCGACAGAAGATTTTTCATTGTAATCGTGGGAAGAAAGTGGCCGGGAATCCCCTCCGTTTTTAGAACATTACATGTTTGTGCAGGAACTGTTGAATCTAGTGAGTTTTACCATTACAAAAAAGAAACAAGCAAAAGATTATTGGTTGAGCTCGGACATCACGCAGAACCCAGGTTTATTTTACTTGTGGTTAGTAAACTAGGATTCAGCTGTATTAATTACCTTCTCTTTGTAGCCCAGTAGGACTTAGTCGAGGATCAAGCTAGGATTAAATCAGGAGCTCTGTGTTCATACATTACATGAAACCATAGTTGACTAACTATGTTAATAAATCGGCTTCAGATTCTGGTTAGCAGGACGATAGTGGAGTGGCTGGCAGGTTTCAAATTAGTGGAGATAATACAATTGCAGAAGGCCCCCAAAGCTGGCCCTAGCCAGCTTTCTTCTGATTTTGTAGCCTCACGGAGATAAAAAGCAATTTAAAAATGGCCGGGGAGGGGGAATCTTTGCAGGGAAGGATCAGTCATTGGGGGAGGGAATCAAGGATTCATTTCCTGCCCACCTTTTGATTCTCTTCTGCTATTGCCTCACATACCTGTATTTGCCTTGTGAGGTAAATATGGGAGTGAAAAGTACAGTGTGAGGCAGCAGCTCCACAGGGGCTGTGTGGCCTTGCAGCTCCAATGACCTGACCAGAAATAAAGATGGCCAGGCTGGAAGTGATATAATGCTGGTACAGCAGGAACTACACCTTCACCTCCTCTGGGCCTAAAAGAATGGCAGATGAGATGGACGTTGTGGGGCACAACAGACATGACACAACAGACAGATGACACATCAGATAGTATAGACTGGTCAGAGCCCCAGGTGGCTTTCCTCTATCTGGCCAGGGTAAGCCAGGAAGGCACAACTTTTGAAGGGAATTCCTCCACTCTGCAAATGACACCCTCAGAGCTTTCCAGAGTCCTGGAAGGGTTGTAAGTGTGACAGTCTTCAGGTAGAAGATACCTCTGTGCAAAAGTCTTAACTTTGAGTAAAACAGAAACACCGTTAAGACATGCCCAGCTGCACAAACACTCTGTGGCTATCTGTCTTGTATGTTTCGATTCAATTCTTCCTCCGAGCAATTCAGGGCAGGGCTCCCCTTGCCTCCATTTTGTCTTCTGGGAGCCAAGCTACAATTGACGCCTTACACAGGTTGGACACTTGTCAGCTTCCCTCAAGTTTTGATGGGAAATGTAGGCGTCCTGGTTTTACAGCTTGGCTCTCCATTCCAGCTGCAAGACCAGGATGCCTACATTTCCCATCAAAACTTGAGGGAAGCTGACAAGTGTCCAACCTGTGTCAGGCATCACTTGTAGCTTGGCTCTGAGTTGCTGTGAAGACAAAATGGAGGCAAGGAGAGCCTGGTTTCTACAGCAGCTCCTGCACAACCATATTAGATACAACTTTGCAGCTGCTGCTTAAGAGGATTGAGTGCAAATGGTAGCCTCTGGACTTTGCCGTTAGTGCAAAAATGCTATAAAGCGCATTCATATTCTTAATCTAGACAGTAGGAGAGGGGAAGAATGATGATACAAGCCCCTTGTTAAAGCTCTTCCTGATTTTTTTGCAATTTTCCTTCCAACTCAAGGTATTAAAATAAGCAATTTAAGCTAAATCCAGAATGCCATGGACCTATGAATGCACTGGGTTGGGGGAGGCTTTATATCTTTAGGATTATATCTGCTTTAGTCATTGTGCAACTGCCAAAATGCAGGTTCCTGGTGTGGACTGTCTTCAACCCACAACTAATTGGGGCAATCCATCATTCCATTCCAGGGCATCCAGACAACACACAGGTACTTGTTCAGTGAGGGTTTTTTTTGTTTTAAAAGGCCTTACTCCAGGACAGAATGAACCTGATGGAAGCCAATTATTCCATGAAAAACACCACTGTGCAAAAAAATCTTAACTTTGAGTAAAACAGAAACACCGTGAAGACACACCCAGCTGTACAAACACTCTATGGCTATCTGTCTTGTATGTTTCGATTCAATTCTTCCTCCGTGCAACTCAGGGCAGGGCTCTCCTTCCCTCCATTTTGTCTTCACAACAACCCTGTAAAGTGGGTTAGGCAGAGAAAGTGTGAAGGCTTTAAGGTCACCCAATTTAGGGTACCCAGATGCCTGCCAGTGGTGAGCAAACTCCTAAGGATTTGCTCCATTGCCTGCTGATCTGCCAGCGATCAATGAGAGGTGGCAAGCCGGACATAGACAAAGAACAGATGCATTTTACTATTCATGTAATAACTGCAGCTAGAATTTTATTTGCGTCTTACTGGAAATGACAAGCGATACCCAAACAGGAAAAACTAATAGAGAAGATAATGGAAACTGCAGAAATGGACAAATTAACTTCTATATTGAATGGACAAGTGGAAGAAGACTTCGTTACACCTTGGAATCCCTTTTATGAATGGATAAATCATAAATGTACAGAATAGAACCCAACATGATGGCAACAATGTATGAAATATCAGAGCGTACAGTTATAAATTTTATTGAGATTAATTAGAAGCCTTGGAGAATTATAATGTTGAGTTAAGCAAGCCTACTGAAACTGGACTGAACTGTAATGAAAACTTTATTGCGCCTGTTATCTGTTTTCTTTTCCCTCTTATCTGGAAAAAATAATAAAAAATATAATTAAAATGGAGAGGTGGCAAGCCCCTGGAGGTTGCCCACCACCAGCAGGCACCCCTGAAACATGTGCAGCGAGTGCACTCCCAGGGGGCATGATGACATCACTTTTTGAAGCACTGGCTCTGGGCGTGCTTCTGCACTTCACTGGCCCCAATTTTGGCCCCAAACAGGTGTGAAGCTTGTGTGACGTCATCACGCAAGCTCCGGGGGCATGCGTGCTCTTTGCATGCACAAAAAGGATCATGGGCAAAGCAGAAGGTAAGTGCCGGGCCACCCACCGACCACCAGGAGAGTAAGGGAACCTGGCAACCTTACACCCAATGCTCATCACGGTAGTGAGGTGGGGGAGAGCTAGGCTTACCAAGACTCCCATTAGGGCTGTTGGCCTCCCACATGCAAGCCCCAATGCCTGCTGCTGCTCAGAAAAGCAGGGGGATGTAGCAAAATTGGTGGTGTCACACACATACCACCTTCTTCCTGCCCCCCAGCCCTCCTGCTGGTTGTCATGCTCAGGCAAGAAACCCTAAGGGGATCGGAATGCATGTCTCCCATGTCAGAGTGTAGTGTGATCCTCTAACGCTGGCTCTTGTACAGTCTGTTCTCATGGCACTTTCTTTGCCAACTCTGTGCTGGGAATATCCTGGAGATTTGGTGTGGAGCCTAGAGAGGGCATGGTTTCAGGAGTGGAGGGGCCTCAGCGAGGTATAATGCCATAGAGGTCATCCTCCAAATAAGTTATTTTCTCCAGGGGAACTGATCACTTTGTTCTGGAGATGGTCATTCTTTGGTTTGGGTAGTTGTAATTCTGGAAGATTTCCAGGCTCTACAACCCTACTAGACAGCTAGACCACCTGCAGGCCTTAGTCTAGGTACTAACGGCAGCAACAACAGTGTGTTTATATACTACCCTTCTGGACAGATTAGTGCCCCATTCAGAGCAGTGAACAAAGTCAGCATTATTATTATCCCCACAATGCAGCTGGGGAGCTGGGGCTGAGAGGAGTGGCTTACCCGAGGCCATGGAGATAGTGGGAGTCGAACCAGAAATGGCTGATTCACAGCCCAGCCACTTAACCACTAACCCACAGCAGATGTTGCACTGTTGCTCAATGAACAAATAGCGAAGCAGTACTGCTAGTCAGGCCACTTTTTCTGGTTAGTTGGAAATCCTGCATGCAAATAGCCCTGGCCTGGAGCCCAGTAACCTTTCTTAATGATAAAAATGCAACTGGGTTAAGGAGGACTAACTGCACAGGATTGCAGCCTTGGTGTCCTGTGTCAAATTTAAATTAGAAGAGCATGGCATGAGTCAGCAAATAAATTCCTCATCATTACAATTGCTGGAAAAGTTGTTGAACTCTCCAGTCATACCCGTATGGAGAATATGTTTACAAACAATGTCTTCCCAGCAGAATATTGTTAATGGGGAGCGTTTTGATTAAAGAACTTTTGTGAGGAAAAAGTGTGATTGATAAAACTGGGCTATCCCTAGTTCAAATCTTGCTTCGACCACTAACTCACCAGCAGTGCAATCCTAAACAGACTCACACCTTTCTAAGCCCATTTACTGCAATGAGTTTAGAAGGATGCAACTGTGTTTAGGATCACACTGCAAGTGGCCTAAAGCAAGCCACTTCTCTTTCATTTTCAACCCATGCCTTTGGACCCCACTTAAAATAAAGCGGTAATAATAATAGTTTACCTCATAGGATTGTTGTACAGATTACCAGATTTTAACTCTCAAAAAGGATCCTGTGCTGGTGTAACTTTGGTGGCACTAGTTCGCTTCCTCTGGACTCCCACCAGGAGATATGCCAATGCACAAACCTGGCCAGGAAGAGACGAAGTGCTCTGGTCTCCATAGTAACAATGGCAGCATCCTCCAATCACACAACAGCAGCCAATAACAGCCCTGTAAGTGGCACCTACAGGTGCAGCCAATCTCTGGCCACCAATGCGGCTGTGGCCTCTCGATGCCACCCGCCCCCCCATGAGAGCCAGCAGACAAGTAAGGAAGACCCTGTAGTTGCAGCTCTCCGACAGAGGTGCATGGCCTGAGAGATGCAGAGGTGCATGGCTCCTCCCCAACCCAGAGGGGACCCCAGCAGCAGGAAAATGCTCACCCTCTCACTGCCAAGGGCCACACAGGCAGCAAAAGCACTGCCCACTCACAAACACCCCCACTGTGAGCCACACACACCCTTCCTCTGGAGAAGTATAAGAACTGGCAAAGAAAAAAAGACCAAGGCTGGGCTGGAACCCAGAGCCTGGGGCACTCAAGACCAGCACCCTAACCCCAGGGCTAGGAGGGGAAGTTCCAAAGAGACATGTCAGCATGCAGGCATTAGGCACCCTGCTGCAGCCCTAATGTTGCCACCAGTCACATACAGCCCTAATGTTGCCACCAGAGAACATACAGATTGGCATGGCTCAGTGGAAAGGCACTAGGATCACATTGCTGGGGCTCCTGGTTTGATCCCCACATAGAAAGGAGAGGCAGGCAAAAGCCCTGCGGTTGACTTTGTACCTCCAGAAAATTGTAAAACAGGGAACAGGATGGCCTGGCTGATGGGGAGCTCTGGAGAGCCATCATTTTGGCTTGGACTCAGCTCCCTAACTCTCCCCTGCTGTACCCATAACCGGCGAGCCCCTGCATTTACTTCAGCTCCTCCTCATGAATTTACAATCTGCATGTCTTATTAGACACCAGCAGTACTGTGGGATGGTATGGGACCCAGCGTCCACCCTGCCAAGCACTCACGTACCATCTTGGGCCACCCACCAGCCCCTTTTCTCTGTGAAAGTTGCAGACAGCAGCCTGCAGTGCGGTGAGGAAGGCAGACACCTAGCATGAATTGTTGCTCCAGGGAAGAATGCTTCACCATGAGGGAATTAGTTGCAGCTGTAGCAGGCATCCTCTGGGCTGTTTGGGCTGTGCTGGGGTGGGCAGTTGACTTTTCCCTTTGCATGGGTGCCTATGGTTTACACCATCTTTTTTCATGGCTTAACTTTCTACTGTTGTTTGGGGAGTTACCTGGCCTGGAGGGGGTTAAGAAGCTAACTAACTCCCAGCCTACCCCCAGACTGTCCACTTCATGCTGGTGCAGAGGTTTATAACAACAACAACAACATTCGATTTATATACTGCCCTTCAAGTCAACTTAATGCCCACTCAGAGCAGTTTACAAAGTGTGTAATAATTATCTCCACAACAATCACCCTGTGAGGTGGGTGGAGCTGAGAGAGCTCCGAGAGAGCTGTGACTGACCCAAGGTCACCCAGCTGGCTACAAGAAGAAGAAAGGGGAATCAAATCAGGTTCTCCAGATTAGAGTCCTGCTGCTCTTAACCACTACATCAAGTTGGCCAGTTGTGGTGGGGCACTGCCAGCTCATGAGCCTGGCAGAGCACTGCCAGGGAGCTGCACAGGCACAACTTGGGCTTACATTGACGTAAGCATGAGATATGTCAGTGTAAAGAGGAGTCAGCTCACTGAGTGCTTTCTTCCTCATCAGCATTGTGCTGCAAAAGTCTTATTCATTTGTCTGTCAAAAAGTAAAGCAGCACGTGAACGGAATCGTAGTTTTCTGTCCAGTAAAACAAATACTTGAGTGACTTGTAAGACTATACATTTGAAAAGCCCTGTATATTCTGGTGCAAGTTTAAAATATTGTTCAGCTTTTATAGAGATTTTTGCTATGGTTCCATACTCAAGTTTGGATTATATGCCGTTTTTATTCTTGATCCAGGAAAAAAGAAAGAAAAGACATTGACTGGACTCGTATGCAAACCTCTTTACTGATTTCAGTGGAATGAACATGCCTTGGTGAAAGCCGCTGTCTAAATACTTTGTTTTATAAAGGCACAGATGGGATGATCGCCTCCAAGTAAATATTCCAGGAGCACTGACCTTCATTTTCCAAGAATCATTTTTGGAAATGGTATGTAGGTTAAAAAGTCATCTCTTCCACTACTTTACCAAGTGTCCTTTGAGTATCTTCTGTGTGGCACATTTAAAATGCTCCATTTCTAACAAGATGCCACACACAGTGAAATAATCCAACGAAAGCTGCACACACGTCTCTTTTGGAGCATTTATTTTCCTGGGCACCAATAAGAACATCGGTATCCCATTTAAAGGGACACACCCTTTAAATGGGATACCATTTGGCAAGTATATAATTAGACTGTTCATTAACTCGATTTATGAGGAACAAATTATACGGCATAAGATACATCCCATTACGAACGATCATGGAGTCACATTACTCACTACTTATTACAAAGCTTTATTGAGACAGAAATAAAACCACAAGGTCCTGCCACCCTTGTTTTATGAGACAACGTTTGGCAAAACACAATGCTAGAGCAGAACATCCTCGGAAACATTACACCACAGACAGACACACACAAAATAATACTCATCTAATCTCAAAGACATGAGCCATAATCAAGGGCAACTGGAGAGGCAATCCACTCGTGCCCTCCTCATACAGGGATGCACATCGAAAGAGGCATTGAGCCAGCTGATGGGACCACAATATGGACAGCTATATGCACAGGAGACTGCATTAATGAGTGGATTCAGGGATAAGTTAGGAATGGGACGTATTTCTAGTTTATATCATCGGGACGGAAGTGCAAACTGTACATTGTTTCAGTAGAGGGTAAAGCAAGTGCTTAGGAGCTTCATGAAGCCTTTCCAAGTTAATATAACAATAATAATAACATTCAATTTATATACCTCCCTTCAGGATGACTTAACACCCACTCAGAGAGGTTTACAAAGTATGCCATTATCATCCCCACAACAAAACACCCTGTGAGGTGGGTGGGCCTGAGAGAGCTCTGAGAAGCTGTGACGGACCCAAGGACACCCAGCTGGCTTCATGTGGAGGAATCAAACCCAGTTCTCCAGATTAGAGTCCCTCACTCTTAACCACTACACCAAACTGGCTCTCTCAATGTAAGAGAGTAGCGCATCATAAAAAACAACAGCATGGCAGGGAGGGGAGACACCAGGTTTAGATGGGAAATAGTTCTTGTTTGTGTTTTTTTCCCTGTCTGCTTCTTACAATTTCTCCTCAGGATTTTGGTATGGAACTCCTACAACTGGTGTCCACAAGAAATTAGTGCCCATAAAGCTGCCAGACCCTGAGTCAGGCCCATAGCCTGTCAAGGTTTGACTGGCAGCAGCCCTGGGTCTCAGGTCAAAGTCTTTCACATCACCTACCACCCAGTTGTTTTAACCAGAGATGCCAGACATTGGATCTGTGCCCTTCTGCGTGCAAACTCAGATGCTGTACCATTAAGCCTAGCCTCTTCTCAAATCATGGCTGACGGGGGAGGTAAAGGGTCAGCAGGA